>NC_059092.1:16596621-17196621 GCF_020497125.1 Mauremys mutica | reverse complement strand
TCCTGCATCCACACCAGTGGGGGGCTGTACTGCTTTAACGAGCCAGGTTCAATCCAAGCAATACACCCAAACACTGTCGACAAGCCCCAAGTCTGTGGTGTGTGCCCCCCGTCCCCGTTCCCAGAGGGGGCAGCCCCCAGCGAGTGCTCCCAGCTTGGGTTCCAATGCCCAACGCACCGCAGGCAGGTCAGCTTGGCTGCACGGCAGCATTACCTGAGCTGGCGCTCACGTGTGATGCTGCTGTTAATTTGAGGTGGTCGGCCAGAGCGGGAGGGCAGGGCAATATCGGAGTGAGCCCAACTCATCAGTTGCTAAGGGGACCGTTCTGTAATGTGGACGCAGGCTAGCTCCACTCGAGCACAGCGCCTCCCCAGAATTCCCCTGCGCCCCCTGTTTCTCACCATCTATCTATTCCCTGCATCTGGACCAGAAATCCAGCTCAGTGGGAGCTGGTTACATAGCTGGGTTTATGCCTTTGAAAAGCTCCCTTAACACACATGCTCAACGTCAACAAGTATTTAAGTCCCATTGAAAGGAACGTCACGTGCTTTAGTAAATTAGCTGACGCAGCGAAGGTCTCTGCATTGAATCTAGAGGCTGTGGGGTCAGTCCCAGCCGATGACCCAAGCAATGGGTCATTATCTATTACCGTGTCGATTCTCCAAATGTTGTGCAAACAATAAAGTGAACCTGCATGTCCCCTGCTCCACCACAAGATTGCACGCTCAGTGGAAAGTATTTAAAAAAAAACCCGCACATTTTATTAAAAATCACAGAACAAATTTTCCTGGAACCCACGAGCAAACTCAATTCCATTGGACTGTCGGCGGTTTTAATCTTAACAGCAATTTTGAGAAAGGGCAAAAGGCCTTTGATTTCCATCAATAAATATAAAAAAATATAATAAATTACATTAAAAAAAAGTGAACACTGACAGACTGGCAAAGGGAGTCTAGCGAAACACAACGGGGCATAGGGTGGGGAGCGGCGTGGAAGAATAAATAGAGAGAAGGAAAAATGGTTTACATGACTTCGGGCATAGCTATCAACCGTCATCTGCTCCACTCGCTACCAGAGGAATGTCAAATTTAAGGCACTGGCATCTGCCCTTCTCTTGTGGCACCGACGGGAGAAAAAAAACTACTCAGCAAAAGGTTCTTGATACAGCCAGTTGCTTAAAAAGCAAACACGCTGGCGCGGCGTCTCAGTGTCCGGCGAAAGAAAGGAGCAAGGAAGTAGATCGAGCCAGGCTTCAGGGCACCCTGGCCAAGATGCGGGTTCCCCGCACCTGGAAACTTGGTTGTTTTAAAGTTTCAACTGCATCATTTTATTTACTATAAATCTTCATCCTCTTATAAAGAGCAAAGGAAAAATCAATGTTGCTTTGTCACAGCAAAGTCCCGGCCTACCCTCTGCTTAGAAATGGAGGCCGTTCTGGAAAATCCACATACTCCCGCCAGTCAGGAGAGGGTCAGCACAGCAGGGAACGAAAGACAAGCCCGAGGAGCCCCGCTCTGCTTTGGCCAGCCTTGTGCAAGCAGCAGGTGGAGGAAGAGTTCGCCATGGGCCTCCTCTGCACGCACAGAGCCTGCCCGACATCCGGCCACGAGGCTGCACGCAAGGCAGCTGGAGCTTTCCAAGGATGGCAGCTGGTGCCCCGGCCAAGCCCAAGGAGGGCGGTCCTTCAGAACAGGCTGCAGCCTAGCGCCTCCCCCTGGAGCCAGCTACCATTGCACAGCAGCGGTTGCGGTTTCTAGGGACGCAAGAGATCACCCAATACTAATCACAATAATATCAGCAATAAATAAAACTAACTGCTGTGGAGGTATAATCGGCATGAGAGACTGGCTGACTCTCTCTGGGCACCGCCATCCAGCCGGTCAGTGTCCTCAGAGGCTCTTGGCTAGGGGACGATGCGAAGGGCACTTCAATTCTCCACTTCAAGTATTTCCCGGTTGGCACAGCCGCCGAGTGTCGCTTTCTCTCCCGCAGCGACTCCTTCTCCACGCAGGCGGCGAGGCTGCCTGGGCTGGGGCCGGCTCCTGCTCAGATCGGGATGCCAACCGTGCTCACCTGCTCCTTCAGGCCCAGCAGGCTGTAGGCGATGCGTTTCTGGTGACCCGGCAGGCGCACCCCGATTTTCTTAATGTCGCTGGAGAACACAAAGGCAAAGGGGGATGTCAGCAGGGCCCAGCCACTACCATGATGCGCGAATGCCAGGCCCGGAGGAGGGCCGCCCTTCCGGTCCCAGCTGGTTCAAACTGCTATCCACAAGGGGAGAAGGACTCAGCCCGCATTTACCAAGGGGCCATGAAATCCGACCTAGCAGCCCCTGAGCATGTGGGGCGTGGCCAGGGAAAGGGGGCGTGGCCAGGGAAAGGGGGCGTGGCTGGAGTGCCTGCCACCCGTCTGGTGCATTACCCCCCGCAGAGCTGAGAGCAGCCTCGAGGCTGCCCTAAACTACGCAGCAGCTGGTGTTGAACTGGCTTCAGGACCAAGGAGCCACCTGCACCTCTCGTGACCACCACTGAGGACTGGCAGCCGACTTCCCCCGCCCCCGATCCTTCCCTTAGGACAACTGCCGATGGCCCGATCCAAGGGAGAGACTCCCAGGCTCCAGTGAGCTCTGCGGGAGGCCCCCTGTTCCCAGCTGGGGCCTGGAGAATCTCTCTCATGCCCTGTCCTGACACTGCTTCCTCTTGGCAGCCCCAGCGCTTGAACACTAAGGGGAGGGCAGGCCAGCCTGCCTGTTAACGAGCCTCTCCCTTGTTTCCCTGTAAAGCCGGTTAATTACAGGGTGCGTGTTCAGATCGGCAGCACCTCTTGAGACATCGCTGAGCCACCTTGTGGGCTAGGGCAAGGCCAGTGGGGAAAACAGGCAGCTCCACACACCTCCACAGGGAATTAACGAGGGCAATTAGTCTCGTTGGGCTCCGCAGCATGTCTCCAGGCGCTTCACAAAGGGAGCTTTGTCCTCATTGGGGAACCCAGGTGGGCGGGCGTGGCTTTGCCAGTGGTCACAGGCATGGCGGAGCCAGGAATCAGATCCAACCCCCCCACCCCCCCGCCCAGTGCTATGCTCTAGCCACTAGACAATGCTGCCTCCCTACAGACATTGAGGGACAGGCCAGCTAGTTTGCCTTCCAGCCTTGCAAAGAGCCAAACTCCCCCAGCCCTGCTGGCAGCCCAGGAACACCGAGAGGCCCCAACAGAAATCCAGCGCCTGACTCAGCCCTTGTCCTGAACAGCTTAGGGTAGAAATGGAAACTGAGGCACTGGGGGCGGAGGGGGGGGGGGCTTGCCCAGCAGGCTCATGGCAGAACTGGGAATAGAGCCCAGATCTTCTGAGGGCCACTCTAGTGCCCTGGCCACTAGGCCACACTGCCTCCTCTGCATTTAGAGCAGGCACGCTGCAGGCAAAGGCTCCCCGGGCTGGGCGGCAGAGGAGAATCCCCTGGGGCCTAGCTGAGCCAGCTTTGTTTAGGGAACGTGATGTTCTGCAGCAACCCCCGGATGCTCACCCCCATCCCCGTCCCTGGGGCATACAGAAAACATTCCCAGCCTGGTCCAGCAGCCAGCCAGCCCTGCTGCTCACACAGGCTATATTTATCCTACAGGGCTTGGGGTGTTGGTATTTCCTGGGCGATGAGGATTTGGAGAGGGGAGGAAAGGAAAAGAGCCCCCCCCCCCCTCCTTCCAAGAGCGCCTGGGAGGGAGCAGGGGGGAGATTACAGCGCTTCTCCCTTCTGGGTGACTCTGAGCAGGGTCCCAGCGCGGAGAGGGACGCGGCTTCCCACGGCTCTGCCAGGAACTCAGACCCTCAGGCTGTGGGGTTGGGAGCAGGGAAGGCAGAGGGGCAAAACTGAGCCCAAACCACCAACTCCAAGGAAAGAGAGAGCCCGAAGGGGGGCTCCATTCCCCCGCCTCGGCCCCGGCACCTCACCCGCGCCTGGCCCAGGGGGACGGGGCCGACGCAGAGCAGGGAGGGGGCAGCGGTTAGCACCATGCAGTGCCACACAGCAGCTCTGGGCTCAGCTCTCCGGGCCCGGCCTCCCTCTTCTGGGCCCAGCCAGAGCTGGGAGCGCGGGAGAAAGATGAAACTCTGGGGGCAGGGAGCTCACAGGTGCCCCCATTGTCTGATCAGGGACAGCTGACGGGATCCTGCCCTCCTTGGGCAGAAAGCAGGCAGGACTCGGGGGGGAGGCGATGCCAGCCGTTGACAAGGGCAGGAGAATGACACTGGCAGGGAACCAGGGGAAAAGGGACAGCTCAGCCCTGGAGGTAGGAAGAGCAGCTCAGTGGGCATCAGGCCCTACGTACCAGCCCACGGGGGACTCTGGTGCCAGGCCCAGTGCTGCCCCCGGGTCAGAGCTCTCTCCCCCCCCCACCCAGGACTCAGGCCAGCGATCTGACTCCTTTCCGAGTGCCACAGGCAGAGACAATCCAGCTGGCGGTAGGCGCCTGCTGCAGCCCCTCTACCCTGACCAGCGCTGGAATGCCCAGGACCCGCCTTGCCCTGGCAAGACGCTAAGCAGCCCATTGGGGAAGCCGGTGCATGTATCTGCCTGCGGAGCCAGAGCCTGCCCCCAGTGAAGGACAGGGCCTGTGGTGAGCAGTCAGATCCGCACGGGCGGGAGGGCGCCTGGATCAGCCCCAGGCCGTGCCCTGGAAGCCCTCAGAGGCGGGGCCTGCCAGCGAGCGGGTCAGACAAAGGCAGCGGAGTGGGGAGTGTGACTCACTCGTTGCTCATCTGCACCACTTTCTCAATGGCGTTGTAGCCGCCCGACAGGAAGTTCTCCGTGTACTGGTTCATCTTGATGGAGTCCAGCCACTCGGAGACGGTCCTGAAGGGAAGGCCCTCTGAGCCGCTGGTGCTGGGCAGGCGGATGGACACCCTGCGAGGACACAAAGCCCCCAGACGTTAGCGTCCCGTCTCCCCAGGGCAGGGCAGCAGCTGGGTGGGGGTGGAGTCCTCTGCCCAACACCCTGGGCAGTTAGACCAAGGGGGAAGACACCCAACAGAGGTCACTTCTCCTTCCTCCATGAGCCACATGAGTAAAGCACACCCCTTCCCCCAGCACCCCTTCTGCAGGGAGAGTCACACCTCCATGCCCAAGGAACGGCATGCTCCCACCCCCTCGCCACGCCTCCCTTTCAGCTCAGAGGCATCAAACCCCGTGGGAGAAGGCGTTGACGTGTCAGGGCTGATGATGCTCCACTGGACTGAGCACAGGGCCGGGAGCCAGGATCCCCGCTGTTCTAACCCAGCACCGCCGCCAGCTTGCTGGGTGACCTTGGAGAAAGAGCTTGATCCGTGCCTCAGTTTCCCCATCTGTCAGAGGAAGGTGGGGGTAACAAATCCCCACTCCAAGGGGCGGGGCGGCTGGGAGGGTTAATGGCATCGTGTCGGTAAAGGGCTGGGTCAGTGCTAAATGCTTTTTAATTATTGTTCATTGTTAGTCTGGTGGGGGCTCGCTGGGCCCAGCTGCTTCACAGCTTTCCCAGGGGCTCGGCTTCAAGGAGATACCTGGGGGTGCGATGGGGGAGAGATGCCACGGGGGAGCCCTGGCTGCCTGCTTGCATGCTACAGTGGGAGGGTTCCAGCCCCTGCCAGTCTGTGCTCCCCGTGACCACGTCTGCTGCCCCATGGGCCTGCCCCGAATTCAGCCTTGGCGCAGCCCTGTTGGCTCGAGGGCTGGGTTCGGCCCTGCGTCCCCTACGCATGGTCCGAGCCCTGCCCCTGGGCACCGGCCAGCTGGCAGCCCCTCCCGTTAGCACCACCTGGAATTCCCAGCGAGGATGCCCCGACCCCGAGGAGCCCAGGTCTTCCCCTCCCTGCAGCAGCCTCCTGCCAGTGCCACAAAGCGCTCAGGCGCGCTGCACCCAGCCCGCTCTTGTTTTCCCAGCTCCTGGTGCGGTGCCCACCCCCTGCAGGCCACGGCCCTGCAGAAACACCCTCCTCTGGGCCAGCCCTGCCTGAGCCCCTGCTGCCAGGCCCCTAGTCGATGGTGCCAGCTGCACATGGCGCCGTGTCTTGTCATCAGGAAGCAGAGGTGGCTCGGACCAGCTGCCTCCTGCTGCCCTGGTTTGCAAACCCCCCTCCACCCAGAGGAATCCCTGGCTGAGCCGGGGCCAGGGCCTGGCGGGTGGGCTCCGGACAAGGGGCATGCGGAGAGGGCAGGTGGCCAGCTGCCTACCGGGGGTCGAAGTCTGCCATGGTCCTGAGTGACTCGGGGGCCCGGATGAGCTTGTCAAGGATGCTGACGATGTCGTTGAACTTGGGCCGGCGGCTCCTCTCCTGCTGCCAGCACTGCATCATCAGCTGGTAGATGGCGGAGGGGCACTCCATGGGGGCGGGCAGCCGGAAGCCTTCGTTGATGGCTTTCATGACCTGCCGAGGGAAGGCGCACGAAGGGTGAGAGATGTGGCCTGCAGATCTGAGGCACCCGCCTCCCACGCGCTGGCAAGGCGAGTGCAGCTAGCTCTGGGCCATTTGTTGCAGTCAAGGGGGTGGCCTCCCAGCTCGGCGCGGACCTGGTGCTGCGGAGAGCGGCCCAGAGCCCACCCGCGGGCAGGGAGCTCTCCCATAAATCCCTGGCTGCACAGGGAGCATCTCCTTGTCTCCTGCTTTGAGAACGGACACACTCAGACCGTCCCAGAGCACCTCGTTCATCACCCGCCGAACCACCCGGAGCGTACACCAGGCTGGCTGCAATGGTACAGCCCAGGGGCTCTGCTGTGTAAGGCGGGGGCCTCATGCTGCCCAGCGTGGGGGCTCAGGAAAGACCCTTGCCATGTTAACCACACCCACTCCAGATGCCCAAGGAGGCAGCGCTGTGGCACTGCCAGGCTAACAGCAGTGCAGGCTTCCCCCGTGCTGCCCCACGACCTGTCCCCCACCCTTCATGGCCCACTCGCTCCTTGGCTCCGCAGCTGAGAGTGCCGGCCACTGGGTGGCCTTTGTCCCGTGGCCACCTGTCCCCGGAAACGTGGCCCCCCCAGGGCATTTCACATGGGCCACAAAGGGCCAGCAGACGGAGCAGCGTTTCACAACCAAGCCAGGCTGGAGTCTGGTCCCCAGCCCATCCTAGGCCTCTCGGATGTCCAAGCTCTTCAAGAAGGGAGATGGATGGGTGGAGAGACATGGAGAGACAGACGCTGTTTTGTCCTCCCCGCAGACCCCGTTGAGACGCGCCCGTTGCGTTGTCAGTGCCAGGGCAGTGGGCACAGCGAATAGCCGGATCCCCACTCTAGGGACACGCTGCAGCCATTCCCAGGGGGAGCCTGGCAGTCCATCCCCATCAGGGCCGTTCAGACACAGACAGGCCGGCTCTGCTCCCCCCCGGTCCGCCGCCGGCTGCGCTCACCTCGTGGTTGGAGAGCTCCCAGTAGGGCCGCTCGCCGTAGGACATCACCTCCCACATGACGATGCCGTAACTCCACACGTCGCTGGCCGAGGTGAACTTCCGGTAGGAGATGGCTTCCGGGGCCGTCCAGCGGATGGGGATCTTGCCGCCCTGCGAGAACCACACAGCCCAGGGATTGACACTGCTGCCTGCCTGCTCTGTCCCTGGCTGATACCGCTGGAGGCTGCGACACCGGCGCCCACCACTGGGCATGCCGGAGCTCGCTGGACCCAGAGGGGGCTACGCAGGGGGCGGCGGCAGCAGGGCCCAGACCAAGCTGGGCAAAGGTTTGAGGAGCAGGGCGGGCTCTCATCACGGCCACGCTCCTTGCTGGGGGCATGTGTGTGTGGGGGGGGGAAGAGATTCTCTGACATCCCATCAGCCCCAACCACCATGCCCACTTAGTGTAGGTCCTACGCCAACCATGGGGGAAGGCACAGGCCACAGCTGCAGTCCCTCCCTGCCGGAAAGAGCTCAGCTGCCCCCAGCCCAGGGGTGTGTCCGCCCACCGTGGCTGCTGGAGCAGATTTCTGGGGGCTGGGGTGGGCTCCCATCATGATCTTGCGGGTTCTACTGCCCTTCCCCCTCCCGAGAACAGGACAGGATCAGCCCCATGCCCCGGGGTAGGGGGTGGGAGGGGCAGGGTCCCCCGTGTCCACCAGCTTCCTGGGAGAGGCAGAACAAACCCCTCTCGGACAAGGGGAGCAGTGTAAGGGCAGGGGGGGGGGGGTGCGAGCACCAGGGACAGTCACACCGGGATCTGCCACGACAGTGCTGGCTCCAAGCTCACTTTGTGCCCCTGCGTCCCATCGTCAAGCCCGCTGGTCTGCTCCTACATGGAGGGACCCTGACACTTGAGAGCTGATTTACTGCTGCTGCCAATTCTTGGATCCTGTCTCGTGTTACCCGCCCTCTCCCCCACTCTCTTGCAAGCCTGAGGCTGTGTCGGGGGAGCTGGCCGGGGGGGCCTGAAGGCTGGATTAGCAGGAGGGGCTGCAGTTTGGGAGACAGAGGCAGCCGCGGACCTAAATCAGGGAACAGGGCTGGAACAGCAGGAGGGGCTGCAGGCTGGGCTTGAGGGGCAGTGGCAGGGCTGGGTAGCCAGGGACGTTGGGGGCCTTCTGCCCCAGAATAGCAGGGGGACTCAGTCTCCCCACCGCAGAAGACACCCGATGACCCTAGTGCAGCCGACGAGCACTTACGCTGGTGGTGTATGTGGCCTCGGGATCATCCTCCAGGACACGGGACAGGCCGAAGTCAGACACCTTGCAGACCAGCTGGCTGTTGACGAGGATGTTGCGGGCAGCCAGGTCCCGGTGCACGTAGTTCATGTTGGCCAGGTACTTCATGCCTGCGGCGATGCCCCGCAGCATGCCCACCAGCTGGATCATGCAGAACTCACCATCCTTCTCCTGCATGAGGAGAAGAGACGCTCAGGATGGTAAGGGGTTAAGCCGACCGCCTTCCCCGCATGCACTGTGCTCCTATCAGCACCTCCCGTTTACATGGCTCCTCGAACCCAGAGCGTGCCACAAACTATAGCTATGCCATGCAGCCAAAATGCAGCCACCTCTGGGGTGGAGGGTGGCTGCCCATCAGTGCACAGCACAACAGTGGAGGCAAAGGGGATGAATCATGGATGCGGCCACTGGCACAAATCTAAACTGGGCTGGGAGATCTTTAACACTCATGTGGAACCCCAGGAGTTATGGGCTTGACTCCCCTACAGGACACTGCGTGTAAATCTACGGGCTTGACTGTCCTCTCACTGCACCTGCAAAGGATTGTGGGATATGGTGGTTTGTGGGTTGCTGAGCAAAAAACATTGCAGAACCCTGGGTTAGACAGTCCGGCTCTTTTTCTTATTAACGTCGTGGTAAAAAAAAAAAAGAGACATTTAAAGAGCCAATTCCCTTCCTCGTATTCCAGCTCACGGGGTTCGGATCAGGAGCATTCTGACAACCCAACGGACTTTGCATCACTGATGCAGCTCGTTCACTGTGCATTCAGCTCAGCTCCAGCCATGGGGCGAGGCTGGTCCGTTTCGTCGGTTTCCCTTCCCGTCTGGGACGCACTAGCCCAGGGTGGAGATGCCAGGGATGCAAAGGCCGTAGAGGAGAGTTTCATAGACTCTCATCCTCCCACATGCTTACAACTATTTCAGCTGAACTGAAAAAGCAAATAACGTTCACCCTGAGTGTTAAATCTTGGTGATTCCCTTCCTTGTTATTGGACAAAACCTAAATCCGAGGGCGTGGCCTGCAGTTCTCGACAACGTCCCTTTAAAAATGGGTGGGCCTGGCTAGGACTGAACTGTGCTTCTCCTCTCTCTGTTCATGAGCGAGGAACCACAACACCTACCCGCAGGAACTTGTCCAGGGCTCCGTTCTCCATGTACTCAGTGATGATCATGAACGGTTTGTCTGAAAAGAGAAGGGTAAATCACGAGAAGCCCTGGCAGAGCTGCCTCCCCCAGGCCCCGGCACCGCCTGGCGACAGCCCGGGGGCGTTTGTGCACGCAGAGCAGGAAGGGGAGCTGGGTGCTGTCATGGGGCGGAGAGGAACAGCCTCCCAGGAGAACAAGCCCAGATGAGGTGATCAAGATGCCGCCGAGCATGGGCGTCATCTGCGCTGATGGGCACCTGGCAGGGAACATGACTGCTTGCGGGAGGGGTCTACTCCAGTGTGTCTGTAGCCAAGCCCTGCCAAGCCGGCCGCCACATCCTGCTTCAAGCAGTTGTTCTGGCGTAACCCCAGGATCCGGGTACCTTTCGGTAGGAATGATCCCTGGTCAAAGTCCTGCAGTGAGGGGCGAGGGGATTTTTTGAAGCTGGGTTTAAGAATAGCCACTTTCCCCGAGTCACCCCCAGCACAAACTTTGCCATTTTTGCAGCTAAATCACTGCTCTTGGCAGGAAAAACAACTGGTTGTTGGGTGAGAAGGGACCACGCGGGGGGCGTATGGGATCGGGGGGGGGGGGATGCTTACACTTGGAGACAACGCCCTCCAGCCGGATGATGTTGTGGTGGCAGAACTGGCCCATGATACTGGCCTCGCTCAGGAAGTCGATGCGCTGCTTCTCCGTGTAACCAATCTTCAGGGTCTTGATTGCCACCGGGATGTCCTTCTTCCCGTGTTTCAGTGTCCCCTTGTAAACCTCCCCGAATTCGCCTGGCAGGAGGAAAGGAGGAAGAGGGTGACCCTCCTGAGGCTACTGGAGACCTGGGCATGTCCACTGCTGGGCAATGCAAAGGCTGGAGGGAAAACCCCTTCAACTACTGGCTGCACCAGGAGGCCGTATCCCTCCTACACCAATCACAGCCTGTTTGAGGAAGGCAGGCCCCACCGGCACCAGCCACTCGCAGCAGGAAGAGGGAGCGACCTACCTGCACCGATCACCTTCTGCTGGGTGATGCACGAGGGGTGAATCTCAGTTGTAAATTTCAGCACCGCCTGGTTGGGGTCTTCATAGGTGTGGGGGTCCACGTAGGTCTTCAGGGGCTTCAGCTGTTCTGTGGGGCGGAGGGAGGGAGGGGACACACGGAAGCAGGCATGAGGTTGGGGCTCAGGACCCCAGCAAGATCTCATCCTACTGAAAGTACAGTTCAACTCATGGCCGTTTGAAGCCCAGCCGCCCCAGCGTCCTCAGCTCAACAGCCGTTTCCTCCCCCTGCTGCAGGCAGGGACTCTCCCTTGAGCCCGCACGGACATTTATGGGTCACACTAGGGGTTCCTGCTCACTCACGGCCCCGCAGCCGAGCTACACCCTGCACAACCACCACCGGGGTCCCACGCTAGGGCCGTTCTTCAGCAGCGGGCTGTGGGGCCAGCAGGCCGCTCACAGGGGGCCGGGGCTTGTAAGGCCACATTCTGCCCAGCCCTTGCATGGGCAGGTGAGGAAAGACACACGGACTGTGCTGGGTCTGCCCACCACCTTGCGGGGGAAGCGCTGTCCCTTCCTCCAGGAGGTGCAGGGGCTCCCGGCCCCAGCTGAGCACAGAGCTGGGATTTGCCACACTCGTCTCTAAAGGGCACATGCTCCCTGCCAGACTCCCTGGCGCGGGTCCGACCCAGCTCCCGCTGGAGTCTCTCACTCACCAGACTTGGAGAAGTAAACGTCCTCGGACGACTGACGGGCCCGCGAGCGCCTTCTCCTACAACAAGAAGGCGGGTTAGGCCTGGAGACGCTCCCCACTGCATCCCGAATCACATGAGAGAACACGCCAGACAAGCTCCTCTCCCCCACATCCTTCTTTGCTTTGAAGAGACCCCAGATCCATCCAGCCCCCTGCCCTGCCTCTTAATATGGGGGACCAGATTCCAGGGGGTCCTGCACTCAGTCCTTCCTTGGGCAAAGCTCCCAGTGATGCCCGAGCTGGGTAACCAGTGAGTAAGGGCCTGAGGGCCTAGTGGGAACAGACTAGTCTGTTTCACTTCTGTCTCTGGTCAGTTTCACACCCGGGCTCTCCTGCCATGGTGTCTGGGGGGGTCTTTTCCTTAATAAACATTTCGGTTCCTCTTACACAGCCTATGCTGGACCCAACCCGGCCCACGTACGTCTCAGCAGCCGATGCCAGGTCAGCAGCGGGGAATCACGTGATAGCAGACGCCTGGGCTAGCAGCGAGGCCCAGGTTAGCTGCCTGCAATACTGCCCCCTCCACACCTCCAGGCAGGCGGGTGCATTGGCTGTGAGGGAAGGGAGCTCCAATGGGGAAGGGACCGGCAGCCGCTCCTGGGCTATGGACGCCCTAATAACAAAGGGGGGATAAATGCAAATACCTTCGGTGAAGGTAGAGGGCAACAGCTACCATGACCAGTATCAAAATGATCCCAGAGATAGAGCCGCCGACCGCGGCCGCCATGTTCATGCTCTCGGAGCCTGCAGGAGGAAGGAAAGACCGTGAAGGAAGCCACGGGGAAACTAACCGCACACACTGGCTCCTTACTGGCCGGGCTCTGCCCAGGCCTCTCCAAGGGTGGTGGTGGGGAGTCCCTCGGCACCTGAGATTGAGCGACGTCCAGGCAGAGAGAGCGCTCGCTCCCTCTGTCGCGCTCAGCGCCCTTCATGCTGATCTCTCCCTGCCTGAGGGTCGGTACGTTTCGAAGGTGGGGCGCAAGGAGAGGCAGAGTTGGAAGCCGCGTGTGGCAAGTGATCAGAGCTGGGGACTCAGAGACAGGACACTTGAGTTCTATTCCCATGGACTCTGCCATTGACTCGCTGCATGGCCAGGGGCAAGTCACTTCGCCTCCCCGTGCCTCAGTTTCCCCAGCTGGGAAATGGAGGTAGTAACAGTGGAATCTGCCCCTCCCTCACATACTCACCCTCGGCACGCGTCTCAAACTCATACTCCATGCTGTAGGCCCCCTGGCCTTCTTGTGTCAGGGCCTGGACCCGCACCACGTACTTGGTGCCTGGGGTGAGCTTGGAGAGGGTCACCGAGTTCCCTTCGGAGCGCAGGACCGAGTAGCTGTTCTCATCCATCTTCAGAAAGCAAAGCACACAACCCCCACCACAAAGATCAGCAGCCTCGCGGGACCAGGCAGCGCCCCAGAGCCCAGCCAGGGACGGGAGGGGGGCGAGCCAGTGACAGCATCAGTCTGGCTCAAGGATCAGTGGCTGAGGCCAAGCCAGTGAGGACAATCTGGCTTCGCTAGCAGCCCCCCCACCCCCAGTGACCTGATGTCCCTCTGAGTTTTCCTGGAGGCCACTCCAACAGCTTGATTCGTGCTGTGGCTTGTGCATCCGAGCCAGGCCCTCCCCTTCCAACTGGCGCCATGGGCAGACCCACTAGGAAGCTGTGGTCCCCTCTCCTTCCCTCTAAGCCCAAAGGGCGTGACTGGCTCGGAGAGTGAGCGGCCAGCGCTACCTTCTTGCTGTAGGTGACTTCGTACTTCCAGACGCGGCTCTGCTGCCGGGGCTGGACGGTCCAGGAGATGCTCAGGCTGGTTTCAGTCTGACTGTCCAAATTCACCGATGTCACCCGGGGAGGCTCTGGCCAATGGAGAAGAAGGCGACGGTCAGGTGGGTGCTAGGAGGCGTGAAGCCATCACCTCACTCAGCGGGTGGCAGGATGCCAGGCCCAGCAGCCCCCAGGGCTTTGGCAGAGCTGCCCATACACAGGCATGGCCGGTCCAAACATCTAACTACGCAGCAGTGCGTCTGCTTTGCCATAGTCACCAGCGGATGGTCTCCTCTGCTGCACGGGTGACTTCAGCTGCTTTACCACACCCCATCTAACCCCTTCGCCGCTGCCTGCCTGCCGAGCCCCATCAAACCCCATACCTGACGTTCACTTTCCCATATTAACCAGTGCACCTCCCTCATCTGTATATAAATCACCACCCACACCCCAATGTAACAGGCATGTTGATACAAGCCCACCAGTTATATAGACCGACCACCCCTTACCTGTCTGGTTGACGCTGATGCTCGCAGTGCCATAGCTGCGGCTGGGGCCGTAGGCGGACACCCCGTTCCTGGCCTCCACGGTGAAGGTGTAGTTAACATGTGGCTCCAGGTCGCTGATGGTCAGAGACGTCCTGGTCAGCCCCTGGGGATGGTCCGAGTAGCGGATGCTGTTGTCACAGGGCCGACACTCCCCCAAGTCCGGCCAGCACTGCTCACACGTGATGCTGTAGGTGATGTCCTTACGGCCCCCCGTGTCACGGGGCGGGGACCAGCGCAGCTGCACCTTGGCGCCCAAGCCGATGGCCATGACATTGTGGGGGGCAGAAGGGGGACCTGGATGGGGTGGGGGGAAGGTCGTGGGCCATGGTGCCAAGGGCATTTCCTTTTGGGGGCACATGGCTCCCAGAGCAGAGAGGAGCTGGAGCTCCTGGAACTGGAGGAGGGGGAGCCAACCGACATGCCCCATCCCCAGCCCTGGGGAACAGCAGCCAGATCCATCCCCCGTGGCTGCCCCGCCAATATATTCGCTGTTTGAATGACGTCACTACAGGAAGTGCCGCCCTCAAAGGCGTGGGACATGAGAGGCGGGACTTCCTGTCATTTGGGGTGTTCCCCTGGTGGGCGATGAGACTGAGTTCATCCCAGCTCTCCGGGGGTGGCGCTCACTGGGCTGCCTCATAGCCAGCCTGCCGATTCACAGCCTCATACGGATGGGCGGGAGGAACTTTATGTGGGCTACCGGAGAGAGTTGAGGGGCGGGCGGTCTGGCTCTTAGAGGTGGAGACTGGGAGGCAGGACTCCTGGGGTCTAGTCCCAGCTCTGCCACTGGCTCACTGTGTGACAATGGGCAAGTCACTCGACCGCTCTGTGCCTCGGTTTCCCCACTTATAAAACACGGGGGAGCCCTTACCTACCTCCCACGCTGAAAGCACTAATACTCACAAAGCGCTCTGAGCTCCTCAGGGGTCAGTACTATTCTAGATGAGCAGAGGGTTACTATTACGGGTCAGGAAAATGGAGCAGGCTCTGACCTGTCCCGGGGGCAGCTGGGGTGGGAACGTGGGTGAGAACAGCGGAGGTTTGTCACCACAGCAGGGTCTCATACTTACGGGTGCAGGGGAAAGACACTGGATCCTCTGCCGCCCGGAAATAGCCTTCCTCACATGGGCACGAGGTGGAACCTTCGGGAGAGGAGAGCGTGTGGGGGGGACACTTGGAGCAGGCATCACCGGAGACGTCCGGCTTGAAGAACCCAGCAGGGCAGGCTGCGAGGGGAGAGCAGGGCACAGGTTAGGCAATAGGGGCACTCATTGGGGTAACACCCATTCACGGCCCTGAACGTGCAGCAGCCAACGCATCCTGCTCCCGCAGAGCCTCCCCGGAGCCCAGCCTGACCCCCTGCGACCCAGGAGATGCAAAGTGATGGAGGAAACACAGGAGGGACTGCGAGAGGAGATGGTGACCAGTGGGTCTGCAGATGCCGGGGATAGCTCCTCAGACAGCCTAACAACCAGGACGCTGGGAGGTGGCGTTGCAGTCAGGGGACGGAAGCAGCGTGGGGGCACTACCATGGGTGTGCACAGCCTCCAATGCTGGCCCCCCAAGGCATGTTGATGGGGTTGCATGTTTCCAGGAGGGGGCGGGGTTGGGGGCTTCCTTTCTAAAAGTTACTGACAGGACCAGCTGGGGTGCGGGGACAGGGCTGGACTTTCCGAGGCCTGGGGTAGGTTTAGCTTTCGGTGTTAACCTCCCCCGTCCAGACACAGATCTCCCCTTCGCCGCAGAGATCGGGGCAGCTCTGCAGCCTCAACTCCTGCGCCCCTCAGTCCCGGCTCAGGCTCCCACAAGGCAGATGGGGGAGGTTCCCCCTCCGAGCCTGCCCAGCTTCCCGTCCAGTATTATTAATGGGACAGGCCGACAGACACACGCACGTTGCACATTTCCAATCCAAGACCAGTACATTCCTCCCCTAAATCTGGCACGTCAAACTTCCCTCCTCCAGGCTTGCAGCCAACCCCGGCACGGTGGACTGCTCAGGGCGCCCACCTGAATGACCAGCCACTGACTGACGTGAGGACTCCCGCTCTCCCGAGAGCTCAGCTCGCTCCCTCTGCAGCCCCCAGCGTAGGAACGGATCCCAGATACATGCAAGGAGAGCACAGGGCTTAGGCCGTCAGCTCTGCGGGACGGGGCGGTATGTTCACCTTTGTACAGCATCTAGTGTGATGGGCCCCCACTGTCTGCTTGGGGTCTTGACCGCAATGCCAACCAATCGCAGTCACGCTACAGAGAACAAGCCTATGGCTCAGTCTGTCTGAACGCCCCTTCAGAGTCCTTCTTTCAAAGAAACCCCCCTCCCACCAGTGGTGGGGGTTTTTCCGCAGCAACAGGGATGAGAAAACTGCGTAAATGCAGGCGCACGTGGCTGACAAACCACAGAAATTGGCCAGGGGGAATCAGGGGCGGATACGGAGCCTCACATTAATTTTCACTCGGTTTTGGGACGTAACACAGACCTCGTCCACACACTGATTTTATCCTGCTTTAACCCTGCCAGTTAGAGGGGCGACTTTTTACCAATATGGTTAGACCAGTACAACCCCCAGTGTGCACACAGCTGTCCCAGCACAGAGGTGCCTTTTCCCCTTCCCTACAGCTATACCAGTCTACGGCACCTTTCTACCATCACGGCCACGCACACAAGGGGGTGGTACCACTGGAGCAAGACCAATTTCACCGGATACAGTTAAAGAGCCACAAGAACTGTGTAGACAAGGCCTTATCTCAAGGTGATGGGGCCCCATTGGACAACAAAGGGCTACCCCTCCCCCACTCCCATGGTTGGGTTGGGATTGTTTGCAGACTCAGTTAGTTTCTTTTCTTTGGTATCTTTAAACAAAGAGAGTAGCAGGGGTGGGGGGAGCCTGACTCATTCCCCATCTGATCTGGGTTTTCCACAGGAACCCAGTTTCCGCCACCTCATCCCGCCCTAGGGTTGCTTCCTCCAGTGTTCTGAAGAGGAAGCGGTTTCGGAAGCCACACGGCAGCTGACTTTTCAGGAAGGCCCTTTCCTCCGCTCTGCCCGGGGCAGTGATGCTGGGCACTGATTCCCCCTCTCAATTGTCGTGTTTCTTTAATACAAACACAAAGGTCTCGACCAAATGCTCAGGCGGCCCTGGCCCCAGCACCCATCCGCAGGCAGCTAAGCAAGCCAGGGGCCTGCGAGCCAGCCCAGCGGTGCCGAGCCCGCGTGGTGGAGGGTTCTAGGGAAGGGGTGTTGTAGAGGTTCACAAGCCCCTTCCCCACAGCAGCTAAGTACCCCTCCAGCCCTAATGTTAGGAAAGTTTCCCCTCCCTACTGCCTCTTTTCCTGGGCTGTTAAAGAAAAAAACAACACTTCTCCCAAAGCGAGGCTGCCCCTATTTCATGGGTGGTCTCCACTTGCCCTGCTTGGTGGCTTTGGCTGCACCTTGAAACAATAGGGCAGTAAACCTGTCAGGATTTCACTGGTGCCCAGAGGCCGGCTTCCTCCCCCTGAGCAGGGGAGGAGTGGGAGGGGGCAGGAGGGACCCTGGGCCTCTCTGGAGCAATTAGACTTATAGGAATTAACTTCCAACTATTAGACACCGATGCTTAAATAGACAGACAGACAGATGGGATGTATGGAGGATAGATAGATAGATAGAGTGTATGGGGACAGATTACAGACAGACAGACACACCGATAGATGCAGAATGCAGGGTCTGACTTACTCCTCTCTGTGTTCCCTGGACGGAAGGAGGGGGTGAAGCTTTCATGGAGGAGGGGTGGGGACTCTGGCAGCAGGAGGAGAGGCTAAGAATATCTGTGTTTATTCCTGGAGATAAACTCCTTTGTTTCCTGCTCCCTGGGCTCCCTTTCACAGAGGCCAGCAGGCTCCAGCGCTGCTCCCGGAGGTCAGAGAACCTCTCTGCACAAAGGGCAAATTCCATTCTCCATCCCCGCCCCCCATCTTTGGCAGGAAGCGCCTCCATCCGACCAGGGAGAGATCACAGGGGCAGCTCACAGGCACGTGGCAAGTGGCCAGGGGAGCAAGGTGCTCACTGGCCTGCCTGGAGGGCGAGGAAGCCAGTCAGGTTGGGAGCCACTGCCAGGATGTGCGGCCCTGCCAGTGGCACGGACTGCGGTCCCTCCCTCCCTGCCCCCAGGGCACGCCGCAGGCACTCAGCTCCTACGGGCACGGGGGCAGAGTCAGACAGACAGTGACGGGCGCAAAGCACACAGACAGTCCTCACGCTCGCCACACAGTGCCAGGAACGACCCCCCATTTTAAGTCCAGCTTCCACGGACGGCCTCCAGGAACTGAGGTTCCTTGAGGGTTCATGGTCCCACAGCAGCTGGGGCCCGTCCTACCCAACCTTTGGGGCAGCCCCCATCATAACACTGTGTCCTTCCTCAGGGCCCAAGGCCCCAGGCTACTGCTGTGAGCTGGTTGGGGGGTGGAGGGGGGATTTGTGTGGAACTGTTACTCCTGGTCACCCACGCTCTGCCCATCTGAAGGCCTCCTGGGCTCCCAGGCAGAGCGCTAGTGAACCCCGCTGCCATCGTTCCTACCGGGGTGCGTGTGGCCCATAGAGACTACAGGTCCCAGCGTGCAGTGCTCCACCCACCCCCAAACAAAGGGGCAGCCCCGCTTCTATCGTGCAGCGCTGCACCGTGACACCAGCGGAGCTGCACCGGTGGGCAGCCATCCTGCACTGCACGCTGGGGCCTGGAGTCCCTGCGGGCTGCGCCACTGGGCTCAAGTGAAGGGGCAGCCGCGCTCTGGGTGCTGGATTTCCGTGAGCCGCATCTGGGCCTCGCGCTCAGGACTCCCTCCGCCCCAGGCGGCAGGGGACCCCCAAAAGGCCAAGGACACCCACTGCAGGGCCTGTCAATGAAGCCCGTCCGACTCACCGCCAGAGACAGCGGGAAGAGCAGGGCCTGCCTGGGACAAAGGGAGGCGTCAGCCCGCACGGGTCACAGTCCCAAAGGGCCGTCTGACTTAATGAGGGAGACCATCAGCAGACGGGGTCCCTGTCCCCCCCCCCGCCCATACACACACACACACTCCTGCAGACACAATGCCTCCATTCAGCCAGCATAGAGAGCTAGTGTCTGCACTGGGGAGGGGGTGCAAACCCTCAGCAAGTCTTGTTTTCCCAGGACGATGGGGGGTGGCGGATGGGCTGGGGGGAGGGAGGGAAGGCAGGGAAAACACAAGGAAGGCGTGAGAGGAAGACGGATGGAGTGTGGCTGACAAACAAGAACGTGGGGGAGGGGGAAGCAGGCACCATGCTGCCCAGAGATGAGGGGAGACATCTGTCAATGCCAAAGGGGCGGGGGCTCGAGCAGGTGGCACCGGCGAGCCAGGCCGGCCGGCACGGGACATGCCCTGGGGAATGCTAGTGCAACTACACTCTGCACACGTGCTTTGGTGCCCGGGCACTCTCCGCTGGGCCTCGCTGTGCAGCTGGCACCTGGCTACCAGGGCACCGGGGCAAGCAGACTCGGGGGGGGGGGGGGGGGCTTGGGCATTGCTGGGGGGAGCACCGCAGAGCCCTGCTCTAAAGCTTCTCTCAGTGGGCCCGGAACGGGAAGGGGGCACTATGCAGATCCCTTTGCGCAGCTGATGAAGTAAGAATGAGGAGGAGTGGAAGGGAGCAGAGCCCCACCTGATGTCAGCATGGGGTGGTTTGGGTCATGGCTGAGGACAGCTCCCCCGGGGGTCTGGCCCACCTCACCCCACCCGGGAGCTGCCGCTTGCTCCCCTCATGCACCAGCTGGAGGCAGAGGGGACTGAAGGGCAGCAAGGATGCTGTCACCATGGCGACCCGCTGGCCTGGAGGGAAGGGGGTACAGGGTCTGCAGTTCTGGGGTGACCTCCGCAGCAGCAGGGAGGGGCCGGAGAGCCCTCTACGGGCCGGGGAGAGGGAGAGGAGTCTCCATGAACACCCCTCTCCCTTTGGTTGTTGGCTTGGGATGGGGGGACAGAGCGTCTCCGGTGCTGGAAGGCTCCTTATCTGGCTCTCCCCGGAGCACCCGTGGGCGAGGGCTGGAGATCCGGCACTGAGCGGCCGCTTTATGCAACCCCCTGGATTATCTCCCGTCACATTCCTGACCCCAACAAAATGGAGGGGGCCCCTCCCCCTCCCTGTCCAGCCCCCAACCCTTTATCTCCCGTTTGTTTCACTCCCTTCCTCTCCGCCCCCGGGGAAGGCTGAGCTCTGCAGGGAGTGGGGGCTGGCCGCAGATGATGCCCCCCCTCATGGCATGTTCTGTGTGCGGGTTGTGAAGGCCCCTCTGCTCACAGCGCCCCCCAGGTAAACTTGGGGGGGTGTACCCCAGCTTGCTGCTTTCCCATCACCCCTTACCTGGGCTCGCAGGTCCAAGGCTGGCTGGGGGGGCGCCCAGGGCCATCGCTAGGATCCCAGGGTAATACTGGGGCCCAGCACCCTCCCCTCCCACTGACAGCAGCCATGGCTGGCTCAGCACTGGGCAGGGTCTGAGTTGGCACAAAGCTCCCTTTAACTTCGGGGATCTACGACCCAGGCCCTGCCAGGTGGCCAGCGCAGGGCCTGACCCGCCGTGCCCTGCTCCAGGGCAGAGTCCCCACAACTCAGGGGCGGCTGCCCAGCCTGTGACATGGTTGGACTGGGCTTGTGACAACCCTGGACTAAGCCAGGCATGGCCCAGGCAGGGGTGGGACAAGCTTCCCCACACAGCTCTGCCATTCCACATCTGGGCTCCCTGCCAGCGCCCCTCAATCCCGACCCGCAGCCCCCAGCTATCCCAGCACTGGGCTCCCCACACAGCCCTGCCAGCCCCCCTCAATCCCAACCCGCAGCTCTCAGCTATCCCAGCACTGGGCTCCCCACACAGCCCTGCCAGCCCCCCTCAATCACACTGAACCCCCCACTGCTATTGTAGCCCCAGGATTCTCCTGTGTACAAACCCTCTGTTCCCGACTCGGGGTACACAGCTGAAAGAGCCGAATCTCCAGAGAGACGCCAGCCCCAGCACCCCAAGGCCTTGATCCCAGCCCATCTGCTCCCAGCAGCCGGGGAACCCGGCCAGGAGACAGTGCACCTGGGATGGGAGCTGATGCCCCTTGCAGATCCCGTGCCAGAAGCTGGGGAAAGGCACGTCCCAATTTATGGCTGCTCAGGCACAGTAAAGACAATACCAACCCGCGCCCCCGCCCGACCCCTGCTCCAACAGCCCTGGGCCCGTCCCTGAGCACATCTTCCCCTCCAAGAGTGGGGCTGAGACCAACAAACTCGAGTCACTTGTGACCCAAGGCAGCTGCCAGTACAGGTGTCGGGGGGAGGCTGATGCATTGACCGGTCAAGCTCCCCCTCTGCACAAGGGAAGCCGGGGAGGAAATGGAGCCCCAGGAACCTGCGGTTTGAGGTCAGGAGGCTCCTCCAGCTGCAGAGCTGGCTCAGGCTGTACGAAGAGGGGAGGGCCTTTAGCAGCCCCCCGGGCTCAGCAATTTGGGGTGGAAGGGGGAAGCTCCCTTCCTCCACATCCCTGCTCCCCCTGCCTGGCCAGGGGGCTCTTGGGCCACGCGGGGGCTCAGCACCACTCTCACCCAGCTGGGCTGGAGGGAGCCGGGCGGCCACAGCAAGGGGAGAGGGCGTAGGCCCTGCACGGCCCATGAGCCCCACCAGCCGGGGGGGTTGAGCTGCAGGTGCTGGAGTGAGGGCCCTGGCAGCCCAAGGGGAGGGGAATGGCTGGATCAAAGCAGCTCTCAGTCGTGACATAACCACGAGCGCTCCAGCAGGCCACCCCACACGCACAACACCTGGCCGGGGGATCCCACCGCACCAGCCGCTGACGCGCGAGAGCTCCGCGCGAGGGCAGGGCTCACCCATGGCACTGTAGCCCCCTTCCTGTGGGGCCGGCGAGGCCCTGATCCAGGAGGGGGGGGGCAATCCAGAGCCCAGATGCAGCTCAGGCCCCCGCAGACACCAGGGCGGAGCAGGGCTCCGTGCTGCTCTCCTCTCTCCCACCTGGTGGAAAATATTTCTCAGGTCCGAGGCAAGGAGCTGACAGCAGCTGGGCAGCTGAGGACTGAACGGGCCATGGGGTCTCTCCTAGGGGGATCCCTCCGGGGGCAGGGGCATGCCAGGCTGCGACCGTGGGGTCTCTCCTAGGGGGATCCCTCCGGGGGCAGGGGCATGCCAGACTGCTGCCCGTGCTGGGCTTGTCGTGGGGGGGACAGACACCCAGGGCCATCAAGCCAGCACTGCACTGGGCGTGTCCCTGGCGGACGCGCTGGGCTAGGAAGAACAGCACCTGGCAGGACATGGCCTGGGTGTTCAGCCCCTTCCTCCACCCCGACCCCACTGTCCCAGGACTCCTGGCTGCTTTGTTAGCAGCTAAAATCAAACCCTTCCCTGCTCCTTGACTGGGGAACCCCCGACTCCCCTGAGCTGTCGAGGGTTGACAGCAGGTATGTGTGTGTGTGGGGGGGGGGGGGTGTCGATTCCACCCTGCCAAACTCTGAGTTTTCCCCAGCCCCCGGCACCACTTTCCGCATTGCCGGGGTTTATCCCGCCGGCCCCTCTCCCACTGCATTCCTCACCACTCATGTCATGAGGGAGCTGCCAGGCCGGCACAGGCATCTGCTCCCTGGTCGGACCCCATGCCCCCTCCCCCACCGCTCCCAACACTGATGCCTATTGTTCAGGAGGGTTTTATCAGGGAGGCTCAGATCTCTGCTCTCCGGTTCGCTGGTGCCCTCCCGGAGCAGGGAAACAGCCTCGAGACCCGGCCCAGCAGGGCGCCCCCAAGGGGGAGTGGGGCAGAGAAGAGAATGAATGGAAATAGATGCATTTGCCCAGGGCTGGGAGAGCAGGGTGGGGTGCGGGGCAGGGTTCAGAGTCATCAGCAGAGCTGTGTGGGGAGCCCAGGCCTGAGATACCACGTGGCCACAGGTCAGGGTGGAGTTGGATTGTCAGCGCTGTGGGTGCCCAGGCCCAGGGCTGGGTCAGGCCTGAGAGGCATCACTAGATCTGGGGCAGATAGGGGGGCGCTCAGGGCTGGACTTGCCAGGTTGTGAAGCCCAGGGTTGGGAATAGTAAGCGGGGGTGTGCAGGGCGGGATTGAGGGGCACTGGCAGAGCTGAATGTGGGAGCCCACGGCTGGGAACAGAAGAGGATGCTACGGATCAGGACTGAGGGCCGCTGGCAGGGCTGTGCACGGGGCAGCTTAGAGCAGGAGCGGAGGGTGCTGGAGGCCAGGCCTGGCAGGGGGTGAGCGTCTATACACAGGGCACGAGGCTCCAAGGCCCTGCGATACCACAGCAGCCTCGTACACACGAGATCTCCCCGCCCCCACAGTACCCAGCAGCCTCGTACACACGAGATCTCCCCGCCCCCACAGTACCCAGCAGAATCGTACACACGAGATCTCCCCGCCCGCCACGCGCACCCTCGTCCGGCCGCCTGTACCTTTGCAGCTCTCCTCCACCTTCTCGTATCCCGCCCGGCACAGGCACTGCCCGATGGGCACCAGCCATTCCCCGTCCGAGTTGCAATGCATGCTGGGCTCCTCGCTGGCCACTGCGTCCTCCACGCACGTGCCCCTGACCTTGGCCAGCGCCTGCGAGTCGGCGCCGGCGATGGTCTCGGGGAACAGCGCCATGTTCTGCAGCACGCCGGGGCACTTCTTGTAGTAGATGCGGACGGAGAGCAGGGCCACGCAGGCCCCGATGTCCTGGAAGGCCAGGTAGAAGCCCTTGCGGCTCAGTGGCCCCACCGTGCGCACCTCCACGTTGAGCTTGACGTTGCGGGAGGCGAAGTCTTCGCGCATGGTGATCTCGTCGGGCGCGATGGTGTCGATCTTCGTGAACTGGCGCTTCTGGAAGTTGGTGCCGTAGTCCACGTCCGACTCGGCGTAGTACAGGTTGAAGGTCTCCTTGCAGGAGCTGGCCCCGCCCGGGAAGCTGTTGCAGTCCCGCACCGTGAACTTCAGCTCGATGAAGATGCGCTCGGCCTCGCTGCGGTAGATCCAGTTGGTCCGCAGCCAGTTGTCCTGGTCGCCTTCCATCACGTTGCAGACCGAGTAGATGTAGATGAGGGATTCGTTCATGACGTTCTGGAGGAGATCCCACTGCCCGGGGAGACAAGTGGTTAAAGGAGAGCAAAATGGGCTGCCGGGGCTGGAGCCTAGGCACTGCCAGCCCGGCTCCCCTCTCGGATGGTCAGAAGGTGCAAGAAACCCTGCAGGGCCCCTGGTTACGTTTCTTCCTGACCCCCTCAGCTGGAGGTTGGCTCACGCCCTGAAGCAGGGAGCTGGGAACTGCCGAACACAGCAGCTACCTCGGCTCCGCCCTGCAACCGAAGGCAGCCACGGGCGGTTTGATCCCAATACCACTCAGCGTGCTCGCCCCACACCCGCTGCCTGTAGCCTGGCCTCCTCCAGACACGCTGCCATTGTCCAGGGATGGATATTGACCCTCGACCCTCCAGTGCACTCGTCAGGTCAAGAGACCAACCTCGGTTTTACAGATGGAGAAACTGAGGCATGTGGCGGTTCAGGCCCAACATTATTCAGGGCCTCTGATTCTGGGTGCCCAGCACAAGCCTGCGAAGGGCAAACACAGAGCTCGGCCCAAGCTGCCCACTCCCGGCTACAGCCAGGGCTGTCGACCGGTTCTCAGCCCAGCCACAGCGGGGCCCTGCTTCCAAATTATTCCACATGCGGGAAATTAAATTAAATCTCAACCCATTCCTGGGAAGCCTGGCCAGCCAAGGACACTCTGACCCACAGCGCTCCTCGACATCAATGGACAGGGCCTCCCGGGGAGAGGGGGGCAAGTGGGGCAATTTGCCCCAGGCCCCGCAGGGCCCCCGCGAGCCCTGGCCTGGCGGTGGTCTGGGTCTTTGGCGGCAGGGGGGTCCTTCAGTTGCTCCGGGTCTTTGGCAGCATTTCGGCGGCAGGGGGCCCTTCACTGCTGCCAAAAATGCAGAGCGACCGAAGGCCCCACCCCCGCCGCAGGAGACCCGGACCGTCGCCGGGTGAGTACAAGCGCCGCAGCAACCCCGCATTGCCCCAGGCTCCCTGAATCCTCTGGGCAGCCCTGTCAGTGGGTATCTTTCCACAGGGAGCCAGAGCGGGCTGCCAGCATGGCTGGGGCGGAGGCTGGATCTGGGAGAGCCAGGCAGGACTGGGACTGCAGCTGGAGCCAGCCAGGGTCCACCTGGCCCTTGGAAATGGCAAACCCAGGGGATTAACTTGTCAGCACAGTCCTGCGAGCCGAGGGCAGAACACACCGGCCAATTAACCTCCTGACATGGCCCACGGGAGGGCAGGAGATAGGAAACCCGCCAGGAGAGACCAAAACAAACAGCCGCTCGGGTCGGGGCGGGGGGAGGGAGTGGAAGGGGCAGCCAGCCTGGGGGTCTCCGCACTGCTGCAAACAAGGGACATCTGATCCCTCACGGCAGCCCCCCGGCCTCCTCGCCCCCCGCCTGCCCCATGCGACTCCCCCAGGGGCTGCAATGTTTCCCGGCAGCCTGGCAGGGCCGGAGAAGAGATTCCCCCACGACCGAATGTTCAGAGTGTGTTGAGAGCTCCAGCCGCCCTCCGGCCAGCCCCAAAGCACCGACCTGCTATGCTGGCCCCCTTGTGCTGCTCACTCCTGCAGCCCCACTGCAGACCTGCCCCTGCTATTCCACCCTGGGGCCTCCCCACAGAGCTCTGCTGATGTCCTGTGTCCTCCGCCTCCCAACCCACGTGGAAGCGGATTCTCCTCTCGCTAACCCCAGGGTGAATCAGGAGCGGATCTATGGAGTGAGCCTCCCCCCGATAGCTCCCACCTAGCGCTCGGGATTCAGACTTACCCCCTTCCCATAGGGATGGGTCAGCCAGCCGAGCTCCCCGTGGGCCTTGGCAAAATCCAGCAGGACGACTGAAAGGGAGAGCAAACGAACACAGTTAGACTGGGGAGGGGGAAATATACAACACGGCGGCAGGCACCTCATCCCGCCGACAGACAACCAGGTGCCTGACGCATGCACCAAGCCCAGCCGCAGGGGCAAAACCCCCCCCAGATCAGAACCCTCTGCTCTCGCACACTGGCATAGCACTTTGCACGGGTGCGAGCGAGGGTGCAAGGCCGGGGGCTGGTTTCGTTCACGCCTATTTAACGCCAACACCTGCTGTGCAGCGGGGAGAAAACCCCTCTTTGTTAAAGATCCAGCAGCCACGCCCCCTCGAAGCTCCGGCTCTGCCCCGCTGTGTGGCCAAAGAGCCCCCCTGCCGAGACTGGGTGTCAAAGGCCCCGGCGGGCCCCATGCTGCACAGGGGCAGCAGCTTTTCTTTTAAACAAACCTCTTGCCCCTCCTGTGGGCACCACAAGGGACGGCTCAGCCCTTGCCCCGACGAGCACTCGGCTCCCTGCTCTGGCTAGGCCGAGGGGCCGATGGTGGCCGTTCCCCAGAGCAGGGCTTATGAAATCCGGGTGGCCCTGCAGTTCAGCATAGAGCCGGAGCAGGACAGCTCTGCCCAGGAGTAACCTCTCAACGCAGGCACTCGCTTCCTATGGCCTTGGTCTCTACCCCCCGACCCCTTCCCCTTTGTGCCGGGTCCCCAAAGCCGCAGGGGCTGCAGCAGCATCATACCCCCGGTGCTGGGCAGTCACCATCGGGGTGGGGACACCAGCGCCCTTATCGCACGCTTATCTCCAGGCTGCTTTTTATTTGCCCTCATTCCCCGTATTTGAGCAGCTGACTAATGAGCTAGAGGCTTTATATTTAGGAACAGGGCGGCAGCCGGAGAGGAAAGGGCAGAGGATCCAAAGGTGCAGGAGGGAGGTTCCGGCAAAGATCAGGCCGGCCCAGCTCCGTTCATGGCTAAGAGGAAGCCAGGTCGGGTCAGACAATAGGGCCAAATCATCCCTGGCGTAACCCCAGTGAAGTCAATGGCGTTATGCCAGAGATGAATCTGCGCTAGCTGGGATAAGGATTATGCGGTTATCAGCCCTCATGCTTCAGGGCACCAGCTCAGCAGTGGTCAGGCAGGAATTTCCTCCCCCTATCACTGCAGTAGCAGGTCTGATGCCTTTCTCGGAAGCATGCGGCTTCGGAGACAGGATACCAGGCAGGATGCCCCTTTGCTCTGCTAACTCCTGTGCTGGCAGCATCCGATTCAGCCCTTCCTGCTGCACCCCCCCCCCCCGACTTGTTGGTCCTTCACCCCAAACAGGCATGATCCCTGTCACCTCCAGGGTTTTCCTCTTTAGCGCTCCCATTCTCCAGAGTTTTTTCCACTGTGTGAGAAGGAGCCGTGGCGCTGGGGGAACGAAATCTCTTCCAGACGCCAGTTTGGATCCAGCGGCTGCTCACAGCTGCCAAGGCTGCAAACCGTTCATTACCATTTCGCTGCAGCTTGCAAACCAACCCTTCTGCCTCCAAGGGGGCTTGGAACGGGGTGGGGAGGCTGGGGGTGGGGGGGTGTCTGTCTCCATTCTCTGGGTCTCAGCACATGGGCTGGACTAGGATTGCTGAAGGAAGCCTCACGCCATTCTTTCTGCTCTCGCTTATTCCCTGACTTGCAGCGCTGTAACCCCATTGCCTTCCTGCTTTACATCGCTGGGACTGAGAGCAGAATCAGTCCCAGGAGCTAGGCCTTGCTTGGTGATATCTGTGCCTGGAAGAGGGCTGGTGTGGGGAGCGGGTAACCCTCATTTTCCTAGCTCTGGCTCCCAAAAACCATTGCTGTAACCATAAGACCCTCCTGTCTTCACACACCAGACTGCCAACCTGTGTAACTCACCGCTGCAGGATTTCTAAGCATTTCCACAGCCTCATCACTCCAAGTATCTCCTAATTCATTACCAACAGATTTACCCCCATAACCCTCTGAGTGGGATTAGGGGGGTGGATTAGCCTCATTCTAAAGTGGGGAAACTGAGGCTCAGAAGGAGTAAGCGACTTGCCTAAGATCACCCAGGGAGCCTGTGGAAAAGCTGGGGCCAGAAGCCAGCCCTCCTGAGTCTCAGCCCAGGGCTTTCACCACAAGGCCATCTTTCCTCATCGAGGCAAACATTGCGGTTGGGAGTCTTTGAGAGGATGAGTCTATTTTGCAACCACAAGCGAAAACTGGAGCCGTGCAAAGCGAAGGTAATGACAACAAGGCAGATCATGGCACAAGGGTCAGGAAAGAAACACACCCCTAGTCCCACCAGTCAGAGCCTTGTACCATTGCATAGGCACATAACACACAGGGACCCTCTGGCACTGGCCACCGTTGGCCTTGACTGGCCAGTGATCAGATCTGCCATGGCAAGCCCCTGTCCTCAGCCAGCCAAACCCTCATAAGACATGCTCAGACATGCCGGGGCCGGAGCCTCCTGTCCCCATCAGCACAGGGGCGGAGGCTGGGACCTGCCAAGGGATCAGATGGGTTTGAAAAGAGGAAGGAAAGAAGGAAAGAAAAACAAATAACCCCGAGCCGCATGACAGAGGCAGTGAAATCAAAGGGCAAGCGGCCCAGGCCTGAGCGGAAGCAATTACCCAGCCCATCAGGGCCCTGCCAAGCCCCGGTGAATCAGCCAGCCAGGAATGTGTTAGCGTCAGGGATCTCTGAGCCAGTGGTGGAGGGCATCGGCCAGGCCGGAGGCACACGGACCCTATGGGCTCCTGGCTCGGGCTGTTACGGAGCCCAGGGTTCAGGCTGGGGAAGGGGCCTGACTCTCCGCCCTCGGATCTGTGCGAGCCAGGGGCGGCCTGGATGGAGTCGGGGGGAGGAACACCGAGGGGCCCCGGGCTGCGTGGGACGGGCTGCAGTCCCCAGGCTCACCCCGCTCTGTTCTAACTCATTGCTCGGGCGCGGGGTGGGGAAATCTCTTCATGGTGATTCTCCCTGGGCAGCAGAGCTGGCTCCACACCCTCCCTCCCTCCCTCTAAAAACCAGCACTGGCCAGATCCCCCTGCTCCAGCCCGCCAGCTTCCCTAAAAGAACCCCACCCCCACCCCCCGCCAGCCCCACCAGGTGGGCATGAGAAACAGCAGGGCCTCTGCTTCTCCCAAAGGACCTGCAGTTCCTGCTGCACGGGGGTGCTCCCTGCCGCCACACCTCGGGGAAGGGCTACGGGGCCCGGCTGAGCTGACTCGGGCTGTACAATTGCCATGTAGACGCCCAGGCTCGAGGGTCTCTGAGGCCAGGCACCAGGCCGAGCCAGAGCGTCTACACTGCAGTTTTAGAGCCCTGCAGCCTGAGGCAGCTGACCCGGGCGGCGAGACTGGTGGCTGCATTTTCTCAGCGCTGACCGGATGGTGCCTGGGTGGGGCTGCGCTGCAGGAGGACCACGCCCTGCACCCCAGAGGGTCCCTAAGCCCCATTGCACCCCCCCCCACATGACCCAGTTGGGCCCCGCTTTTCCGATGAGCCCCTGCATTTCGACTCCCACCCAGGGCAGTTGCCAAAAGTGGCTCCAGACCCCGTTTTGCCTTATCCCCAGCCGAGCGCCCCTCTGCGCTGCCTGTGGTGGGGCAGCTAAGGGCGGGTTCCTGGATCGGGGCAAGTACAGGGTGGATCCGTGGGGCAGACTGGCTCTGGGAAGCAGGCTGGGCAGCGAAGCCCCTTTGGTTCTGTGGATCCATCTTTTACTACCTGCCTTTGGGCCCAGACCAGTTCTAGGGCTGGAAATGCCTTTAATCCGGGGGGGGGGGGGGCGGGGGAATGAACCCCTGGCTAAGAAGAGCCCCAGCAGGGAGCTTGGGGGTGGGGTTCAGGCCCAACCGGGTAACTGGGGGCAGCCTAGCTCCTCAGGCTCCCCCCCCCCCCATCTCTTTGATCCAGGTGCCAGCATCCCCTCTCTGTGCAGGGATAAAGGACATGGGAGACCAGTGCTGCGGGCCCAATCCGAACACACGAGGTCTCTTCCCAGTTCTCCTGCACCCCCAAGCCCCCTCCTCCCCTGTGGCAGTGAGGCAAAGCACAGCCGAGATCTTGCACAGCGGCAGTGAGCCGAGTTTGAGAGTTCTCAGCCCGAGCATCAGTCCCACCCCACTGCATACTGGCTTGCAGCAGGGGCAAGCCCCTGGCCCACGCAGGGAGAGGGCGCTCCCTCCTGCTCCATGCGCAGGTTGCACCTGGCAAGTCACAGCAGGTTTTGAAAGACCAGCCAAGGAGTTAAAGCCACGCTGATGACTGGTCTTATACAGGGGCTTTCTCCGAGCTCCCATGCGCCTGGGACGGGGCGGGTCTCGTGAGCTACGCCCCTGAGCCGGGCGGCTGTTGGGAGGAGAATTTAGCAGCCCAGGCACAGGAGGGCCCGTGATAAACGCAAAGAAGATTCATCCTTGAGGCTGCCAGCTACAGACAGACACTGGGGTTCCCCCTAACCCCCACACTAATTAACCCAGCCCGTGACGCCTAATGGCACCACCCAGCGTCTCCCGACGTCCCAATCTGCACTCCTGGAAGGGGCTGGCTATCGCTTAACCCAACAAGGTTCCTACCACCCTCCCCTTGCAGCACATGGAGGCGACCCATCCTAGCCTCCTGTTTCCCAGCCCGACCCACTCAGCATTGCTACATCGCGTGCTGGGACCTGCGCCTCCACCAGCCGCGCCTCCATATTAAAGACGAGGGTGGCTGCAATCCGCAGGCAAACCAGGTGTGGTGCACAGGCTCCTGGCAAGTCACCAGCAAGGCCCTCGGCAGGAACCCCCAGCCCGGAGCTCAGAAACCGGGCTGTGCAGGGAGTCGACACCAGGCCCTTCATTTCCTCTCTCGTGGCTACAGGCCGACTGCCAGCGGCGACCTGTCTCTGCCATTGCCCAGCTAATGCAACGGGCTTATTTATACGCAAAGGTGGGCTCAGCTGGTTTCCATCCCCATCATTCCAGGGCGCCTGTGGTGCTGCTTTCTCTGCTTTCTTCACCCATGTATCTCCCCTGCCCCCTGCCCTCCGGCGCTTTGCAAAGATTCATCTGAATCTCCCAGAATTATCACCCCGGTTGCAGCTGACAGGGCAGCTGCAGGGCTGATCGCTCCCCCACGCCTCCACTGGGGAAACTGAGGCACAGAGCGAGGCAGTGACGCTGCACAGTGAATCTGTGGCAGAGCCTGGAACCCGGATCTCTTGACTCACACAGCCGCAGCCTTTGCAAGCGCCAGTTTCAAGCCCAGTTTAAATCCCATTTGACTTTGGGGGCATTGAGGCCCTGATTCCCTTCGAGGATCTGCGCTTAGTGCTTTCCAGGACTTCAGCATGTGCTTAAGGGCTGTGCCGGATCGGGGCCTCAGTGAGCAAAGCTCCCGCGTCTGCCATGAGTGTGTAACTTTAACTATCTCCCCCTCCAACCTATTCGGAAGGCGATGTGAATAATACAAATATCTCAGAGCCTGGTCACCAAGCAGCCCCAGCTCCGAGGTTTTATTTAACTGTTTGACACAAGGACGGGGGGAACCCCAATCACAGTCTGTCTGTCTCTCTGCTTGTGCTGTCATGCAGGCAAAGCTTTCCCAGGCTGGAACAGATTCCCCCCCCCTTGTCCCCACCCCATTTTAATCCTTTTCTCTCTTCCCTTTTCAGTGCCGTGTTTAATCTGTTTGAACTGGCTGCTACAAACATTAAATCAACAAAGGAAAAATCTTATTTGAGAAGTGAAGCGATTTGCTCATGGCCACAAAGGCCGATAAAATGGGACCCGCCCCTGCATGCGTTGCCCCACCGAGAACACCTGAGACCTGTCTACACTATGGCTTCTATCTTTGGTGGAGAATTACCTAGCCTATTCTAGCCCAAGCAGGGCGTCCTCGAGAGAGGGAGCCGGTTGTCAGAGCAGGGATTAGATCTCCAGTTTTGTAGATCCGCATTCAGACCCTCAGAGCATCTTAACTGTAATAACAGGGCTCTGGACTAACGGCAAAGATCTCCGCTGGCCCCTCAGCTGTGGACTAGCTGTGGACTAGCATGTTTTGCGCTCCCTACATATCCAGGTTTCTTCCCTAATGCAGAATCGTTACTCTTCGGGGTAACAGAATAGTAATGTCAAGATCGGTCATGCAGCTCGGAAGGGAGAATTTCACCCTTGAATATACTTCGAAGGTTATAGCCCGAGGACTGATGTAAAGCACGTTTTTTTAAAGCAGCTGATTTTGCTGGTCTATTGCAGCATAAAAAGCATAAAAATAGACCTGGGGAGTTCACCAAGTAACGAGCCCTCTTCTCATTCCACAGCAACGTTAATTGGAAACTGCAATTTGGCAAGCGATTAGTCCACATTAGACACCAATTACTTTTGGCACTTGGAAAACAACAAAGGCAAACGTTAATCTGAAAAACTGCCACAACCTTCCAGCGGCTCCTTCTCGAGGGAGCTAATCAAGCTGCCCGGGGAAGCTGTGGTAGCGATGCCTGGTTTTATGGATGGTCTAATAGCCAAGCGTGGCTGCTAGTTGCGGGCGGCCAACCTGAGAGGCAGCAATATCAAATCTCGGGCACCCACAAAACGCGCTCCTGTGCTGAGCACTTAAAAATCTAAGCGCCCCAAATTAGCAGCTGCTGTTAAATTGGTGGGGTTTTTTGGGGGGGGAGGGGGTGCCTTAAATCACTATTTACGCAATAGATTCTTATGCTTCTTTCTGAGCAATTACAGCCCATCTGCCCAAGTGTGCGTATTATTCCAAATTCCTCCATGCCTAAGCCACATTCGGCTTGGTTTTTTAAAAGAAATCCATCGGACCAAAACCATCCTGGTGTCTTGTGCCAGCACCTAGAGTTTGGATGGCTTTACAATACTTTTTTTTTTTTTTTTAAAGATACACACACACACACACACAATATTTCAGAGTTAGATCTAATGGCTTTTCTAATGGCTTCTTTGAATGAAAGACAGGTCCAGACAAACATCCTCCGTCCCAACATTCAGCTCTAGGTGGGAATTTTGCAAATAGCCCCGGAGCTCTATAAGGGAGAGGACTCAGACGCCAGGTCGGCACAGCCCCATGCTTTGGGAAAGTTCTGAGCTGAATCTGGAGCCCATCAAAATTTGGGAGCCATCCCGGGGGCCTCCAAGCAGCATGCCTGAGTTGCTCTCTGGACCTAAGCCACGGCTCGAAGCCAGTGGGAGTCTGACCACTGCGCAGATCAGTTACTGACCCCTGCGAACTTGTCTGCACACTGTTTTTTTGGTAGCAATCTGAGGACTATATCAGTTTAGAAACAGATCTTGTTAAAGCTGTATATGGATGCACAGTCATACCAGCATAAAGGTGCGTCTGCTCAGTCAGGACACAGAAAGAAGACAACCCCCAGAAGCACCCTTGTCCTGGTCATTGTCATCACTCACCACGAAGGGGTGAGTGAAGGATGGGGAAAGTTTATTTGATTTTTAAACAACTCTTAATATTGTCCTAACTATTCCAGGCAGGAATTCTGCTTCAACCTGCTTTGATTTTTCTCCTAGGGCAGCAATCCCCAGGAGTTTAGGTGAAATCCTAGAACGCTGGGAATGTTTCAGACATGGGCCCGAACCCAAAAGCCTAGATCCAAACCCTGGAAAAGCTTTGAGTCGGACCTCAGCCCCGCCTGGCTGGAAGCATGACATGGTAAAAGTACGGTTTGGAATTTGGGACCAGTTTTCCTCTGCTCCTCCCTTCCCCCCCCCCGCAATTGAATTTAACAATTCTGTCTTCGGAATGCTAAAGGCCAGAGTCAATCTGGAGCAGCTTTACCAGAAATCAGCAGCGGTAAAATCAGATTTATTCTGGTGCCACTGAAAGCAGAATCCGGCCCCCTCTCGGATATCTCAGGGGGTGTGGCTCGGGGGGTTTCTAAGTCAGGAGAAAGACCACTCCTGCAATTTACATTTTCACAAAAGCAGCATTCAGGCAACACCTCAATAATGTCTCTCAATTAACAATGGGCAGAACCGCATGTAAAGAAAGAAGGAATCTCCTGGACAAAATGAGGAAAACACCCCCCCCCACACACACACACACACGCCCTTTAATGGTTCACACCATGCAACCAACATCTCCCCAGTGAGTCACCCCCTCCCCTCCTACCTGGCCCTGCCATGGGCCTGTGGGGCCCTGTCCCAGTCGGGGCGAGCCAGGCGGTTGTGTAACCGGGGTGTCACTACTCGCACTTCCAGGCAAGCGTGACATCGCCCTGAATCAGCCACCCTGGGCCGACGTGGGGCAATAGCGACTTCTCCCGGGGGCCAGGCGGCTTCCAAAGCCTTGGAGCAGGCAGAAGGGGCCCCTCGCCTTCCCCCGGGTATTTGAAGCCGGGGGAAATCTATTCACCCGGGACGATTTTCTCCCACCTACCCCCAGCAGCAGGTTCCTCCAGTGAACAAACCCCCCACGCGTGACGCTTCCCCGACCCCGCTGGCCGAAATGTGCCTCCTCGGTAATCGCAGCAAAGAATCCTGTGGCACCTTATAGACTAACAGACGTTTTGCAGCATGAGCTTTCGTGGGTGAATACCCACTTCTTCTTCTTAGTCTATAAGGTGCCACAGGATTCTTTGCTGCTTTTACAGATCCAGACTAACACGGCGACCCCTCTGATCCTCGGTAATCGCCGCTGGTAGCCAATCGGCCAAGGTCCGCGCCGGGTCCGAGTGCGCCTCTCGATCCGGAGTCACACCCAACCCCAGCAAATCCCACGCGCCGCTAACCCAACCTGTCTGTGAGCCAGCGAGGTGCCGGCGGGACTTTGCCCTGCAAATCTTCTCCGCGGCGCGTTGTTCTTTCGGGCCCCTCTGGATTCCGCTCCGGCCAAGCCAGCTCCTGCCCCCCACTCACCCCCGGGGGCGCAGCCCCCTCTCCTCGGTTCTCAGCCCCTCTCCCCCCCCCACGCGCACGTGTCGCGGGCCCCACGCGAGGAGATCGGCAGCGGAGCCGCCCGAAGTAAAGGCAGGGAAAGACCCTCACTCCTCCCCGCTCCCCGCTCCCAGAAAGGGGCGCCGCGTTCCCATGGGCCGCCCGGAGCGGGGGACCCCGCACGTCAATTGCAGCTGGCAGAGCCAGGCTTGACCCCCCCGGGCAAAGCCTGGTTTTTACCTTCTTTGGCCCGGGAGCTGAGCAGGGCGCCGGGGAGCAGCAGGAGGGCGAAGTAAAGGGGCGCCTGGGCCCAGCCGCTTTCCATGGTTCTGGCCCGGGGCCCCCCGGAGAGGTTGAAACGATCCGAGTCTCTCCGGCGGCGGCGGCTCCCGCTGGTGCCTTATCTGCGCCCTCCTGCCCTGAACAACTTACTGGGAGTTTGTGGGAAACTTCAGTCCTGTTCATTCATGCCCCGAGCTGACGTCACCCAGGCCACGCCCTGAGGAATGCCTTAAAGAGACAGCGCACCAGCATGCGCGGCAAAGCTGCCCCAGCACGTGTGACTCAGGCGCTTTGATCTTTTATCATCTCTCATCCCGGTGCCATCCTGTTCACCCCATTGGGGGGGGGGGCGGGATCCTCCTACCGGGCAGCAAAGCTTCACGCAGGGGCATATGGTAAATCCTTGGGAACAGAGCAAGATGAGAAACGCTGCCCGTCCCGCCTCCTGCTTAGGGACAAGGACACATTTGGGTGTTAAAGTCGAATGTATTTAAGAGATCTTGCACCCATTTGCAGCTGGACTCCTGGTACACACACAGAAATATCCTCCCTGTCCTCGCACTAGCGCCGGACCCTCCCCCCACCACACACCACACACACACACACACACACACACACACAGAGTTTAGTTCAAAGGAGACAAATAATTAGCAGGAAATGTCCTTCTAATATCCTAATCCTTCAGCAAACGTTCCACACTCCCTCGAAGTAATTCACACTGATACACTGAGATACTGACTTTCTTTTCACCTGCTCAGAAATTTTTATTTTTTTAATGCCTGCGGTAGAACTTGCACTAAGGCCTGGATTTCCAAAACTGCCCGCTCCGGTACTGAGAGTCAGAGCCCAATTTGTAGATGCTCTCAGCATGCTGGGGGCAGAGCGGTTTTTAAAATCCAGCTCCCGTTCTGGGTGCAGAGCACTCGAAACGCTGGCCCCAAGCGCTTTAGAGAGATCACTCCACGTGCCGCTTTCTGAACGCCATGTGTCATGCGAGCCCTCCAAAGCATCCTGAAAATTCCACTGAAATTCTGTTTGACCCGGTCATCGGCGTCTCACCCCAGTAAACCGGGAGGAGTCACTCCACGGCAGGCAGTGAAGCAACACTGGAGTAAAGCCAGAGGGTGAGCAGGCCCTGACTTCTCTGGGGAGTATGATTTTTGTGTGATTGATTCTGCACTTGATGCCAGTGGTTCCACAGACACTGGTGTGACTCCACTGACTTCACTGGTGTGACGGCTGAGGAATCAGAGAATATCAGGGTTGGAAGGGACCTCAGGAGGTATCTAGTCCAGCCCCCCGCTCAAAGCAGGGCCAATCCCCAGACAGATTTTTGCCCCAGATCCTTAAATAGCCCCCTCAAGGATTGAACTCACAACGCTGGGTTTAGCAGGCCAATGCTCAAACCACTGAGCTACTCAAGACATGTCGCATAGGGCCTGCCGGGGCTCCCTCTTTGGCTGGCTTCACACAAGGTGCTGGCTACAGCGGAGTTAGTCCTGTTGTCAGCTTTAAACCCGGAATTAGTTGTGCAAAGATCCAGGGGGCTGTTCACATGCTTGGCCATGTTCTCGAGCACTGGGACCAGCAGGTGAAGTGAGATCAGAATCTGTTCTCTCGCACTAGGACCTATCCTATCAACACCCGGTACTGCAGGATCATTCCCTACTACTGTATGTATTTGGGATTTTCTATTGAGCCGATGTAGCCCCCAGTCCTGCACTCTGACCAGCTGAGAACAGCCCCCCAGGGGCCCCTTCTGAACAGCCTTTACAAAGGGAAGATTATAGGGAAGCCTTATAAAAATAATCGAAGGTGGTATTTATGCTGCCACCATAAACCCTAATGAAGAAGGAGCTTTCCCATAAAGTCCAAGGAAGGGCCGGAGGTGCTGAATGCCATTCCGAGCCGACAAAGCGCTCGTAAAACTCCAGCCTTAACCTCCTGTTTAGTGTATTGGGAAGTGTAATGTGATGGCAACACCTTTCCGGGAGGCGTGAATTATGACAACGTCCCATGATCTCTTATCACGGGCTAGCCAAGCATCGGAGTGTCTGCCTTAAGCTCCTGGCTGCTGCAGGGACCATCACCCCAGTGGGGTTTATTCAAGTGGAAAACATATTATGGCTGGGCCTGATCCTGCCAGCTTGGTTCCTGCAGGGAAGGCCCTGATCCCACCGCTTGCTGCCTTCCTACTGACATCCCAAGAGGCTGAGTGTGGCAGCCTGCATGCAACAAGCACCAGGATTGGGGCCCATCTGGCTTCCACAGAGTTCCATGCATGGGTAGCCAAATCAATCACTGAAGGACGTGACTTCCAGACCTGGAAATTATCCTGTGACTGCAGAGACCACCAGGACTCGCCCCGTTCCCTGCTGTTACCTTGTCCTCCCACCATTTCTGTTTTGTCTCGCTCCTGCACTGCGAGCTCTCCAGGGCAGGGACCGTCTTTGTGTTATTGGTAGCACACCTGGGCCTTGAGCCGTGTCTGAGGGCCCTAGATGCAATATCCTAGTAAGAATTTGAGGGCGAGGATCTAGCTGGAATAACATGTAAAATCCCGGGGGGAAATCAAGGCTTTCATGTTTCATTTGAGGGATCACCCCAAGGGTTCAATCGGACAAGAAGAAAAATTTTGAAATGTAGCCGGGAGTGGGGGGCTGCGCTGAGGAATGAGGCTGCCCTGCATTCTGAACCGATCCTGTTTTCAAGCAATACCCACAAATGGCTCAAAAATGTCAGGACCGTGGGGAGGTTCAGATGTCCCATGTTTTCAATGGGAACTAGGCGGTTTCATCTTGCATCACATAATTGTCTAACGTGAAATTGCAACATTTTTTCAGCAACAATGTGCAGGGGAAAAAATGTTGTGTCCCCTCTTATCTCCTTTCCAAAGCTGACATAGAGCAGCGCGGATTTGGTACAAAACTATGCACTGTGTGGGTTGAATTCTGCCCTTGGTTAGACATGAGCTGCTGCTCCATGGACTTCAGTGGGGACCAGACTTGTCCCTGCAAAGTGCTAAGCGAGGATCAATGAGGTTCAGGAACTAGACTTGTAGAGTGTGATTCAGATCAGGACTGAGGTGCACTGACAGCTCTTGGGAGGAGGAAACTCAGGACTGGACTAGCAGGGGCTGGAGGTCAGGATTGAGGGGCACCAGCAGAGATGTGTGTGGGGACCCCAGGACTGGAATCATAGAGGGGCTGCCGAACAGCGCTGAGGTGCAGTCCCAGGGTTGTGGGGCAGCTTGCCGAGCTGCAACAGTCCTGGGGTTCAGAAAGCTCCCAGTCCTTGAGGGAGGGAGTGCCATTTTTTACAGGACCTCGGTGTCATTCAATGGAATTCACCCTGCAGGGCAAGAGATCCTCTGCTGGATGAGTAGGATGGTAAGACACCAAGATAGTACCTGCAGTATCCCTGGCTCCAGGGTTATAGGGCCCAGATGGAGCATGACTCCCTTGCTCCCCCGCTAGTGCTGGGATGGGGTGTAACCAGCGGGCCCGGCTGGCTCTGCTGACATCTCAGTGGGTGCAGCAGCTCATTGTCCTGTGAGCTGCGTTTGAAGTCCCTGTGCAGAAAGTCCCCGTGTGGTAATTGAGTGCTGTTCTTTCTCTCCCCTCATGCAATCTGCTGCCGGCTCCGGTTGCTTTCAGGGTGACGTCCTGCCCGGATCGGTCACATTTCACGGTAGCCTTTGAAGTCGATTCCTGCAAAATCCTACCCATTAGCCAGCCAGTGTATGTACCTCCCACCTGCCTGGGGTTTGCCAGCCACACCTTGCTCTCCGGGTTCGGTGCCAGAGGCTCCTCGGCTGTTTGCCGGGTCTCGTGCTATTTTTGGTTTGGAATTCCAGGGTTCATTTCTCTTGCCCAGCTAAGTGAGGAAGGGACCAAGTTAGAGCCAGGTGCCATGGGAGCTTCTCCCCCACACCTCTGCCATTGCCCTGCCAGTGCCCGGCTAGTCGAGCCTGCCTCGTCCTAGCCCTGCCAATGCCTCTCTCTATTTCTGACCGGCAGCGTCCTCCACTTTGCTGGCCCCAACAGCTTATCTGCCGCACCTCAGTGCTTCTCTGCAACATCCCCTGACAGTCCGGTCCTGCCTTCCCACCCGGTGCCTTCCCAGGTCCTTACAGCTCTGCCAAGGCCTTTGAGCTTGACCTGCTGCTCCCTGTGCGATTCCCACCCTGGGCTCTGGACCTATGCCAGGGTTGCCCGCGCCAATGATTTAGTCTTGCAGTATTTGGTGCGTTCCTTAAAACCCCAGCTCCTGCGTTCATGTGACAGCTTTCACTGTAAAAAGACAGCAGAGTGCAGAGAGGAAAGAGTTAAACAGGACCAGGGCCACTGAGTCAGTTACATTTTATTCATTCAGCAAAAGGTTGATTGACAGTGTTACAGCTGAGACAGTATCCAATTGTGTCGCTCCATTTCCTCTCAATGGCAGGGGGCGTGGCCACAGAGGGGCGTGGCCAGGCAGGTACTTGGCACCCACCTGGCAGCTTTGGAGTGTGTTTTCCAAGCCCTGGACGCAGGGAGGGGCCGAGCCCTGGGGGCCCTGGAAACAGCCCCTTTTCACCGGGGTTATCGCTGCACACAAGGGGCCATTCATGGGGACGCCCTCTCCAGCCTTTCACACCCTGAGAGGCCGGTGGGTAAACACACGCCATGGACTCGTGGCCCTGCTAAGTGGCAACTTATCTCGGGGCACTGACAAGCCCATTCTCCTCCCCTTCCCCTTTCATCCTTCTAGCAACCAGACAATTTTTCCAGCCCTTTCCCAATCAGTTTTCCCAAGGACTCTGGTGCCAGGCCAGGAGCCTGTAGGAAACCTGGTGTGTGGGAAAGCCCAGGGCCCACAGGGGATCCCGGGGGGAGTTCAGCACAAGGGCAGGGGCGAAAGCATCACCCTCAGGCCTATCCTCAAAGGAGACCCCACCTCTCCATCCAGATCAACACAGCTGGGAGGTGGCAACATCTGTGTGCTTCTCGGGCAGGACAGCAAACCCTGTGCTTCTGCACTGGACCTAGGGTGGAACAGCAGGATGTGCTGATGGTGGGGGGCAAGGTAGGGCTTGACTCTTCAGCCCAGCAGCTCACTTCTGCACTGCTCCCAACAGAAACTGGGCTCAAGTCTCTGTCTCCATGGCTCCCTGAGATGGGCAAAGCGAATCCCTCCTGTCACTCACTCAGCAGCGCCCCATCTGGCTGAGCCAAAGCACATCATGTGGGACAACTTTCATCTGCCAGGGCGAGGCAGGTGCCACCAAGGCTGCAAGTGTGGGGCTGAGGAAGGTTCTGTCGGGCTTCCACAGGAAAGTTCTCCTCCCTTCCATAAAGTGCCCTGAGGGCTCCTGGTTTCCCCAAATCTCTGTCAAGACAATTCATTCATTCTCATCATAGAATCTCAGGGTTGGAAGGGACCTCAGAAGGTATCTAGTCCAACCCCCTGCTCAAAGCAGGACTAATCCCCAGACAGATTTTTGCCCCAGATCCCTAAGTGGCCCCCTCAAGGATTGAACTCACACCCCTGGGTTTGGCAGGCCAATGGTCAAACCATAATCCCTTCCCCCAGTTTACCCCAGAGCAGCCAGGAACTGATCGCTGTCATTTATCCAGCTCTCGTCTTAATCTCATTCCCCATCGCTATTTCTCCCACAGCTGGGCCAGAACCGTGTGCCCTGAGCCAGAAGCCACGAGCAAAAAGATGGCTGATGTCTGGTCAAGAGCCAAGCAACCCACTGGAGACAGCAAAGGACCCAGCCCCCAGAGAAAAGGTCTTAAAAGACTAAACCACAAAGCTGCCAGTTAGCTCCTTTCATTATCATCTGCGGCTCTTCTTCCAAAAGCTGCACATTAACCGGGCTCAGCGCAAAGGAAATGAGGCTTCAATGGAGCCAAAGAAGCACAGAAATATTTAGGTTTCAGAGCAGCAGCCGTGTTAGTCTGTATCCTTGTGGCACCTTAGAGACTAACAAATCTATTGGAGCAGGAAAGCTTATGCTCAAATAAATGTGTTCGCCTCTGAGAGGTGCCACAAGGACTCCAGAAATATTTAGGGCTTGGACCCATCTTCCCAAGAGGCGCCGGTGGCTCAGAGAATTGGCAATGAGATGCAGCAGGGTTCCCCTGCAGCTCACTGGGCCGCATGCCTGCAAGCTCAGGAGTGGGTGGGGGCTGTGCCCCCTACTAAGCTATTCACCGGCCTCTGGGAAATGAGTTGGATGGGACTCAGCGTGTTTCCCAGTGGGAATCCAAACCCCCTGCGCTCTTGGTGCGCACTGGCCCCTGCGCTGGCAGTTTCAGCCGAGACGCTTAGGGCTGGACAGACGAGGAGACGGAAATAGGAGTTTAAGTGGGCTCAGTTTTCCAGAGTGACTATTGATTTTGGGAGCCTCTGCTTGGGGGGCAACTTGAGACACCTTAAAAGCACTTGATCTTCAGCACCTGACCTCTGAAAATCCAGGTGGGGCACCCAAAATCACTAATCCAGGGGGAATTCGGTGCCTGGTCTGTAGACAGACGGACAACTCCATGCTCCGGGGCTGTGAGATGTCCGGCCTTCCCGCTCACACCAGCACCTTTGGCCAGCGTGAAAGAAGGCCAAATGAAATATCCGGGGGCTCTGGCTCCCAGCCTGCTCCTCACCTCACCGAGGGGCTGCAGGCTGCAAGGTCCGGAGGGGAATGGAAAGCTACAGGTAGGGGTGTGGAGTGCAGCAATTCACAGCCAGGAATGCAAATACCAGAGATAACACGGCTCTTTGCTCCCCTGCCCTGCTCGGAGGCCAGCAAGCAGCACAGCTGGAGATAGCCGGCGCATCAGGAGATAGGAAGCCCTTTGAGGCCTGTGTCAATCCATTTCACAGCAATCAGCAATTAAACGGCTTGTTAACCTTTCATCCCGGCCCCCTCCCCTTGCTCCCAGCCCCAGAACCAGGTCCCTTGAGGAGCCTGGAGAGCTGGTCGCCAGGCAAATCTAACCAGCCGGTTTCCAAAGCCAGGTCTGGGCACACGAGTGGGGTCGGGGCGAGGGGAGGGAGCCCTTCCTGCTCTGAGGGCCTGACTCAACGCCCAGGGGATCAGCGGGAGCTTTTCCCCCTGATTTCCGTGAGCGGTGGAGCAGGGCCGGGAGGGATGGGCCTTTGCCTTGGCTGCGCTATGGTGGAGTAGTCCCGTCTCAGGAGGAGCTGTCTGGACCGCTCCAGTCCTGGGCCCCAAAGCCCACCGACCACGCGGAATCTCTTCTTAAGGGACATGCCCTAGGTCAGGCAGGGAGCCTGTGGCAGAGCAGGGCAGAGCTCCCAGGCTGGCCAAGCCCCAGGCAGGTGCCCGGCCCATTAGGCCAGGCTTCCTCTGACAGTGCAGGATGATGGTTTCCTCCTTTAGCTCCAGGGTCTTTGCTCCAGGGTAAGGCCCCTCCTTGCTCCCATCCAGCAAAGCAGGGGAGGGGACACTGGGCGACGCTGAGGAAGGACCCCACATGGGAGCAGAGCCATTGGAGATGGGAAAGGCCCAGCGGGCTCCTGAGGCCATCTCCCCCCTCCTAGCACAGCGCCCCCCATCACCGTTACCATGGCGCCCCAGTGCTTCGCCAGCACCGTTTTTAATGACCCTCTATGGGGCCTCCATCTCCTCAGAGCCACACGAGACGGACAGAGAAGCCCGCTGGGTCCCATGTTGTCCATTACTGGGTCTCGGGGCACACATGTTCCTTAGCATATATTGGTCACTGGCCCGTCTAGCTTAGGGGGACCAGATGTCCCGATTTTATAGGGACAGTCCCAATATTTGGGGCTTTTTTATATGGGGCTTTTTTTTCCTATTACCCCTCACCCCCCGCTCCTGATTTTTCACACTTACTCCCTGATCCCCTGAAAGAACATCTCAGTGTGTGACTACCAGGGGAAGGCTTCCCCTCCGGGCTTTGGGGACCCCCGGAGACCGGGGATCAGAGCAGGGAGAGAGCAAAGAATCACCCCCACATGCAGCAGGATCTTCACCCAACTTTACCAGCCTTGGACTGGAGCGTGGGAACTCCAGAGCGGAGCCGTTGTTGTTACGAGGTGCTCTGGCTGGGGAAGCAGCCGGCACGGACTGGGCTGTTAAAGGCAGCCCACGAAGGAGGCCACTGGCTTTGGAAGGTGTTTGGCTCCTCCTGCAACACAGCGAGACCCAGGATGGCCAATGTGGAGGCCCTGGCAGGCTCTAGGTTCAGGGGCGGAGGCAACTCTTCATCGGGAGGAGAGGGGCTACAATCCGAGCGGCCGAATGGTGTTTTGCCACACTCCAGTTGTCGTAGCCGGGCGTCCCCTGAGAAGGGATCCCAGGCTCTCTCCAGCCGGCTGAGCTCTGCTCTCTGCCCCGCTGGCTCTGGTAGCCAGGCCCGGGCTCCGGCTCCTTGCTGCCCTGGCTGGGCGGGCTCAGCGAGCCGGGTCTGCCCTGGCTGTGAATTGATGGGGAATTGTGCATGGCTGCGGGAGGCGCCCCAGGCTGGACCCACCCAGCCTGGCCATTTCCCGAAGGCTGCAGAGCCACATGGGAACTTTTGAACCTCTCTTGCTCTCTAGAGAGACCCGGGATAGGTCCAGCCAGCTGTCACTCCTCAGGGGCTGACTTCCAGAGCCTCCCGATTGGCTCTTCTCTGCTCTCCTTCCCCCCGCTCCTGCACAAGGGCCTCGTGCTCCTCCCAGAAGAGCCCAGCTCCTGGTGCCCGGCAGACTCCTTGGCTGTCCTTTCGCAGCCTCACACCCCAGGCCCATCCACCCCGGGGTGGGGTCAAAGGGCTTCCACCTTCTTGGCAGCCTTTTCCGCGCCAGAGTCGCTGGGGGCGAGGAACCGTTGTTTTCCAGCGGCATCGGCTGCCCCCTTTCTCCCCACAGCCACGCTCCAGTCTGATCTACTAGGACTATCGGTCGCAAGCAAGAGGCCAGTTCAATGCGTCAGTTGGCCAGGGAGCACCGGCTGCAAGCCGCAAAGCCCACTCGGGTCTGTCTACACTACGGCACAGCAGCTGTGCGGCCGCAGCCCTGTTGTGTGGACACGTCCTACGTCGCCGGATGGCGTTTTTCCGTCAGTGTGGTTAGTCCGTCTCTCCGAGAGGCGTAGCAAAATCGATGGAAGACTCCTTCCAATCGCAGCCATACCAGGGGGCAGGTCGACCTAACCCCAGTGCTCAAGGTTGCAAATTTTTCACAGCTCTGAGTGACGTCGGTGCAGACCAGCCCGTAGGCGCCTAACTTCCCTGGAAAGCTGAGTACGGTTCCCAGAGCTGGATCGGAGCTCGAGAGTGCGTCTCTGCCACCCACAGACGCTGGTCCAGTAAAAGATACTCCCTTGCCCGCCCTGTCTCCCTCATCTCCTGGGACGAACACAGCTCCAACCGTGCTGCGTTGAAATCCACGGGGGTTAGGAGCATCAGTAGAAGTTAGGTGGCTTCGTGCATTCCACCCACGGTGTGTGGGGGTTTACGTCTGCAATCCGACACCAGCCTCACTGAGGGGAACCCCAAACCAAAGCGTCTGTTTTCAAGGTGCACAGAGGAAATCACTGTTGTCCTTTATGCAACCCCTGCATTCTGCAGGAGGGAGGGGTGCCCCCTCCGTCTACGCCCATGGGTGCCCAGATGCAACGTGGCCGGCTGCTCCGTGCAAGATGGAACGTGGCACGTTGGAATCGGTAGTTTTGTGGGCCACACCTCTATTAAAGGTGGGTGCAATCGGGTCTGTAAGGTGCCAGCGAGGTGGGGCACCCATGCCTACCCCGAGTCGGTCCTTCTCTGCCCATCCCCGTCTGCAGTCCGAGGGCCAGCCTGGCCTCCTCCTTGCAACCATCCGGCCTGCTAAATCGCCTCCCTGCGCCCCCAGCTTCCTGCATCCGCCTTGTAAACCAGGTGCTGCTCCTCACAGCCCCTGCCATGGGCGGCCTGCGGTTTATGGGCCTCGGCTCATTCAAAGGGAGAGAACCCCAGCCCCCCTCGTAAAGCTGTCACCAGGGGGAGGGGGAGGAAGCTGAATGTGTATCGCTGGGGGAGGAGGGCGCAAACAGTCTGAATAGGGCTCTGGTGTCACACAGGGCTGCTTCCTCTGTCGTTAAATCTCCATAAAGCCTTGGATGTGCTGGCAGGCCGAGGGGGGTCACTATCCACCATCCTGCCACCACCACCCCCCCGCCAGCCATCCGCACCCCCGCCCCAGGGCAACACAGAACAGGGGCTCCCCACCGGGCCGACTCAGACAGGTCAGGCCAGCCCCCTACCCCAGCCCAGGCTTCCCTAGGACCTCCGAGGCCGCGCGGCTCGTCTCGAAGCCGCACAAACCCCGGTAGGGGTCAATGCTCGGGAAGAGGTTAAAGCGAAGCTAAAATCAGCCCTTCTGGACCTGAAATGGGAGTGCCCACAAAGGGGCCGGCAGCGGCTTCGCTAACCCAGTTTAAACACCGATTTAAGCCGAACCGGTTTCAGGCTGTGTGTGTGGACAAGGCCTATGCTTTAGATACACCGAGATGAGGCCAGGCTGCCAAATCAGGAGCCAGCTTCCAGCTGCGCTGTGGTTTTGGGGTGTTTGGATTCAGTAACAGACGTCCCAGCGGGATTGAGGCGGCCGGTACCATCTGGTTCTGGATGCAGGTGGCGAGCGCCAGGCGTCTGGCTCCGGATGAGTTCACCTCTTCCCTCAGTGTCAGATCCAGTGTGATTCTGGTTCTGCACATCAGAGAATCATAGAATATCAGGGTTGGAAGGGACCTCAGGAGGTATCTAGTCCAACCCCCTGCTCAAAGCAGGACCAATCCCAACTAAATCATCCCAGCCAGGGCTTTGTCAAGCCGGGCCTTAAAAACCTCTAAGGATGGAGATTCCACCACCTACCTAGGGAACCCATTCCAGTGCTTCACCACCCTCCTAGTGAAATAGTGTTTCCTAATATCCCACCTAGACCTCCCCCACTGCCACTTGAGACCATTGCTCCTTGTTCTGCTATCTGCTACCACTGGGAGTGATGGGTGCCAGCCCCCTTAGCCAAGCAGCCACGACCAATCCCTTTGCCCCTGGAGCGCAGCCAGTGGTTTATGCCAGCTTGCCAAGGGGGAAGCCCTGACGCCACAGCCAATGGACACAGGTCCATCCTCAGGAATTTAGCAAACGATCCACAAGGAAATGGAGGGTCTGTCTGATCTCGCCGCCTTTGTTACAAATGTCAGTGGACAGGCCTGGGCCCTAGGGAGGGGGGCAAAGACCCTCCTGGAGCTGGGAAGGATGTTCGGAGGCGGGAACAGAGGTCAGAGGGGAGGTGCAGCAGCCAGGTGGGGCTGGGAAGACATTTCTATCCCCGGCAGCCAGCGGGTCCCAATTCCTAGGGGAGCCTGAAGGAGGCTGCTGTAGTTTCCTGGTCACATCGGGCCGATTTCACCCCTGAGGCAGCTCCCTGGGGGTTACTGGAGTCCTAGCAAGGAAGGATTGGCTCCCACTCACTTCATACAGAAATCAGTCCCCAGGAGCCTGTGGCTACTCTGCGGCTCCTTCCGGCCCATGATCTCAGAGCACTTTACACGACCCCCGGGAGGCAGGGCAGCACTGTTATCCTCGCCTAACGGATGGGGAAACTGAGGCACGGCGCGCTTGCCCAAGCTCACCCAAGAAGACAGTGGCAGAAAATTCTCCAGGGCAGGGCCTGTCTCCTTTGTTACTTGTCTATACAGTGCTTAGCAGAACGGGGCCCGGAGCCACGAATGGGATTCCCGAGCGCTACCACAATACAAACAAATCACCGTCAGAGCCAGGGCTCAGTGCTGCCAGGCTGCGTCTTAGCCACACCGCGGCTCTTCCTCCCGTAACTCACTCGTTTCCCCTCTTGGACCCAAATTTCCCTCTGTCCCGCGCCAGCCCACTGCTCCCTCACGAGCTGCCTCCCAAGCGCTGACTCAGGGAAACGCGGTACCCAGACGGTTACTGCTGCTCGGTGGAAAGTGTGCCCTCCCCCTCCCCCCTTTCTGTGTCCCACCGAGGCGGGAGGGGGGCAGCGGGAAGCTGGGCTGGATCCAGGAGGAGCCGACACAAACGAAACATTTCCTGCGATTTGGAAAAAAGCTGCGGTTAGCGTCATTTTCCATGTTCGCTGCAGTGGCCGTGCGCCCCAGCCAGGAACCGAGGCCCCAGGACAGATTAATGGCTCCATCATGGCAACGGCTGAGGTCGGGCCCATCACGCAAGGCGCTGAGCAGGCACATATTTAACGCCCTGTGAATCGAGAGTAACACGCTCTGGTCAGGCATCAGCATCCCTCAGCAGTGCCACTCGGCCCCACCACCAGCTGCCCAGCCCTGGGTGTAGGGCAGAGCGTGAGGTTACCCCAACCGCCCGGCTCTGGGTGTCGGGCAGAGCGTGAGGTTACCCCAACCACCCGGCTCTGGGTGTCGGGCAGAGCGTGAGGTTACCCCAACCACCTGGCTCTGGGTGTCGGGCAGAGCGTGAGGTTACCCCAACCACCCGGCTCTGGGGTGTAGGGCAGAGCGTGAGGTTACCCACAGCTCTCAGGCTCTGGGGTGTCGGGCAGCGCGTGAGGTTACCCCAACCACCCGGCTCTGGGTGTCGGGCAGAGCGTGAGGTTACCCCAACCGCCCGGCTCTGGGTGTCGGGCAGAGCGTGAGGTTACCCCAACCGCCCGGCTCTGGGTGTCGGGCAGAGCGTGAGGTTACCCCCAACCGCCCGGCTCTGGGGTGTAGGGCAGAGCGTGTGGTTACCCCAACCGCCCGGCTCTGGGGTGTCGGGCAGAGCGTGAGGTTACCCCCAGCTGCCCGGCTCTGGGTGTAGGGCAGAGCGTGAGGTTACCCCAACCACCCGGCTCTGGGTGTCGGGTAGAGCGTGAGGTTACCCCCAGCTCTCAGGCTCTGGGGTGTAGGGCAGCCGGGAAATGAACTCATCTGCCTTTCTGCTAACTCGAGGTGTCTGCAAACGATGCTGCACGGCCACACCAGCTCCCACGAGTGACAGATGATGGGCTGCCAGCCCTTGCCCACAAGCCTCCAGGGCGCCCGGTCTTCTCATCTACCAGTCTTCTGTGCGAGACAGTCGCTGCCCAAAAGAACTTAAGCTAAGCTGGCATAATAGACAAAGGGTGGGAGGGGAAATTGAGGCACGGGGCAGTGATGTGACTTGCCCAAGGTCACACAGCAGGCCAGGAATACAATGTGGTCTCTCAGGTCTTAGGCCAGGGCCCTCTCCACGGGGCTGGGCTGTCTCTCAGAAAACCCTGCTCTTTGGGACGGGCTCCCTCCTGCGCTCTCCAGCCCAGTGCTATTCACACAAGATGCAGAGACGCCTCTGAAAAGCACTGAACCCCAAGCTCCGGAGGCTGGCCCGTCGCTGGTCCCACCTTGTGCACGGCCAAGAAGGAGCAGTTCGTGTCAATCTCTGCATTGGTTCAATGAGGGGCGTCATCCTCAGGGTTCGTGATTGCACAGGTGCAGCAGCAGAACACAGGTGAGATGCAGCCACCTCTGGGGCGAGCAGCAATCTCGCCCGCTGCATCACAGAGAGGGGAGGAGGCAAGGAAGATGTTGTCCCAGGCGATCGGGGCAGACCCCGGCACACACACGTGCACGCACTTACACAAGTGTGCTGGGGAGAGCCCAGAGCAGGGGGAGGAGTTTCTGCTGCTAGAGCCCACCCTGCTCTTGGCGCGTCTCCCTGCAGCAGCAAGCCGGCCACTCTCCCAGGCACCCCCCCTCCACCCCGGGGCTGGCTGCGTTGGGGTCGCAGGTTCGGTGGGGTGAAAGCTGGGGCAGCGGGCTCAGGGAGTGGGCCCCGACTCAGGGCCAGGTTGGGCTCCCAGTTACCCCGGTGTAAAGCAGAGACACCCCACTGAGCCCACCCAGTAACTGAGCCCAAAGCCTGGCCCCACGCCTGCGTGCCAGGGCGCCCACCCCCAGGCCCAGCGGGGGGCCGGTGGCACATCCAGGGCGCAGGTCTCTGCCGCTCCCTTGGGGACGCCAGCCCAGCAGCAGGACGGGGGAGGGGGGGTGCTGGAATGCGGATCCGGCCCAGCTGGTGTTTCCTGCCCCCGGAGCTGCAGAAGCCCTTCCAGTTCCTTCCTGCCCCGAAGGCCGGCCAGGGGCCGGGGCGGCACTTGGCCGTGGGAGTTTCTGCCATTCCTGCGGCTTCCGGACGCTGCTCCTGGCGCTTGGCTAAAGCCGAACGGGCCGCAGCCAAACAGCCGACGGAACGGCTGCTCCCGCCCTGTGCTACCCCAGCATCGTCCATCCCTGATCCCAGCACTCTGACGCCTCGCCCTCCTTCCCGCTGGCCCCGGTGTCCTGCTGGGGACGCTGGGGCCCAGAGATCACGCTGCACGGGAGGGGAAGCACCAGCATCCAGATCCCCTCTCCCCTCCTCTGGGAACCAGGCGGCACGCCTTCCCGGAGCGAGGACGAGAGCCCAGCCTGCAGGGCCGGCTTTAGGCCTATTCCACCAATTCCCCCAAATCGGGCCCCGCGCCTAAGAGGGCCCCGCGCCCAGTGAGAATCCCTTCCCTGGCTAGAGGCGCCTTTTTCATTTTTACTCACCTGGCGGCGCTCCGGTTCTTCGGTGGCGGGTTCTTCGCTCGCTCCGGGTCTTCGGCGGCACTTCGGTGGCGGGTTCTTCGCTCGCTCCGGGTCTTCGGCGGCACTTCGGTGGCGGGTTCTTCGCTCGCTCCGGGTCTTCGGTGGCACTTCGGTGGCGGGTTCTTCGCTTGCTCCAGGTCTTCGGCGGCGGGTCCTTCAGTGCCACCGAGGACCTGGAGCAAGTGAAGAACCCGTCACCGAAGTGCCCCCGAAGACTCGGAGCACTGGCCAGTGAGTACAAGCCCCACATGGTTTTTTACATGGGTTGTTTTTTTTTTGGCCATCGGCCCACAGGAAGGTCACTCACCTGCCCACTGCCACGGAGCCGCCGCCCCGAAATGGCCGTGCCAAGGAGACAGGACCTTCCCAGCTGCCTACGTGCCTGCTCCTGAACCTGGGGCACTAAGGTGCTGGCCCAGCCCGGCCCTTGTGCCTGCCCCGGACGATGCCTGCAGCCGGAGAGCCCCTTTCACAGGCCTGGCAGGCCGCCCTCCAGCTGACACCGGCATCCACTGTCGGGCAGGGCGTGCCTGACTCAGGGGTGGGCAGGATGAAAGAGGAGGCAGGTGCATACAGAGGAGCCCAAACCTTTTCTCCCCCAGAGCTGTGCCTGTGCCAGGAAGCTGCTTGGGAATTACCGAGGGCTGGCACCTGGCAGGAGCCCTCCCACGCTTTGGAAGCACAGAACAGCTGTAGAGCGGGTTTGGGTAGAGACCAGGCGGCAGCTTCTGGGCACACAGGCTGCTGGGGGCGACCTGGCAAATCCTGCCATGGTTGCCTTTTCCCCCCGTTTCCTGGCAGTGCCAGAACAGGCTCCCCGCCCAGCCCCACACAATTGATGCAGCCTCCCATCCACGCCATGTGGTCCATCGCACAGGGGCAGGTCCTATCCCCGACTCACGCTGTGCCCAGGGGTGAGTCACTGCCCTGCTGTGTGCCTCAGTTTCCCCATCTGCAAAATGGGGGTGAGGATGCCCCTGAGATCGAAGGCAGAGTGTTATTCGTATGCTCTTATGGTCTGGCCTGGAGATGGGTGGGGAGCCCAAACGTCTAGGGCTGGGTCACCTGAGGACTCCCTGCTCCCAGCCCCGCAGGGCTCCTGATGTGCTGGGAAGATGAGCTGCAAGAATGTTCCTCGACGCCCTGGGGCCACTCCACCCTCACCCCTGTGCTCGGCTTTATCGACCGCAGCACCCCCCCCCCAGCACCTTCGCTTGCACCCACATCTCCCGTTGGGGCCGAACAGAGCCAGCTTGTGGAGCGAGGAGAGAAAACCTCCAGGCCTCCCCAGACCCTGGGAAGCTAGAGGGGCAGGAGCCCTGGAGGCTTTTGGCTCCAGAGGTCCAGTGCATCTCACGACACAGATACTGATCCCCTGCTGCCAGAAGAGAGAGTTACACTGGTGCCCGGTGGGTGCTCTCCCGGCCTTGGTAGCATCTGGCACTCCCCTTGCATGGCTGTCAGAGAGGGCACAAGGTGCCAGGCAGGGGGAGATGCGGTCACCACCCCTCTTAGGAGGCAAAGCGCCCCATTTCCCTGTCGGGTGCCGCTGATTTACAGCTGGCTTCACCAATGCAGGGGGATTCTCTGGCATAGTGACTCCATCCGGCTCCTGGCTCCTGGGCAGAGCTGCCCAGAGGGGGGGGCAAGTGGGGGAATTTGCCCCAGACCCTGGGCCCCACTGGGGCCCCCACGAGAGTTTTTTGGGGCCCCTGAAGCGGGGTCCTTCACTCGCTCTGGGGGGCCCGGAAAACTCTTGCAGGGCCCGGGCCCCAGAGCATCTTCTGCTCCGGGTCTTTGGCAGCGGGGGGTCCTTCCGCCCCGGCGGAAGGACTCCCCGCCACCGAATTACCACCGAAGCGGGACCCGCTGCCGAAGTGCTGGGTCTTTGGCAGTAATTCGGCAGTGGGGGGCCCCCACCACAGGTCTTCAGGGCACTTCGGTTGCGGCTCCCAGAGCGGAAGGACCCCCCGCCGCTGAATTACCGCCGAAGCAGGGGCCCCCCGCCACCGAAGACCCCAGGCCCCCTGAGTCCTCTGGGCGGCCCTGCTCCTGGGACGTGGCCGGGGGGAAGGAGCTGAGGCTGGGCATGTCCCCCTGCCAGGGGCGGCTCTACCTTTTTGGCCGCCCCAAGCAGTCATGCGCGGGAGGCGCCCCGGAGCCGCGGACCTCCCGCGGGCATGACTGCAGAGGGTCCGCTGGTCGCGCGGCTCGGCTGGACCTCCCACAACTGCGGATGGTTCGCAGGTCCGGCGGCTCCACTTGAGCTGCCGCAGTCATGCCTGCGGCAGGTCCGGTCGTCCCGGGGCTCCGATGGACCTCCCGCAGGCATGACTGCGGCAGGTCCGCCGGCCCAGCCTGCCGCCCCCCCGGGAAAGGGCCGCCCCACGCGCGTGCTTGCCGCGCTGGGGTCTGGAGCCAGCCCTGCCCCCTGCACCTTGGCTGTCTCTGGCTGGTAGCACCGCCGTTGCAGGCCAGCCAGCCAGTGTAGCTAACAGCAGCCTCTGGGCTGCTCCACATAACGCTGGGGGCACTGGCCAGCCCCGGTTGGCCCAAAGTCCACGGGGGAAGCACAAAGGAGGTTTAAGGTCTACGTTGCACTCTCCTCCCGAGAGAGTCACTGAGCAGTCTGGCTGCAGCCCAGGAGCAGGGCCCCTGGTTATGGGCTGCAGCTTGGATCCCATAAGTGTGGGGAGATCGGTTTGTAGCAAGGCAGAGGCGTGGGGCTGCAGGAGAGTCTCTGGGCTGCAGCAGGTGTTTCGACAGGGCGCTGACCTTGCCTCAGGCCATGCAGCCTGTATCCAGCTGGCCTCACTGCATGGGGGTGCCGGGGGTTCCCATCGGCTGGCACCTCCCCGGGCAGCTGTCAGGAACGGGGACCAGCCTGGAGCTGGACAGCCCGGACCGTTGGTGTCAGGCTCCAGCCCAGACGAGCTCCGGATCCACAAGCCAAAGAGCCCAGCGTGTTGGGGCAGCAGGGTTCTTGGGCCCAATGTCGCAGGAGTTCCCTTGGCCAGTTACCCACCAGAGCAAGGACCCGCTCTCTGCCAGGCCGCTCCAGGGTCTGCACGCTCACGTGCCCAGCGAGCAGAGAGGCTCCCGAATTGGGGCACTGTGCCTTTAAGTCTGGAACAGTTTAGCGAGCGGCTCCGCTCTGTCTGGACAAGCGGAAGTGAGCAGCTGGCTCCCCGGATGGGGCAGGTGCTCGCCCACGGTCAGCGTCTGGCTCCTCCTGGTATGTGAACCTCCGCCGACAGGAGGCTGGGAAAGGCCATTGCCTCTGGCAGGTTCCCCCAGCGCCAGGATAAGCAGCAAAGGGAGATGCAGGGCTCCAGCCACAAAGTCCGGATTTGGGCCCATATGGGGATCCGGATCCCTTGGGGGCTCGGGATGTTCAGGGCCAGGGTTTGGCTCCAGCCTTCAATCAGCTTTTCGGTATGCAAAGGACCTGATTTTGCTCTACACAGGTGTAAATCAGGAGTCACCCCACTGGAGTGAAGGGGGTAAATCCAGGGGAAACGGGAGGAGAATCTGGCCCATTGGATCTGCTCTGATTCCCAACTGGGCTTCCCTGCCGGCAGGAACAAGAGCCCAGTTCATCCTCGCTGTGTGTCTTGGGTCTGCCCCGGCACACTGTCTTCCACCAGTGCAAGAGGCATGAAAAGCGCTGCCGTTCTGAGCTCACAGATGTCGTGGCCACGTCCCATGTGCTTTGCAGGGCAACGGCCGCATTGCCAGCTCTTGCAATGTCAGCACGAGTCTCACGGCATTTGGTGGGTTTCCATCAAGCCCCAGCTCCCGGAGTCATGGGATGAGGTGAGAATCTCAGCTTCCATTGGGTAAAAAAGCAGGTTTCCAGCCCTCATGGTTGGGGCGAAGAGCTTGAAAATGGGACCTGAGTGGGACTTAAAGGCTCCAAAGCCAGAAAAAAACTCTCACAATTATTTTAAAACCCCTCGAACTTTGGGGCCAGATGCGTGAGTCCCGCAATGCTGCCGCCATGACTCCGAGCTCCATGTGGCTGCTCCGGCTAAGCCACAGCCCTCGGGGCCAAATGACGCTCCCAGTGCTTTAAGGGGGCTGAACAAAGCGGGCCCGATCCCAGGCTGGAGCGAACTCCCCCAGGGCCGCGGGACTGGCGCAAACTTCCCCGCCCAATGCTCGGTGCAGTATTTCACTTCCTTCCCTAATGTACACACAGAACAAAGTAAAACCTAAAACCCTACCAAAACCAACCGCTCCTCAGCGCACACGTCACCCCAGGGGGTGACCAAACCCCAAACCGACAGGGGATTCAGGGGGCCTGGGGCAAATTGCCCCACTTACCCCCCTCTGGGCGGCCCTGGTGACCGATGTCAACTGTGTCACTTAACGTCTGACGGGGAGGCGCCCAGATGCTGCGGTGATGGGCGTGCGATAAGGCCCCGTAGCGCTTGCTCTCAGCCTGGCCCATGGGCAGTGCCAGGGGCTCCTCTCATGGCACAGAAGAACCTGCCGGTCTTCAATGGGCGTAGCCCAGCCCAGGGGCTCTAAGCGCTTCCCTGACTCCCCCAAATCCTGTCTTGCCCCCACGAGTGGCAGCTTCTGACCCTTCCCTGGCTGGAATTCAGCCCTGATCAGATTTGCAGCCAAGAGCCAGGAGGGCAAAGGGATCGGGTGGGGGGAGGACTCAGGCCTAGCCAATGTGAAACCCCACAGCCCGGGAGGGGCCCGGAGAGGGAGAATGGGGCCGGGGGGAGCTTTCCCCAGCAGTTCCTGTGTGAGCTGTGGTGGGGGAGGAAGCTGCTGACTCTGAGCAGCACAATACACAATAGCCCGGGTGCAGGAGCAGAGCCTGCCGCTCGCCAGCTGTCACCCAGGGAGCAAAACAGGTGCTTCCTTCTGGCCGCCTGGATTCCCCGGGCAGGATCCGAGAGGCAGGCTGGTCCGAGGCACATCTGGGCAGGCTGCATGCCGTAGGTCCCTCAGCCAGGGCTTCACGGCTCCTAGCCCACCACTGCCACTGCCCACGGGAGGGGAGTTCAGAGAGCGCCGAAGCGTGAAACGGGGCTCCCTGGAAATTCCCTGGGTGTCAGGATCTGGGAATCTGGGCCAGCCCCGCTCTGCCTGCGACCACAGATTTAGGGGCGGAGGAGCGATGCTGGAGGAGGACAGAGGCCCCAGAGAAATCCCAAGTTGGAGAGCAGGTCAGGGAGCATTAAGAAACAGTCTCTGGGGACTACCCAGAGTACCCAGAAGCCACCTACTACAGGACAGGCCCAACAAAGAAAATAACAGAACGCCACTGGCCATCACCTTCAGCCCCCAACTAAAACCTCTCCAGCGCATCATCAGAGATCTACAACCTGTCCTGAAGGACGATCCCTCACTCTCCCAGATCTTGGGAGACAGGCCAGTCCTTGCTTACAGACAGCCTCCCAACCTGAAGCAAATACTCACCAGCAACCGCACACCACACAGCATAAACACTAACCCAGGAACCTATCCTTGCAACAAAGCCCGATGCCAGCTCTGTCCACATATTTATTCAAGTGACACCATCATAGGACCTAATCACATCAGACACGCCATCAGGGGCTCGTTCACCTGCACATCTACCAACGTGATCTATGCCATCATGTGCCAGCAATACCCCTCTGCCATGGACATTGGCCAAGCCGGACAGTCTCTATGCAAAAGAATAAATGGACACAAATCTGACATCAGGAATCATAACACTCGAAAACCAGTGGGAGAACACTTCAACCTCTCTAACCACTCAGTGACAGACTTGAAGGTGGCAATTTTGCAACAAAAAAACTTCAAAAACAGACTCCAAAGAGAGACTGCTGAACTCGAATTAATATGCAAATTAGATACAATTAACTTAGGTTTAAACAGAGACTGGGAATGGTTGGGTCATTACACTAATTGAATCTATTTCCCCATGTTAAGTTCTCCTCACACCGTCTATGGGTCATCTCGATTATCACTTCAAAGGTTCCTGTGGCACCTTATAGACTAACAGACGTTTTGCAGCATGAGCTTTCGTGGGTGAATACCCACTTCACCCACGAAAGCTCATGCTGCAAAACGTCTGTTAGTCTATAAGGTGCCACAGGATTCTTTGCTGCTTTTACAGAACCAGACTAACACGGCTACCCCTCTGATACTTCAAAGGTTTTTTTTCTCCTGCTGATGATAGCTCATCTCAATTGATTGGCCTCTTCCAGTTGGCATGGCTACTCCCACCTTTTCATGTTCTCTGTATGTATAAATATCCCCTGTCTGTGTGTTCCAGTCTATGCATCCGATGAAGTGAGCTGTAACCCATGAAAGCTTATGCTGAAATCAATGTGTTAGTCTCTAAGGTGCCACAAGGACTCCTGTTCTTTTTGCAGATACAGACTAACACGGCTGCTGCTCTGAAACCCATCTCTGGGGACAGCCACCTGCCATGGGGTCGCCCGTGACCAGGGTTAGAGCCACGGTGGAAACGGGCAAGGACCCCCAGGGGCCAGGCTGAGCAGCACGTCGCTCACCCGCTGCGTTACTGCGTGTGCTCGGCAGCCCAGCGGGGTGACCGACAGGGCAGGGCTCCGAGAATCGCACAGGAGGATTAGAGGAGCTTACAGCCCCGGCAGCCAAGCTTTGAACCGCCGGGATCATTCCAGCAACGAGCCCCGGGGAAGGGCCGGCGGAATTAGCGAGGCAGAGAAGTGCCAGAGCGAAGGGGCTGCAGGGACCCCTCCAGCTTTGCAGAGGGGTTGGGGGGGCCACAAACAGAAAATCAGCCCCCCCTTGGGCTTTGTCATGGTGACTCATTCTGCCCGCCCCCCAATTCAGCGCTGGGGAAAGTGGAGCACTGGGGCCAGTTCTGTCTGTTGGGGGGGTGCGCAGCCCCCACGGACTGGAGGCTCTGAGCACCTCACACCCCGTAAGGGAGCTCACTCGGACACCCCTGTGCAGCCGGGCCGGGCTGTTAGCCCCACTGCACCGATGGGGAGCTGGGCCCCCGAGGGGGGGCACTTGCCCAAAGCCACAGTGGGGGGCTGTGGGAGCGCTGGGAACTGACCCCTGACCCCTCCTTCCTCTCCTCCGCAGCCTGCAGCCACCGCCCCCCCCGCAGCACCAGTCCTGCCCCCCCCCCCAAGCTCGCTGATGTCCCCCAGGCTTGATTTTCTACCCGGCAACTAGTGAAGGACACTGACCCCTGCTTCACCCAGCCCCATTGCACTGAGCCATTGCTTGACACCCCGCAGCCCCGCCTCAGCGGTGGTTTGGCTGGTGGCTTTCTGGAGTAAATTAAAGCCCCTGAGAGGCAGATTCTGATCTCGGTTACGCTGGCATAAACCTGGGGTAACTGCACCGGCACCAGCCCTGGCACCAGCGAGGGCAGAGGCGGATCTCCCGTGTGAGCTCCGGGCTGGTGACAATGGCGCAGGCCGTGGCGTGAGAGTGGAGCGATTGCTCCTGCTCCTGCAGGGGACTCTGGGGCTCTCGGGCAGGAGAGCAGCTCCCCGGAATCTGCCTGAGGGGGGAGCCCCCTTCCCCATGGACCGATCAGCTGCGATGAGGTGAGAGTGGGTAAGTTACACAGCAGGGGCCTGAGTCACCCTGGGACAGGACAGCTGGGAGGCAGCCGTGTGGTGTGGGAAGCCCTGACGGTTACCTTAGCTTGGCACCTGATGCCACAGACGCGGGGAGCCCGGGCGGCTCTGCCCTGCCTGCACCCCCTAATCTGCCCCTGCTGCTGCCCTCCAGGCTGGGGGTTTACACGGGTCCATGTGGCAGTTGAGCCGCCCATGTGGGGGCGGGTTGATGAGAAGAGGGGTGCGGCGGCAGGGATCTGGCAGGTGGGGGGCAGCAAAGGGAGGGGGACAGGCACTGGGGGCTGTCAGGGTGGTGTACCGGGGTGCCCATTAATCCAGAAGCCGCAATCCCTCCCCCTCCCTGTTCCCCTCTGCACGCGCATTACAATCCTGTTACACCAGCTACCAGATTTGTGCCACTTACACTCTGCCGCTGCTGCCCCCGCCCACCCCGTGGGTACTGGCCCCTCCTATCACCTCACCGCTGGGACGCTCCCCTCCGGCCCCACCACTGGAATGGGGGCTTCACGGAAGCCTTGGGGGAGGCCTGAGCCTGGCACAGCTACACCCCCCCTGACCTGGGGCCCCCTCCTGATGCACCGTCCAGAGGAGAGGGGCCTGGGAACCCAGGAACCCTGGGCCCGAGGGAGCAGCTGGGAGAGGAACAATAAAGATAAAGGAAATATGAAGAGGGAGGGAAGCCGGTGAGGGGAAGATCAAAGCTGGGGGAAGATAAAAGAAACGGGAGCAAGGCCCTGATCGAAAGCAAATCCGTGTCCCAGCGGCAGGAGGGCGGGGTGGGTGCGGTGGGGGAGCGGCAGGGATGGGGGGGGGGAAGGGTGCCATAGGCCAGAACACAAGGCATGTGAGGAATTTCCCTGCCAGCCCGTGACGTAATGCGGCAACTGCCACTGCTGCCTGCACCCAGGGCTCCAGGGGGCTGTGGGAGCTGTTCCCGTCACGTGCCTGGTTCATCGCTGTGCCATGGCCCCTCTGCGCCAGCCATGGGGGGGCCAGGGGGCCACGGCACAGGGCATGCCCGAGCACAGAGCCAGCGCTGCTCTCTGGATGCCACCTCCCTGGCCCAGGGCCGTTCTAGGGCAGGGCAGGGGCAGGGCTGGAGGCAGGGTGGGGTGGATCACAGGTAGGCTCAGACCTGGCCAGTGTGGGTGAGTCTGCACCCACGCAGCACCCCATAGGGATCATTGCAGCAGGGCTCACCATAGGGCAGCCCCTCGGCGGGGCTTGGCCTGTGCCAGGGGCTCCCACAGCGCCTGGGCAGGGGAGGCAGCCGGCTTCCTCTCTGCCCTCTGGCTCCACTAGGGCTCCCGTGGGTGCGGCGATGGGGGCAGCTCTGATGCCACGGCCAAGTGGGGTCCCAGTGGTGTAAACGCAGAGCCGCTGCCCTGATTTCAGCACGGCTGCTCCGGATTTACCCTCCTGCGGGCCAAGAGCCCAGCCTCGCTCCTTATATGGCCTGAAATTCCTCCCCAGCCCCAGCTGAGCCCTCAGGATTTCCTGCAGGTGACAGAGCGGCTCCTCCTGCTGACTCACGGCTGCCACACTGCACCGGGCCACACTCGGCTTAGTAACCGGCCTCCGCAAACACGGCCGCCTTCCCAGCCCAGAGGAGCCGCGGCGGGGCGCCCCCGGGAGAAACGCAGCCGGCATTCCTGGAGGGCGATCGCAGCGCAGAGTTGGAAGGGGAATGAGAGACCCCAGAGGGTCCGCCCCTGCCAGCACGGCTCTGGTGGGTGCAGCCCCCTTCGCAGCACAGCCTCTGCTCAGTGCACCGGCTTGGCTGGGCCGTGCCCGAGGGAGGCGAGCCCTGCTGCCCCGAGGGGCTGCCGTGTGGGGGCAGTGCCAGCACCCCATGCATCTCTCTCCTGTGGGGGAAGCGGGGAGCTGGCTTGCCCTGTTAGTCCCGCCAGCCTGGTATCTGCCTCCCACACCCGAAACCTTCCCTCGCTGTTAGAGATGGGCCAGAGCCCCACATCCAAACACTGGGGGGGGGGTGAACCCCACAGCTGGGGCCCCTCTCTGCCCATCATGCACTGGGGCAGTTCACCCCGCTCTCTGCCTGGCACTGCCCTGCCCCATTCCCCAGCAGGCCTGGCAATGACTCAGCAGAGCCCAGCTCCGCTCATCACACTTCAGGAATCTGCTCCCCGGGCTCTCAGTGAGTAACGGGAAAGGTTCTCTCGCCGCTCAGCTTTAACCCCTTGCTGCCTGCACGCCTCACCCTTCAGACACCCTGGCCCCGTCTCTGCTGTTTCTCCGCACGCGTTGGCACGGACGGGGCTGTCGGCACAGGCTGGGGAAGGTGCCGCAGGATCCGTGGATGCTCTGGCTGGGCCGGGGGGGGGGATGTTTTCCCCTTCGGGGCCTGGGGATCCAGGCATATCACAGGAGGTACATGCCGCCGGTGCCCCTGCTTGGCCCCTCGGCTGAATCCAGCGTGTGGAGCACAGGGGAAGAGGCAGCTGCAGCCCAGCGGGCAGGAGGAGATGTGCCACTGCAAGAGAAAGGGAGAAGAGGGGAAGCCGAGCAATGGGGGGTCTCCGGTCACTTAGCAATATTGCAATCGGCTGCGTGTGCACCACTGCCCTCTGCTGCACGGGATCAGAACTGCTCCACTGCCTGTCCTAGCCTTCTACTGCTAACCGCTCGTGGGGAGTCTCCTTTAGCTCAAGAGGCAGGGGTGGGCGCTGTTGGGAGTGAGTTCTAGCCGTGATAGCTGGGGCGGGGTCCTAGGTACCCACACATCCATTACGATCCTAGGAGGCCCCAAGAGCAGAGTGTGGCCCCTTTGCACAGGAGCCTGGAGCTCCACAGGCGACACTGCTAGGCCTGCAGCCAGCGGGAGCCGTGCGAGGACGTCGCTGTGAGGAACCGAGCGTTGCGCCATGGGGCATCGCCGTGCCATGGGGGGGGGCTGGTTTTGTTTGGCCGTGCTGCGCCCACCTCTGCGGGGCCCTTTGCAGGGAGAGCAGAGCCCCAGGGGCGGCCGAGGGCTGAGCGCAGCGGAACCGGGGATGGGGGGGGTCCGTTCCAGGGGAGCGAGATCTGCCCTGCGAGCCACCCGCACGCAGAGAGAGGGGCCGGCAGCACAAAGCAGCCTGGGCTGAGCCCGTCTCCTGTGTTTTGTTAGGCTGACAAAGCGCGAAAGCCCCGGGGCTCAGGCGCTGAATAGGGGAGCTGGTTCCCAGCGCGGCCCCGGGCCAACGCCGGCAGTCTGAAGCCAGGCCGCATTATCCCCCAGACCTGATGAGGTCGACACTTCCTTTTCAGCCGGCCCTGGCGACGGCCTTAGCAACACAAACAGGAAGTCCAGAGGTTGCTGGCCGGGGCACAATTGTTCCAATAAGGCCGGGGATTAGCGGGCAGGGGAGGAGGGGATGCACAGGATGCACAGGCAGCATCTCACCTGTCAGTAGCAGTCGTCACCCTGGGCCCCATGCGGGTCCCATTGGCTCCCAGCTACAATCACATAAACCTGCCCGATCCCAGCCCGGTGCACGCAGCCCTGCCCGATCCCAGCCCGGTGCACGCAGCCCTGCCCGATCCCAGCCAGGTGCACGCAGCCCTGCCCGATCCCAGCCAGGTGCACGCAGCCCTGCCCGATCCCAGGCCCAGCCAGGTGCACGCAGCCCTGCCAGATCCCAGCCAGGTGCACGCAGCCCTGCCCGATCCCAGCCAGATCCACGCAGCCCTGCCCGATCCCAGCCAGGTCCACGCAGCCCTGCCTGATCCCAGCCAGGTCCACGCAGCCCTGCCAGATCCCAGCCAGGTGCACGCAGCCCTGCCAGATCCCAGCCAGGTGCACGCAGCCCTGCCCGATCCCAGGCCCAGCCAGGTGCACACGGCTCTGCCCGATCCCAGCCAGGTGCACACGGCGCTGCCAGAGCCCAGCCAGGTGCACACCTGCCTTTAAATGAGGAGCGAGCACCGGGCAGCCGTGCAGGGGCTGAGTTCATCCAGCCTCAGCCTGTGGCAATAACCGAAGGTGTCGACTCCATACTCTCCCCTGCGGCGTGGGGGAGAGAGGTGTCACGGGGCGTCAGGCAGGCCATGGCTTGGGCACACGCGGGTACGAGCAGCCTCCAGAGAAGGGAGAGGACACCCCTGACTTTTCCTCTGGGAGCCATTCAGACTCCCACTTGCTTCTCGGATTATTGCCCCGCCATGCCTGGCTTTTGCTGCTCCGCTCTACCATCTCCACACCAGCCCCCCCTCTCCCCCCATGAGCTGGGACAGGCCCCGGCTAAGCCAGGCCCCGGGCTCTGCAGCTGGAGGGCCGCGACGTGGGCTCTTTGGACCTTTGCAGGCTGATGGACCAAGGCATGGGCGGGTGCCCTTCCCTGGGCCAGACCCAGACCCACTCGAACTGGCCCAGAACCAAGGCCGGGTCTATGTAACCCACTGAGGACTGTGCTGTGGGGCCCTCTCCACGCTGCTCTGCAGGGGACATGAGTGGGCGCAGCCCCCAGCTGTGGTGCTGCAGCTCATGGGCTTAGCTCTGGAGATCCCTGGTTCAATCACCGCTGGGTTGGCCATGAGCGCGGCCACCACATCTACCCGGAGCTTTCCATGAAAAGAGCCGGCCGAGGCCCAAGCTCACGCAGCGGGAGGGACCGAACCAGGGGAGACTGGTCCTGCCTCCTGTCTTCCTGCTCTAACCTCAGGCAGGGCACGTCCCCTGGTTCTCCCGAGGGTGGTGACCCAGCTCGGCAAAAGGGAGAAAGCCCCATTTGGCCCCGGACCTGAACGCCGTGGAGGGGAAGGGAGCCTGTTCCCTTTACGCTCTCACTTCAATGCTGCAGACCCAAGTGGCACAGAGCAGATTGCACGTCGGGCACCCCCTTGCTACCTAGACCGTTCTGGGCCAGTGCCACGGGGCAGGCATGACCCCTGGTGGCATGAAGTGGCATGACTCCAAGTGGTGGTGGCAGGAGGGCGGCAGGAGGGTGCGGGTTCAGGTACTCAGAAGAGCTGGGCAGGCCCCGCCAGCCACTCCGCCGATGCCATGAATGTTGCCTGGCAGGACCTGCTCAGAGAGCGACCACAGATGCCAGCTGGGATGCGAGCACCGAGCCAAGACACATTTTGGGGCTCAGCAGCACTGATGGAATACAGGGGGAGCTCAGATCCAACCCTTGGCAAGGAGGGCGCCAGGGGCACGTTCCCTGCGAGCTCATGGGAGGAGGCTGGGGCACGGGGCAGAGCCATGCCCAGGAAGGGGGCTGAGCTGGTGATTTGCGGTGGTGTCTGGCTTTGTGCGTGGGGGCTGCTCTCTCCTGGGGCTGCTGAGACGGCGAGCAGGCCTGGGAAGCAGCTGGCAGGAAGGGATCCAGAGGGATTCCTCACTCGGGATGCCCAGAGGCACAACGGGACCATCGCCAGTGGACGGGAAGAGACAGATCGGCCCAGCTAATTAAACACCCAGGGAAGCCCAAGCAGGTGAAACTGCAGCAAGAGGCCAGGATCATGCCAGCCGCAGGTTAAATAGAGCCCAGGAGCTGGGCCTGAGTTCAGACAGCTGCCAAGCACAGCCGGGTGGGGGTGCCACCACCCTGGCACCTCGCGTCACCACCGGGCCAAACACAGACCTTGTAATGGGTCAGCCCCAGAAGGACGCGCACGCTGGGCAGCGGGGGTGGGGGACGTAGAAAGATTTTCACTCCCTGAAATGCTTTCGGGGCAAAATTACCATGAAACGCCCCATTTCTTGTGGCCATCCTGGTGCCCCCTTTCTGCCTGCCCTGAGCAGGGCGTGGACCCAGGGCTGCGGGAATATTTCCACCATCCCAGCTTGGAGACTCTTGCTCTGCTCAGCTCCCCTTCCTGCTGGTACGGCCGCAGCGGGACACCAGTTCTGCATCATTTCAGGAGCAAGGCGAGAATCTCCTCTAGGTGGCGCCATTTCCTCCTCGCCGCTTTATACTTAGGCGTGGCGGAATTCGATTTTTACCCGTAAATGTCGGTAAACGTCAATTTCACCACGCGCTCCCAAACCCGGAACAACATACCGCCCTGGCCAATGGAAATGTGCAGCTCGGCAGGTGAGAGACATGCTGCCTGAGAGCTCGGCAGAGTTTGATGTAGGGATATTTTACTGTGTCTCTGTTAGAAAGCTTTGACTTTTTGAATCTCAACATCTACTGTCATTAAATAATCCTTGACAGAGATGATAAATAATTAAAAGTGCTTTCAAAGCAACGTTGATATTATCTGTCGGAATCAGGGCTGGATTAACCTTTTGTGGGCCCCGCCCCCCGGGATGTGGCCCCGCCCATACTCCACCCTGAGGCCCCACCCCCACTCGGCCTCTTACATGGGAGGGGAGGGGCAGAGAGGAGAGAGGAAGGGGGCGGAGAGGAGCAAGCAATGGGTGGGGCCTCGGGCAGAGCGCAGACAGAGTGGGGGCGGGGCCATGGTCTAGATGCCGGGGCCCCTGCTGAGCGTGGGCCAGGCCGCACTGGCGCCATTGTCAACCCGTCCGGTACTGATCAGAATGATCAACAATCCAGATTGAATCCTGCCAAGCCCAGCTCTGATGTCCCCGCTGCTCTGCCCCCCGTGCAGCTCCTTCCTGTTGAACCCCCAAACTCACCTCCTTCCTGCCCCCGCCCGTTGGCGGCCGGCACACGCCAGAGCGGGGTGACTGCCCAGGCCAGAGAAAGCCAGGCTGCGGCCAGCAGGCACCCACTGCTCTGTGGCTGGAGTCCAGCATCACGGGGGTCATTCAAGGGTGTTTGGGCCCAAAGGGGAGATGCATACGTAGCTCTACCTGCTGCCAGGGGTCCTCATGTGCCCTCCCTGCAGCCTGGGACTGGCTGCCTGTCACGGAGTCCCCGGGCGCTGCTCTGGAACTGCTCCCCACCAAGCCAGGCAGGACTTTGGGGAGCCTCGGAGCAGACTGTCTGCAGGGCAAGAAGCTCACACAGCTTCACCTCCTGGGTCTCTCCTTGGAGCATTCAGCATCCTCTGCCCCTCCGTGCGCGTCCCACAGCGAGTCCACCCAGGCGGGGTCCTGGGGAAGCCAGAGGGTCCTGCACCCCCACTTTGCAGTCAGACGTGACTCTCAGCCAGCCAGTAACTCAGAGGTTTATTAGATGACAGGAACACGGTCTAAAACAGAGCTTGTAGGTACAGAGAACGGGACCCCTCGGCCGGGTCCATTCTGGGGGGCAGTGAGCCAGACACCAACGACTGCACTTCACTCCTCATCCCCAGCCAGCCCCAAACTGACTCTCCAGCCCCTCCTCCTCTGGGCTTTGTTCCTTTCCCCGGGCCAGGAGGTCACCTGACTCCTTTGTTCTCCAACACCTTTAGCATCACCTTGCAGGGGGGAAGGACCCCGGCCATTAGCTGCCAGGAGACAGAGTGTCGACCATTTATATGCACTGGCCCTTTGCTCTGCAACAATCTCACCCCCTTATTCCACCACCTAGAGACTTAAGAACTGCAGCGGGGAAACTGAGGCCCCCACACAGTATTCAGAGGAAACATTAAGAACAGTTCCACTTCGTCACACTGCCCCATGCTCTGGCCACACCCCGGCATCGCCCTGCTCCTTGGCAGAGGAACGCCAAAGGAGGTCAATAGGCCTTAAGTGCAATGACCTCTTTTCTCACCTCCTCCTCCTCTCCCCATGGAGGATGTTGCATAAGGAACATTCCCAGAGGCTCCTTACTCAGTGAGCAATTGCTCAATTTACTCAGTGAGTAAACTTCTCAGTGAGCAATTAGCAAAAGAAACCACCTGCAAAGGGAAGAGGCTAATATCCGGGCTGCTCAGACCAGCAGGACTAGTGTCTGAAGGCCCCAGTTGCTAACCACGGCACTGAGCCGCCAGAGGACACCAAAGCAGCAATGGAAATGTCCCAAGCAGCAGGAGGAGCAGGAGATCCCAAAGCCTCCGGGGAATGGTGAAGCTCCAGGGGGTGGTCAGTGGCACCGTACCCCCAGTTAGGAGTGGGCACAGCCTTTGGCTCAAGCCATTCCAGACGGGGATCCCTGGGATGGAAGGAGGCCATGACAGTGCTCTGTGCCACCAGCCCTGCAGCACCAGTATCCCACTGGACCCCTAGCAGTGCCGGGGCCCACGCTGCATCCACCCTGCAGCACCAGTATCCTACTGCAACCCTAGCAGTGCCGGGGCCCACACTGCATCCACCCTGCATCATCAGTATCCCACTGCACCCCTAGCAGTGCCGGAGCCCACACTGCATCCACCCTGCATCATCAGTATCCCACTGGACCCCTAGCAGTGCCGGAGCCCACACTGCATCCACCCTGCAGCACCAGTATCCTACTGCAACCCTAGCAGTGCCGGGGCCCACCCTGCATCATCAGTATCCCACTGCACCCCTAGCAGTGCCGGAGCCCACACTGCATCCACCCTGCAGCACCAGTATCCCACTGCACCCCTAGCAGTGCCAGGGCCCATGCTGCATCCACCCTGCAACACCAGTATCCCACTGCAGCCCTAGCAGTGCCGGAGCCCACACTGCATCCACCCTGCAGCACCAGTATCCCACTGCACCCCTAACAGTTCCGGAGCCTGACTCTCTCAGGCCGTGCACCACTGACACCGGTGCAAAGAGGCATAAAACATCCCCGGTCTGATGGGGCAGCGTGTTACACTCATGTAGCACTGAGGGACTGGGAATGAGGACACATGGTGCGGCATGGTGGGGGTGTGACCCAAGGATTTGTAGACAGAGCAATAGAAAACGAGTGCTGGTTTCCCTCTGCTCGGTGTGAGAGTCCAGCAAAGACTTGGCTTCCCCATCACCCCGACCAGGCAGCTAAGGAGCTGCCTGGATTTACTTACAATGGAAGGAACTAAGGATCCAAGCAATGACGAAGGGAGACACGGGACGAGCTATCTATCCCTATACGTGCCCATCCATCTCATCTAGCTGAGGGTTTTATCTTGCTGCCCATCACCGCAGTATCTGGGCATCTTTTATGAAACACTGATAGCAACAGGAAAGTGCCTAGTGGGATTCCTGGAGTCTCTGACGCTTCTCCCTTTGGTGGGGGCAGTCTTTGGTTGGGGGAGGGTTTCCAATTGGTTGGTTGGTTGGTATGAGGGTAGGGGTAGGAGGGGGCATCAGTATCGGGGATTAGGGGCAGGAAGGGGGCAGAATGTCAGCCATACTTACAGGATGGGGGACTCTATCCTGAGAAGCAGTGACACTGGAAAAGATTCGGGGGTTGTGGTGGATAATCAGCCGAACATGAACTCTCAGTGCAGTGCTGGGCCAAAAGGGCTAATGCCATCCTGGGAGGCAGAAACAGGGGAATGTCGAGTGGGAGCAGAGAGGTCATTTCACCTCTGATTTGACACTGGTGTGACTGTTGCTGGAATCCTGTGCCTGGTTCTGGCGCCCACAATTCAGGAAGGACGTTGATACACTGGAGAGGGTTCAGAGAAGAGCCAGAAACGTGACTGAAGAATTAGAAAACCTCCCTTACAGTCATAGGCTCAAGGAGCTCAGTTTATTTAACTTAACAAAAAGAAGGTTAAGGGGTGACGATCACAGTCTGTCAGCATCTACCTGGGGAACAAATATTTAATAACGGGATCTTCAGTCTAGCAGAGACAGGTCTAACGGGATCCCGTGGCTGGAAGTGGAAGCTAGACGAATTCAGATTGAAAATAAGGTGGACATTTTTAACAGTGAGAGTAATTCGCCATTGGAACCCAGGGTCCTGGTGGATTCTCCATCGCTGACGATTTTTTACACGAGACTGGATGGTTTTCTAAAAGATCTGCTCTAGGAATGATGTTGGGGAAGTTTTCTGGCACGTGTTATACCTGAGGTCAGACTAGATGATCACAGTGGTCCCTTCTGGCCTTGGAGTCTATGGGGGTTGGGGGTTAATTGGGCAGAAGGGGGTCAGCATCGGGGTTTGGGAGCAGGAGGGGTGACCGTTAGCAAGGCAGGTGTAAAACTATCACTAGGGAGGCCAAAATGAATTTGAAAAGCAACTAACAAAAGACAAAACACCTCACAGCAATAAACATTTCCAGTCCAGCCGGAGCAGGAAGCCTGCAGGACGATCCGTGGGGCCACTGGACAATCAAGCTGCTCAAGGAGCACTCTAGGAAGAGCCGGTTGCTGCGGAGAAGCGAAAGGAATTCTTTGCATCGATCTTCACTGCAGAGAGTGCGAGGGAGATTCCCACATATGAGCCATTCTGTGTAGGTGACTGTAGCGGAGCGACGCCCTACCTGTACGGCGCCTCCTGCTGTCGTCCTGGGAATTAGCTCTTTTTGCAGCCTTGGAGTGCCCTCTGCAGGCCGGTGTCTTGCCTTTCGCTGGCCCCGTGTCCCTCCCAGACCCTGGTGCCCCTTGGCCTAGGGGTTCTGCCCCAGCAGTACCCCCACAGATCTCTGGGTCTCCCCTCCCCAGGGAACCCTCTACCCCCACCTCGCCTCAGTCTATGGCCACTGCCAGCCATCAACTAGCCCCCGTTCCCTGGGGCAGGCTGCAGTGTAAACGCCACTCATCATAGGCAAGGGGGGTTAGGACCGTCTGCCCTCGCCTAACCCTCAGATTGCACCTGGGCAGCCCCAGTGCCTTCTCGAGGCCCTTCTCAAGGCCTGCAGCCTGGGAGTTACCTGGCTGGAGCTCCCCAGCACCCTATCGCTCTCAGGCAGCCAGGCCCTTCTCTCTCACAAGCTAAAGAGAGACTGCCTTAGCGCCTGCCGAGCAGCCCTTTTAGAGAACCAGCTGAGGCCTGCCTGGGGCGTGGCCCCACCCAATAAGCCTATTCTTACTGGTTCCCTGCCACAGCCCGCTCTTCAGGGGAGGAGCAGGGTTACTGCCCCGCTACAGTGACAAAGCTGAGGAACTGTCACACATCGAGACAGAGGAGGTTTTGGAAGAAACTGACAAATTAAACAGTAATAAGTCACCAGGACCAGGTGGTATTCACCCAAGAGTTCTGAAGGAACTCAAATATGAAATTGCACAACTACTAACTGCGGTATGGAACCTATCGCTTAAATCAGCCGCTGGACCAGATGACTGGAGGATAGCTAAGGTAATGCCTGTTTTTAAAAAAGGCTCCAGAGACAATCCTGGCAATTACAGGACAGTAACCCTGACTTCGCTACCGGACAAACTGGTTGAAACTATAACGAAGAACAGAATGATCAGACACAGAGGAACGCGATATGTTGAGGAAGAGTCAGCATGGCTTTTGTAAAAGAAAATCATGCCTCACCAATCTATTAGAATTCTCTGAGGGTGTTAACAAACATGTGGACTAGGGTAATCCAATGGATATAGTGTACTTGGACTTTCAGAAAGCCTTGGACAACGTCCCACACCAAAGGCTCTTCAGCAAAGTGAGCAGTCATGGGGTACGAGGGAAGGTCCTCTCATGGATCAGTAACTGGTTAATAGATAGGAAACAGGGTAGGAAAAAATGGTCAGTTTTCACAATGGAGAGAGATAAACAGTGGGGGTCTGTACTGGGGCCGGTGCTTCCTCAACATACTGATAAATGATCTGGGAAAGGGGATGAATAGTGAGGTGGCAAAATTTGCAGACGATACAAAATTATTCATGATAGTTAAGACCAAAGTTGACTGCAAAGAGTCACAAAGGGATCTCACAAAACTAGGTGACTGGGCAACAACATGGCAAATGAAACTCAGTGTTAAGTGTTAAGTAACGCACATTGGAAAACATGATCCCAACGATACATACACAATGATGAGGTCTGTTACCTGTCACGAACGGGATCTCGGAGTCCTTGTGGATAGTTCTTCAAAAACAGCTGCTCAATGTGCAGTGGCAGTTAAAAAGCTAACAGGATGTTTGGAACCACTAGGAAAAGGATAGATAATAAAGCAGAAAATATAATCTTCCTGCTTTATAAATCCATCATGCGACGACACTTTGAATCCTGCGGGCCGTTCTGGTCACCCCATCTCAAAAAACAGCCATTAGAATTGGAGAAGGTTCAGAGAAGGGCAACAAAAATGATTAAGGGTTTGGAACAGCGTCCGTATGAGGCGAGATTACAAAGACTGGGACTGTTCAGCTTGGAAAAGAGCCGACTAAGGGGGGATAGGATGGAGGTCTATAAAATCATGAGCGGTGAGGAGAAAGTGAACTGGGAAGTGTTATTTACCCCTTCGCAGAACACAAGAAGCAGGGGTCACCCAATGAAATGACTAGGCAGCAGGTTTAAAACAAACAAAAGGCAGTATTTCTTCACACGACGCACAGTCAGCCTGTGGCACTCCTTGCCAGGCAACGTTGTGAAGGCCATAGGTATAACTGGGTTAAAAAAAATAGTTAGCTACGTTCATGGAGGATGGTACATCAATGGCTATTAGCCAAGATGGTCTGGGACACAAGCCCACGCTCAGTGCTGGGGTTTAGGAGTGGGAGGGGGTCAGTGCTGGGGTGCAGGGAGCAAGGGGATCACTACTGGGAGGTTTAGGAGTGGGAGGGGGTCAGCACCTGGCTCTGGGTTCCAGACCAAGTCAAGGATTCCTAGCGCACGGGGGTATTTTATGAGTTAACTCTCAAGGGTCCAGTCCTGGCTCATCCTACAGCTGGGGCCTCTGGGGCTGGAGACCAGGCCGAGCGGTGCCCTTTGTGGGCCGGCTGGCGCATTCAAAGCGCCTACGCTCAGTGGGAGGCGAGCGCTGAGCTCCTCCAGCGCCTGCTGGCGCGTCTGGCATGTCCCCCCCACGCGCCAGCCATTTGCCCTCGCGCTTCAAGGCTTCCCTCCGCCAGGAGCCACCAGAGACTCCAGCGATGGGAAGGGCCCAGCCGGTCCTTTTGCCGGGCCCAGGTTCACGCTCGCTCCCTCCATCCCCTTTTCTAGTGTTTCCCCCTGTCTAGCGCCGGGGCTCCCGCCTTTCCCTTGCAAAGCTCTTTGGTTCCAAAGCCCAGAAGCCTTTCCTGATACCCCCCCTCCCCAGGCTTTCCCCGGCCCTCCACCCCCCTCCACCAGCTCCGCGTCATGTCCCTTTTCTTGCGCTGAGTCATTCGTCACCCACCTTCGGGGGGCTGCAGGCTGTCACCCTATTTCCTGCCCCGCTCCTCCCCCGGCCCCTTAGCCAAGCGCCGCTTATGCAGCTGTTGTCAGCCTTCCTGCTAGGGCCTTGTCCCCACCTGACTATTCATCGGGATTCGTTAAAGGTGTGAGGGTAACGCAGATCCGGTTGGGATGCTCCCTTTGGAATAAAAGCAGCCATATTTCTAAACTGGATTAAGGCCACTTTTATTCCGAAGGTGAGTTACAAGATCCGGTTTAATGAATCCGGCGTAACTATCCCACTATAGTAATGCTGGTAAATTTCCCCATGCAGACAAGGCCTGAGTCTAGGGTGACCAGATGTCCTGATTTTATAGGGACAGTCCCGATTTATGGGTCTTTTTCTTATACAGGTTCCTATTACACCCCACCCCCATCCCGATTTTTCACACTTGCTGTCTGAGTCCCTCCCTCCAGCCCACCGCTCATTTTCCGTTGCTCTCCTCTCAGCTCTCTCCAACGTCGGTGCAGACCGGGAGGTGCCCAGATCTGAGCACAATGCCCCAGAGGCGGTCGCACCGTACAGACCTTCGCCGTCGGCTCTGGGATCTCAGAACCACGGGGGCGGCTGATAAAGAGGTCATTACACCAAACCGGCGCCCAGTCTCCTCTCTTGGGGAACCTTCCCAGCTCTCCCCAAGGCCGGCATCCGCTGGCTGCTTGGGACGCCAGGTGTTGGCTTTTTTTGTTCTTTACACAACAACCAGAATCCCAGTGGGATGGACATACCCATGTGTGCTAACTAGAGACGAGGCGCCCGGCCCAGCTCCAGAGACGCCCCGCTGCTCTGGACACGCAGCGCACCCAGCAGGGCCGGTGTCCCGATCAGCACCCGGAGCCTGGGTGCTCATCCCCGGGGTGGAGGGTGACCCCTATGCTACCGGCAGCACAGCCCAGCGAGCAGCATTCCAGGCTCCTGCTGTGGCTTGCAGGCTGCGCGGCTTGGAGACACCGCCTGGCTCCCGGCTACGAAGCCCAGCTAAGGAATGTGGTGGGTGGCGAGAACCCAGGGAAGAATGCACCCCAGCCCCCCCGCCCCCGAAAGGAGCCAGGAGGGAGGGGGAGCCCCAGGGCTCAGACACAGGGCACCAGTCACAGTCATTTCCCTTCCTTTGCACCGACGGAACTGGGGCTAAAGGGTCACAAAGCAGGGGCCCAGCCCTTCCCCCACTCCTGCGACCCCCACCTTGCCCCACTCCTGCGACCCCCACCCTCCCCCAGGGCAGCCACAGAACCAGCTCTGCTGCACCCTCCTCCAAAAATCCTCAGTGCAGGGGCATTGGGGTGCTGGAGGGGGCCTGGCGGGGGCAGTCCTGCACCCCAGCTATTTCCTGGGGGCCATAAGGCCCATAGGGGCCATGGGCAGCCAGACCCCAGAATCAGGGGTTCAAGTTAACCCTCCACCCTTGGCTCTGCTCTGGGGCAGGGATGGATTTGTGGGAGCAGAGGCACTAGCCGGTCCCAGGGACAGGAGTGTGTCTCCAGCTGTCTGCCCCACTCCTGTGCTGGAGGGGGTGTTCCTGCCTCCACCATCCTGTGCTGGAGAGGGGGGGGGGGCTCTGCCTCTGCCCTGCTGCTCTTTCCTCGCCTGGCACATCCTAGTGCTGCAGTGATTCCCACCCAGGCCCCCGTCGCTGGAATTGCCGCTGGCAGCAGGGGTCTGAGTCACAAGTGAGCTGAGTTCCCCCAATCTCAGCACAGACCATCCAGGGCCAGGCTGCCCGCGTGCCTGATGCACGGGGTGGCCTGTGCTCCCGGAGGAGGAGATGCCTAGAGCACGCGGTGCCTTCTCCAGCCTGCCACGGGTAAGCTTAGGAGCGCTGGGTTGGTGGACAGACCAGAGCCCTCACCTGTTCAGTCCAGCCTCCCTCCACCCCATTGGCCCAGCTGGTCTGCGACCCCGCCTCCAGCAGTGCCAACACTCCAGGCTTCTGAGGCAGGCCAACACGCCCTAGTGCCCAGAGGCAATTGTGAGATGCCATCTGGGGCACAGCGGGGTGGGGGATCCCGCTAACCCCTGCAGCCCTGCAGCCCTTAGCCCAGATTGCAGGGCCCTTGGGGCCTCATCTTATCAGACTCTCAAGTGCCCAGGACCCCATCAGCGCGCAGAGCTGCAGACATTACCAACGGTTACCCCTCGGGGCGGGGGAAGCCGCTGGCTCCTTTCCGACCACCCCGCAGCCAGGAATCAATCGGAGCCGGGGAGGGGCAGCGGGCAGGGGCACCGCATCACGGTCAAGGGGTGCTGTTGAATCAGGACGCCCGGCACTCAGCGGCCGGTGATGAGCCTGACAGAGCCAGCCCCGGATTCACCCATTTGGCCCAGGTGCACACGACTCAGCCTGAGCTGAAGGGCGGCTGGTGTTTTCCCCTGGTGGGCTAGGATGGGACAGGATGGGGGGGCTCGGGTGTTAGTGGCTGTGCTTCCCCCTACACACACCCCGCCCTCCTGCATAAGTGCCATGCCAAGCGGGCCGGGGAATTCCTGCCTTTGCTAGGAGCTAAACTCTGCCTTTGGGAGCGGAGATGATGGTGGCTCACGGCACTAAGCTAGTCTTTCCGGGCCGGAGCAGCCCCCGGTAATTAGTACGGTAGCATCGTTACCCGCTGCACCTGGCTGGGCGGAAAGGGGCTCCTCGGGCTGGCCCGGGAGCGAGGCCCCAAGTTCAGATTCCGCCCAGCGCTCATTCACATTCCTGGCTCGGCAGGGAAATCCCTCCTCCAGCACCCGCCAGGGCCTGGGAACTGATGCGGTGCTGTTGACATAAACCCCCTCGGCTGACAGCAGCTGCTCCGAGGAGCGGTCCCAAGGGGAAGCGAGGACGGGCGTATCTAGGGCGGAGGGAGCCTGGGGAGTCACGTGGGAGCAGAGCCCCGGGGTGGGAGTCATTGGGAGCAGGGGCTCATGAGAACAATCCAGGAGGCAGGAAAGAGGAGACACTACTGGAGAGGCTGATCAGGCATGTCCTAAGGGGCCTGTCCCCACCCTGGGTCTGCGCCCAGGGCAGACTGGCACCAAGGCATTGCGGAAGCTCTCCCAGCACACCCTGCCCTTCACCTTCCCCATCAAACCTGCCCTGCAGCAGCCTGTCTGCTCCTTGCCTCTGTCTTCCCCTGGTCCCACCCGCCAGCGCCGCCCTCTGCTAAGCTGAGAGGGCTGAATTCCTTCGCTGCGCTGGATTCCAGCTAGCATTTTTGTGGCTTGTCCTTTCCGCTTCACCTTCGCGCCTGGGTGGAACGAGAGCATTCGGGGTGCAAAATGCAAACGGCCCTGTTTGGGTGAGGGCCTGGCCAGGCCGAGCCGACCGGCTCCTCAGAGTGTATGAACCACCAGGGCTGGAGCTCACTGATGCCAGCTTGACATGAAAGTGACGCCATTGACGTCAGTGGGTGTCTTCTGATTGCCACCGGTGTCTGTGAGCTGAGGCTGAGTCCCTGGGAGCATAGAGAGGGGCTGTCAATTAGCCTGGGAGGACAGTAGCTGATGTCGGATAAGAGGGCAGAGTTAAGGTGAATGCCTGTACTTCCAGACTTTATGACACAGAAGGATTTGAGTGTCATTCTTCCAGTCCCGACTTCCAGTGTCTCCTGCACATCTCACGCTTCTCACGCTCGTCCCCCGCTGAGAACTTTGGTTCTAAGGCACCGCTCGCCTAGAACTATTTTAAAGGACTGAATCTCCCTCAGCAGCCATGACTCTCAGTACTTCACCTGCCCCCAAGAGGGAGCTGCAGGGGCTTTGGATTGGGCTCCCTCCCTTCCCGCAGCGAGTCCTGCGATGGGCTGAGCACCCTCGACTCAGCACCATTCAGGATGGGGCCTTTGCTCTGAAACTCCTTGTGGCGATAATCCTCTGAGAGTCCCAGCTGGTGTTTCAGGGCCTCATACAGCCCCCACAAGGCACAATAAAGCCGCACAGAGCAATGGGGGGGGACTACTTTTCTCCTCAGGTGGCGGAAGGGCACGGCCCTCACCTTCACTTCGCTGAACCCAGTGGTGTCTGTGCTAGTGAGGGGGGCAGATGTGGGGAAGGAGGGCTGGGGGGTAGGCTCTGCACACGCCCCATCCCCAGGCGCTTGGCTCCATGGCTCAGACGATGCCGGATGACGTTCTGACCCGGAGGCCTGGTTCTGCCCATTTTACAGGCAGGGGTCAGCGTGAAGCTCGAACCCGCGGCTGGATGTAGACCAGGCCCAGACCCAAGCCGAGGGTCCCGCCTGACCCAGCCCAGGTGCTGGGAGGCTGAAGGGCTGAACACTGCAGTGGGGCAGAGGGGAAACCAGCCCCAACGGCGCCAGCTGCGAGCTTCTCCCTGAAACCTTCCCAGCCTAGCCCTGGCAGACACCCTCCATGCTCCCCTGCAAGCCCAGAACCCCTCCTGCCCAGCCGGAGCCCTTCTGGCCAAGGCAAAGGGGGCGCTGCTGAGCTGGGCAGAGCAGAGTCCAGAGCAGCAGGCCAAGCAGGGCCCTCCCTGTGTTAGCCCCAGCCCCCGCCTGCCCGGGGGGATCGGTCCCCTATGGGCACAGCCCTGCTGTTTCCAGGAGCTGGGCCCATGCGCGAGTCATGCCTGGGCAGCTCCCGGGCAGGGATGGGACAGGCCTCAAGCGTTGCAATTAACGAGGCCTTTTACGAGCCAAAGGAAGAGGCCCAAGGTGGCGAACCCTCCCTCTGACCTGGCCTGGGAAAGCGGAAGTAGCAGCCAAGACTCCGTGTGCACCTCTCGACACATTCGGGGCACCTGGGGCCAGCCAAGTCACCGGCAGGGCGTGACGCCCGCAGGAGGGCGGAGGGGGAAGGGAGCAGGGCTGGCGAGGCCGGCTTCCCCACGGCAGGCGCGGCCCTCGCCCGAAAGCGGTGGGCGGAATCCAGCAGAGCCGCCTTTCTAAGCCGCTGTCACAAAGGGGTGGCGTCGCCGGCTCAAGTCGCGCCAGATCCAAACCCACCCTGCTCAGATTGGGGGCTGAAGCCCAGCTCCAAACGCAGCTGGAGCCTGGGCGAGATCCGGGCCAGAGTGGCCCTTCAGCTCTAGCCTTACAAAGGGCGTTCGGCTCTGTGTGACTTTGTCCTGCCTCTGGTCTGACTAACACTGGGAAAGGGAGGGCGGATTTGGCCTCTCTCTCATCCCCGGGGGGCCTCCTCCATTCAGCTGCTTCTCCTCCTGCTGAGTTTCCCCCAGCGGGATCTTCTCTCCATCCATCAGCGTCAACTTCTCAGCAGCCCCATTGCGGCAGGGCGGCTCCGGAGACACAGTGCCCTGCGCGTTCGCCCCTCGGGGCTCCGGCGCTGCTGCAATCGGAGGATTGCAACACACGCCTCACATGCCTGTGTCAAGTCCTAATACAAATAAGCAGCACCTGCTGGCTGAGTTATTTCACAAGCCAGCACAATTAGATCACGGTGTTTGCAGTAATTAATATGCGCTAATTAATGTTGCAGCAGGGCTCGGGGTCATGCCAGAGCTGCCGTTGCGCAATGGATTTTCCTGGTTCTTTTTCCTGTAGGCAGGGCAGTGAAGCCTGCTGTATGCTTTGAAGCTTCCATCAGGTTTTTAGTGTCACAGGGTTTGGGAGCCGGGTGCTAATCCTTTGCATCCGGGACCCTTTCCTCTGTCTCCTCCTGACCTGATGGTGACTGGCTGCAAGTCACTTCCCTGCTCTGTGCCTCAGTTTCCCCCCTTCACAATAGGGGTGATACTGACCTGCCCCACAGGTGGGGGGGAGTGTTTTGAGACTTCATGAAAGTTTGTAAAGTGCTTTGAGCGGGGCAGGCCTTAGGGGTGGGAGATCAGGGCTGGTGCCTGGGTGCCAACTTCTGAAGGTGCCATATCCACGGGCGGGGCCCCCACATGGTTCAGCTGCTCCACTCGGCCATTTTTTTTCCTCAGCCACTCCGGGACATGGAGGCACCAAAAAAAGTTTTCTGGCCTGGGTGGCAAGTGTGACGATGCGGTTCTGGCGGGACCCAACTGCGAGTGCCAATTCAGGACCAATTGCTCAAACAGGGCAGTTACAGCCCTAGGCTGGGGGTTTTCCACCTTTAAGGCAAACCAAACCAGCCGGACAGAGAGGACTTCGGTTTCACTCCACTGGCTAACCACAAGTCACACAAGCAATTCCCTTAAACACTCCAGTCTCCCAGTATCACCACCAGTGCCACTCGTCCTGGGGATGAATGGTTATGAAAACCAACACCCCAATAAAAGAAAACGGTTTCCTCGATCCCAAAGAATCAAGCCCCAGTCCCAGGTCAATATACACGTCAGATCTTACCCACAAATCACGCTGTTGCTAATCCTTTAGAATCTAAAATCTAAGGGTTTATTCATAAAGGGAAAAAGGTAGAGATGAGAGCTAGAATTGGTTACATGGAATCAATCACATACAGTGATGGCAAAGTTCTTGGTTCAGGCTTGCAGCAGTGATGGAGTAAACTGCAGGTTTAAATCAAGTCTCTGGAACATCCCCCGCTGGGATGGGTCAGTCAATCCTGTGTTCAGAGCTTCAGTTTGTAGCAAAGTCCCTCCAGAGGTAAGAAGCAGGATTGAAGACAAGATGGAGATGCCTTTTAGAGGCTTTACAGCAAAATGGAGTCTGGAGTCACCTGGGCAAGTCCCTGCACTTTGCTGAGTCACAAGGCGTATCTGCCTCCTCTCCATGGGTCAGTTGTGTAGCTGATGGTCCTTAATGGGCCATCAAGCAGGCTAGGCAGAGCTAACACCACCAGAAACAGCACAAATTTGAAATACAGACAGTACAGAGCCAATACTCATAACTTCAACTACAAAATGACACATGCACCCAGACACCATAATCATAACCAGCAGCCCAGAACCTGGTCTTAGACACCTTATATGACCCCCTTTACCTAAGATCTGGTGCCACTACAGGACCTTGGTTGCAACCATGTTCTACAGGGTCCCAGATTATATCAATAACGTCACAGCAAGACACCGAGGTCTGGCCCTGCCTTTGAGATCAGCGGCGGAAAGCCGGCAAGGGCAGCAGGCTGGGGATCAGCAGCCCCCGCCGTGTTCTGGGTGAGCAAGCGGAGGGGGAAGGGACTAATGTCACCGTGATACCAAAGAGGGACGGTACAGTTAACTCGCAGGCTCCGCTTCCCATGCTAGGGCAGTTGGGAGACCCCCAGTTCTCCTTCTCGAGCCCCCTTTCTTCCCGTCCAGCCAGATGTGCATGGAACGTCCGAGTGGCCTGAGGCACGTACTTGTCACATCCCGGCACGGTCCCCCCATGCTGCCACCCCGGACTCCAGAACAACTGATCCAGCGACAGCCCCTCCCCAGATTTAACACAAGACCCAGTGCATGCTGGGCCAGGGCACTTGGGAGGCGAGCGATTGGCTGGGGGTCAACCTGGATCCAGGCGGGATGTGTTCACTAAAGCCGGTAGTTCCACCCCGACCACTCTCACCCCTCCACTGCCCCACGTGCGCCTCTCCTGGGCAGAGACCCCACGTCCCTCTCCTGCCTGACCGGGGTGTGGCCAGGCTGAGCAGCTCCCTGACTGTACTGTGATTTTCCCAGCCAAAGACCGACTGCCTAAGCAGCCGGCTTCACGTCTCTTCTCCGAGACGCTGCATGCTGCAGTTGCCAGTGAGAAGGTACCACCCAGCTCTTGCTAAGCAATCACCCTTATTCTTAAGGTAAAAGCACTGCAGAGAAAACATACAAAAGCAACCGGAGAACCTACATGCCTGCTAATAAGCCTACCAGAGCTCACCCCCTCCCTCCGATAAGGGCTCTGATTGGTGACTAGCTCTTCAAACCCACCCGGGGGTGATACCTGTGGTCAGATGTTCATCACAGCTTCAGCTCAGAACACTCAGTCTAGGCTCCTCGGTAGGAGCCTCCTTCCAACCCTCCCCTAAGGGTTGGGGCTCTCCGTGGAGCAGAGGTGCTGGCCGTTTGCCGGATCAGAACCGAGGCCCCGAGCCAGGTTAAAACCGAGCTATTTATCCAAACCCCCTTTCTTTGTCCATTGTCCCTGGAGACAGGGCCGCCCAGAGGGGGGGGCAAGAGGGGCAATTTGACCCAGGCCCCAGAGGGGCCCCCACCAGAGTTTTTTGGGGCCCCTGGAGTGGGGTCCTTCACTCGCTCCGGGGCGCCCGGAAAACTCTTGCGGGGCCGGGCGCAGGAGCTTCTTCTGCTACCGGTCTTCGCCGGCGGGGGGGTCCTTCCGCTCCGGGGCGGAAGGACCCCCCGCTGGCGAATTACCGCCGAAGACGGAGCGGGACCCGCCGCCGAAGTGCAGTCCGGTCTTCGGCGGTAATTCGGCAGCGGGGGGCCCTTCCCTTCCGGGACCCGCCGCCGAAGTGCCCCGAAGACCCGCGGTGGGGGCCCCCCCTCTGCCGAATTACCGCCGAAGACCGGGCTGCGCTTCGGCGGCGGGTCTGGCTTCGGCGGTAATTCGGCGGTGGGGGGGCCCCCGCCGCGGGTCTTCAGGGCACTTTGGCGGCGGGTCCCGGAACGGAAGGGCCCCCCGCCGCCGAAGACCCCGGGCCCCCGGAATCCTCTGGGCGGCCCTGCCTGGAGAACCCAGTCTGACCTAGGATACGCAGACCTCTCCATGGGGCCGTGTTCCTTTGCGGATGTTACAACCTGAGGGATCTGCCCGATCACGGCCTGCTGGTCTCCTATAGGCTCTGTCCCTGGAAATACAGACACGCCCCACACTCGCTGAGCCTCTCCCCGGCGTCAATGTACTTAGCCTCACGGCCCCCCTGCTGATTCCCCAACCCCAGCAGGGCCTTGGACTTTAATAAATGGCTCCAAAGATGTTAAACTCAATTCCATACAGTTTGTCCAGGATATTACAGGTCTGCCACGTCTCTCCCCTAAAGAAGTGGGTGCCACGGCCGGGTCTCCTGGCTAGAGCTCCAGCCACTAACCTGGCATTCCCGTGATGAATCCATGGCATCACCTGGGAGCACTGAGCTCCAGCGTAGCAACTTGGCCCCAGTCCCTTTAATCTGGTGTAGCCAGGGGAGTGGTGCGTGTACACCAGGCCACGGAGCCCAGCCGGGTAAGGCTGTCGTTTGCGGACAGCCCACGCCGTGGCCAAACCTTTCCGTGTCGTTGCGTAATTTCTTGCTCAGGTGCACTGTGGGGTGTCTCCGCCCCTTTTCGTCCGTTGGCATCGGCACCGCCCCAAGCAAGCCCTGTGCCTGAGGTCCCTGTGAACACCAGGAAAGGCTGGTCACAGTCTGGGCTTACCAGAACTGGGCTGGTGCTCCGGGCTACCTTCCGCTTGCCGAAGGCCCGTTGACGCTGTCTGGACCAGATGAGCCTGCCTGGCTTCTGCTTTTTCCATAGGTCAGTGATGGAGGCAGGCGGAGTGGTACAGCGAGGGACACGCCTCCGGGAGCGTCCTGCCATCCCAGTAGCAGATTGTTCTGTTTCCTTGTCTGAGGAGTGAGACAGTTCTTAACAGCCTCCCCCGGGGTGGGCTCTGCTTTGTTTTATGAGCCTCTCTGTCCCGGGACAGAACTGTTCACACTATTGTCAATGGCCCCTGTTTCTACTGGTTAGGGGGCAGAATGCACAGAGCAGTGGCCAGGTGAGGGCAGGCGTGTCCCATGATCTGATGCAACTCCATGAGAACAAGTCAACCCCCCACAACCAGTACCCCCCATTTAATAAAATGCTCTGGCTCCAAATACTCACTGTTAGTGTCGCATGAGCCTGGAAGTGGGCTCCCTACATCGGCACCGCATCCCTCTGTATTCACCTCGGATGGCACTGCTCCCTCTGCTATGACACAACAGCGCCCCCCCAGTCTCCTACAGCCTCAGCGCTCTAACGTGAGCAAGTCAGATTGGGGTGGAGAGGGGAAAGGCGACCCCAGCTCCACCTGCAGATCTGCCGTAGTTGGATGTTTCTGCAAAAATGAGCAGCAGTGAAACGGTTAACAATGCTCACATTTAAATGCCATCGTTAGTCTTCAGAGTGAACACCGGCACACCTTACCGCAGCTAGACAAGATGCATCCAAGTGCATGTGCATGGCACAAGGGACGGGGAGAACAGTCCTACGGATCAGGTACATAGGTTCAATGAGGCAAGACACACAGGACTAGGACAGTTGACTCATCTCTGAGCTGTTGTTTTAAGCGCTCTCCCAGCAGTTTGGGGTTGTCCACATGGTATGTGCTAAACAGCTTCACCGCAGCACGCACAGTACAGGGCTGCTCGAAAATGTTCTGCTGAAACTTTTTTTTTTTTTAAATGGAAAACTTGGAGTGTCAATTAAATGGACATTTCTGAGAAAGCATCGGCTTTTCTCCAACATTTTCCATGTTTCCTTGGAAAAACCAACGCTCCCCCCTCCCCAAACTTTCAGCCAAAATATGTCACCTTTTGGGCAACATGTTCAGTTTTGAGGTTTTAGACTAAAATTCAACATTTTTTGCAGAGAAGAAAACCCCTAATTCCCAACCAGCTCTACTGAAGTAGCTAATACTGGGCTAATCTTCACCCAGCACCGCTCTGAATCCAGCGGGGAGGGAAGCTGCGTGCCAGACAAAGCTGGCTGTATTGATGATAAAGAGTTGTAGTCGAATCAAAAGCCCTTCTCGGACCTCCCCTGAATTCTGGGAAGCAGCAGATCTGAATTCAAGCTCTGCCAGTTAAATTCATACCAAGTGTCATTGGATTGCTTTTATTTATTTACTAAAATGTGCCTTTAAAAAAGAATCTGCTTGGATTATCAGCAGAAAATGAGAATTTATTTGGCGATAAGACAAGTCCATATTGTGGTCAAATTAAGGAAACCAAGTTCTGGAGCAGGACCCCATTGTGCTCGGGGCTGTACAGACAGAATAGACAGACCCTGCCTCAAGGAGCTGGGACGGATCACACGTAGCCATGTGCTTGCTTCCTTGGCGTGTTAACCCTGAGAAGTGCGTCTTAGGGAAGGCTCTGAACTCGAAGAGCGGCCTGGAAGATGGAGGGAGCTCCCTGGGGAAGGGAACTGTATTTTTACTGGCTAGAGAACAGAATGTACGTGGCATGGATGCATGAGAACCCCATGGCGAATGCTACCAAGTATGCCACCCAGGCGTGCGTTCCCAGAGGGAAATTAACCAGACCTAAGCAGCACGCTGCCGGAGTGAAATATACCCTCCCTGATGAGCTTGCTCCGAGTTAGAAATAACCACAGTCATGGCCGCGTTCCCTGTGGGAAAACATACCAGCGCTAACGAGGACATGCTTCTCTCCTGAAATACGGCCCAGCTAACGAGACCCTTGCACCAGCCAAACGCACCACTCTTCCTCTGCAATTGCCTCGTGTTCCTGGCCTGTGGCCAAGCAGCCGCCGAAGATCAAAGGCGGGCTCCCTTTCCCGGCCGGGGAGGATGCATCAATCCCCGTTACCCCGCTGCTGTCAGTCGCATTCGCTCCGCTTGTCAGCAGAAGCCGCTGTTCTAGTCAACTTCTGATGAAACTTGCAGGAAGACGGATGAGAGGGTCAGGAGTAGCAGGCTCCCAGGGACAGATTGCTCCCCAAGGGGACAAGCAAGGGTAATTGTTTGCTCTGAAAATGCGCAGCTGTGTACATAACCCACTGGGTCAGCACTAACACCCCAGTCACAGAACCTTTACATCAAAGGGACTCTGCTCCCCGAGCCGAAGGGGAGGTCCAGGCTCTTAGGAGGGAAGGGAGTTTCACATATCGGCTCACCGCCAGTGCAGATCAGTTAGCCGTGTGCTGCTGGTAGCACGTTGTACTAAAACTCTCAGCCCTCGGCCCAGCTAATCAATCAGCAAATAGCAGCCCCACGCCCACCGCGCTCCGTCAAGCAGTTAGAACAGAGGGCTACAATGCAGGACTCTTGGCTACTATTCCCAGCAATAGCACTCACTCTGGGCACGTCATTAAGGGCCAGAGCCTCATGGTATTTAGGCTCAGTTTCCATTGGAATCAGTGGGAGTTCAGAGCCTAACTACCTTGGAGGACCTGGGCCTAACGTCTCTGTTCCTCAGTTTCCTCATCTGTAAAATGGGGATCATAATTATATGCACATGAAGGCAGGGGCTGTCTCTCGCTATGGTATGTACAGCGCCTAGCGCAGGAGGGCCCCAATGTTGGTTGGGGCCTGCAGCTGCCAGTCCTGCATTTTAATAATACCACTTCCACCCTGCCTGACAAGAAGAGACAGGTGGGCTCGCTGGACTGGTCGGTAAAACACTCGGAGATGGGCAGCTGGCTAGTTATTAACTCGCCCCCTGCGGCTGCCTGTGGCTTGAGGGTGAGCAAGTGGGAAGCCCCTTGCCAGCACCATCCCTGCAGCCGGACTGTTACACTCACCCGTTGGAGAGGTGTGCAGCCTGTCCGCTGTCTGAGCCCCGGAGCAGGCACCTGCCAGGACCCCCGGCATTGCCCCACCGAAAGGGGGCATGGCACTTATGGATCCAGGGGGCTCCGAAGCTCCAACCCGGCTCCCTCCAAGCCTGGGAGGGTCTGATCCCAAGGTCTGGCATGGACCTGGCCTTTCTGCAGAGTCCAGGGCTGCGAGGAGAGGCCCATCGTGTGTCACTGAGGGATAAGCCAGGCACAGAGGATGGACACACGCCTGGGGAAGCTACCTCCTGCTAATGAAAAGCAGCCCCGCAACTGCCCCTCCCCCAGCCCTGGCACACAGGGGGGGTAGGTGGGGGAGGTTGGGGGGGGAGCTGCCTGCATTCCAGCCCCCACAGCCGGAGAGACGCTTGGTCCGATAATCACTGGAGGGCAGGACTTGCCTCGCAAGAAAGATGCTTTCTGCTCCCAGCCCCGAGCCGGGAGCCCAGCTGCCCATCAGCGGCCACGGAGCCCCGCCCCACCCACCCGCAAAGGCCGCACAGTCGCCAGCTCCGGGCGCCAGCCCCACACTCGCCGAGCCTCTCAATGCACTTAGCCTCACGGCCCCGCTGCCGACTCCCCAGCCCCAGCAGTGCCTTGGCCTTGGCCGAACCAGCCCTGGAGCGGCTGCTAGGTGATCAGCTCCTCGAGCGTGGCGCTGATTGCTTCCTCCTCCTCCTATCCAGCACCCAGCAGGGCCCGGGTGCTCCAGGAATACCAATTGCAGGGACTGGCACAGGGGTCCCCAGAGCCAAAAGCATGAGCTAAGACACCAAGAATCCTTGCGTGGGGCTGTAACTGACTCATATCCTCTATGGACTGAGCCCGGGGGGCTAACACCAGTGAGTTACAGGGGCAGCCTGCAAAAAGTCAGCACAGGCAACTGTCACCATTTTCTCAGGAGCCTTGCACTAATTCGCGGTTTTTCATACAGCCCCAGCTCCCGGAGTCACGTGATCGGCCGAGCCGCTCAGCTTTCCTTTTTAAGCCCTGGTGTCTGCAAAGGAAAACTTGGAAAGTGGAACCTTAAAAAGCTCGGAAAAACAGAAGACAAATAAGAACCGCTCACTTTATGATGGCTTTTAAAAATCCCATCGTTTCCAGAGCCAATCTCGGGGTGCATGACAGACTCAAGTTGTGGTCTTCGTATGGAGCCGTGGGTTCAAATCCCGCTGCTGACACCATGTAACAATCTTGGGGTTAATTCAATAATAAACCAGTGAATGAGAAAGGAATAAAACTTTAATAAAAACTGGTGAGCCTCGGGAGTGAGCCACTGCACACAGCCAGGCGGTGTTCCCAACCCCCGCCTCCAGGGCACAGCACCAAATTCCTATGGTCATAATACTGTCCCTTATGAGGTAGCATCTCTAACTTATAATCTTCTACAAACATGGCTCTACAAATCTCATGAGCGTGTTGGGGCCTGACTCCTGATTTCTGGAACACTACGTGTCAGTAATGCTGTGCCCGGGACACCAATGCAGGTGACCGGCTGACAGGGACAGGCGAGGCCCAGGGCCCAACGGAGCCGGTGTTTGTGCCCCAGCCGGGGTGAGCGCAGTGTGTGCACCTCACTCTGCCATGCGGCCTGTGAAAATATGCCAAAATGGCAGCAGGCAGGACGAAGCCTCCATATTTAAAGGCACAGTACACCAAAGCCAAATGACCGCCTCGCCTCCCCTGTGAATGCCACTCTCCCCGCATCCCACGGAGCATCATTCCAGACAGGGATGCCGTAAAGTCCCATGGCCCTGTCTAAATGATCCCGCATGCACGAGAGCGCCACCTACAGGGGCCATAGAGTCCCGCCACTCTCGGGAGATAGACAAGCACCAGGCTCCACCCCTTCACAGCCTGCAAACGCCAGGTAATTAGCAGAGGGAGGGAGCTGTGGGTGTGGGAACGGCAAGGTTACGTAAGGCGGGAATGGGGCAGGATGGGAGAAGATGACAGTGTATGACTGTACTTAAAAGGATGGCAGGGTGAAGGGGTCAATTCCCGGCTCTGCTACTGACTCTGTGACCTCGGGCAAGTCATTTAAACTAGCCTGAGCCTCACTTCCCCATCCGTGAAATGGGGTTAACACAGCTCTGCCTGCTGAGAGCATAAACCCACCCACACGTCTGGGGCTCAAAGTGTCACTGCAGAGATCTCAGGAACCCGCCCCGTGGAAACAGCCACTGCCCACTTGGTGGGAGCAGCCGTACGATCTATCGGCTGCATCAGAGACCCCCCCTCGGCCTGCGAGGGTAATTACAGAGCAGCCTGCCCAGGTCTCCTTACGCAGGCTCCCCCTCCCTTGTGGGGAAATTATAGTACAACCTGATGGATTTGAACAGCAAGTCTAGTTTTGATTATTTGAAATTTCATAGTAAACACACTATATAAAAATCAGTTAAAGTAATGAAGACATGGTAATAGACCCCACTAGAGGAGTCTAACCATAAAATCTTGCCTGAGAAGAACGGAGAGACCACCATTTTTGAGTGTGAATTATGAAGTGTGTAGATTATTAGTGTACCTATTGGGTTTCCGGGAAGTGGGCGGGCAGAAGCCCGCCCACTGCTAAAGGATCCTCCCCCCCACAGCCTAAGGGGAGGATCTACAGGACCTCAAAACCCAACTGAGTTCGGGGGACAACTAATAAAAGAACAGGGACAGGAGTGCGGTCAGAGGGTCATAAGAAGGGAGCCTGACGGGGACACCGAGCAGAGAACCCCGGACAGCGCCCACTGCTCCTCGAAGGCGTCAAGGGAGCCAGTGGACGCCGCCCAGAGGAACTCCACCCGGAGACGTGAACGGACTAAGGATCGGAACCAAGCCCCACAGTCGCAGGAGTCTCCATTGGCCAACCGCCTCTCCCTGGTCGCGTAGATGGCCATTTTAGCCAGGGCAAGGAGGAGGTTGACCAGGAGGTCCCGCGACTTTGTGGGGCCACGGATAGGGAGTGCGTGGAGAAGGAGGTGAGGGGAAAAGTGCAACCAGAAACGAAGCAGGATATTGGTGAGGAGCCGGTATAGGGGCTGCAACCTGACGCACTCTAAGTAAACGTGCGCCAGGGTCTCCCTCACTCCGCAGAAGGGGCAGGTGTCTGGGACAGGGGTAAACCGCGCCAAGTACACGCCCGTGATCACAGCCCCATGCAGGAGCCGCCAGCTGATATCCCCGATGGGCCTCGGGACCAGGGTGGAGTACAGGCTGGCCCACCGGGGCTCCTCACCCTCCAGAGGTGGCAGGAGGTCCCGCCACTCGGTGTCGGGGCGGGACACGAGGGTGAGGAAGTGAAGGGTGTGGAGCACGAGCGTGTAGAGATGCTTCCTTGGCACGGTTTGGAAACGGACTGGCTGCAGATCGTGCAGCCGGCTTGCGGAGAAGGGGCGGGGGGGGGGGCGGTCGGGTCCATGGGGCAGGGGCTCAGGGTGGGGGGTGGGCGGGGCGTGCCCTCACGCAGGACCCGGTCGAGGTAGGCCCGAGCAGCGGGCGGCAAAGCGGCCTTCACCTCCTGTAGTACGTGCCGGGGAATACAAGGTCTGGAGAGCCCCATACGCCAAGCAAGCGTCAGGGGAAAGAAAGGCAGTTTCCTCAGGGAGGCTTTGCTAAAAGGCCACCGTGCTGCGGGGCCTGCAGACCAGCCATTCCTCATGGGACTCTGGTTCAGATTCCTGGCTCCCGGAGGGCAAAAATTTCCCCTGCCCTCTGTGAAGATGGGTGGGGACACAGTTAGCCTGTGGAACTCATTGCCACAAGGCAGGCTGGAGGCCAAGAGCTTAGCAGGGTGGGATATTTCTATGGAGAACAAGAGGTTTGAGGGTTTTAATAGTAAGAATTAAACCACCACCAAGGGCTGTACAAATGCCTTCAGGGCAGCAGCCGGCCCCCTGCTAATGGGGGTCAGGAAGGAGCTTGCCCTAGGAGCTGGTTATTCCACCAGGGGGTTTCTTGCACAGGCTCCTGGATTGGCCCATCAGAGGCTGCACTGATTGCCGAGGTGCAGGAGGGCAACTCACAGGTGAAAACCTGAAGCCCCAGCAGGCAGGCGGCTCGGCCCAGGCAGTGGAGGAGCGCTAGAGCCCAGCATGCAGCTTGCTAGGGGGATGGGCAGCAGGGGAGGTTGGATTCCAGAGCCGCACTCCCCAGAGCCAGCCAGCACACGCAGCTCTGGGCTTGAACCGCTACCCGCAGCCGAGACTGGCCCGCTGCAGCCCAGCCTGGGGGCAGGAACCCAGGGGGGTCTCTGCTGCGATGGAAACCACGAAGTGTCAGGAGAGAGGTGTGTACAGCACCGAGCACAAGCCAAGGGCCTTGGTTCTGAGGAGCTTGCAGGGGCCTAGTGGATAGTACATGGAGGTGGGAGCTGGCTTCTAGCCCTGCTTTGCCACTGACCTTTGGGCAAGGCATTTCACTGCCCTGTGCCTCAGTTTCCCCACCTGTAATATGGGGATAATGCTACTGATCATAAGAGCGAGCGCGCTATTCTCTCAGCATTACATGCTTCTTCCTGCTAAACCGTGCTGGGGATGGAGGAGAGAGATGGGCATGGAGTCCTGCTTCCAGGGTAAATGAGTAGTACCTGCCTATGACACTCCTGGGGACTGATGGTCCTTTAGCTTCCCTTATTCCTGGGAGATGGTGCTAACGCTGAAACGGGGTGGATGGAGCCAGGAAACAACGCTGCCTTTGCTTTCTGGGTACCAGGCCTTCCCCCCTCTAACTCCTGGGCCTGTGCCGAGACAGCAGCCGCTGTGTGCTTAGTGCAGCACAGACTGGAGCGGCCAAGACCCTGCAAACCCCCGTGCTCTCACGCCTGGGAACTCGTCTCCTATTTTTTCACTTGATCCGAAATAAAAGGCTGGCTGGCCCAGCAACAGAGTGGGGAGTGACACAGGACCAGGCCAGCCCTGGCCAGTGCTCCTGGTTTAATGGCAAGTCTCTTGTTATACAAAGAATAAGAACCACCAGCCCCCACTGAGCTTTTCAACATCTGCTGGGGTCGTTTCGCCAGTCCTGGGTGGTTTGAGGGGCCTGACTCCTGAACATTTGGGCTGGAATCATGTTTTAGAGGGTGAGGAAGAGGGGCCATAGCCCAGGCCGAGGTACATCGAGGACAAGGAAGATGAAGAGCAGAAGTTGCAGCACTTAACTGTCCAGGGAAAACTGCAGGTGCCTAGAATTAGACAACACACGCCCACCCCACATCCAGGGCAGTTTTGCACCATGCCTGTAGCTGGCAGGTGGTAAAAAAGCCAGGATATCACCATTTCAAATTGCATGGAGAGGACCCTGTTCATTAACCAACCACTCGTGGTGGCGGCTATTTCACGTCTCTGCAGCCATCTCTGGGGTGGAGCACAGTCACTCACCCACATGCAGGGCTCAGCCTAACAGGGGAGAAATCTTTGGAAGGAGAATGACATGGGCCATAAGGGCTGACGCCCCCCCAGGACTGTGCTGTGAAGGCCTGATCCTGTTCCCGGTGGCATCAAAGGGAGTTTTGCTTTAAGGTCTCAGTGGAAAGAGCCCCCGCCTCCCCCCATGCATCTCGCAGTCTAAGGGGCAGGCTGGAGCCACCCACCAGTCCTCCCCGAGCTGCAGGGAGGCACCTGAGCTCACCCCCATGCACCGGAGGCCCCCTTGAAATGGCTGCACCACCCCACCCTGTGCTCTCCCTCCAGCCAGCCCCCTGGGGCTGGGTGACAGAAAACATGCCAGTGCTCAGACAGCTGGTGTGCCGAGAGCACTGCCTGCTCAGTCTCGCCTCGTGCTCCCCCGTAGCCACCGCTGGGCTGGCGGGCTGTCAGCTCCTGCGGCAGCGACGTCCTTTCTGCTGTGGGTTCGTACAGCCCCTAGCACGAGGGCTTGGGCCGTGGCTGCAGCTGAGACCCCGCCGCAATGCAAGTCCATAGACACTGACCATGGAGGCCAAGCCCTCCAGTCACTACCCCCCTCCCCGGGCAGGTATGTACCCCTGAAACGATGCCTGTCATGGCCCATCCCACACTGCAGGCTGGGACCCCAGCCAGGCCTGGGAAGCAGCCCCAGGGGAGCGATGTGCAAGGCCTGGCCCTGCGACTCGGTTTCCTTCTGAGTGGCTCAGGCCCTGCCCGGAGGCTGCTGTGGGGTGAGAAGACAGGCCCAGGGCCGGCCTAAGGCCAGGGCGCCAGACTCGGAGCTCTGCTGCCCCCTGCTGGCCGGAACGATGGGTCCAGTGGGTGGCAACCCCTGACAGCTGGGCTCCCAATCACAGAGAGGGGGGTGCTGGGTGGAGGGAGATCAAGGATCTTCCAGCTCCCCCCCCAACACACACACACACTGAATGGAGAGCGTGTTCCCTCCCCCGCCACACCCCATCCACAGCTCCCCAGCCTGCTGGGCACAGACGGGTGACTCAGAGGGATCTCTGCCCCACACAGAGTGGGCACGTCCCGGGGGCAGGACTCCTTGGCAGAGCTTTGCTTGCCAACATCAATTGACAGGGTGCATGAGGGAATCTCTCCTACCGGCGTAGGGGGCAAAGCTGAAGGGCCCATCTCACAAATTGGAATCCGGTGCCAGCATCAAATTGTTCAGCCCTTGAAAAACTTTCCACTGCTCGCTACTGCTAGGACAGCTCAGCCCTCCTCCACATTGCCCGTTTAGAAATCCCCCCCCCCCCGCTGGATTCCCTGCCCCCAGCACTCGGGCCCCTAGTTCTTTATAACCAATTATTGATTTTATTGGGGTGATGCCCTGGGGCCACACGCGAGATCAGGGCCCTGCGGTGCTTGGTGCTGTACATACAGAGCAAGAGACGCCCTGGCTTAAGAGTCCCTGCCCCAAGGAGCTTACAGTCTAACCACACAGGGATTGTCACTCCCAGCTGAGAGAAAGTGAGGCCCAGAGTGACTAAGTGACTTGCCCAAGGGCTCCGAGAGGCTATGGCAGAGTCAGGATGTGACCCCATCTCCAGTCCCAGCCTCACCCCTCTAACCTCAAGAGAGAGGCGCTTGCTCTAAGCCAAGGCATTTGGGGAGGGAGGGATGAGGAAGGGAGAAGAGACGCACTCAGACCTTAGGTTCTGGAAGCTCAGCATAGTCCAGGGGTCGGCAACCTCTGGCACGTGGGCAGGGGGCACGTGGGCTCTAGCCATTTCGCTGCCCCACGCACGGCAGCACGCCGCAGGGGGTGCTCTGCCAGTCGCCGGTCCCGCGGCTCCAGTGGACCTCCTGCAGACGTGCCTGCGGATGCTCCACCGAAGCCGCGGGACCAGCGCACCCTCCGCAGGCACGTCTGCGGGAGGTCCACCGGAGCCGCCTGCCGCCCTCCCAGCGACCGGCAGAGCGCCCCCCGCGGCATGCCGCCCCAAGCATGCGCTTGGCGTGCTGGGGCCTGGAGCCGCCCCTGCACATGGCTTGCCAGGGGCCGGGCCAGTTTATCTGCCACATCGGCAGGTTCATCCAATCACGGCTCCCCCTGCCCACAGTTCGCCGCTCCAGCCCCGTGGACACCACACATGGCTAGAGCCCAGCCGGGCCCTGGGCCCTCTCCCCTATGCCAGGGTCAGACCCAGCAGGGACTGTGCCCCTTGCCTCCCTAGCGATCCCAGGAGACCTGCCCCACACGCAGGGCAGAGCTGGACTTGTTTACCTGCCGTGTCTGCGGGTTCGGCTGCTCCAGGCCAATGGGGGATGCGGGAAGCGGCGTGGACCAAGGGATGTGCTGGCTGCCGCTGCCAGCGTGTGCCAAAGGTTGCCGATCCCTGGCGTAGTCCTTACCTGGAGGAGCAGATAATGCGCTGCCGGAGCCAGGCCCCAGGGATGAGACGTTGGAGCAGCGAACCCTCCACCTGCCAGAATCTCAGTTTTCATGCAGAGGCCGTTGCTGGTCCCAGCAGGGGGAGAGAATCAGCAGCCAAAGACCAGCCCATGGCCAAAGCTTGGCCCTTGGTACCTTGTTTTAAATCAAGTTTTGCTGGAAACACATGGCCTGGCGGCCTGCAGGTTAAGGGGTCGTGTTCCCCTCCCCGCCCACCAAGGACGCTGCCGCAGACACAAGAGCAGGGCGGGTCCTTAAGACAAGGTCAAGATTTATTTCAGAACAAGAGACTGACAAGCGTGAGCCCCTCGGACACCGCGCGTGGCTAGAGCCCATTCCCTGTGGCAGGGTCAGACAGCAGGGACGGCGCCCCTTGCCTCCCTAGCGATCCCAGGAGAGCTGCCCCACACGCAGGGGTGGAGCCCTCAACCCCTCCAACCGAGGCTGGGCCACAGGCCCCAAGGTCTGGCTCGAGACCCCTCCCCAGCTAACGCGCCCCAGCCAAGCACCTTCTCTTGCGTCAGTGGCGCCCGGCTCAACCACTCAGCGTAGCCGTGACTTGTGGGGCTTTGCAGGGGGACAGGACCCCAGCCTCCTTCGGTCCTCCATCCCCAGCCCCCAGCCCTCCCCACGCCATCTCTGAGCAGTGGCCCCCTGCAGCTCTGCAGCCAGGCATTTCCTGCCCAGCTGGGCCAGGAAACATTCCCCAGGGGCTGCTAATTGCCCAGCTGGTGGGGAGAAGCAGCCGGACACCTCTCGCTTCCCGCCCCGCAGGGGCTGAGGGGCCCTGACCCCTGGCACAGCTGGGGGGAGAGCAGCTCCGAGAGCCAGCCCCCGCTAAAGCCAGCACTTCCCAGGCCGGGCAGGAGACATCAGACAGGGGGGCTCGTACCCTCAACTGCTCCTCCCGGGAGGAAGGAGGCCCCCAGAGCCGCATTTAGAACCACAGCTAATGAAAATCCCCCCTCAACCACCCCGAAGTGCAAACAGCTGGACCCACGCACCAGGAGTGAGCACCCTGGGGTGGGCCTGCTCCAGAGGCCCCCAGTCCTGGATCAATGCAGGCCGGGAACATGGCCGGGCCAGGCCTATTCCCATAGCTGCCTCTGGGGTTAGTGCCAATAGCACCAACCCACGCCATGGCCCCATACAGACCTGGACCCAAGACACCGCTTGGTCCAGCCTGCACGGCCTCCGTGGGAATCACCCCCACACACACGAAATTCCAGATGAGCCTGAGTCGGGGGGAACCTGCAAGCTCCGTTTGCAAAAAAATAAACCAATGGGCAAGAGGACGTTCAGCGACCAAGGCTCAAATATCCTGCCAGGCAGCTATAGCAATGGAGAGACCAGCTCCCGCAGAGCGCCCTCCGCAGGATCACGTCCTCTGCACTGGGCACATGTAGGGGACACCCCTCCCCCCAAAGGGTGAGTGGGCAGCATCCTCCCCTTTGCTGGGCCATTTGGGGAGCTTTGGGCTTCTCCGGGCTGTTACAGTCAGCTCAAAGAGCCGGAGATTTCACGGAGAAGCCGGGAACTCGCTTGACAGACACGAGCACTTAGTACCTGCTACCACCTAGTGGTTCCCACTGGCTCCCCCACAGGTCGAGGGCCAGAGCCAGGCTTCTGGCTCAGATCCCGGCCTGTTTTCCAAAGGGTTTCTTGGCAAAGGGTCTCGCCCCCCCAGATCACTCTATGGCCTGACGCACGTCAAGGCTCGGCGCCCCTTGGATATACCCCCAGGAATCTGTACCCCCCTCACTGGGGCCTGGCGGGGGGACCCCATTTGGGCAGATCCCCCCAGAAACACCCCAGCACACAGAGATCGGCTCCCGCCCCTGGACCTGCCTTGCTTCTGGGAGCGTGTGGCTTTCATAGGGAGCCGCTTGCCAGGCCGTGCACCGCCCCTCCCCACCGCTGAATCCGGCGCAGCCTGCGCCGAAGGTCCCCAAGCCGAGCTCCCAGGCCTGGGAAGAACCGCTGGCCCCGCACAGGGCCCCAAAGAGGCGAGGGGCTGCAGACCCCCTTGGGCAGCTCGCGGGAGGTCGTCCTCTGGGAGAGCAGCCAGGGGCGGGCGAGGAAAGGCCAAGCATAGAGTCCAGCTGGCCTGGGCCCTGGCGAGTCAGAGACCAGCGCAGGCCTCTCTCAGGGCTTTGATCACAGGCGCAGGCCGAGGGGACGCCTGGCTGGTTATCAGCGAGATCCACTCCTGCCTCTGGGCCCTACGAGAGGTCGGACAGAAGAGGGGTCACACGCCAAGCCCCCGTAATCCACACCCCTGTATCCTTCCAAAAGGGGAACTCCCCGAGCGCCACAGCTGCCCCTCAGTTTGAGGGGGAGGTCCCAGCGCGAGCCAGGGCCGGGGCTGAACAGTAATTCTAGGGCTGGGTGTCCCTACTGCCTCCCTCCCCAGCGCCGCCATCATCATCCTCCCCCCGTTGCCCACTCCCGCCTCCCCCAGCCACATCCCACCAGTTCAGGACCCCGAGATCTCACAGGAGGGGGCTGGGAGCAGGACATTTGTGGGATCTGTCAGAGCCTCAGGACACACTGCAGGGCTCCGGGGATGGAGGAGCTGGGTTGGCAGGTCCTTGCCACAGTCCCCACCTGTGCGCTCTGGCTTCCTCCCCATCAAGCCGCCAGGGAGAGGGTCTGCGAGCCCTTGCACCTCCCCTCGAGACCTCCCCCAAGATCCCGCAAGCGGCACTCGGAGAAACCAGGCTACGACACTCCCCAGATGTGCCAAGCCATACGGTGCTAGCAACTGAACATCTCCTGCACAACCCCCTTCCTGCCCCATGGTGCCACTTTGGCAGGCCCAACGCCCCCTCCGCAGCCAGCCCGGCTTTGGGTCTGCAGCAGCCCCACTCCCTGCAGCCAGCCCAGGAACGCCCCCCCCAGCCCACCCCCCACAGCCAGCCCAGGAACCCCCCGGCAGCCAGTCTCCCCAGCGGGAGTCCCGCACTCACTCGCTGGCTGCTTTGATGATGAATTCGGCGCTGGCCCCGCGGTGGTTGCGGGAGAGGCACAGGAGGAAGGCCGTGTCGGGGAGCCCCAGCGGCTTGGCTCGGAGGAGCTCCGCTCTCACGTGGCAGGTCTGGGCGTAATCCTTGACGGAAAACCTGCCGTCGCTGCGGGGGAAGCATGAGGGGTGGGGTTCGTGGGGTAGAGCCGGGTGATGGAGCCCCCCCCACCCCCGAACGCCCAGCTCCTGGCTTCCCGCAATAGGCCATGAGCTCCCGTACCCACAGACAGGGCATCCCCACCTGGGACCTCCAGCTTCCCCGCCCCCCTCGAGAGAGCTTGGAGCAGGGGGTTGGCCTAGATACCTCCTGAGGCCCCTTCCAACCCTGAGATTCTATGAGTCTACGACATGGGCACTGCCACCCTACCCATCCCATCCTGCCCCACTGCCCGCTCCTTCTTCCGGGGCTGGAGCCAATGCAACCCCCCGACGGCTCTCCCTGCCAGCTGGACCCATCAGGACCCTGGAGGGGAATGGCAGGCGGGCACCCTGACATGCGGTGGGCACGGGAGCAGCAGGTTGATGCACCCTCCACCCGGGAGGTTTCAGTGTCTCTGGCCAGGGCAGCAGGGCCCCAGGGTGCAGAGGGGAGGGCCCGGGCGCCCCACAGACTTACTCCCTCCGGCGGGACAAAAGCAGCAGGTCGCTGAGGAGGTGCAGGTGGATGGGCTTGGTGCTCAGGCGGGGTCTGTACCCCACGCCCACCTCCTGGATGAGGACCTGGGAGAACTCCCCCGCCCTGACCAGCCAGCGGCCCCGGCTGATGAGCGGGATGGACTGGGGGGAGAGAGAGACACAGATCACCTTGTGCAGAGACCCCGAGGGGCAGGATCCGTGCCAGCCCGAGCCATGCACCAGCGCCCCCTGCAGGGCACCACCTGCAACGCACCCAGGTCCAGGCTGGGAGGCAGGAGGTCCCACAGGGCACTCAGCTCCGAGAGGTGTGATCATGGCAGCTCACCGGATCTCACACATCACTCCAGTCCCCGCCATGTCCCGCTCCACCCACTCCAGCATCCTCCCCCATGTCCCAACCCAGCCCTCCCCCCACATGCCCCCGCCGTGGGGCTGGATCACCAAGAGCCGCCCCAGCGCAGAGCCAGGCCTCACCTTCGTCTTTACGAACTCGACTTGCTTCTCCAGCAGCACCAGCTCCTCGGTCTGCTTCATGTGCCGCACGTTCTCGTTGCAGGCCCACACGATCTGAGGAAGGGCAAGGGAAGCTGCAGGCCCTGCGGGGGGGGGGGGCGGGGGAGCTGGGCGCTCTGGCTAGGGCTCCCCCCACCCCCTGCCACCCACCGGAGGGGGCAGAGACCAGGGAATCCAGGACACTTGGTGCACCCCAGGGGACAGGAAGGAAGGTTTTCCAGCCCTTGGACACGGCTGGTCTGGGGCATTATGGGACATTGCCCTGCTCCCTCCAAGGACTGAAGTGTCGGGTGCACATGGCGCCTCCTGGCCCAGGATCTGCTGCAGGTGCCCAGGCTTTGCCCTAGTTCTCACTCGCCCCGGGGTGCCACCAGCCAGGCTCGGGATGGGCTGTGGGGTGGCGCATTAGGTCCCTGGGTACCGGGGACAGAGGCTCAGACGTCCCACCCTGCAGAGACCTGCTGGGATGCTGCCACCCCAGGGCCCTGTGCACAGGTGATGCTCTGACTGGGGAGCAGACCTCGGCGAGAGCATCTGAAGTGGGGGGGGGAGGAGTCTTCTCACCCCAGCGCTTCTGCTGGTTCTAGGTAAGAAATCCCAACTCCTGCCTCCCCCGTTACTCCTGGGGAAGACTCCGGGGAAAACCGGTGTGAGTCTGAGGACAAGGAAGCGAAGCCTGATTCATTCAGACGGGGAGGGATTTTTGTTTTTAAACTCGGGCTGTTTGTGAACACAATTAACTCAAAGGCCCAAGAAACAGTTGGGAGAAAAGCACTTTTTAAAGATTCAACCCGGGCCCCCAATTAATAGAGGCGGAAGCTCCAGTTCACCCCACCCCCTCGCTGGAGGGCTCCGGGGAAGTCAGCCAAGAGAAGATGAGCTAGTACCACACTAGCAAACAAGCAGGAAAAACCCCTATTTAAAAACACCTTCCCGGCATTGCCAGCGGCATAAAACGGCCCAGGCCTGTTTTATCGCCCCCTTCCAGGCACCTTTTGGACTCCCCAGAGCCTAGGAACGCGAGACCCTGGACGTGCTGCATTCTGGCCTCCCTTGGGGAAGGAAACCGTTCGGCTGGAGCTCTAAAAACCCACAAGCACAATCACTCCCCCGGTAACGTCCCAGGAAGGCGGCCCGGCGCGCTGGCCAGACGGCTCAGCAAGCTCAGGTCTGACCAGGGAGGGGCGGGAACGCCGAGAGACAGGCCCCAGTGCCAGAGGTTTTCAAAGCACAAAAGGCAGCGGGGCGCTGAGCACAGAGGCCGGCAGGACGCAGCACGTGCAGGAAGCGGTCAGGGGCTGAGTCCGCACTGGGCGGTGTGAGCTCGTGGGCCGGGACGAGCAGAGAACCAGGAACAGACTTGGACCAGAACCTTCTCCTACCGCTTCCCCCAGCTCCTCCAGGGAGCCGAGGAGCAAACCCTAGAGCGTAGCCATCCCTGCATGCTGCCTCACAGAGCCGCTGGGGCGCGAACGGCGGGTCCAGGCAGGCAGTGTGAGGACTGCTACGGCGCGGGGACCGGCACAGCCAGCCTGGGGCCGCCTCCCACAAGCACCCAATGGTGCCCTTACCTCTCCCACGGCCGTCAGGGCCGCGCTGATGGAGCTGGCCAGCTCAGAGCCCGCCGGGGCCAGCTTCAGGATGTTCTGTGGGGCAGAGGGGAGAGCAGGAGGATCTGTCATGGGAGGGTCTCCCTCCCGCCACCCTACAGCTCCTTCCCCCTCCCACCCCTCCAGCCCCTCCAGCCCCTTCCCCCTCCCTCCCAGCCCCCATATGCCTTCCCCTCCCTCCCCGCCCATCCCTACCCCTCTCCCCCTGCACACAAGCCCCCTCGGTCACCCCAGCGTTTCGCTTTGGCTGCAGCTGGGCCCCTCTGAGGCAGGATCCTTGGGAGGCCAGCCCCAGCTAACCCCCCTGAGTGAAATCCCAGACAGCCCCTCACCTCCAGCAGGATCTTCAGGCGGGTGATCCTCTGGAAGGGCAGCACCAGGAAGGATTTCAGGGGCTGCCGCTGGCACACCGGCTGCTCCTCCAGCTTCCTGAGGACCTGCCGGAAGCGCCAGTTCTCCCGCCTGCAGCGTGCGGGAGAGAGGGGGCAGGTGAGGGGGCCCGAGGCCAGAACCACCTCAGTAGAGTGGCCCTGAATTCCCTCCCTCACTGTGCTACAGGCACCAGGGCAAACGCTGCCCAGAGACCCCGGCTGGACAGGCCAGGCTGTGTCTGCACTAGAGCCAGAGGCTGATGCTGGGAGTTCCCGAGCAGTGGCGTGTGGGGAGGGGGCTATTTTTCTGGGGTGGGGGGGGAGATGAAGGATCTCCTCCCCCAAGCTGGGAAGGTACAAAAATGAAATGCAGCCCTGTATCAATTCCTGCCCTGCTCACCTCTCCTGCCTGAGCCCAGGAGGGACCTGACCTGGTCCCCACTGCTCCCCATTGCCTAGGCCAGGAGCCAGCAAGCTGCTATCAGCCCCAAAGAGAACCTGCAGCTGGGAGCATGTCCTGATTTCCTCCCTTCCCAAATCCGTACGCAAGCAGGGGAATGGGGTCAGCTGCCCTCAGGCATCAAAATAATGTGTTAACTCTGGAACTTAATGACAACCACTTAGTGTAACAATTGGTGACCGTTTTCAGCAGAAACACCTCTCCACGATGGAGAAGTCGGAGAGGACAGAGACTTAGTGAGTTATGGAATCCTCCCCAGGGGACATTACTGGGGTTTCCCCTACAGTCCACTCCCCTGGGCGGTGCCCAGTCTAGTTCCAAACAGCCCAAGCATCCCCCCGGGGACACCCCGCAGACTCTCGGCTCTCGCTGGCATGAAAGTTTTCCTGAGGCTCAGCCTCAGTGTCCCCATTGAGAGGGGAGCCATCTGGGAAGGGGCAGATGGGCTGTTCCAAGGGGCACAGACAGTGGGGAGGAGCAATTGGGGCACAAGCAGCCCCTGGTTATTCCTCCCCCCACCGCACCCCCCGAGCCCCGGTGGCTCCTCACATCAGCTGCTGCATGAGCTGTTCCTGGTACATCTGGTTGGTGACGTAGGGAATGTAGACCCTGTGGAAGGCAGGGCAGTGCTTCAGGACCACGGCCCCCAGCCCCGCCAGGAAGACATCCTTGTCCATGTGCTCCTCGAGCTCCAGGAGAAACCTGCAGAGACCAGGAGTTGAGGGAAAGGATCCTGCCACTGAGCGAGGATCGGGCTGGAGTAGCTGGGAGCTCCCTCCACAGCCCAGCGCTCCTGCCCCCCTCCCTGCAGCGCCCCCCGCTGGGCGAGGCTGGGACTGGCGTCGCTGGGCGCTCCCCACCGGCCGCAGTTACCTTTCGCTGACGTCCTTCACCTGCTGCAGGTTGGAGAAGAGCCGGTGCACCTCGGCCCTGGTCAGCGTCTCCCGCAGCACCAGCGATCCCTTGAAGTGGCTCGTGGCCACCGAGAGGCTGCGCAGGTAGGAGGCCTCCGACGTGATCATCTCAAACATGGCCTGGAGCGGAGACCATGTGTCAAGAGACGAGGCGAGCGAGCCAGCACGGCAGGGCCTGGGAACCCCCCACGCCGTGGGGCACGCCAAGGGGCGCCGGGCCAGCTGGTTAAAGGGACTTAGACACCTCACTGGGAGCCAGGCGTCTAAATCACTTTGCAAACACGAGTACCCAAGTCGGGCCAGCGCACAGCCACCAGGGAAGGGGCACAGCTGCCTGGGCAGCTCGGTGCCAGCTCTGTGAGCTGCTCCCGCAGCCAGAGCGCGCTGGCACAGGGGAATGCCTCAGCTATGCCCCTTCCCCGGTCCGCCTACAGGAAGCGCTTCCCTTCCATTACAGGCCTCTTGCTCTGGGGACTCCTGCAGGGAGCGGCAGCCAGACAGCCAAGGGGCAGGCCCTTCTGGGCGCTGTAGGGTTTGCCAACCCTCCAGGATTGTCCTGGAGCCTCCAGGAATCCTATCCAACCAAAGCTGGCATCCCTACTGGGCACCGGCACAGGGCAGAGCCGGGAATACAACCCAGGAGTCCAGCTTCCAGGCCTGCGGCTTAATCAACTGACGCAGGCACATAAAAATGGCCATAGATACTGGGTCAGACCAATGGTCCATTTAGCCCCATATCCTGTCTTCCGACAGTGGCCAGTGCCAGGTGCCCCAGAGGGAATGAACAGAACAGGGCAATTATCGAGTGATCCATCCCATCGCCCGTTCCCAGCTGCTGGCAAACAGACGCTAGGGACACCCTCCCTGCACCTAAGGGGCACTGATGGACCTGCCCTCCCTGAACTTATCTAGTTCCTTTCTGAACCCTGTTCGAGTCTTGGCCTTCACACCATCCTCTGGCGAGGGTGGCACCGTGTGCTAGGAGACCAGGCGTCAGCAACCAGCCCCGCTGGGAACACACTGAAATCCAGGCTCTCCAGTGCTGCGTCTGTTTCTATTAGAGCAACAGCACTGGGAACCCCCTAAGGTGCTGGGGGCAGAGGTGGGGCAAATGCCCTCTTTGGAGTAGGAGAGCAGGGGGGGTGCCAGGCTGCCAGCCCCGGAGACCAGAGGGAGCTGCACATCCCAGAGCAAGCCACAGGCCAGCTTCTGCCCTCAAGGCTGATAGAGCCCATCGGCCTCCTGGCCCCGGTTTTCAAGGTTGCATGTTACTGGTTGACCCCCAAGTGGGCAGGGTTTTGTCTGAGGTGGCACTGCCCCGTTGCAGCACTGCCCGTGCCCCCTTTCTGTTTTCACCAGGGCAGGGACCAGAACTGCTGGCTCTGGGGGCGGGGGCACCCTGCTTCCCCCCTCCCCCTGCCCCAGCGCTGCCCACTCTGCAGGTCCATCCCCACACTGCAGCCAGTGCCCCAGAGTGATCGGACTGTGGCTGCAGCAGATGGCAGCTCTCTGCAGAACATGGTCCCTCCCCTCACCTCGTGGGGGGCTCCTCTGCCGGGGCAGCTTCTGCTTGGGCTGAACCCGTCTCTGGCGGGTGGGAATGTCCCACCCCTACTCGCCAGCCAGCCGCGCAATCAAACGATCAGCCCCTCCCTCCCGGTCCAAGAGGCGGCCGCCCTCCGCTACCTCCTGCAGGCGGTGCTGCCGGGGCGAGAGACTCTCCAGGAGCCGCCGGCTCTTCACCTCTGGGATCTCCTGCCAGAAGCAGAAGCTGTAGTCGCGGGACGAGATCTGCGAGGCGGCGCCGAGCAGGGAGGAGGAGAGGAGGCCAGCGATGGACAGGCTGGCGTCCACCCGGAAGGACGGCTCCTTGGGCTTGCGCTCCGCCGCCTTGAGGCGCTTCAGCCAGTAGTCTTGGTAGAGAGGCTCTGGGAGGGAGCGAAATGAGCGGGACATTAGCCACAGGGGCTTCCCAGAGTGCTTCATGGGTAACTGCATCCTTCAACGAGTCATATAATCCCAGGTCTGGTGACACGACCCACCTGCTCCGCACACGGCCCTGGACACTGGGAAACCCTCTCCTGCTCTTCGGGGTGCCCATAGCCATTTCGGGGGCCCGGCCCAGCATCCCCGTGAGCACAGCTGGCCAATGCGTGCCCGGAGCCCACTCAGACGGGTCACGGCGTGCTGCCGTCACCGGTAACGGCTGGAGAACTGAAGGACCTCTAAGGAGTAGCCAGCTCTGTTCCAACCACCCCTTGGGTCCTGGAGATGCCCTGGGCACATTCAAACCAGTCCTGACCAGATCGCAGGTGTTTGCGTGTTGTGCCTCATGGTTTAGACACAAGAAACCCTGCATCTCGGCAGGGGGTTACACTAGCTGACCCTCGCGGTCCCGTCTAACCCCGTGGATCTCTCATTTCTCCCCCCACTGCCGGAGACCATTACACAATCTGCACGCAAGGAAACGCTCGCTCTCGTCAGAGTGAATTCAGTGCAGAGAGAGCTGGGTTTTAGCATCTTGTGGCTCCGATTTCACAGTGATGCGTGTAACTCCAACTGCACCAACTTTACCTGAAGGGAAACAACCAGACTAGAAAGAACAAGAGCGACACGCCCAGGAGAGAGCACAGGGTGTGGGCTTCCCCTCTGCTGCCCAGGAGAGGTCTGATATTTGAAGCCCAGCACACAACAGACAAAGACATCACGGTTTTGCAACAGCACAATTCAGTAGGCTCTTAAAGGGACAGCCTGCTCCAGGACAGGCTTGTGATGTTTAGTGACTCGGTTTCCCCTCCCTGGCGAGGGCCGGGCTGGTGGAGGTAGCATTGTGTGGCCTGCATTAGGGCTTGTTCATGGCAGCAGCCTCCAGAAGCCCTTCTAGAAATTTCCCTCCATCCCGCCATGCTTGAGACCCTGCGGCCATCGCACAAGGAGCGGGTCAGTACTCACGTGTTTGCACGTATTTAGATTCCCTCTTCCACTTGTCCGTGTCCTTGGCTCCTTTCCCCAGCGGTCGGCGGAACAGTCTAAACGGCAGCGAGAAGCAGCTTTTAAACCAGGTCCCACCAGGACAGCCTCCTGCTACAGCAAACATGAACTTTCCCCCATAACTCTGGCTCTTGCCTCATGCCCTACAGCGCCTCCTGCTGGTGGGTTTGCCTCATGCCCTACAGCGCCACCTGCTGGTGGGTTTGCCTCATGCCCTACAGCGCCACCTGCTGGGCTTTGTCACTCATTTGCGTCCTTGTGCAATCAAAACCTCTCTGTGCCTCAATGTAAAATGGATACATAGGAATATGCCAGGTGGATCAGAAATAAAGGACACTGGGCTTAGTGGACCGTCTCTGACAGTGGCCAGCACCGGCTGCTTCAGAGGAAGTGTGAGAACCCACAGTAGCAGTGTAGAATAGTCCACTCCTCCGATCAGGTCTCTTCCTGATTTCTTATAGCTAGAGATTGGCTTAAAACTCTGAAGTGGGAGGTTTGCCATCCCTACAGAACTGTTACCTTGAACCATGGAAACTCTGGGTATTCTCATTATCCATATTAGCATTCAATCCATTTCTGGATCTTGCCAAGTTCTGGGCCCGACGACATCATGTGGCAGTGAGTTCCACAGTAACAGCACATTGGGTGATGTATAGTGTTAATTATCTCCCACACAGGAGATGTGTAAGACCATGCCTCAATCTTTGTATTGTATCTATCCTCACAACACCCCTGTGAGGAAGGAAAGTGCTCCTATGGCCATGTTATAGATGGGAAACTGAGGCCAGGAGAACCCACGTGACTCGCCCCTGGTCACACAGGAAACCTGCAGCAAAACAGGGCTTTGAATCCAGCTCTCCCCAGTACTGGGCTTGTGGTCTACCCACTGGGCTATCCTTCCGCTCTGAAAGGTACCAGAGAAATAAGGTCATCGTCAGAGCCGGGCCTGAATTATAAACCCCAGCTCTGCTCCAGATGTCCCCAAAGTTCCAGATGCTTGGATCATCCCATTATAGCAATAGGTCCCAGCCGGAAAGGCCAGCTTCAGGGCCTGGGCAGTGTAAGGATCTGGGCAGGGGTCGAATTGAACCTTTGGTTGCAACGATAACTATAAAAATGGGAACTGAGGGGGGCACAACACACTAAGTCTGCAGGCAGCTATGGGAGAGCAGACAGGAACAGCCCTCTGCTTAATCCAATGAGTTGTTCACTCTGAAACCTAATGATGGCACATAAAGCATCAACGCCCAAAGCACCAAAGAACTTGGAAATCATATTACAGAGATTTGCCCAACGACAGGCATTTAACGGGCAGAGCTTGGTTTGTGGTGGGAACTAGAGGGCATCGCTGGGTACCCTCCCATTCAACCCCTGCACCCCACCCAGAATGATTACTGGGTATTGCCATGGATATGCCAGTGGCTTCAAGGAAAAGGAAGCAAGAATCCCTCTCTATGCACAAGTTGCATTGCAACTAAGAGAACCTCCCATCCCCAGGGCAGCGATGCGGGGAGCTCCCCAGGGGGAGGCGGGTTACCTGCGCTCCGGACTTGGCATCTGCGTAGCTGTGGCTTTGGAGAGATCTTGCAGGGAGCCATGCAGGACCTTCCTCCCGGGGACCGGGGTGGGCTGCTTTGTCTCCATTTCCAGCAGGCCAGCGGCACCCGTTGGCCCTGCAGCGCTAAGGGGCTCCTCCACCGGCTCCTCTGGGCCCATGCTCTCGAGGGCCGCCAGCTCGGCTGTGGGAGGAGAGGGCTGGCAGCGGAGGGGGGAAGGGACAGCGCTGCCTGGCGGGTCAGCCCCTAGGGAGAGCAGGAGCGAGGGGATGAGGATGGTGCAGGGGCAGAGGGGGCAGCCTGGCACCGCGCTGCACTGGAGCCACGTCGTCAAAACAAAACCCGTGCCCGCCTCTGCTCCCCATCGCCGCTGGGCTGAGCTCACCAGCACCCCCAGGGAGCTGCCAGCCTCATGGGGCCCAATCAGAGCCAGACGCCAGCAGAGCAAGCTGGAGATCCTGGCAACTGCCTCTGCATGGCAAGCCTGACGCCACCTACCCGTCACCTGGATAACGGGAGAGCACACGTCTGCAACAGCAGGGGCTGCAGGTCAGGCCTGAGGGGCACTGGCAGGGCTGGAATAGCGGGTGCTGTGGGTCAGGCCTGAGGGGCACTGGCAGGGCTGGGGGCAGGGCTGGAATAGCTGGTGCTGTGGGTCAGGCCTGAGATGAATTTCCAGAGTTAGCAGGAGTCAGGCCCAGGACCCTGCCTGGTCCCGGTTATGGGCACTGAAACTCCCCCACTCCAGGGCACTCCCGCCCTCCAAGAAGAGGGGCTGGGATCAGAGCCCCCTGCCCTCACCCCACATCCAAGCCAAAGCGCACTCGGGCCAGTCTCTCCACGGCCCCCGTCACGCGCTGGGCCCTGGATGCTGCCAATCAGATCTCAGTGAAAGCTGCTGACGAGTGGGCCATGCCAGAGTGGACGGAGGCAGGACACCTGGGTCCTTGGGATCCAGGCCAGGTGGCATCGGGGTCCTGACAGCAGCCAGCAACCAAGCCCAGCCCCCATCTAAGCACCAAATGAGGCAGGTCAGATTTTCAAGGGGGCTCAGCACCCCCTCCCTCCCATGGGTCCCAAGGCGGTGGTGGGATGGGTGGGGGTCACTGGTCTGCAATGGGAGCGGGACGATTTTGGAAACGGGGCCGGAGGGAGGCAGAGATGGAGGCGTTTACCTGGGGCAGGGGGGGGGGAAGGAGGGAGGAGACGGGCGCACAGACCTTTGGAGCTGTCGGCCAGAAGCGGGACCCTCTCCGCCGCCGTCGAGCCTGGCTCCCGGGAGCTGCCCCGGCGGGCTGCGGGAAGGCCGGCCTTGGCGCTCCTGGGGCGGAAGAGACCGGCCAGGAAGGGGCAGAGCTCGGGGCGGCTCTCCGGCCTGGCCGGCTGGGGTCTCTGGGTCACCGGGCAGGAGCCGTGTCTCTTCACTGGCGCCGTGGCCCTGGGCGGCGAGTCTGACCGCGCGCGCTTCCGGCAGAAGAAATCCATGGGGGCGACGAGAGGCCTGGCGGAGGGAGGAGAAGGGGGCTCAGTCCTGGCCGGGCGGCTCGTTCCCACTTCGGGGGCTGGCCTCTCTCAGCAGCTGGGCACCCGGAAAGGCCCCCGGGGACACCGACAGGGTCAAGTGCCCTCCTGCCATGCTCACCGGGCCACCCGGCACCACGCCCCAAACACCAGGCACCTAAGCTGGGCCGTGGCTGGCCGGGCAGGTCCCTGGGTGGCACTGGGAGGGCCGGGGTGCCTTCAGCTCCCCCCAGCTCCATCGGCACCCTGGCTCGGAGGCTGTTAGCCCAGGACTCCGCTCAGGCCCTCTCTGCAGCCCTAGCCACCTGTCTGGGCTCGGCCCACAGGCCAGAATCCAGCTAGGGGGCAGATGAACCACCCTGAGCTCCCCTCTGGGAGGGGAGGGGAGGGGAGCCCCTCAGTGCTCTGGGATCGGGACCAGCCAAACATGGGCACAGCACCCAAGGGGAACTCTGCCCAGGCTGGGCAGGCCCGAGGAGCCAGCTGGCCCCCTCCCGCCCATGGCCAGGGAGATGCAATCCGAAGGCCACGCCACTGCTCACCTGCTCGGCCCTGGGTGTATCACGCCGCCCTCGGCGATAGCTCCTGGCCAGGCCCAGAGCTCCCAGGCCTAAAGCAGCCTCTTACCTGGAGGATCCCCCCAGCCAGGGAGAGCAAGAAGCTACAGCTGCTCCCACCTGCAAATAAATAACCTCCAGGGCTCCCTCGTTAGCGGCTCCTTAAAGGGGCAGCACGCCAGGGGCATCCTTAGCCAAGGGCAGCAAGGGTGCGCACCCAATGGAGCAGATGGCAGTGGGGCAATGAGGGCAGTTCTGGGGGGGGTTCCTTGGCTTCCCCAGGTGGGGGCTATTTACCATCCTAACTAGGGCCAGGGCGGGACGTGGGGAGCTCTCCCAGCACCAGCCCATTCCTGGTTTCTAAGCTTGGGAGGGGAGCTGGTGCAGGCTTCCCCCTAGGGCCAGTCTGCAAACAGGAGGCCCCGAGCCCCTGGGGGATTAACCCTGGAGGCTGGCCCCAATCTCCCTCTGTCCTGCCCCGGCCGCCTGCCCAAATGGCTCTGCCTCCTACGTTGTGCTGTTGCACACGGGTCCACTTCAGGGGTGGGCTGAGCCCCGGGTGTCTCTACCCGGAGACAGGGGCCGGGAAGCCCTCAGAGATCGGTGGGAGGACGGGGCAGGAGAGGGTGATGGGGATACCCCACGGCTTGTGCTGCCGTCTGTCCCGGCAGAACTGCCCAGGGGAGGAGGTCGGCAATGGCTGAGTGAGCGAACGGAGCAGGGGAGCAGAGATCCCTCCCTTGTGCGAGTGAGCACCAGGAATCTGGACGCAGGCCCCAGGCAGGAGCTCCGGGACTGGCTGCCTCCGCTAGCGAGGGGCTAGGCCAGACCCCTCAGTCAGTGCTCCCCTGCCTCCCCAGCACGAGCCTGGCCTCTGGCCGACTGCCCCATCCGAACGAGGGCTTTCCCAGCCTCCTCTGGGTCTCGCCCCTTGCCTTAGGCTCGTGGTGGGCATGGCCCCAGGAGGGCGCGGAGCTCGCAGGTGCCGCCGGTCGTGTTGCCAACTTAGCGTCTTTGTCACCAGATTTAGTGACTTTTTGGTTCCCTAGTGAGAAAATAAGTGTCCAACTGACCAGCGACAAATCTCCTGCCAATGACAATGATGTTCAGAGAAAGACGCCACCAATACGTGTGGTCACCAAACCATTCACAAGCAGCTCAGTAGTGTTCATAAAATCCATGCCGTGCTCTTGCTACGTTCTGCTGCACCCCAAGTCAGTGTCATTCCGTCTCGGCGGAGCGGGTCCTCGGAAGGAATCGCATTGGGCTGGGATCACTAATCTGCAGGCGAGGAACAGAAGTTTGTGGGGGCTAATGAAATACGTTGCTAAAGCCAGGCGCACTTTGGAGAAAGCAGCACGTTGGCCAGGGCTTGGTTTTACCCAGATGCTCTTTCTCGCTGCTCCGTAGTAGGCAGCACAGCCTGTGATGCAGGGGAATACAGCTAACGAAGCAGGCAGGGTGGAGGAGGCAGGTTAGCCAGCGAGGAGAGCTGCACGGATGGAAGGTGGGGTGGGATGAGACAGGCCATGTGCCCCAATGGAGCGGGGGCACAGTGCCCCCAGGGATGAAGCCCTTACTACAGGATCAAAGGTGGAGGTGGCTTGACTTCAGTTCCCCTTTACGCCTTCCCCTGGCTTGGCCTGGGGTTCGCAGCTCAGAAATGAACCCCTGGAAGCAGGGGGAAGGGGTCCAGCTAGCAGAGTTTTGTTTTTAAATCTACTTTCTTGGCTCCCTGCAGCGCCGAGCTCAGGTCAGGTGAATTCCCCCTTCCCCCTGGCTCTGGGCTCTTCCTTTCACTCACCCATCGGCTCAGAGCCAGGCTGGCAAGAAAGGGAGGCTCGGCCGAAATGAACCAACCCCAGCCGGGCTGGGCTGCCCTGTACCGAGTGCCCTTCCCAAAGAGCAGGGGGCGCCCTCCTGATGATGACAGCGTCCTGGTGTCGAACAGAACGTAGTGAGAAGAGCGTGGAATGGAGAGAGAGAGAGAGAGAGTGAGTGTGTGTGTGTGTGTGTGTGTGTGCGTGCAGGGGCAGCTCTAGGAATCCCGCCGCCCCAAGCAGGGCGGCGCGCCGCGGGGCACGCTCTGACGGTCGCCGGTCCCATGGCTCCAGGGGACCTCTTGCAGACGTGCCTGCGGAGGTTCCGCTGGTCCCGCGGCTCCGGTGGAGCATCCGCTGGCATGCCTGCAGGAGGTCCACCCGAGCCACGGGACCAGCAAACCCTCCGCAGTCATGCCTGTGGGAGGTCTACCTGACCGCGGGACCAGGCATGACTGCGGAAGGTCCGCCGGAGCCCCCTGCCAGCAAAATGCCGCCCCAAGCGCACGCTTGGTGCGCTGGGGTCTGGAGCCGGCTGTGTGTGTGTGTGCGTGTGCGCAGTTCTGTTTGGTGACATTTGTGATTCCTTTTGAGAGCTTAAACAGCTGCATTCAGGGTTTGTCTGGTGACTTCCGGCTATGGGGATGGAGTTGGCAATCCTGCAGGGCTGGCCGAGGGCTGGCAGGGACCTTCCCTTGCTTTGACTTTGGCCTGCCCCGGCCAGGCCTGTCTCTCTGCAGCACCCAGGTGGGAACCAGGCTGGGTTTGGCACCGGGCGGGGAGTTGCTGGGCGAGGTTGGGGGGCTGGGCTGCGAGGTGCCTCCTCCTCTGGTCCCGGTGCCGGAGAGGGACGCTGTAGTGGCCCAGTCCCATGGGCCCCCTGAGCTCAGATGCTTGCTGGGGCCACACTCCCATCGCTTACACCAGCGTAACCCCATTGGCAGCAAGGAGACACCCCGATTTACTCCGGCACGTGAGTCTGGCCCCTGTGTTTACGTCTGATGCTCTCCCCACCTGCAGCGCTGGGGGCAGGGCTGGTTCCGGCCTGGGCCTCCAGAGCCGCCTCTTTTGCAGCACACGAGAGGGCCTGTGTGAGGAACTGGGACTGTTCTTACTGTGGCCTGTGAATGCTGAGTGGGGGGTGTTGGCCTGGGAGGACGATCTGGGAGACTGGCTGGAGGGAGAAAAGCTGAGCAGTGAGACTCCAGGAAGGGGTTAGAGGCCAGGTGACACCTCTGCCGGGGAAGCTGAACAAAGGCTGGGGGAGGAGACGCTGGAGTGAGAGGAGTTTCAGGAGCTGGCTGGGGAACGGAGGGAAGGACAGACGGGGCTCTGACCCCCCAAGGGGGCTGTGATGCTCCCGGGACCCCAAGATGGACCTAATTGGGGAGGATCCTGTTGTCTGTGCCTGCAAGGCCTGTCTGGGACTGTGTTCCCATCGTCTGAATAAACCTTCTGCTTTACTAGCTGGCTGAGAGTCCTGGTGAATGGCAGGAAGCCGGGGGTGCAGGGCTCTGACTCCCCCACACTCTGTGACAACCTGTCTTTGATTCTTTCGCTACCACCCTGGCCTGAGCCCAGGGCTGGGACCAGCGCCAGCCTCCAGCCTTGGTCCTGCTGCCCCCGGACGGAGAGGGCACCCGCAGTCTGCAGCAGGGCCCAGGTCACCCAGCAGAGCAAAGTCACAGAACCCCTTGGCCCAGGCGCTGGGAACAGGGGAGCTCCACTGAGGGCCCAGGTTCGCCCCTGCCAGAGACAGCCCAGCCCGTCAGCCAGTAACACGGTACCCGCTTCCCCAGGACACCTGGCTCCTTCCTGCTAATCCTGTGCCACGGAGAGCCCTGGGGTGCACCTCCCAGCCATTCGCCTCCCCCAGCCCAGCCCCGATGGCTCCTGCCCTGGGGTTGGGGCTTGCGCACTGTGCTGCCGTCCAGCGCTTCCCCCCCAGCAGCGCTCAGCTCAGGCCCGCGCTGGGCTGGAGACGGGCCCGATCCAAAGGTCTGGGTTGGTCACGTCCAGCTGGTTGGTTCTGCCGTTCATCAGGGGCCTCTGGCAAAGTTTGGATCTGGGTCTAGGTTTGGATCCAGCCCCTCGCCCTACCCCCAGGGTCGGGGGGTCGTTGACTTTATCTTCACTTTGGAAAGCTTTTGATACAGTCTCCCACAGTGTTCTTGCCGGCAAGTTAAAGAAGTATGGTCTGGATGAATGGACGGTAAGGTGGATAGAAAGCTGGCTAGATCATCGGGCTCAGCGCATAGTGATCAACAGCTCCATGTTTAGCTGGCAGCCGGTATCAAGTGGAGTGCCCCAAGGGTCGGTCCTGGGGCCGGTTTTATTCAATATCTTCATTAATGATCTGGAGGATGGTGTGGACTGCACTCTCAGCAAGTTTGCAGATGACACTAAACTGGGAGGAGTGGTTGATATGCTGGAGGGTAGGGATAGGATACAGAGGGACCTAGACAAATTAGAGGATTGGGCCAAAAGAAACCTGAGGAGGTTCAACAAGGACAAGTGAAGAGTCCTGCACTTAGGACGGAAGAATCCCATGCACTGCTATAGACTAGGGACCGACTGGCTGGGCAGCAGTTCTGCAGAAAAGGACCTGGGGGTTACAGTGGACGAGAAGCTGGATATGAGTCAGCAGTGTGCCCTTGTTGCCAAGAAGGCTAATGGCATGTGGGGCTATATTAGTAGAAGCGTTGCCAGCAGATTGAGGGAAGTGATTATTCCCCTCGATTCAGCACTGGTGAGGCCACATCTGGAGTATTGTGTCCAGTTTTGGGCCCCGCACTACAGAAAGGATGTGGACAAATTGGAGAGAGTCCAGTGGAGGTAATGAAAATAATTAGGGGGCTGGAGCACATGACTTATGAGGAGAGGCTGAGGGAACTGGGCTTATTTAGTCTGCAGAAGAAAAGAATGAGGGGGGATTTGATAGCAGCCTTCAACTACCCGAAGGGGGGTTTCAAAGAGGATGGATCTAGACTGTTCTCAGTGGTACCAGATGACAGAACAAGGAGCAATGGTCTCAAGTTGCAGAGGGGGAGGTTTAGGTTGGATATTAGGAAAAACTATTTCACTAGGAGGGTGGTGAAGCACTGGAATGGGTTCCCTAGGGAGGTGGTGGAATCTCCTTCCTTAGAGGTTTTTAAGGCCCGGCTTGACAAAGCCCTGGCTGGGATGATTTAGTTGGGGATTGGCCCTGCTTTGAGCAGGAGGTTGGACTAGATACCTCCTGAGGTCCCTTCCAACCCTGATCTTCTTCTTCCCAACAACACACCTCCCTGGTTCCCCTTGGCGGTGGGTGATTGCCAGGCCTGGGCTAAGCATGTGCTAAATAACCAAGCAGGCCACGCTCCTGTGGGGGGCCAATGGGCAGAAGCGAGTGACCTGCAAGCTGCGCAGGCCACAGCTGGGACAGCAGCGGATGCAGGGGAGAAAGACTGAGGGGCGCTGGCAGAGCTAGGGGAGCCCTGGGCTGAGGTAGCAGGACAGGACTGAGGTGCGTTGCCCTAGCAATGGAGAATCCCTGTCCACTGAGGGGCACCAGCAGGGCGGGGGGCAGTGCTCAGGAGTGGAATAGCGGGGGGCTGCGGGTCAGGATTGAGGGGCACCAGCGGAGCTGGGGGGGGCAGCTCAGGAGGGGAACAGCCCAGCAGTGGGCATGGCCCAATGGAACCTGGGAAAGAAACACCCGTCCCCCAGCAGCAAATTAAGGCCTTTACTGACGCGGAGTCCGTGCAAACCCAGCCCCTGCCCCGGCGTCTCCCTCTTTCGGCTCAGGCTGGATCAGCGGGTGAGACGGCAGCGGGGGCTGGTCCCGCCCTGGCTCCTTTGCGGACCCCCCAGCCGTGGGCAGAGGATCCTGTCCCCCCGCCCCGTCCGAGCCAAGGCAGGAGCTGGGACGGGCCGTGGTGGAGGGAGCCGTGGCTGGCCCCTGCCATGACAACGAGGCAGATCCAGCCCCCCAGGCCATCGCGGGGGAGCGTCAGGGGCAGCGTGCCAGGCCAGCGGTGCCCAGGCTGGCAGAGCAGTACAACCTCCAGGGAAGGGGAGGGGCCTGAAGCCCGGCTTTGGCGATGCTGTTTGGGGGGTGACCCCCTGCCTTGCAGCCCCCCTCAAAGAATGGCAGCTCTGGGGATCACTAACGGGGTCCCTCCTCCCTGGAGTGATGCTGGCCCAGGCTGGCAACTGTGGGAACGTGCCCCCACCTTACCCCTGAGAAGCCTGGGGGCCGTGGAGGTGGCGCGCTGCTCCCCCCGCGAGGGGCCCATCCCAGCTGGGGAGACACTTGCCTGGCTGGTCCCTGCCCTCCAGGCAGATGATGCTCTGAGTGGTGCTGCCTGAACACGCGAACGGCCGCACCGGGTCCCCCTCGCCCAGTATCCTGTTTCAGACAGGGGCCAGGGCAGGGAATTCATTGCCAGATGGTTCCCCCCGGCTGCCGTGCCCGCGGGGAGCAGGCCAGGATCCCACCCAGAGCAGCCAGGAAACCAGGTAGGGAGCACGGAACAGCAGGTCTGTTTGTGGAGAGGGTTCCCGGGGCCTCGTTCCCTCCCTGGAGCCTGAGTCAGCAGTGGGGAGCGCTGAGGCCGTGGGAGATCGTCCACCTGTTGCTCCCGTCGCCCGGTGCAGTTTGGTGGGTGTGCCCAGGGCGCTGGCTTGGCAGCCCTGCCCCCAGCACTGGGTACATGGTCCTGCCCACGCTGCAGGGCTCCGGCTGTGTTCCCAGGGTCTCCCCCGGCCGGCTCACGCCTGCTCCTCCTCCAGCTTGCACGTGGCGCGCTTGAGCCGGTCGTTCTCACGCAGGTTGCGCAGCCGGGCACCCCGGCTGGTGATCTCCTCCACGTGCCCCTGAGGGACCCAGCCCCTCTCCCCGTCCGACAGGCGGATCCCCTCGAGCCAGCCTGGGCGGGAGAGAAGGAAACATTAGGGAGGGCGGGTGGCACTGCCTGGCCTGCCAGCCGCTGCGGCTTTGGGGCAGCTTGAGGGAGAAGAGCGACGAAGCCAGGGCCCCTCACCGTCGCTGGTCCTCCTCTTGACCCCCAGGATGTCCGCCTTCTCCAAGCTCAGCTCGTCGGGCTCCTGGGCCTTGTACGCCTTGATGCACTGGACCTGGGCGGTATCTGGAAGCAGCAGCAAGACACAGAGGGTCACGCGCCGTCCGGGACCCCAGACAGGGCCCTTGTGAGCGGGGTTTGGGATCCGAGGGAAGGTGCTGAGGGAAACGCACCGTTTGTCATGCTCCGGTTATTATCGCCTTCGCTAGGGAGCGGCCTGGGCTGCAGCAGGAGCGGAAGCCTCCGCGGCTGGGATTCTGCTGCTGCCTTTTGCCGTTCGGAGCCGTTCGGGCCACGTGCCAAGCGAGGATCGGCCCACACGTGCAGCCCCCGGCAGAGGGAAATGGAGGTGCTGCTTTTGGAGCGCCAGCAGGGGGAAGGGCACGGAGCATGTGGCCGGCTGCTCCTACCCACGCTGGGACCCTCAAGGTTCCACCGGGGACAAAATCTCCCTAGTGATGTGGCTGGACACATCCCCCCGGAGCCAGCCCAGCCCTGCCTGAGCTCGGCTGGGAGCAGTGAGCGGCACGTGACTCCGGAAACGGGGAGGCTGGCGCTGGCCTGACAGGAGTGACTGCTCCATGGCACCATGTTACCTGTGTGTGATTGGGGCACCTGGACGCTGGGTGCCGGGGGCAGGGGAGTACCCAGGGATGAGGGACAGAAGCCAGAAGTCACAGCAGAGCTGCCGTGTCCGAAGCAGGGTCATGCCCCCGGGACCCAAGACCTTGGCAGACTTCAGCCTGGTGCGGCCAGGCTGGTCCCTTGCTGGGTTCTTGGGGGGGGGCGGGCACGTTCTCAGGGGTACCTGCGTTCTCAGTGACATGCTCCCTGTCCGTCCGGGGGCTGGAGGGGACCATTGCCGAGATCCACCGCTGCTTCTCGCTCCTGCGGGCCCAGACGGAGCTGGTCAGCACAGTCCTGCCAGGACAGGCGAGGCTCCCACAGAGCCACCCAGCCCGACCCCCTGATCTGAACAGGCTCAGAACTGGGGAGAGCCGCGATCGGCAGCGGGTCACCGAGCTCCACAGGCCAAACCCAAATCCCAGCCCCAGATGCCCCAGAACTCCGGGACGGTTCTGATCCAGCCCCGGGGGCAGGGCCAAACCTGGCAGCCTGTGGTCCTGGCTGGAGTCTGGTGGAGCCGCCCCGACGAGCTCTCTATGGTTCCCACGCCGGTGAGCCCGCCTCCGGGGCCAGCTGGGTCCCTCCCTACCCGGCAGCCTGGTGGCTTGGGGGATGCGTGTGATGCCCTGCCACAGGCGGGCTTGGTGCCCATGTCAGCTGTGCCCGCTGCTGGGACACTGGCGCTGCTCAAGGGCTCAGCAGGCCCCCTGCTGGTGGAGTCAGAGACAGCTCCCCGGCCATCGCTCAGCAGCAGCTCCCAGAAATGCTGGCTCTCCGCTGGCCAGGTGCCCACAGCCAGCCAGCAAGAAGGGCTCCCGTCCCAGGCTGGTGCGTAACCCTCACCCGAGCCAGGTGACAGCGGGCGGGAGTCTCCTCTCCCCCTCCCCTGGGGAGCTGAGTGTCCCATGGAGACGGCCCTGCCCCACTGGGCACTCACTCAGTCTGTGCCCGCAGCAAGACCTGGTACTTCAGCCGCTGGCTGTCGAAGAGCTGGAGGTGGAAGACTTGTCCCGGGACCCCGTGAAGCTTCCTGCTCAGGTCGGTCACTTTCAGCTCCGGCATCTTGGCGTGAACAAAGACGGCGAATTTCCCCGTCCTGGGTGAGCCGGGCAAAGGGAGAGATGGTGACCGAAGGGCAGCAGCTCCCGGTGCTCAGCACCGGCGCGTGGCAGGCGCCGACGCCTGGGGAGCAGGACACGCTGCTCCTGTGCAGGAGGGAACCGGGAAACGAGGTACGGGCAGGATCGGCTTCCACTCTGGGGCCTGCCCAGATGACAGACGGGCCCAGGCTGCTCGGGTGACCAGATGTCCCGATTTTATAGGGACAGTCCCGATTTTTCAGTCTTTTTCTTATATAGGCTCCTATTACCCCCCACCTCCTGTCCCAATTTTTCACATTTGCTGTCTGGTCACCCGATGTCACGAAGTGGGATTGTTCTTAATGTTTCCCCTGAATACTGTGGGGGGGCCTCAGTTTCTGGCCAACACTCTGTCTCCTGGCAACTAATGGCCAGGGACCTTCCCCCCTGCAAGGGGATGCTAAAGGTGGGGGAGAACAAAGAGGTCAGGTGACCTCCTGGCCAGGGGCGGCTCTAGGTTTTTGGCCGCCCCAAGCAGTCATGCCCGGGAGGTGCCCCCGAGCTGCGGGAGCAGCGGACCTCCCGCGGGCATGACTGCGGAGGGTCCGCTGGTCGCGCGGCTCGGCTGGACCTCCCGCAGCTGCGGGCGGTTCGCTGGTCCGGCGGCTCCGGTTGAGCTGCCGCAGGCATGCCTGCGGGAGGTCCAGCCGAGCCGCGGGACCAGCGAACCGTCCGCAGTCATGCCTGCGGGAGGTCCACTGGAGCCGCCGGCCGAGCGTCCCCTCCGCAGTCATGCCTGCGGCAGGTCCGCTGCTCCCGGGGCTCCGGTGGACCTCCCGCAGGCATGACTGCGGCAGGTCCGCCGGCCCAGCCTGCCGCCCCCCCGGGAAAGGGCCGCCCCAGGCAGGTGCTTGCCCCGCTGGGCTCTGGAGCCGGCCCTGCTCCTGGCCCAGGAAAGGAACTCAGCAGAGGAGGGGCTGGAGGGGGTTTCAGTCGGGAGTTGGCTGGGGACGAGGAGTGAGGGCAGACGTGGGGGTCTGGCTCACTGCCCCCCATAATGGACCCGGCCGAGGGGTCCCATTCTCTGTACCTACAAGCTCTGTTTTAGACCCTGTTCCTGTCATCAAATAAACCTCTGTGTTACTGGCTGGCTGAGAGTCACGTCTGACTGCAAAGTGGGGGTGCGGGACCCTGTGGCTTCCCCAGGACCCCGCCTGGGCGGACTCGCTGTGGGAAGCGCACGGAGGGGCAGAGGATGCTGAATGCTCCAAGGAGAGACCCAGGAGGTGAAGCCGTGTGAGCTTCTTGCCCTGCAGACAGGCTGCTCCGAGGGAGAGGAGGCCCCCAAAGTCCTGCCTGGCTTGGTGGGGAGCAGTTCCAGAGCATCGCCCGGGAACTCCGTGACACCCTACAGGCTGCGCATCCCCCAGACGCCGCCAGGACCTCACGCCTGCGGGCCAGAAACCACCACAAAGTTGTCTGGGCTCAGAGCACCAACTTCAGGGTGAATGTGGAGCCTCGACCACCTGCTCCCGAGCTGTGACCCTCTTTCTGCTCCCAGCACAGGGGCAAGTGTGAGTGGGCAGGAGAGCTATCTACAGCCTGTTAGCCCAGGGTCTCGTCCCACTGCTGGGAGGACAGCGCCCCGCCTCCTCCTGCTCCTCCGGCCCCGTGAGTCCGAGGGGGCCAGCACGTGAACTCCAGCCGAGGAGAGCCAGGCCGGCTAGACCCACGCGCCGCAGGACTATCCCATCCGTCCCACGCAGCTCGCCCCGCCCTGCCCCGCCACTCACTCCTTCCTCCTGGAGAGCAAGAGGCAGTCGTTGAAGAGGTGGAGATACACCGTCTTGGTGGAGAGCTTGAACTTGGCGGCGAGGGTGCTGCTGAGCTGCATGTCCACTTCCGCCAGCTCCCCATGCTTCACGAGCCAGCGCGACTGCGAGATCAGCGGGAAGATCTGCCCAGGGCCCCGGCCCAGAAAGGAGGAGACGTCAGAGCCGGGAGGGCATGCAAGGCTCCATCCCAAAGACACGAGGATCACCAGACCAGGACACATCAATGGTCCAACGTGAACCTCCTATGATGTAGCTGCACCAGGCGCTTGGCTGCTGGAGCCCAGGGGCTCAGCTGCAGCCTGGGGCTCAGTAAGGATTTTATTCTGGCTGTGGTTGGGGTGGGGTGGCTGGGTGATCAGTGAAAGATACAGAGTGCAAAGGAATATGTGGCCATATGGACAAGGCATCCAGAGCCCAGATCAGCGTGTGAACTCAGAGCCCATCACCTGCATGCTACGAGATTGGACTTCAAACCCCACTGGAGCCTGGGTTCCGAGGCAGGGCCGACCGAGCGTCACCCTGTTGAACTCACACAGTGTCGACCCCAGATGTGTCTGTGGCTAGAACACCTTTGGGTGGGGGCACACCCTGTGCAGAGCCCGGGGCCAGATCCCCACGGGGCGTACGTCTGTCTCTCTCCACTGGACACACAGATTGGCACCAGCTGAGGATCTGGCTGATTCGCCCCATGGTATCTCCTGCAGTCCCTGGAGTTGGCCCAAGACGCACACGGCCCAAGACGCACACACCCTGGCTGTATTTTCTCTAGGGGAGATCCAGTCTCGGTCTGTGTTCTCTGGGTTCACTGCTTTCTGGGGGAAACCGACCTTCCAAGGACTCTGCCCCCCGTCCGCTTCCTGCCACACGAGTCCCCGCGCTCACCTTACTTTCAAAGTGGATTTTCTTGTTCAGGTGAATGAGCTCCTCGGTTCTCTTCATGGACTGGACGCTGGCGTTGCATTCCTTCACGAGCTGGGGAGGCAAGGGAGCTGTTAGCTGCCACCACTCTGAATCTCTGCTCAGCCAGTGCAGAGGGGCCAGAAAGCCCTCAGGGCCGGCCAGCTGAGAATCTCCCCCAGATGGCACAGAGCCAGCAGAACTGGCCCCGGCGTCATCCCCGGAGAGCCCTGTGCTCCAGACAGTCCGGTTGGCAGACAGTCCTCTGGGGACACGGGGAGCATTGTTGCCAGCTGGTGGAAGTTAGAGCTGCCCCAAGGCTGCTCTAACCTATGCCAACACCCAGGGTGTTGCCGAGGTGTAAGCGATTCCCTGACAGTCCCCTCTTTGCCGCATGGCATTGCTACTCAGTGCCATGGAGAATCTGGGCCAAGATGACAGAGAGGCGACAACTCTCCCTGCAAGGACACCTGCCCCAGTCACACACACACACCCTCCCGAATCAGAAAGGCCCCAAGGTACACCCTCCCCTCTCCACACACACACAGCTCCAGTCACAGAGACGAAGCAGTGCCCATCCTGCTGTCCCACCGGCCTGGTCCTCGCAGCCCACGTGGAGAGAACCACAGGAGAGATGTTATCCCATTCTGATAGCCTGTCCTGGCCTTCGCCAGTTACCTTCTTCAGCTGGTTGAAGGCCTTGGTGGCCGTGGCCTCGTCCCGGGAGCCCTGCAACGTGCGTTTCAGGATGTTCTGCAAGCAGGAGGCAGAAAACGCATTGACTTAAGAAGCGTCAGATGCCCCAGGTGTCAGTCCCAAGCCGAACCCCTCAGCACCAGAGATCAGCAGCCCTGACCGGTACCGGCCTCACAGATCAGTAGCATGAACCCAACGCGAAGTGCCCCAGGAGCAGAACGGGTCAACGGCACCAGCTGATGCCGGAGCTACAGACTCAGACCTGTAGCGTGTTCGAGGTCGAATTTGGCTGGTGCCCTGTGAAGCCAGGGGGACTTTGCTGATCTCAGCACGGGCGCGCGGTAGCCCAACGATTGTGAGCTCTCCGTGGCCAGGGACGTGGCTGGTGTAGGCTGAGCCTGATGCACTATGACCCTGGCCCTGGGGCAAACCTTTACAGGGCCCTTCGCGCTCTGCTCTGGCCTCCTGGCTAACACAGACCAGGGCAAAGTGATGGCAAAAGCTGCCAAATCCATTCCGCCCTCTCTGGTGCTCGCCTCCATCCAGAGCCACGAGGAACGGGGTCCAGTGTGTCCTAAAAAACAACTTAGGACACTCAAGCTAGTTAATAACAGTCCTGGTCCCGGGCACAGTACCTGGCCGTGGGGGTAACACTTACAGTATGGGGGGGGGGTATATTGAGCCCTCCCACCCTGTACTGGGAGCTCCAGGCAGCTGGGGAAATCTCAGGGCAACCTAGAGTGTCAGTGCCAATCGGTAGCTTTCCATGGCGGCTTTGGTCTCTCCTGCACATTAAATAACAATAATAGCCAGCTCTCAGACGGCTCTGTTATCATCTCAAAGCACAGCCCAAAGGAGATCAGGATCTTCACCCCCATTTTCCAGCTGGGAAACTGAGGCACAAAGGGGCTGTGACTTGCCCGAGGTCGCCTAACAAGCTGGTAGCAGAGCTGGGCATAACACTCAGGTCTGGCTCTATCCACCAGGCCACGCTGCCACCCTTGGTTCCCCTAAGCACCGCAGCAGCAGCCAGCGCAGGGAGTTTGTTTCCGGATGCAGAGTTAGGCGCCGGGTACCAAAGAAAGGGTGTGTGGATCGAGTGGGGTATAAGGGAGAGGCAAGGGTGGTAGCAGGCCACCGGACAAGCCACGTCGCCCCTCTGTGCCTCAGTTTCCCCATCCGTAAAATGACACTTGCTGCCCTTGTAAGGCACTTAAAACACCTCTACCTGGCAGTGTGGTGGGACCTGATCTCTGAGCTACACAGAGAGCTAGCCAGCAGAAATGCCTGAATGCCCTGCAGCCAGGTTTTAAGCAAGCCCTGCGTCGTTGGGTTGCTAACACCACAGGCCCGGGCTCGGCACGAGAGATGGAAAGTGAAAGTGCCTCAGACTGACCAGTGTAGCGCCACCGAGAGCTGGTGGGTGGTGAACCGTGACATGGGTTTTAACACTCTCCGGGGGACGTCCCGCCATTCTGACAATGGCTTCACTCTGCTTGTCACTCGGGCGCAGCCCCCAGGGAGCCCATGGGGAATTCAGCCCAAGTAATAACAAAACAAACAGAATCCAAACAAGGGGCCGTGTAGTAACACTGAGCCCTCCTCAGCTGCAGCTCTCCAAGCACTTCACAAAGGTGGGGTATCCGCATGGGACCGGGGAAACTGAGGCACGGGGAAGGGACGCGACATGCCCAGGGACGAACAGTGAGTCAGTGGCAGAGAGAGGCCTTAGATTGCATGTGGTGCCCTATAATTCAGGGCATTTCCCTTTAATGCCAGGCCGGCTCTGGCCGGACTGATACTTTCCAGCTACACCTCTGCCCCCCCCCCCCCCCCGAGCTCACCTCCACCAGCATCTGCAAGCGCATGACCCTCTGGAAGGGCAGGATGAGGAAGGAGGTGAGAGGTAAGCGCTGACACACTGGCCCCTCTTCCAGCTTTGCCAGGATCCCTGGGAATTTAGGATTGTCCTGCCTGGAGAAACGTGGACAGGAACGTTAGCGAGTCCCCAGAGCTGGGGTGCCAGGGGCAGCACATCCGGCGAGGTCCCCAAAGCCCACCGGGGTCGGCGGAGGCCTTTCCACTGGCATGAGTGGGCTGTGGGATCCGGCCGCAAGCAAGCGCTGCGGCACCCGGAGCTCGCCACCGCGGCACCCGGAGCTCAACACCGCGGCACCCGGAGCTCAACACCGCGGCACCCGGAGCTCGACACCGCGGCACCCGGAGCTCGACACCGCGGCACCCGGGGGCTCCTCCAGGACCTGTCAGCCCTGCCCCCCCCCCCCGCCCCAGGAGACATCCCCGCAGGAACGAGCAGGATCCCGGACAGGGCAGGACACATAGAGATGGGGGAAAGGTTGAAGGAGGCTGTGGGGAACACAGGGGACCCCCCCTTCCCAAGCCCAGAGCCCCCCCGCCTGCTCACTGCTCCCCAGCCCAGAGCCCCCCCGCCTGCTCACTGCTCCCCAGCCCAGAGCCCCCCCGCCTGCTCACCAGCCCCCCAGCCCAGAGCCACCCGCCCAGCTCTCCCGTGTGCGTGGCCCCCCAGGGGCGGCGCTGTGAGGCAGCGAGGGGCACTCAGCGCACGGGGCGGGGGGCTCACGCACAGCAGGCGCTGGTAGGTCTGCTCCTGGTAGGCCTGGTTGGTGACGTAGGGCAGGTAGACTCGGCGGAAGGCCGGGCAGTGGCCCAGCACGATGTCGCAGATGTCGAAGCGCAGGATGTTCCCCTCCAGCCGCTCCTCCAGCTCCAGCAGGAACCTGCCGGGGAGCCAGGGGGCGAGATGGGGCCTTAGCGGGCAGGCGAATCCCGGCCCCGAGGAAACCACCCGCCTTTCCCAGCACTGGGCGGGGGCACTATGCCAATGCCCTGGCCATGCCTGGGGACGCTCGAGGCACCGTTGGGACTGGTCTCCCTCCGGTCTGGAGAAGGGTCTTCAGCTCCCCCCAGCCCTGGATTAAGGTGTTAGACCCTGAGATGGGGCCACAAGAGAGCGCCCGAGAGCGACACCCGTCTGCCCCACAACCCCACGGTGCACTGAGCTCCAGCATCTCCAGACCCTGGGCCCACCTGGACCAGGGCGCGGCGCAGAGCTGCAGGGACAAGAGCCTGAACCAGCTTCCCAGGTCACCTGAAACGGCCCCTTGGCTCACTCCTGCCTCACCCCCCCGCCCCCCAGCAGCACCAGAAGGCCCCGTCCCCTGGGAGGCGCTGACCGTTCACTGACGTCCTTCACTTCGGGCAGCTTGGAGAAGAGCCACTGCTTCTCCTGGGCCCCCAGGCAGTCGCTCAGCTCCCGCGAGCCCATGAAGTGCTGCACCGCGATGGAGAGGCTGTGGATGTAGGAGGCCTCCGAGGTGATCAGCTCAAACTTGGCCTGCCGGGGCGAGAGCGAGGGGGCGGGTGGCCGGGTGTCTGCTCGGAAAGGGAACCTGGCAGTGTCCGGTCAGCAGTACCGACCGGACACTGAAAGTCCAGTTACCTGCAGTAACCGGCCTCCGCCACTGGGGGGTGGGAAGAGCAGCAGCTGCTGCCGGAGCCTGGAGGGGCAGCCGAGCACTCGGGAATGGCTCTGGTGGAGAGGGGTCCCAGCGGCTCCCCCGCCCTGCCCCACTCACCCCCCCTCCCCCAAGTCCCGGAGCCTGTCTCTCCCTCCCCCGCCCTGCCCCACTCACCCCCCCAGTCCCGGAGCCCGTCTCTCCTCCCCCACCCTGCCCCACTCACCCCCCCAATCCCGGAGCCTGTCTCTCCTCCCCCACCCTGCCCCAATCCCGGAGCCTGTCTCTCCTCCCCCACCCTGCCCCAATCCCCCCCCACAGTCCCGGAGCCTGTCTCTCCCTCCCCCGCCCTGCCCCACTCACCCCCCCCCAAGTCCCAGAGCCTGTCTCTCCTCCCCCACCCTGCCCCACTCACCCCCGCCAATCCCGGAGCCTGTCTCTCCTCCCCCACGGTGCCCCAATCACCCCCCCCCCATCCCGGAGCCTGTCTCTCCCTCCCCCGCCCTGCCCCAATCCCCCCCCCCCAATCCCGGAGCCTGTCTCTCCTCCCCGACCCTGCCCCACTCACCCCCCCAGTCCCGGAGCCTGTCTCCCCCTCCTCCCCCACCCTGCCCCACTCACCCCTCCCCCCTAGAGCCATGCTCAACTGGCAGGGGGAGGGTGGGGGAGAGAGGGGAGCGGGGGCCTCAAGAGAAAGAGGCGGAGCAAGGGGCGGGGCCTCGGGGCAGAGGCGGAGCAAGGGGCGGGGCCTCAGGGCAGAGGCGGGGCAGTGGGTGGGGGAGAGAGTTGGCCGCTGCAGCGGGGGCGCGGGTTCTGGGGCGGGGCGTGCAGCACCAGCGATCGGTGCAAGCCGCAGGCGCTGCAGAGATCAGCTGTTAGGAGGCAGAGCCTGAGCCCCTCCCCTGCCCCCTCGCCCTCCTGGGGGCGTCTCAGCATTTCCTGACTCACAGCTCCGGGGGCTCCCCAAAGTCCTGGCCTGGGAGCCCTGGCGAGAGCCGGGCCCAGCACGGGCAGGTGCTGCCCACACTCCCCAACCCAAACCTGGTGATCCCGGGATCTGAGCAGCAGCCTCCTGCCGGAGCCCGGTGCTTCCCCAGTGCAGCTCGACCTCCTGGGCCCTGCAGCTCTGCCAAGGTGCACGATCCCCATCAGCTTTTCTACTGCTTTGCTGGGTCTGCCACCCTCACCTACTGCCCAGCTCCCGGTGCCCCTCAGCCCTGACCCGCAGCCCCCTGATATCCCAGCCCTGGGGTCCCCCCTCCCCCAGCTCCCGGTGCCCCTCAGCCCTGACCCGCAGCCCCCTAATATTCCCGCCCTGGGGTCCCCCCTCCCCCAGCTCCCGGTGCCCCTCAGCCCTGACCCGCAGCCCCCTGATATCCCAGCCCTGGGGTCCCCCCTCCCCCAGCTCCCGGTGCCCCTCAGCCCTGACCCGCAGCCCCCTAATATTCCCGCCCTGGGGTCCCCCCTCCCCCAGCTCCCGGTGCCCCTCAGCCCTGACCCGCAGCCCCCTAATATTCCCGCCCTGGGGTCCCCCCTCCCCTAGCTCCCGGTGCCCCTCAGCCCTGACCCGCAGTCCCCTAATATCCCAGCCCCGGGGTCCCCCCTCCCCCAGCTCTGCCAGTGCCCCTCAGCCCTGACCCGCAGCCCCCTAATATCCCAGCCCCGGGGTCCCCCCTCCCCCAGCTCCCGGTGCCCCTCAGCCCTGACCCGCAGCCCCCTAATATTCCCGCCCTGGGGTCCCCCTACCCCAGCCGGTGCCCCTCAGCCCTGACCCGCAGCCCCCTGATATCCCAGCCCTGGGGTCCCCCCTCCCCCAGCTCCCGGTGCCCCTCAGCCCTGACCCGCAGCCCCCTGCTATCCCCGCCCTGGGGTCCCCCGTTCCCCAGCTCTGCCAGTGCCCCTCAGCCCTGACCCGCAGCCCCCTAATATCCCAGCCCCGGGGTCCCCCCTCCCCCAGCTCTGCCAGTGCCCCTCAGCCCTGACCCGCAGCCCCCTGATATCCCAGCCCTGGGGTCCCCCCTCCCCCAGCTCCCGGTGCCCCTCAGCCCTGACCCGCAGCCCCCTAATATTCCCGCCCTGGGGTCCCCCTACCCCAGCCGGTGCCCCTCAGCCCTGACCCGCAGCCCCCTAATATCCCCGCCCCTGGGTCCCCCCTCCCCCAGCTCTGCCAGTGCCCCTCAGCCCTGACCCGCAGCCCCCTGATATCCCAGCCCTGGGGTCCCCCCTCCCCCAGCTCCCGGTGCCCCTCAGCCCTGACCCGCAGCCCCCTGCTATCCCCGCCCTGGGGTCCCCCGTTCCCCAGCTCTGCCAGTGCCCCTCAGCCCTGACCCGCAGCCCCCTGATATCCCAGCCCTGGGCTCCCCCTCCCCCAGCTCCCGGTGCCCCTCAGCCCTGACCCGCAGCCCCCTGATATCCCCGCCCTGGGCTCCCCCCTCCCCCAGCTCTGCCAGTGCCCCTCAGCCCTGACCCGCAGCCCCCTGATATCCCCGCCCTGGGGTCCCCCGTTCCCCAGCTCTGCCAGTGCCCCTCAGCCCTGACCCGCAGCCCCCTGATATCCCAGCCCTGGGCTCCCCCTCCCCCAGCTCCTGGTGCCCCTCAGTCCCGACCCGCAGCCCCCTGATATCCCAGCCCTGGGCTCCCCCGTTCCCCAGCTCCCGATGCCCCTCAGTCCCGACCCGCAGCCCCCCGCTAGCCCAGTGCTGGTGATGGCCCTATGAATGCATTGGGGGGGGCAGGGAGGGGGAAGAGCGACTGAAGCTAACGGCCAATGTGGGCCTAAGAACAATGGCCCCAATGGCAGGAACCCGCCGGCCCAGGAGGGTCCTGCCAGCCCTGGGGTCCCGGGATGGGGCTGATGCCCGGCCCGGCTCTGTGTGGGCGACGGCTGACCGGGCGCTGGGACACACTTTGCGTCCGGTGCCCAGGCCCCGCGCAGGGCGCCGGCCCCTCACCTCCTGCAGCTTGCACTCCTGGAGGCTGATGGTGCCGAGCAGCCCGCTGCCCCGCACGTCCGGGATGTCCTGCCACAGCGAGAAGGTGGAGCCGCGGGACGAGCGCTGCGAGCGGAACGAGCTGCTGGGCGACAGGTTGGTCTTGGGCGGCGCCAGGGCAGCCTCCTCCTCCTCCGCCAGGGCGTCCTCCCGCTGCTGCCGCTGGATCTCCCGGGCGATGGCGGCGTCGCTGTATTCCTGGTACAGGACGGCTACCGGGGTCGGGGGGGGGGGGGTCAGCGTCCAGGCACTGGGCCGAGGGGCCCTTCAGCAGGGAACGAGACGCCATCCCCAGGGCGAAGGGGGCACCCTCGTGGGGCCCCAGCGTAACCCCAGGCGGGCAGAGCCTGGGTGGGGCACTGGCTGGCACTATGGCTAGGGGCCGGGGCACTGGCCTGGGTCTAAGGTGGGGAGAAGGGGATTGGCCAGAAGAGCAGGGGGGGAGGGTCCATGCCAGCTTTGCCCTCTGCCATCTAGCCAGGCCAGGGGCACAGGCCGGCAGCTCCTTCCCGCTGTGCCCATTTCAGGCAGGCACGTCTCTCTGGTGTCTGTGCCCTGTGCTGCCAGCTGGCTTTGGACCAGGCAGCAGACGCCCAGGGATAGGGGCGCACTGGCTGGCTGTGTGGGGGGGACACATGATCCCTGCCCTGGCGTTAAAGGGCTCGGCACGGCTGTCCCGCCAGCTGGGACGTGGCTCCTAAAGGGGGGGGAATCCCCCGGGAGGGGCGAGCCGGCTGCTTACAGTTCAGGAGGAACCTCGACTGCCGCCTCTCGTGCTGGACCAAAGCGCTCGGGCTCCCACCCGGCTCCGCCTCGCTCCTACAGAGGGGAACACACGGGGGTGGGGGGTGAGGGCTGGAGTCTGCACCCCCCACACTGACTTGTAGGGTGGAGGATCAGGGCCTGGGGGCTGAGTCACGCCATGGGGCCTGATCCTGAGCTCGCGCATCCCAGTGCCGATCAGGAGTGACAGCGGGAGCAGGGGCTCTCACTACATTCACCGCCCCACCCAGCTCTATGGGCTCGGCCCTGCTCCTCCATCGCCTGCGCCTGGCACAGGCATCGCACCAGCCCCGGGGGGTGACATGCACCTGGCAAGGCCATCAGCATGTTGCGAGGAGGGTGGGGCCGTGGGACTGGGTGTCCCTCCCCCTTCCAAACACCAGCGTGGCCAGAGCCCGCCTGCCTGGCCAGCTGTTAGCGCCAGCTGAACACTGAGCGGATCATTTACTGGTTATTTTAGGATCTTTAAAAAATCAAAATTAAATAACCAGGAGAGAGAAAAGACAATTAGAAACCAGAGGGGCTGAGAAACGCCTCTCGTGTGCCTCTCCCCTTGGCATCCAGCCTGGCTCAGACGTGTCTGGGGGGCTGCAGTGGGTGAAATGGGGAACACACTCCCCACACTGTGGGGCCGGGCTTGGGCCCATGGGGTGGATTCCAGGGGGCTCACCCCCTTCTCCAGCGGGATGCTGAGTTTAGTTAGCGGCGCTGGGTTTCTGGGGTCCGGTTCACAGCGCTCACCGATAACTGGGTTTGCAGCCCAGTCCCCACCAGCCCATGCCCTGGGACATCCAGCTGCTCCGAGGAACTCGGCGTCACCTTCCTCCATCCCCCCTCTCTCGACGGTCCAGATCCCTGCAGCCTGCCCCCTCGCCTGGGCCTTCTGGTGGGCTGGGAACACCCCCCTAGGCTCGTGGGCTCTCCCCGCCGGCCTTACCTGCGCCAGACGTTCCCTGGCTCGCTGGGCAACTGTGGGGATGGGAGGCCATCGCTGCCCGTGCTGCTGCGGCTCTGCTCCCTTCCATTCGGTTTACCTGCAAGGATGGACGGCAGCTTCACAGCCGATCAGGGAGGAGCTGGGCTGGCGTCTGTGTCAGGGCACCCTTCCTCCCCTGCCTCCACTGGTCCATCGCTAACCTGCCGCGAACAGGCCTAACAGCTCAGGGGAAGAGGGAGAATCCCATCATGCACCTGTGCGGTGATGGGGGCAGATAGGGAAAGTGGTCCAGGATTCCACCCCATCCCTTCGCCACGGCCATGGCGACTCCACCCCCTTCTCACGCTTTCCCTGCCAGTCCGAGAGGAAGCACATGGTGGGGGGACAGAGCTGGCATTACAGATGTGCCCCTTCCGCCCGCGTCTCCTCCCAGGAACGCGGTTCTCCACCGTCTTCATTCGGGAGGGACCACTCAACAAGAGAGGCCTTGTGGACCACCATCACCACTCCCAGACCTCGCCACCGGGAGGGAGGTCCCCCAGGATGGGCACCAAGGACCACAGGCCTGTACACCATAGCGTGAAAGCCGCTAACCTGCTGCTATAGCGGGATGGAGTGTCTGATGCAAAGGGCGTTGGAATCAACGGAAAGAAAGGAAGGAAGGCAGGTCCCAAGCCGACCATACCAGTGTGACCAGTAAGCCCAGCGTGAGAATCCCAGTACCTTCCTGGCTCGCCCAAGCCCCTTTCTCCTTGGAAGCGCTCCTGGCGGAGAGGGACTTGCCCAGCTTGAGGGAGAAGGTGGCCCTGCGCTGAGCCAGCTGCAGCTTGTTCATGAGCTCCGAGGCCGAGAAGCGCCGCCTCTCCTGCTCTGCCGAGCCCTTGGCGCTCCAGCCAGCCGAGCACGGGGGCAGCGCCAGGTCCAGTGTCTCGGGCACCGCGTGCGGAGGCCCCTCAGGAGCCGGCCTCCGGTCCAGCGGCTCCATCCCCCGCAGCGCGAGCTCCCCCGCACGCCTGCCGTCCTCGTGGACTGGGGACCCCGGGAAAACGGCGTCTCCATCTAGGCTGGGGGACGTGTCGCTGAGCGTCTCGGCGGAGTAGACCCTGATCTTCCTCCCTGGAAGGAGAGAGGAGTCACGGTGATGATTAGGCCCCAGCTAGCAGGGAAGTGGGGCATGTGGGAGCAGGGCTGCTTGGGCCCAACGGAGCGGAGCTGCCCGGGGGAGACAGCTCATGGGACTGCTCCATCCCCTGGAACTCGGGGCCTGCCACCGTCTCACGGTGCTACCGCCACACGGGGCATCAGTAGGGCTTAAGCCCAGGAGTGCTAGCACAGACCTTTGCCACTTGAGCTGAAGGAGGAGCTCCACCCGCTAGCAGCAGCAGAAGGCTATTATCCTCTCTGTGGCTTAATCACCAGAAGGGGACATGACACACACAAGGCATGTGCATAGCCTTCCAGGCCCGGGACCCCAGAATGCTGAGCCCGTCTCTGCCCACCCCTACCTGTTTTCACAACAACACCTGACCTTTACAGCAGCTTCTGGCCACGGGGTCGCAGCAAATCAAGCCCCACAGCTGCACCCCCCTCTGCCCCCATTGTGAGACGGGATGTTCCCTGTTCTACAGAGGGGGAAACTGAGGCACAGAGGAAGCCAATGGCTGATCCTGAAATAGAATCTGGGCCTCCTCACTCCCAGCCGCCAGGCCCTCCTCCCTCTAGGTGCAGTGTGAGCAGCCAACGTGCAGTTGCATCAGCAAACAAAGTTGTGGGCTTGTGTCTGCACGGTACTGTTTCCAGACGTGTTTCCAGATGGAATTAGCTGGGCCCATGGGAGTCATGCAATGAAACTTCCAGGAATATGTCCAACCAAAACTGGCATCCCTGGCAGGGTCCCAAATCCAGGCTCTGGCGGGGGGTAAATTCCAGTGCTGGTGTGACGCTGGTAGACCAGGTGCCAGCTCATGCCACGGTCCCCCTGCCTCCGCTGACTACAGATAACTACACAGCTGGGCGTTGGGATTGTGGAAACAGGCACTAGAGTTATCCGAGTGTGCTTAGCGTTCTGACCCGACGGCCTGTTGGTGCGTGGCGCCGGCGTTCGTCTCACGTGTAACGCCCGCAGCCCGTATTGTAGGGCAATGTTTGAGCGTTTGCCTTGTGAGCCTCTGGGACCGTATCAATCGCCAGAGAGCAGAGAGACACTTAGGCCTCGGCTGCACTTGCAGCTGTACAGCGCTGGGAGTTAAACCCGCCTTCAGAGAGTGCAGCAGGGAACGCGCTGCAGCCTGTCCACACTGCCAGCTGCCAGCGCACTGGCGTGGCCACATTTGCAGCATCTGCAGCGGCATTGGGAGCGGTGCATTATGGGCAGCTATCCCAGCATTCAACGTGCTTTTCAAGTGAGGGGTGGGGTGGAGTGTGACAGGGAGCATGGGGGGAGAGAGTGGGTTTTTGGGGTGCTGAGAGTGTGTCAGCTCCTTGCCTTGTAAGTTCAGACCCCCCTCCCTCCGCCATCCCCTCACTCACTGAAAGCAAACAGCAGCGGTTTCTTTTTTTCTCATAGACCAGATAAGCAGCCGCTCGCCGAAACGGACCCCAACCACCGCCACCCCCGTGCCACCTCTCTTCAAGCAAACGTTAGCTGTCGGCACTCCAAACGGAGCCCCCCTGCCTGCCTCTCACTCATGCAGTAGCTGTGTTTGGTTTTTTGATAAGCAGCCCCCGAAACAGAGCTTTGAAAGGGCACTTCCTCCTCCGGAGATCACAACAAAACAAGAGAGGCCGCTCCGGTTAAAAGGATTATGGGGAGTTTCCGGAGGTCAATCACCGCGTAGTAACGTTACTCCCCGTTTACACTGGACAGCAGCGTCTCAGCCGCTACGCAACAGCTGTTATTCCTCTCGGGGAGGTGGAGTACCAGCAGCGCTGCAGCCGCGGAGACACAGCGCTGTACGTGCTTGGGCAGTGTGGACAGGGGGTGAGGTACAGCACTCTGGGAGGCTTTATTGCTCTGTAACTCGCTAGTCTAGCCAAGGCCTTAGTCATGTGAAATGCTGGGCCCCCACGGCAGGGGTTGTCTGCCCAGCAAGGAAGGCCCATCGCGCCAGGCGGACTAGCCTGGAACATTAAAGAGGACAAAAGACTTTCTCCCCAATGAAGATGAGGCATGCGGGTGAATTCCTCCCATTAGCTGAGTTTGCAGCTCGGAGCGGAAGAGGGGAAGGGAATGAAAAGCCCTAAATGGAAGGAACGGCATCTTTATGCTGCCTGGACGTGGGGGGAAGGAGGACAAGGGTTACTAGGCAGAAGCAAAAGATCCCCAGTGCTTCGCCTGGGTTAGCCCTGAGGGGCGTCTTTGCCGTTCAGCCTGTGGGCCGCTGACCCAAAGGGGTCCGCAGACCGTGTCTACGATTCCCAAAGGGGTCCGCAGACCGTGTCTACGATTCCCAAAGGGGTCCGTGCCGCCATTCGAGACGCGTTAGGGCTCCGCAGATGGGAAAAGGTTGAAAACTGCTGCTCTAGAATAAACCTTCAGATTGTTTATTACAGGATTGGCTACAAACGTTGTCTTTGGTGTAGGCTCTAACGTGCTATTGACCTGGGGTAAGCGACCGGTGCTGTGGGACGGGAAGTAATCGGAATATTCTGTGATCCTTGGTGTAAGGGGCCATCCATCCATCACAAAGGCAGGCTCACCCGGGGGGCGAGACAGATCAGGGTGCCCAGGGGGACTGGCTGGGACTCCATGGTTAGGGCAGTGACAGGGGTTTGCTCTTGATCCTTGGTTGGTGAAATCAACGTATTGAACTCACAACCAGTCGGGGGTTCTGCCCTAAGACTCTTACGCCACTGCAGGGCAGCTGGGACCACCTGCAGCTGGGGACCTGGGACCAGACCCCTGCTCCTGTTCGAACCCCACAGGCCTCACCCCTGTGCTGGAGGAGCATGGCCGGAGGGGAGAGTGGAAGATCACAAACGTTCCCTTCTGGGCTGCAGCTCTGTGCCTCCTCCCTGGCATGCCCTGCCAGACGCCCCCTCTCGGAGACCCCCAGCTTGCGTGGTACTCGTGAAGGGGCATCCAGGGTGGGCAGGGCTCCCACCCCCAAGATGTGGCCAGACCCCCTCTGCCTGCCCTGCCTGTCCAGCCTCCCCCATGAGACCAGCCTTTTCCCGGCACGCAACACTCACAGGCCAGCTTCTCCTTCTCCACCCCGTGGGATCCTCGCCCCTGGGACTCGGGCAGCCGCGGGGGGCTCGTGGGCCCGCTGACGACGTCGTGGAGAGAAGAGTCGCTGTGGGGCGAGCGTGGCTCGAAGGTGGTGCCGTGAGGCCAGCTGTCCGCCTTCCCCACCCCATGCCGTCCCTGGGGGGCAGCGATCCCTGCCACCCCTGGGTGAGTCCCGGAGCTCCCGCTCGCAGCATCGCCTCCCAAGGGGACCCCGGAGTCCGGGATCCAGCCCAGCCTGGGGCGGAAGTCTGGGTAGCTGTGATGGCAGGGGGCCCAGCCTTCGGGGCTCAGCTGCAGGCCTCCCCACCCATCCGTGGGGCTGCTGGGGGAGCTGAGGAGCCCCCAGCCCTCCGAGGAGCACGGGCCGAGACTAAAGTCCCCCTGACTAGGAGGCTGGAGGTTGGGGAGCTCCACGAAGGCCAAACTCTCCTGCTTGCAGACGGCCACATGGTGCCTCGCTCGGCAAGGCCTGTCCCCCAGGGCCTGGGGCCCGCCCACGGTGAGGATCCCCATCCGCTGGCTCCCCGCTCGGTACGGCAGCGACGTCAGGTGGGGCTGGAAGTCCGGCCGGGGGCGGTATTCCATCACCAAGGGCCGGCCTGCCCTAGACCTGGAGGGGAGAAACGGGACCGCGTCAGGCACGGGCAGGCCACGGGCCAGGGTCCCTCTGAGGTGACGCCAGGGCCAGAAATGCCCCCCAAGATCTGGCTGGGAGCGAGTGGGGAGCTAACGGGGTCAGTGGGGGGGTCTCCGAACGGGATCAGTCTCCCACCCCCCATTAGAGGGTAGCGTCTGCAGCAACCATTAAATCGCCCAGTTCTCCCAGCTGGCCTGGGCCTGGCCAGCCCGAGGGGAAGAGGAACAGGGCACCCGTTCTGCAAGTGGATCTCAGAACCCGTCTCCAGATGTCACCTTCCTCCCCACTCCCTGTCTGCTCCCAAGACGCGGCCTGGCCGCTGCGCGCATCAGCACGTGCCCGGCAGCCCTGCAAGGCAGCAGACTTGGGTTCAAGACCCTCCTCGGCCGTGTGGCTCGAGCAGGACACTCGGGTCCCCCATGAGACCTGCTGCTCTTGCCTCATTCCCTGCAGCGCCTCCTGCTGGGAGAGGCTGGGGCTGGAGGAGCTGGAAATGCCGGCACGGCCAGTGCTCCTGCCCCATTTCCCACAGCGCCTCCTGCTGGGAGAGGCTGGGGCTGGAGGAGCTGGGAATGCCGGCACGGCCAGTGCTCCTGCCCCATTTCCCACAGCGCCTCCTGCTGGGAGAGGCTGGGGCTGGAGGAGCTGGGAATGCCGGCACGGCCAGTGCTCCTGCCCCATTTCCCACAGCGCCTCCTGCTGGGAGAAGCTGGGGCTGGCGTGGCCGTGCTCCCCCAGCACCTGTTCCCCATCACGGTGACTCCTCCTGGGAGAGCCTGGGCCCAGAACAGGGGACCCAGGGGCATGGGCTGCAATCGGTACAGAGACACCCCCTGCTGCACCCCTCGTCCTGTCACACCCTCGCTGCCGCCCAGACAGAGCCCTGCCCGGCAGACCGGGGCTCTGAGCCCTGCCAACAGGTGAACAGCTGTGGAACAAAACCTCCTGCCAGCATTTGCAGCTGCCCGGCTCTCCTCTGCCAAACTCCTCCCCTGCCCCCCGGGAACCTCGGAGCCTCCCGCTCCCTGCCAGCTCCAAGCCCTCGCTGGCCCCCGGGGGGGCTCCCAAGTCACAAACTCCTGCAGTTGGTTTGGGTTTGGGGCTCGCCCGCTGGGGGGGGGGCAGCAGATCAGCTGGCTCAGGGGGCCGAGCTCAGGGAACACGGACGTGTCTCTCCGTGATCTGCTCCCTAAGAGGGGCTGTAGGAGAAGGCCAGATCCTCAGCTGGTGTAACTCAGCCTACCACCATTGAAGCCAATGGGCCAGATCTCACTGGGAGTCATTCACTGTAGCTCCATGGGAGCCAGTGGCGTTCCCCAGCTGTGATCATAGTCCCGGGGCAGGACACAGCTGCGGGTGGAGCTCAGGGACGGAGGAGCTGGATTCGCTTCCTGAGCCAGCCACCTCCCTTCTCTGGGCCTCAGTTTTTCCCATCCATAAAATGGGGCTAATGACCCGACCTTCCCTTGAAATGCTGGGGTGCAGCGCTCTGTGGCAGGGCTGCCCACACGGGACCTTCCCTGCCAGGCCAGGCCCAGAGGGCAGCGTCGGACCAAGGTCTCTCCCGTGTTCGCAGGGTCCCCTCGGGCTTATGAAGCTGCAGGGGTGGCAGTGCCAGCAGCCCTGGTTGCTCCTCCATCGGGCCTGTCCTGCTGTCCCGTCGCTTGGCCATGCTAGGAGCAGGGCAGGGGAGGAGTTGACTGACCCTACCCCAGAGGAGATGGACGAGGTGCTGGTGGGTAGCAGGGAGCGCCCGGAGGAACTGGTGGGGGCACCCACCCTTTGCCAAGGGGGGGTGCAGTCTAAGGGGTCTGTAAGGAGCCCCAGCGGCTTCTAGGTGCCCAAGGGCCAGTGTAACCCGCTCTCCCGTGTGCGCCTGAGGCGCAGGAGGCAGGAGTTTCCTGCAGGGCCCGGCTGTCCCAGCTCACAGCCCGGCGGGTGGCCACCCTACAATCCCCCCCCATAGCGCGCTGGCTAGGGACACGGACCTCGCCGTCGCTACACGGGCTGAGCCGGGATGTTCTCCGGTGGGGCGGGGGGGAGCCAGTCAGAATGTACCAGAGCCCGGAGGGCCGTGAGGTGCCCCCTGTGGGCACAGGGTGCCTGCATGCCAGGCGCCGCCCAATGTGATTCCCGGGCTCACTTTAATCCACCCAGCGCCCCGGGATGGGCCCCGGCCCCCGCCAGCCGTAGCAGCTGGGCGCTCCCTTTACCACCCTTCGATCTCCACTGTCCCCGGGGGTAAGGAAACAGGGCAGGCTTCCAGAGCTGGAGCCAAGCCAGCGGGCGCTCCCCAGGTGCCCTCCCACTCCTGCCGGAGCCAGCGCCTCGGGGCTTTGCTGAGGGCCTCCGGAGGTGAGGGTGTGTGTCAGGTCCATGGGTGCTGCCTATCCCAGCCAGCCAACCCTGGGGGGCACCTGTCATTAAGAGCTGGAGCTTCCCTCCATGGTGGTGCCAGCCCACCACAAAGCCTGGAGGAACATCCACCCCCTTCCAGGCCCACCATTCCTGATGGCACAGAGGGCCACAGAGTTGGGTTAGAGCCCATGGCACCAAACGGGGCTCCCAGCTCTGGGTTCTCAACCTCGCCGCTGGCCTGGGAGCCTTGCAAGATCCTGATGAAGGATCCTACAGGATGTGCCTGGCGTCTGCCTCTCGTGGTAACGAGCTCAGGGGCAGAGCCGCCCTAGAATATCAGGGTTGGAAGGCACCTCAGGAGATCATCTAGTCCAAGCCCCGGCTCAAGTGTTCTGCCCCAGTTCCCTAAATGGCCCCCTCAAGGATTGAACTCACAACCCTGGGTTTAGCAGGCCAATGCTCAAACCACTGAGCTACCCCCCGTACTCTGCAGGGAATGGCCCCTGGGCGGGTTAAGACCAGATCCCTTTTTTCAAGGCACCAGTGTCTGAGTTCGCTATGGTCAATGGGGCAGGTCCCCCTGGCGTTGGGCCTTTCAGTGGGCAAGATGCCGTGATTCATTCTTTGTACGACGGTAGAACCTGGAGCCCCCAGCTGAGACCAGGCCCCCATTGTGGCAAGCGCTGTACAATTCTAACTGGACAACCGGGGCCAGGGAAACTGAGGCCTGGAGAGGGGAGGTGACTTGCCCAAGGGAACCCAGCAGGTCCTGGGCAGGCCCAGGGCCAGATTCCAGCCGCGCCCTGGCTCACTTCGCACACGACACTGGTACTTTCAGGAGGGAAGCGGTGACTCCTCTGCATGAACAATGGGACACTGCTCCGGGCGAGCTCACGGTACCAGCGCTCGCCCTGCGTTCGGCGACACCGAAGGCCCTTGGAAAACCTAACGGGCTGCTCCCCGCGGTGGCTGTTTGATTGGTCACCTTCCCCCCTGCTCGGCCGGTGAAACCGCCGCATGGCTGCCCAGGTCACACCCGTCACAGACTGGCCGAGAACCCTCGCCCCGTGGCCACGGGGACTGCGTGGGAGTCGGCAGCAGAGAATTCAGCACGAGGCCTGTTCACACGCTCAGTACAACCGGCCACCCCTGGCTCTGTTACAGCCAGTGCGGTGAGCTGTGTCCACACACCGCCGCACCGATCGCGCTGGCTACAGCTTTGGACCTCGCTGGGGCAGGGTGGAGGAGGCTGGGTGGGAAGCAGGCGGCTGTTGCTACAGGGCCCCAAGGGGGATCCCGTGGCTTTGCCGCCCAGTCCAGGAGCACAGGGACTTAGCGAGGGTTTATCGTCCCAGCCAAGCTCACTGGGCAGCCGAGTCCGGAGGCCGCTGAGTCCCTGACACAACCCGCTCGGGGATCCCCCCTCACACAGAGGGCCGGGAGGAAGGAGGACGTGCCAGGCCAGTGACACGGGGGTTCCCATCTGCCAGGGACAGCCCTGAGCCAGCCAAAGCCTCTGCAGCGCATGGCGCACAGGTGGAGGCCGGCCATGTTTAGATCCAGCCCCCTTCACTAACTGGTTCCATATTCAGTTAATGATGGAGCATGCGCAGGGCCCAGTGGTTCAAACCCTTCCAACGACCAAGCGCCCATTTCAACGGGGTCACGAGGATGTAGCGGGTGACTCACTGGTACTCACCAGCGCCTGGCCCCCGACCTTCAACACCGGCACGTCTGACCCAGCCCTTCCACCTGCCCTGTAGATACAGGGAGTTCCAGGCAGTTTGCTGTGCGGGGAGCTTTCAGGAGAGACCCCCAGACCAAGGTCCTCTCTCCTTGCAGCGGATAAGCCATGGGGTTTGCCGAGATGGCCTTTGCCAATATCACTCCTTCCCCAAGCTGTCTGTGCCCTCCCCCAGACCTGGCTGCGTTTCCACAGCACTGTGACGAGAGGTGCCAGAGAAACATAAAAGACGCGGATGAGGAGGCTGGGGAGGCCAGGACGGGCCCAGCCTCGGGGCTAAGACCAGAAAGCTCGTCCCAGAACCCTGCCTCGGCTGCCTGTCTGCCCCCGGCCTGGGCTTGGCTGGCAGGAGCACTTTTCACCTGCCACAGTCATAGGGAAAGGCTGGAGTCGAGTTCACTGCCCAGCCAGAAACGGATCCCAGGTGCAGATCAAAGCACTGAACAGTAAAGACCTTGGCAGTGGAACGCCACCTGCTTCCCCAGGACTCGCGGTGGCGCTAGGCCCAGGCTCGCAGCCAGAGCCTGCCCCAGAGGCAGGTGTGTGGTCCAGATGTCACTCCAGGCAGGTTGTGCCAGGGCTGGAAGAGGAGGGAGAGTCGGAGGGGAAGGGGAAAAGGGGACAGGCAGCAGGAGAGAATGAAGAGGAGGGGAAAGCCCAGGGAAGGAGAGGGAGGGATGGGAAAAGGAGGGGAGAGAGGGATAAAGGGAAGATCAGGAAGGCAGCTCAGGGAGCACCAGAGAAGCCGGAGCTGGGCACAGCGAGGGAGTGGGAAGGGGAGACTGAGCCATGTGACACGGCAGAAGTTTGCAAAGACTTTTTATCCGGCCCCCACCATCCTCAGGGGCAGATCTCACCAGATTGGCAGCGATCGGTACCCAGAGGTGAGTCCGCCACCAAAAATCCAGGGCGCTGCGGGAAGTTACTCAGTAGGGGGGACTCAGAGCCAGTGTCCCAACACTGTAGTAGGGGGTGCTGTGCTGCAGGAATGCAGGGCTGACTCAGTTTGCCTCATCAGGGCTCAGGGGAGGGGAGGCCAAATTTGGGGTTGTTTGAGTAAGGCGTTCCTGAGATCCAAGCCCCCTACAAAGATCACACACTCCCCAAATGTGACAGCTCTTCTAACACGTGGGCTCCAACCCTGGCTCTGACCCGCTCCACGCTGAGGCCTGCTCAGGGCTGATCCCGGCCGGTGCTGGCACTTCCTGCCCCGCTGGGGAAGCGATATTGAAGAAGTGAATCGGGGTAATGTGTGGGACTATGGCACCGAACAGAGCAAAGACCAGGGCTCTGATCTGATGCAAGGCAGGGGACCTGCAGAAAGCCAGCTGTCAGAGCATGCTGCCGTGCTGGGGTCATTAACCCTGAGACCCATGCACGCTTTGTCAGCTGATGTCCAGCTTTTCATGAATGGGTGTCGGGCACATTGGCTGCATTCTGCAGAGGCTCCTGTTCAGAGTTTTGCCCTCAGAACAAAGCTTCCGCGTCAAGAGCTGATGTTCCAAAGTGCTCCAAAAATCCGTGGGCAGACTCCGGTTTTATGGCAGCAGCATTGTTAAGGAGCAGAGCGTTAAACTCAAGGGAAGATGAAAGAGAGTAGCTTGCAGCATCATTCCCGTAACGTAATCCTGGGTTTCCTGAACAATGGGACTGAGTGTGATCAAAGAAAAGCAAATATCTGCAACTCTCAGTGGCAGCCTGATCAAAGGGGTCGCCGTGCACCAGGAAATGCACCCGTCGCAGAAAGCCCTGTTGTCAAGACTGGCACGGTGCCCACCTTGGCCAATGTGGTGTCAGGATTCTGGCTTCAGTCAAACAGCAAGTTATTTTTCCCATGAGAAATCAAGGCAGAAAGCAAAAATCCAACTGTTGACACCAATCTACACAAACCAAGGGATGTCCCCTGTCACGTCCACCCCTCCAGGAGCTGTTGTTCCTTGGGAAAAGGGGGCTAAAGGAAATGTCAGACACTGGGAAAATGTTCCTTACCCGGCCCTTATTAAAACAGTCCTGGCAAACATCACTCGCCCCCAAGCTATTGAACATAAAACAATAGAACTATAGAACTGCTTGAATTAAGCAGGGCACAAACTAAGCATTTAAAAACAATCCTCTAGCCCCAAAGGCAGCATTTCCGAAGACTTTTTCCACCCTGTTAAAATGGAAACCCCGGTGCGCCCTGCGCTGGGGCTCGGGGCAGACTTGCAGAAGATTCCCAGCCCATCAGCCTGGCCTTTGAGGGTTTCTGACCTGAAGCAGGGTTTTGCAGCAGCAAGCAGAAGGAGCTCGGTGTTGTCCTGCAGGGCTTGTGGGCTCGGTTCTACTGTTGCGTCTCTAGGGGAACCGTGCCGGAATGTGTGCTCCCTGCCAGCCAATCCCTCCCCCGTTCCGCTGCACCAAACCGTGCAGGGCAATTACATGCAAATAAATGCTGGGATTCAAATCAGTGGAACCCAACACAACCACCTTCTCCAAGTCCTTCCTCAAGTCTTCTGATGGCACCACCCCTATTGAGCTATTCCCTGCCGCTGTTGCCAGCTCCAGGAGGCAGAGTTAAGGTGAATGATGGGGTAGGGTGTCCTTAACTCTGTATTTCCCAGTTTTCAGAGGGCTAAGTTTATCCCTGATCCAGAAGGGCACGAGGCAGTGTTGGGCAACCTGAGATCCCTGTTATTTAACAGAGGAGAGGGGCATAGTGGGCGACTTCCCAAGAACTAAGGTGCCCCCAGGGCCCAGTCTTGGAATGAAGGCTCTCAACCCACTCCTGTTCTTCCATCAGCCACACAACTCCAGCCCGGGTTCTTCACCTCTCCGGGGAGGGGATTGGAAGCAAAATATATTCCAGCTGGGCACAGGATCCCCTCCCAGCTGGCTTTAGTGCAGGCAGCAGCATGTGGGACATGGGGAAATCCTGGAATGGAGTTGCGGGTTCCCCTGAAGTGGAATCAGGGAACAATTCTGCGCTTCCGACCTGCCAAGTTCTGCCACCCGCGCCGGGGCTGGGGGGAAGATCCAGCAGCCCCCTGGGCATACAGTGATCTGACCCAGTATGGCCGGGTTCTTATAGGGGTTCGATGCCAACCTCTGGCCCAGGGCTAGGACTCCTGGGTCCCACCAGCTCCAGGGCTCGGAGGGCTCGGATGGGAGCTCCCACCCCACCCTGCCAGCCGTTCATGGAGGGACCTGGTGTCCCTCTGACAGCTCCAGACTCTCCCTGGGGGGGGGGCTGCCGCAAATCGCCTCATTTGAGAGGGAGGAGGGTGGAACCCGGCGGGGACCCAGAGCTCTGGCTCTGGCCTGAGCCCCAGCGTCTACCCCGCAGCCCGAGGCAGCTGACACGAGCCAGCCACGGGGGGTTCATTGCAGACTCGATGTCCCCTCCCCCCCCCCCGCTGCTGACCCCTCGGGCCAAGGCTCAGCCGGCCCGTACCCCGAGTCACAGCGTTGTAAGGGGGAGAGGCGAGCTCGGAAGCAGAGCCTGCCCGGCGGGAGGTGTCCGCCCCGCACGTGCAGCTGGCTCTGGGGTGGAGCAGCACCGCTGTCCCGGGCGCGCAGCGAGGCCGCACGGGAGCGCAGGACGGCAAGTGGCCCGTATCCTTGGGAACGTGCAGGCGGGAGGTTAGCGAGGCCGCCCCGCTAGCCCTGGCTCTTGGGAAACGGGCCCGGGGGTCGCCAATGGCTCCCGCGGCTGCCCAGCAGCCCGGATCAGCACCGGCCGGGAGGGGAGCGCCGCTCCGGGCTCAGCTGGCCCCCGCCACGCAGCGCCCGGGCCCCGTTCCCGGCTCGCCCCGGGGGCAGGGCTGCGGACCCGGGGCGAGTGGGAGCCGATTGGAGCCGCCCAGCCCGGCCCGCGGCTCCCCCTTCGCTGTCCCCTCCCTGAGCCAGGGACCGTCTGTGCCCCCCCGGGACCGCCTCCCCCGCCGCTGCCCTGCCCGCGGTGCAGCCCCCCGGCCCCGCTCGCCACCCGCCCGCTGGCCGCGCCTGGCATCCAAAGCAAAGGACGGGAACCTGCCCCCCCCCGGACCGGCGCCCGCCCCGCCCAGGGTCACATCTCTCGGCTGGGGGGGTCGGGGGGGGGGAGAAGGGGACCGGCCCGAAGCGGTACCTCGTCTGCGCGCCAGCTCCAGGCCTGGGGTGTCACCGCAGCTCCCCGCCGCCCGGGGTCCATCCTCAGCCCAGCGCAGCTGTTCCCCCGGGCTCCCTGGGCCGCCCCCCGAGCGGCCCCCCGGGAGCAGAGGGCTCCTCAGCCGCCGTGCGCCAGCCTGGAGCCGCCCCGAAGCTCCCCCCGCGCCGAGAGATTCCTTCGCTTCATCTCCGGCACCTGCTGGAGCCGCCTGCGCCGGGGGTGGCGCTGGGTAGCCGGGGGCCACCGCTGGCTTGTGCGTGTGACTCCCTCGCTGCGCGGGCGCTGGAGCCAGGCGGAGGGGGAGGCACCGGCGGGGCGTGGGGCTGCGCTGACTTGCCCGCTGGCTTCTCCGCTCCCCGCCGCGCCCTCCCCGCTCCCCGGGGGACAGGACCTCGCAGCCGAGCAAACAGGTTTGGCCGGTAGCGAGGCAGGAGGCAGACGGAGCCGGGAACGGTGCCAGCGGTGGGGCGGGAGCGGGCGAGCGGCACAATAGCCGCCCTGTGCTCCGGGCAGGCTCCGGAAGGGGAGAGCCTGCAGCCTGCCCCCGGGTAGCCAGAGCCGGCAGCAGACAGCCGGGCAGGGGCTCGGTGACCCGGAGTCCTCAGGGCCGGGGGTCGATCCCGAGTTCTAGTCCCGGCTCTGTCATTAGCCCGCTGGGTGACCTCAGACAGGTCACTCCCCCCCCCGTGCCTCAGTTTCCCCCTGCAATAGGGGGATAATGCTCCCGCCCGCCTTGGCAAAGCACTCTGAGCTCAGCCGGTAGAAAGCGCTAGATAAGAACCGGGGGGTTGCCCTGGGGAGAAATAACTTCCGAAATATGCAAGTGCCGGTCCTGGAAACCAGCCACATCCGAGAGGTGTGAACTGATTCTGGGTGGTAACTCGCGCCCTAATGATGCCAGCGTGAAAGGCACCGGAGTTAACAATTTCACTGCCTGGCGAGCAAACGTAGGGAAAAGATCTCGTCTCTGGACTATCCTGGGCCCAACATGGCCACACCAGCGCTGCCGTCATTCTCGGAGATGCACCCGGCGGAGGGTCATTAGCCGAGCAGGTTGGTTCCCTGAGAAAAAACTTTCCACTGCAAAAAGTGCGTGGGTGTCACCCACAAACACGTTATGGAGCGGTCCCAACGGACAGCCCCGATCCCGGGGCAATGGGCCCTTCCGAATCCCGAGGAGGATGGCCAGGGACGACTGACTCAGAGCCAGGCCCCTGGTCTCTTGGCCAGGGACATGTCTCTTCCCTGCACTGACTGGAGTCTGACTCCAGAGCTGGCCTTAGTCCTTCTTGTGTTTACATGGGGGAGTGTGAATTAAACACCCACCTGCCAAACACCACTTCTGCAATCCCCACCACCCGTGCCAACCCCTTCCCCCCAAGCGCCTGGAAACCAGGCGGTTCCCATCTCCCCACCGCTGGGTCTGCACCAGGAACAGGAGCTGTGTGAACTGACACGCTGTAATTAACACGTCATCATCGGAACACCCCCCCACCACCACCAGCAGCACCTGGTGCAGACACAGAGGGGGGTGTTTGAGCCCAAGCCCGGGTGAGCTCCATGGGCAGTAGCAGGGACAGGGGGCAGCTTCCCAACACAGCACCTGGAGGAGTCGTGTGTGAGCCCCTCATCAAACAACTGTGACCTGCTGGGTGCTCACTCTGGAGCTCTGCGGCTCTCCGGTGGGCCATGATGTCACATTCACAGCACACAGCGAAGTTAGATGAAAACATCAAAACACTGTAGCTGGAAGGGTTCGATGTCACTTCGCTTTATTTCCTAGAATCCAGATCGCTAACGCACAAGAACCCCAAACCAGAGAGAGACGAAGCAGGCTGCTCCCCAAGAGAGGCACAATTCACCCCACCTTCCTTTAGGCTGGCTCTCTGCAGACTGACTTCCAAAACCAGATGGCAGGCTTCCCTGCAGAGCCCCCTCACCTGAAAGCCAGGCTAGGAAAAAACCTTAGGATTTAAAGTGACAGCAGCCTGTAATTTTGACACAGTTTTCAATACACCACAATGGGAATCTCTGGGAAAGCCTTTGTTCCCTTTAACAGATGCCCTTGAAATCACAGAGTAACTGAGCTAGTGAAGAGGCCCTCTGGGATTCCCCAGGGGAACGCTGAGAGGAAGTAGTGATTTGGGGGGGTTCAGAAGTTGTGGCCACGGTTTGTTTACATTGTGGGTTTGGTGCGGTCAGTTCACGTACCATACACACAAACAAACTCGCCAGGGCTTGCTACTGGATCCCTGCTTTCCAGATGGATTCCCAGCATCTGTTCAAACACACGGGGGGGGGGGGGACATGCAAATAATTTCCTAGCCCCTTTGTGGGATTCAAACGAGTCCCTCTGTCGCTGTCTGGCAAGTCATCGCTTGCAACGGAGTGTTTGCCACACCTTGCGTTACTGTCACAAAACGCAGCGAAAAATCACTGCACCACCTGTAATGCAGAACACGCAAAAGGGCAGTAAAAGATTGGTCCCCAAACTGAACAGTCACTATTTACAAAGTCAGCCGTCTTCTCTTGGTCGTTTTACACACACACACACACACACACACACACACACACACACACAGCACCACTCAAGTTTGCAGCACCCACTGCAGCATGTTAAGATTGCAGTCGTCCCCCCTCTCCCCCCAAAAAATCCCAGCCTGCAAGTTTCTTACAGCCTGGCCCCGCTGGAGATAGCCAGCCCCCGCTCCCCCCCCCAGAGCCCAGCGATGCAGCCAGGGAATACAAGGGCCTGCCAACAAGCCGGGCTGTGTGGGTGCAACTGGCATCCCCGGGGCCATGTCCCGACAGGCGCAGCCCACAACCTGCCCTGTGTGGCACGCAGCCGTGGCCCTGTGCCCTGCAAAGCCGGTCACTGCACCCACGGATGGTGCCCCGGCTCCCCTGGCAGAGCACTGCCTTGCCCCACAGCCTCCTGCGACAGACTGGCTGCGAAATGAGTTCCCAGGCCACAAAACCACCCCTGGCACCAACTGCTGGGGGTAGATCTGGGCAGAGAGGCTCAACTCCCCTGTCAGCTCTGTACGGGGCCCGTTGGGGGGCAGCCTGGCTATTCCCCACTGGTTCAGAGTCTGACGTCCCTCTCGCTAGTGGCTGGCTCACAGGAGAGGCTGCGAGAGAGCTGGGCTGTGGCTAAAGCACTGGATTGGGACTCAGGAGATACGTTCTATTCAATTCCCTGGGCCCAGATCCTCAAAGGTATTTAGGGGCCTAACTCCCATTGAAGTCAATGAGAGATAGGTGCCTAAATCTCTCTGTGGATCTGGGCCGGCCTCAGTTCCAGCTATTTAATGGCAGTGATATTCCTGCCTGCATCCGCCGTGGCTAGTTAGATTGTCAGGGCTCTGGGGCAGGGACTGGCTCTCACTCTGTCTGTGTGTAACACCCACAGACCCCAGGCGTCGGTGGGCGGGATCGACCCTGGGACCTCAGTGCAGGAGCTTCAGTGGTTTGAGCATTGGCCTGCTAAACCCAGGGGTGTGAGTTCAATCCTTGAGGGTTCAATCCTTTAGGGATCTGGGGCAAAAATCTGTCTGGTCCTGCTCTGAGCAGGGGGTTGACTAGATACCTCCTGAGGTCCCTTCCAACCCTGAGATTCTATGATTCTGTGAGCGAATAGCCAAGGGGCTGTTAGCTAAGGGTGTAGACCAGACTCATCAATCTCTCTAAGTGGTCTGGGTGCCAGTAGCTGGGACACACGCCACACCCAGGAGGTGTATGGGTTACCTGTGCAGCAGCTGGCACGTCGGGGCCCTGGATCTCAGCCAGGCTCTCCAGGCGCTACAGTAACGAGCTATTTCGGAGACGAGGAAGGATACCAGCCTCTTAGCGCCAGCTAAGGGAGTTATTTGCCATCGTCATGGCAAATGCCAAAGAGGGACGTGCTGGAGGTTTGAGTTGCCACCCGACTGTTATTCCTGGAGCGCAGAGCGGAAAAGGCCTCTCTGCTTCCAGTGCTAACGGCGCTCGGGCCTGGCTGGCGAGCCAAGAGGCGAGGTCCTGCCCCCAAGCCAGAACACGGACGTGCTCCTGAAAGCGCCTCCCTGTCGCCCACTCTGGAATAGCCGAGCAGGGTTAACGTGGGCCCCGGGACAGAGATGAAGGCAGCACCGGCCCGGGCACGGGGAGAGGGAGAGACGCGCCTCCATGATTGGGCTGGGAGTGGGGGTGGGGTGCTGCTACAAAGGAGATTTCTGGCCCTGGGCTTCCAGGGGAGCTCCATGCCAGGAGCTCTGAATTCAGCCCGGGGCGGTGGGTGAGCTGGGTCTGGCAGGCTCAGCTAGGATGGTCTCTTGTGCTGGGGGAGGTGGTTCTGCGGTGGTCAGTCAATGGGCTTTGGAGAGGAAATGGCCCTTGTCCACCAGGGTAGGTGAGGTGAGATGCTGCAGAGTCCAGGATCTCACTGTGGGGACAGCTGGGTGGCCACCGCCATTGCACCGGGCACATAAGAACGGCCAGACTAGGTCAGACCAATGGTCCATCTAGCCCAATATCCTGTCTTCTGACAGTGGCCTATGCCAGGTGCCCCAGAGGGAATGAACAGACCAGGACAGTTATCAAGTGATCCATCCCCTGTTGTCCAGGCCAAATTTCGGGCAGTCAGAGGCTTAGGGACACCCAGATCATGGGGTTGTGACCCCTCTCAGCTAATAGCCACTGATGGACTCATCCTCCTGGAACTTCTCTAGTTCTGTTTTGAACCCTGTTATACTTTTGGCCTCCACAACATCCCCCAGCAAGGAGTTCCACAGGTTGACTGGGTGTTGTGTGAAGAAACACTTCCTTGTGTTTGTTTTATACCTGCTGCCTAGTCATTTCATTGGGTGAACCCCACTTTCTCCAAACCAGTCATGATTTCATAGCCCTCTATCCTAGCCCCCCGTTAGTGTTCCCCTGGGGGGTGGGGCTGTGGTGTGCCAGGGATTTAGCTAGTGGCATCAGGATATTTTCAGGACATGAAACACAGGGAGCAGCAGGCTCGGCCCCAGGCTCCCAGCCAGCACATGTGCTGCCTACCGGGCCCAAGGGGGGGCGCTCCTGGAACCCTGCAGGGAGGAGCTGGGAGCACCATGGGGGGGCAGGATGGGGACTCCAGGGACAAAGGGCTGCTTGGGATCATGTCCCTTTGGGTCCTGCTCCCTCGCTGCTGGCCCATCTGGCCTCCTGCAGAGCCATGGGCGGAGGAGGGGGCAGCCGCCCCTGTCCCCAGCCACCCTGCGGGATCAGCACAGCGCCGCGCAAACATCAGCTCCTCGGTGGCGCTGCGTGGCCGGGTACATCCCGCAGCCCCCGCACGCTGCTCAGCAGGGGCCTGTTTGCCGAGGCTGCGGGCGCCCTGCCAGCCCCGTCCCCGCAGGTCCCAGCTTGGAGCTGCGCTGCCGGGTTCTCTGCCACCCCGGGGGGCTGCTCACTGCTTTTCTCCGGCCCTGGGGCTGGATCGCGCCTGCCGGCCCCGGCACGGTGGAGAACAGGATTGGGAGCCCAGGGACACCCATGAAAAAGGTCATGCGCTGGGTACAGCCAGGCCCTGCATGATTCGGAGCTGGCTCTGAGCCGCGCGTTCCCACGGGCAGCCCGGCGCTCGCCCCACGGCGGGGTAGGGGCAGCTCGCTAAAGCCAAGCGGCAGCAGGCTCGGGCAGTGCCAGGCCAGGAGAGCTGCCGAGCCAGGGTGCTCCGGGGGACGCCTGAGTCCTGGCCCAGCTCTACCACCCTGTGGGGGGCGGGGAGGAGCTCCCAGCGGCTCCGGGCCCAGGCCCTGCTAGCAAGGGGCGCTCGTTGGAATGGGGCCCGGGGCCCGGGGCTACTCTTCCCCCAGCAGGGGGTGCCAACAGCCCCAGGCCCGCAGGAAAGTTCTGGGGTCAGCGCAGGAGCCGTTAGCAGAGCGGGGTGGGAATAGGGTCACCCTGGGCCGGGAGACACTGGCTGGGTTGTATTAGGCCTCAGGTGACACCCATCTCCTTGCGGCCCCAGCCCCGCCGGGGGCGAACAGGACATGGGGCTGGAGTTAGCAAGAGGCCCGTGGCCCGGGGCCGGCTGCTCTCCAGCTCAGATGCCCCCTTGCGGCTCCTGCATCGGGCTCCTCCCGGGAACGGCAGCCCTGGGCTGGGTGAGCTCCAGGGACTGCCCGGAGGAGCCGGTGCGAGGGATCCAGGGTGGAGCTTTCCCCTCAGAGCTGCTGCCTGGGTGCCCCCTCCCTGCACGGTGCCCCCTTCCCAGGGGGCTGGAAAAGCCAAGGGCTCCGCCTGCCCCCTTTGCGGGCACTGAAGAGACCAGGGGCGCTGGCAGGCTGTGGGGCTGGGGCAGCAGCATGCAGCCCTGCTGCCCGGGAGGGGCGGAACCCCCTGGCCAGAGGTGCCCCGGCCCCAGAGCGGGACATGGGGGGCGCTGCTGGGGGCACAGAGGGGCGGTTTGGCACCATGATGCGATGGGGCCTGGAGAGCTGCAGGCATCAGGAGACGAGGCCGGGAGATGGCCCAGGGCTCGGGGGAGGAGGGCGCTGCCCTGACATGATGGCACCGCACGCCAAGGCCCTGCGCTAAGTGGGGAGGTGACGGGGCTGCGGGCCCCCATCGCTCAGTTTCTCCTCCCAGCCGGCAGGGAGCTGGAGAACTGAGTCTCAGTCCCTGGGGGGAGATCAGACCGCACAGGTGTTGCGGTGGCACCAGCACAGGGGGGCACTGCCCCCCCCAGGGCTGCGTCTAGAGTCCGAGAACCAGGGGCTCAGGTCCGTCACCTCCCAGTGATCGTGCCGGAGTCTGGCCTCGGGGCTCAGCTTCTCCTGCAAGGAAACCGCGCTCAGGTGCTTCCTTACGCCAGGTAGACGGGACGCCCCCAACGCTGCCCCCAGCGGTGACTGCAACCGGCATGTGCCACCCGTGGGCGCCAGGTTTGTCTCATTTTTGGTGGTGTCCAGAAGGGATCCAAGCAGAGCTGACCCATCCATAGGACAGACCGGGGCAACTGCCCTGGGCCCCATGCTTTGGGGGGGCTGCGCTTCAGGGGGATGTGGGGTCCAGGGCAGTTAGTGGGGGGCTGGCACAGGCAGCAGCGAGCGACCCACTTGGCCCCAGCGCGCCCCACTCAGCATTGCTCGGGGGAGGGGGCAAAAGACAGAACGAGATGGGGCAGGGGCTTGGGGGAAGGGGTGGAATGGGGGCTGGGAGGGGGCAAAGCAGGGGCCAGGTCGCTTGCTGCTGCTGGTGCCAGCCCCCCTGCTAGCCCCCCAGGCCACCCTGGACCCAGAGTCATTGTGTCCATAGGACCAATAGGGGCAACCGCCCCAGCCCCACACTTCAGGGAGACATGGGGTCCAGGGTGGCCTGGGGGGCTAACGGGGGCCTGGCACCATTTTGGGGGACTGAATGGGAAACCAACTTTCACCAATATCCACTGCTTAGGGTCCTGATCCAGTGAATCACATAAGTATGTCTGTGGGGCCATTGAAGTCAATGGGACAACTCGTGTGTTGACACACTTTGCTGGCGCCAAGCTTAGGGTCTGATTTTTCTAAGTCTAAGAACCGACTTTTAAGACGTTATTTGTGAAACCTGGGGATGACTCTGGGGAGTGGACTTTGTACCCAAATGTTTGACAACGTTAGTTGTAAATACTCTGATTGGCGCGTCTTCAACAACACCCTCAGCTAGGTGGCGAGGTGTGACGAAGTGGGGCTGGTCTTAATGTTTCCTCTGAATGCTGTGGGGGGGCCTCCGTTTCTGGCCGACCCTCTGTCTCCTGGCAACTAATGCCCGGGGCCCTTCCCCCTGCCAGGGGATGCTAAAGGTGGGGGAGAACAAAGAGGTCAGGTGACCTCCTGGCCCAGGAAAGGAACTCAGCAGAGGAGGAGGGGCTGGAGGGGGTTTCAGTTGGGAGCTGGCTGGGAACAAGGAGTGAGGGCAGATGTGGGGATCTGGCTCGCTGTTTTAGACCCTGTTCCTGTCATCTCATAAACCTCTGTGTTACTGGCTGGCTGAGAGTCACGTCTGACTGCAAAGTGGGGGTGCAGGACCCTGTGGCTTCCCCAGGACCCCGCCTGGGCGGACTCGCTGTGGGAAGCGCACGGAGGGGCAGAGGATGCTGAATGCTCCAAGGAGAGACCCAGGAGGTGAAGCCGTGTGAGCTTCTTGCCCTGCAGACAGTCTGCTCCAAGGCAGAGGAGGCTCCCCAGAGTCCTGCCTGGCTTGGTGGGGAGCAGTTCCAGAGCATCGCCCGGGGACTCCGTGACATGAGATACATGGGCCCGTGTTGGCTCAAACAGCCTCTTGCAAAGGCCGTTTGTTCACCCCCAGCCGGGCTCGATTCCCTCCTGTTTGGCAAACAGGGCTGGGCGCGTAACTCTGCGGACGGGTCCCACAGGGCTGGAGCTTTTGTCTGGGTCCTGCCCAGTCCCGCTCTAGCTCAAACCCCAACAGCCGAGCTCAGTGATGGAGCAGTGGGTTTGTCTTTCTTTTCCAGAACCCGGCAATCGGGAAATCCAGGCCGATGGCCCATCCTGCGTCAGCAGGGGGGAGGGCGCAGCTGCCCAGAGCAGCCCATGGAGCAATGCCCACCAGGAGGGCCTCGTGCCCAGTTTTTATTCACCCTCCTTGCGCCCAGAGTGCCGGGGGGAGGGCGGATTGGTTAAACACAGGTGGGCTTCGAGAAACCATCCACACTGCACAATGCCAGCGTGCTGAGCTGGTTACGGGATAGCACCATGCCAGGCCTCTGCAGGGTGGCACCTTCTGGGCCACTGCGGTTACTGACTGGGACTGTGCCAGGCTGCCTGAGCACCAGCTCCGCAGCTCCCATTGGCTAGGAACCATGGCCAATGGAAGCTGCAGGGTGGCACTTGCAAGCAGGGGCAGCGTGCAGAGCCCCCTGGCCGCCCCTCCACCTAGGAGCTGGAGGGACATGTCGCTATTTCCCAGGAGCCACCTGAGGTCAGCACTGTCTGGGGACTGCACCCCAAAGCCCTTCCTGCACTCCAACCCCCTGCCTCAGCCCTGAGCCCCCTCCCACATGCGAACTCCCTATCAGAGCCCCCAGCCCACATCCTGAACCCCTCATTTCTGGCCCCACCCCCACCACAAGCCTCAGCCTGGAGCCCCATCCCATACTCTGAACCCCTCAGCTCCACCCCCTAGCCCAGAGCCCCCTCCTGCACCCCAACCCCCTCATCCCTGACCCCACCCGCCGGAGCCCTCACCCCCACCCCAACCCCCTGCCCCAGCCAGGTGAAAATGAGCGAGTGAGCGAGGCTGGGGGAGAGTGAGCAGGGGATGGCTTGAGCAGGGGCTGGGCCTCGGGGAAGGGGTGTTCGGTTTTCTGCGATTAGAAAGTTGGCAGCCCTCGCCCAGTCACTGGTGTTTGCATTAAGCATCTTCCAGCAGGAGAGCAGGGCTGGCTCCACTCGGGTAAAAGCTGGAGATCCAGGCCCCCCGGACAAGCAAATGACTCACCCAACCCCCCCCACCACACAACCACGCCAGCTGCCGTCAGGTCATTCCAGGTTTTATTCGCCCCCCTGCACACACAGCGTGACAAGGAGCTGCGTGGCCTGGGGCGCACGCTCCAGGCAGGCCAGGCTCGGCGGAGTCGCTAGCCTGACGTACGGAGGACTCGGGAGGCGCCGCAAAGCTTGGCACGCCAACGCTCGTGTCTGACTTGACCCTGCAGCACCCCCCATTGGTGCCTGGTGGGACTGCAGGTGAGCGGGGCAGGGAACTCCTCGCTCAATGGCGCCCCGGGGGAATGCGCATGCACATGGAGGAAATTCAAACCACGGTAGAAGCTTTTCTATAGCCTGGAAATGATCCCCTCCCTGCCCCTCTGCGGATCTGGCCTGGAACAGTTGCATGTCATTGGTGGCTGCAGCTTGGAGCCAGGGAGTGCTTAACGGGCAGGGAGTGCGTGGCCCTGGCTCCCCCAGCCCAGCCCTGCGTTGCCCCATCACCCCGTCCCATGCATAAACGGGACTTGCTCTAAGAGTCAAGACCCGGGGGGTATAAGGGGGGTAGCTTTGTCAGGCTATTAAACATGGTCGGCGAACACAAATAATTGGAACGAGGAGTCTGGTGGCACCTTAAAGACTAACAGAGTTAAGGTGCCACCAGACTCGTCGGTTTTGTGGCTACAGATTAACACAGCCACCCCCTGCTACAAAGAGTTGGGGGCTTTAGGTTCTGCCTGTCTCCATGGGAAAGGCTGGATTTTAGTCATGCTCAAGCTGGGCTTTTAGCTAACGTGCTTCCAGCCTGAGAACGTAACCCCAGGGCAGGAGTTCCGGTTCTCACGCTGTGCAACAAACACGGGAGCCAAAAGTACAGGCGCACCCGTAAAACGGCAGAAGTGATTTTGCAATCGGGGGGGCCTGGAGTCTGGCAGTTTGGTAACCAGGCGGTCCCTAGGCAGTTCGACTGTACGGATGTATAGGGACTGTTATGAAATGATCAATGCAAATGATCCACGTTAACGATCGGCAGTTTGGTTGTGGACCCCAGGCACGGATAACGGACAGGGACAAATCTTAGCTGGCCCCAGAAAGGGACTGAATACGGCTCTGCAGCCCAGTCGTTACAGAAAGGATGGGTCTGGTTGAAGTCACCACATTTCAGGTTCGTTGGGCTCCTGATTCAGGGCTTCTGAGGTGCTTCATTTCCCATGCATCTCGTTAGTGCAGCAGTGCGGTTCCGGGTCAGTGGGCTCCTGGGGCCTTTATGGAGCTTTGTGCTGGTCAGTTATAACAGGGCGTGTGCTCCTTGGGGGTCTAACTAATTGCGTTCCCTGCTGTGAACGGAGCCGGTTCCCTACGCAAAGGGAAAGTCTGCATGGCCCAGTTTGGGAAGGACCTGAGCTCACCCCTAGCGCTGGGGTGGGGTCAATCCACCAACAGTGACAGCCTGGTTCTGACACGGGGCCAGGACGGGACAGACACACAGGCCTGGGTGTAGCACTGGCATCTATTGGCTGCCCCCTGGCTCCCCTGTCCTCCTCACGCCCCTTGCAGTCCCGGCCCCCACAGAGGCCAGCCCTGCCCGCTCTGGCCGGTCTTGGCCCAGAAGGGACGTGAGCTGGGGCTGACAGACGGATTCCACCGAGAGCCTCGGGAGGAAGGGAAAAGCCGGCACAGGGTCTCTGTCCCCACGGTATCTCCACGCAGCCGTGACAGAAGCTGTGGGCCCACCGGGGCTCAGCCCGTGTGCACGCGGGGGGATGCACAACAGGGCAGAGCGGGAGGGTCTCGCTGCCCCTCCCTGGGGTGTTTGCGTTGCATTTCTCAGTGCACCCTTCCAGCGGCTGCTCCGTGCCCCGGGGCCGCTCGCCTCTGAACGGGGTGACCTGGGCCTGCCAGCCAGCCCCACTCACAGCGATTAGGAGGGTCCCGCGGCCTGGGCCAGAGTCAGCCGGACGCGTGGGGCCCCCGCTGCCGATTGCCTTGGAGCGTGAGCAGCTTTGGAGGCAGCGAAGCGTTCGCAGGCTGGGGGCGAGCGAGGGGCCCGCTGGGCCGACTCAGCCAGTGGTGCAGCAGCAGCCAGCTCCAGCTTCCTCCTCGGGGCTCGGGATCCTCCTCACACGCCAGCTGCCTCGTTACCTACACCCAGGCTGGGCACGCGTCTCCGGGTCCGATGAGCCTCGCCCTGGCACGCTGGAGGGCGAAGGTCGTCCGGGGGGCACAGCTGGGCCGTTGCTGCTTTGCTGGCCCCTCTGGACGGCTCCTTCCCGCCCTGCCAGTGGGACGTCACCTGATGGAGTGTGGAGGGGGCCCGGTCCCAGCCAGCTCTGCCTTCCCATCGGCCGAGCCCCCGGGGGCTGCTCCCGCCAGCTCACGCTGCCGGATGAAAGGCTGCTTGCTGCGCAGGGTGGAGAGGGGACGGCAGGGTTAGAATTCAACCAGCGGTATCGGCTCCAGGCCCGACCCTGCAAGCGAGGGGTGGGGGGGGGCCCTTGCGCTGCAGGATTGGGCCCGCACGGTAGCACTGTAACTATGGGGGGTGGCTGGGGGGGGAAGGGGGTAATAAAATCCGGCGAGCAGGGCAGAGGGTAAAACGTGGGTGCTGGCGCCTCGTTCCAGCTCCGCAGGGGGGCACAGACCAGGGTGGTCTGAAGGCGCTAACCGGGGCAGTGCCTGGGTGGGGGTGGCATTTCCCCGCTGCAGCGCTGCACCCTTCCTCCAGCTGCCGTGAAACCGCGAGTGCTGCAGTGAGACACCCGAGCGCCCGTTTCCCTCTGGCCTCCAGCTCCCCTGTGGCGATGAGTCCCACAGCTCCCACCCGAAGAGCTCAGCTCGGCGAAAGCATCTCATACCCCAGCGGTTCTAACACGGGGTCTGCGGACCCTTTCAGGGGGCTCCACGGACAAAACCCAGAGCCCGAGCCCCAGTGCCCCCCATGGGGCTGAAGCCCTGATCCCCAGTGCCCCCCATGGGGCTGAAGCCAGGAGCTGTGGGGTTGAAGCCCCGATCCCCAGTGCCCCCCATGGGGCTGAAGCCCTGAGCCCATGGGCAGAGTTGAGGGTACACAGGGGTGTTGCCCCTGTGACGAAGTGGGATTGTTCTTAATGTTTCCCCTGAACACTGTGGGGGGGCCTCAGTTTCTGGCCAACACTCTGTCTCCTGGCAACTAATGGCCAGGGACCTTCCCCCTGCCAGGGGATGCTAAAGGTGGGGGAGAACAAAGAGGTCAGGTGACCTCCTGGCCCGGGAAAGGAGCTGAGCAGAGGAGGAGGGGCTGGAGGAGGTTTCAGTTGGGAGTTGGCTGGGGACGAGGAGTGAGGGCAGACGTGGGGGTCTGGCTCACTGCCCCCCATAATGGACCCGGCCGAGGGGTCCCATTCCCTGTACCTACAAGCTCTGTTTTAGACCCTGTTCCTGTCATCGAATAAACCTCTGTGTTACTGGCTGGCTGAGAGTCACGTCTGACTGCAAAGTGGGGGGGCAGGACCCTGTGGCCCCCCAGGACCCCGCCGAGGTGGACTCGCTGTGGGAAGCGCACGGAGGGGCAGAGGATGCTGAATGCTCCAAGGAGAGACCCAGGAGGTGAAGCCGTGGGAGCTTCTTGCCCTGCAGACAGTCTGCTCCGAGGGAGAGGAGGCTCCCCAGAGTCCTGCCGGGCTTGGTGGGGAGCAGTTCCAGAGCATCACTTGGGGACTCCGTGACCCCCCCCAAAACTACAGTGCAAGAGCACTGCCGGGACAGCCCCACCCCCACCCCACTCCTTCCCTCCCTGCCCCCTGGCCCGGTCGGGGGTGGGAAGCCGGAGCTGGGCAGTGCAGGACAGCTGCTGCCCAGCGGGTGCCATGGGGCAGGTGTGCAGCGACCCTCGTCTGCTGCTGCTGCTGCTGCTGCTGCTGCAGGGGGGTGAAGCTGCTCCTCAGCTCCCAGCCCGCTTTGCTCCCGCCGCTGGTAAGAGCTGCCTGGGCAGGGGACCGGCTCCGTGGCTGGCAGAGCCCTCGGGGAACAGGGGCCGCAGGGGAGCCCTCTGGGCACACAGCCCCCAGCTACCCCCTGTGCTACCCCTCCCTGCCCCCTGAGCTACCCCCTGAGCTACCTCCTACCTGCCCCCTGCCTGCACTGCCCCTAGCTACCCCCTGAGCTACCCCCTCCCTGCCCCCTGAGCTACCTCCTACCTGCACAGCCCCTACCTACTCCCTGTGCAACCCCCTCCCTGCAGCCTGAGCTACCCCCTGCGCTACCCCTCCCTGCCCCCTGAGCTCCCTCCCTGCCTGCACTGCCCCTAGCTACCCCCTCCCTGCACACAGCCCCCAGCTACCCCCTGTGCTACTCCCTCCCTGCCCCCTGAGCTACCCCCTGCCTGCACAGACCCTACCTACCCGATCCCTGCCCCCTGCCTGCACTGCTCCTAACTACCCCCTCCCTGCACCCTGAGCTACCTCCTGCCTTCACTGCCCCCAGCTACCCCTGTGCTACCCCCTCCCTTCCCCCCGAGCTACCCCCTCTCTGCACACAGCCCCCAGCTACCCCCTCCCTGCCCCCTGAGCTGCCCCCCTGCCAGCACCCTGAGCTGGTTTAAAACTTTTTGAGTGGAGTCCCCCCATTGAGTTACATTTTTTGGCTTCCCCCACAGCCCAGACAGGCGGGCGGCCTGCTGAGGTGAGCCGGGGGTGGGGGTGTCGCTCCCTCCCCGGCCCCTGCTGTGTGGAGCTGGCCCGACCCCCGCTGGCCCCTGCCCACCCAAAATAGCAGTCACACTACACTTATGCCCGAGTCCCCCTCCCCCGCTGGGCCTGGAGTTTTTATAACATGTTGGGGGGGAGGGGGGCTCAGAAAGAAAAAGGTTGAGACCCCCCCTGGCCTACACCAAGCAGCCGCCCTGTCCTGCTTTCAGTCCCTCCTGCAGGCGCCGCCTTTCCCAGGGTGAGTTCTTGCCCCCAGTTGGTAGCTGAGGTTGAAATTCTCTCCCAGTGTAACTCCACCAGCCTTCCCCAGCCCCACGGAGACAGCTCACGGCCTCGGCTCGAGGGGCACTGCGCCCGCTGGCCCCAGGGGAGAGCAGAACGTGGGTGCAACGGTCAACAGCCCTCGGCACGGCCCAGCACCAAACCCGGCCACTGCCATGCGAAGCGCTGTGGGAACTCCCACCCCGTGTGTCTCAAGCGGCCCCCGGGGACGGACCCCACTTCTCCGCATTTTTCACGCCCCGTCCTGGTCATTCGGGGGCAGCAGCAACCCCCTAATAATCAGAGCGAAATGGGAATGAAGAGAGAGGAGCAACCCCCTGTGTGGGGGGGGTCTGGGATCAGGGAGGGGGGGCAGTTCCCCACCCTGGCACACAGCCCCCTTTAGCAGTCAGATGGCAACACTGCCAAGCCCACTCTGCCCACGGCAACCCAGCAAGCGAATGCCGGGGTCGGGGCCCACCAGCAGCGGGTGGGGATGGGCCAGGGAAAGGCGAGCGCCCTGGGTGTGCACTGCACAAACACCACAACACGCCACAGCAAGCAACAACTATCGAGAAACAGCGGCAGGAGCTGTTCCCAGAGTCGGCCTGACGGGGCGCTGGATCCTAGCCCGGGCTGCCCCCCAGAGCCCATCCAGGTGAGCAGAGCGATCCAGTCTGGGTTAGTCACCTGGCCTGACCTAACTGCAGAGCCCACGGCTAAGCCCCCCACCCCGTTACAGGTGCAGGGAAATCCAGGACCGGAGTTCATTTTGCCCGAAGAGGATCCTGGAGTCAGGGGGAAGTGATGGAAATGAGCCAGCCGGCAGAACCTCGTGGCAGAGCGGGGCAGAGACCCCAGGAGGTGGAGCCCATTGCAGCAGGCATGGACGCGCTGAGAACGGAGCCCTGCGGGTCAGAGCAGCACGCTCAGTTCGGAGCTCAGAGCACACGCCCGGGGGCCAGGCTGCCCTCACTCTTGCTCCCTGCTGAGAGCAGAAGCTCCCCACCCCCACACTTGCCCTCGTTCGGGCTGAGTGGGGAGCTGAGTCTCCATGGCCCATTGGATCCTTGGCCTCTCTCCTGGGGCAGCCGACAAGGGTGCACCGGGATGGCGGCGTTTCCCGTTGAGAATGGGTGTGACCCATGAATTAAAATTCACTGGTAGGTATCTGGCCCGCAGACCTCAAGGCACCAGCAGGCCTAGCGCGCACCCCCAGCAGGTCCCCGCTTTGCAGGATCTCACGCTGAGGCCACCCGTTCCCGGCTGCCGAGTCCTGAAGCGACCCGTCAGCTCCCACCCGCTTTGTGACAGGAAGTGGCTCTATCCCAGGGGTCAGCGGGCGTCTGGCGGGCTAGTGCAGGAGCCCACTTCACTCAGAGATCTGGGGTCCCAAAGGTGATACGGGCTTGGAGGCTTCTGCTTGATCCTGGCGGACGCTTGTCCGTATCCCAAACCCCTGCCAACAGTGTGGAGCAGAGCAGGCACAGGCTGGAGGAGCGGGGGAGCGGATGCAGGTGAGGATTGCGGGGTAACAGCGGAGTTGGGGGGGGATCGGACTGGACAGATGGGCACTGAAGTGCACCGGCAGAGCTGTGCGTGTGGAATCTCGCACACTCGTCCACGCTCCACTCCGAGTTCCTCACTTAGCTAAGTCACCGCAGAGCAAAAATGAGTCTCTCCTGATGCGCCAGCGCAGAGAGCCTGTGGCAGAGGGCGAGGACATAGCGAGAAGCAGAGCGATTCCAGGCATGGGGCCAGACCTCCACTGTGCCCCCTCCAGCCTCTCCAGCCCAGGGCCTCCCACTCAGTCGCTCGCTAGCCCGTGTCTGTTTCACAGAGGGACGAGGCCAGACCCGCGCCCGCCGGCTCCTCACACACTGACCTGGCGACTCACCGTCAGCAGCACCTCCTGGTTATCGGCCAGCGCCTGCTTGGCTAAGTAGCGCTCTCGCTTGATCTTCAGCTCCAGCGACCCCGGGACATCGGGCACCAGCCAGTCGATGAGGCGCAGGAAGAAAAAGACGACGTGCTGGGGGGGCGGGGGGAGCGGAGGGGACAGCGGCGAGGAGAGGCAACGACAAATGGACAGTGAGACGCAGGGGCAGGCGGACGAAGGGAGCGGCAGGGAGGATAAAGGCACGTGGAAAACAAGAAGAAAGGACAAGGTTCAGAGAGGCTCCATTCGCAATGGCCCAGCTGTCTCTACCCTGTTAGTCATGGCCAGAGGGGAAGACTGGCCTAGTGGTTAGGGCCTGAGCTTGGCACTTAGCCTTGTGGGGCATCAGGGAGTCGTGAGGCCAGACACACTGACAACCGTGTGGGGCTCGGGTCCTACCACGCAGATCCCAGCCCTACAGCAAGGGCGGGCTGCCCACCCAGCCCCACAGCGGGCAGCCGCTGCAAGCCACTGGCCCATTCACTGAGACTGTTTTAAGCAGCAGGCAGGGTGCTGAATATGGCCTGGACCCACACTGGGCACCACCCATCCCCTCCCTTTGATTCCCAAGCTCCTGGCCCAGCCCAGGTCAGAATCACCCCCAGTCCACGTCTGGCCACCTTCAACCCCTCCAGGTTTGCCCTCCAACCAACACTCTGCATTCCCAGACGCTGGGAGCTTCATACCAAACCGCCAGGGGCAGGGAGCCTCTGTCGGGTCCCTAATGCTAGTCACCCACATAACAGTAACGGGGCCTCTCGCCAGAGTCCTGGAGCCTCTGCTCCAGCTGGGCTTGGGGACGCAGCACCGATGTGTCGCCCAAGTGTGTCATGGACAGTCAGGAAAGTCCTCCAGACGGGGGCGCTGCACAGCCGGCCTCCCTGGCATGGTCCCCGCGCCTCTGGAGGGAGCATGGGAGGGCGGAAAGTCAGGTGACAATGCCAAATAGTTGGGATGGGGCAGGAAGGAACTTTTCTGGTCCTTGGAAAGGAGCCACAGCTCAGGTCTGGCTCGAGCTGGGGTCTCGGGGAGAGGTTTGTGTGTCCAGACTGGCTCCTCTGCCCTTCAACGCAAACCCCCCCCCCGGAGGTTTCTGATCCACCAGGGCGATGGGCTTGGTCCAGGACCCTAAAGGGACACAGCAGAGAAGAAGGGGCAGCCCAGCCCCTCCCCGCTCAGCTCCCCGCCCTGGCCTGGGTCCAGCGGCTGGCAGGGGCTCCGCGCGGCACAGGGGGGCCGGGGGGAGGATCGCCGAGCCCACGCCTGCACGGTGCCGACCGAGGCTCACCTCGAAAGCGATGATGAAGCCCAGGCGGACGGCCAGCAGCTTCCAGTAGAAGAGGGTGTAGCTGCCATTGGCATCCCGGAAGGCTTTGTACCTGGGCAGAGGGCAGCAGCTTAGGGGGGGCTGGCTCGGTCCCCCACTCGTGGGCCTCACCTTGGTGGGCGGGGCGAGGAAGGGTACTTGACTGACAGCCCTGGCAGCTCCCACACTCCAACCCCCCCAGACTAGAGCCCCCCCGGGGGACAAGCTGGGAGGTCAGACCCCATGGGCCAGTCAGCCCTGGGTCCCTGCTGACCTGCCAGTGAGTGGCCAGCTGGTGCCAAGGGGGGCAGAGCCTTCCTGGCAGCCGCCCTTTGGGAACTGGGCTGAGACCCACCAACCTCATCTCACCCAAGCCCCCACAGTGCCCAGACCCAACCCCAGGGAAGCCTCGGAAAATGGGCTTGGTTCTGCTCAGCTGGGGAGAAAAGGGTCTTAACTGCAGCACCCCCTTGCCCTCTCCCCAGCCCCCTGCGCTGTCCCTCCCCTTTCCCCACTGACCCATCCCCCCTCCCACCACCTCCCCGGGCCTGGCACCTGCACAGGGTGTGGTTGCCGGTGGCCAGGTAGCGTGGGGGGGAGTAGGCCAGGGTGAAGTTGACGTAGCCCTGCAGCTGGCTGTCGTGCTCGTACTGGTAGAGGAGCCGGGGCAGGAAGTCCGAGGTGAAGGCGATGAGGAAGGCCTGAGTGCGCAAGGACGAGGGTCAAGGGCGAGTCATGTGGGGCGTGCCCCGGCCCCCCCAGCCCAGGGGTGAGACCAGCGCCACCCTGAGGGGCACAGGGCTGCTGCAGGGGTGGCTGGAGGTTCGGGCCACAGGCTGCCCTGCTGGGAGCGATGAAGGAGAGGAACGTGGCTGGAGTGGCAGGGGGAGGAGAGCGGCCAGGTCAGTGCAGGGTTTCAGGGAGCACATAGAGATGGAGGCCTGGAAGGGACCTCGAGAGACCATCTAGTCCAGCCCCCTGCCCTGAGGCAGGACTAAGTATCATCTAGACCAGCCCTGGCAGGTGTTTGTCCAACCTGCTCTTTAAAACTGCCACTGATGACAGATTCCACATCGTCCTGCGGTTCCAGTGCGTAACTGCCCTGAGAGCCAGGGAGCTTTTCCTAACGTCCGATCTAAACCTCCCTTGCTGCAATTTAAGCCCCTTGCTTCTTGTCCTAGCCTCAGAGTTAACGAGAACAATTTATCACCCTCCTTGTCACAACCTTGTATGTGCTTGAAAACTGTTCTCATGTCTCCCTCAGTCTTCTCTTCTCCAGACTAAACCAACCCAGTTTTTTCAATCTTCCCTCCTAGGTCGTGTTTTCTAGATCTTTCATCATTGTTGTTGCTCTTCTCTGGACTTTCTCCAATCTGTCCCCACCTTTCCTGAAATGTGGCGCCCAGAACTGGACACAATACTCCAGCTGAGGCCCAGTCAGCACAGAGTAGAGCGGAAGAATCACATCTCGTGTCTTACGTACAGTGTTCCTGCTAATACAGCCCAGAAGGATGTTTGCTTTTCTTGCACCCATGTTACACAGTTGACTCATACTCAGCTTGTGGTCCAGTCTGACCCTCAGATCCCTTTCTGCAGTGCTCCTTCCTAGGCAGTCATTTCCCGTTGTGTGTGCGCGCAACGGATGGTTCCTTTGTACTTTGCATTTGTCCTTAGTGAATCTCATCCTATTTACTTCAGACCATTTCTCCAGTTTGTCCAGATCATTTTGAATTTTAATCCTATCCTCCAAAGCACTTGCAACTCCTCTCAGCTTGGTTTCATCCACAAACAGTCTATGCCATTATCTAAATCATTGACGAAGACATTGAACAGAACCGGACACAGAACTGATCCCTGTGGGACCCCACTCGTTACGCCCTTCCAGCATGACTGTGAACCACTGATAGCTACTCTCTGGGAACGGTTTTCCAACCAGTTATGCACCCACGTTATAGTAGCTGCAGCTAGGTGATATACTCTAGATTGTTTATGAGAAGGTCACATGAGACAGTATCAAAAGCCTCGAGCTACACCACATCTACCGCTTCCCCCATCCACACAGCCTGTCACCCTGTCAAAGAACGTTGTCTCTCAAGTCACCTAAGACCAGATGGAGGGGGTCAGGTGGCAGAGATCGGAGAGGGGGATTGGGCGCCATAGGGATACATGTGGGAGCCTGGATGGGTGACCCCCAGCCCTGGAGAAGCTCCAGGTGCAGGGAAAGCTGGGGCACATGGTATCCTGCTCTGGCAACCTCCTGTCTTCAGAGCCCATCCCCAAGGCAGACAGGGCACAATCCACCCTCACCGTCACCGAGGCACGGCTCCTTTAGAGCCCTGTGGGCACGGCGCCCACCCCACGCAGCTTATGCCAGGGGCAGCCCAGGGACAGGCAGCCAGCAGAGGCAGCTTGGCGAGAGGGAGGAAGGAGGGTGCCAGGGAAGCAGCAGGAGGCTGCTCCAAGCAGGGGGGCAGCGGGAATGGAGGCAGGGAGCCAGCAGGGCATGGGAGGGGCAGGGTGAGTCGAGAGACACAGGGCATTGGATTGTTCCAGGCTGCTCAGTGCCTGGCCTGGGCACGGCCTCCGAGGAGCCGGCTCTGCACTCACGTTGACGACGACGGAGATCTGAGCCAGGACCTCCAGGATGAGGAACCAGACCCCGATGTTCTGGGCGCGGTAGGCCACCGGGCGCCGGTACTCGCACACGAACTTCTGGGCGTCCAGGCGGATCTCCACCCAGTTATTGAGTAGGGCGAAGAGCGGGGCCAGCGGGAAGGCAGCCACGAAGATCGTGATGAACCCGAACTGCAGCACTGCGAGCCCAAGGGAGCAAGGAGAGAGGAGGCCGCTCAGCCAGGCTCTGCTCCCCCATCGCCAGCAGGATCCCTGCTGGAGAGGCTGGGACTGGGGTACCTGGGTGCTCCCCTCCACAGCCGGCACTTCTGCCCCAGGCCCTACAGCGCCCCCTGCTGCACATGCTGGGCGCTCCCCCAGCCAGTGCTCTCTGTAGAATGAATAGCTTTTAGTTACAAACCAAACACTCCCCAGGCCTGGCCCCGGCTCTCCCTCCAGCAGCAGGGCTGGGTATACAGCTCCCTGCATTACGGCTGAAGCTCCAGCAGTGTGGGATTTCCACGCAGGCTGAGCCAGAGTCGCTGGGCACCAGCTGCCGGGAACCAGCTGCCAGCGTCTCCCCTAACCCGGCCGGCTGCGCCCCTCGCTCACCCATCTCCAGGTACTCTTCAAAGAGCCCCTCGCACTCGATCAGCTCGTAGTCCTCTTCCCAGCGCGGGGGCTCCTGGCTGATCTGCGCGCCCCGCACCCTGGCCAGCTTGCGCTTCTGCCGCCAGGCCTTCAGCTTGCTGCAGAGGGGAAGGGGGACAGGGGAGAATCCGGGGGCTGGTTCTAGGAGTGTGTGGGTGGAGGATGGGGGCTGCTTTTATACCAGCCAGAGGGAGTGAGGCACATGGCCACATCTTGTATCACACAGGTGCTGTCCAGGATTTCCCTGCAACCATCATGGGTGGAACCTGCCCTCTGCTAGAGCAGTGGGTCAGTGCCAAGGGCCCCCCAGCCTGCCCCGGGCTTGGCAAGAGGAGAAACCAGCACTGGATTTCTGAGCCAGCTGGCTCAGCCCCTAGACCCTCCTTTCCCAATCACTGGATGGACAGACGCACGCAGGCACCTGACTGACTGAATGCCATGGCCTGCCCCCCGCCTTCTGGCTCCTGCCTGGGGTGCCCTGATGGTTCCCAGCCCTATGGGATGGGGTGTACCCTGACACAAGCCCGATAGCTCCTGGCCTCCTAACACCAAGCTGCCCCCACCGCCAGGCTCCACCGGGCACTCACGGGATGACGAACTCCTGGACGTTGCTGATGATCTGTTTCCCCACCATGATGATGAACAGCTGCTGCGCCAGTTCGATCAGGCACCCGCCGGGGCCGCACTGCGGGAGCCAGGAGAGAGAGGCGCACCCGGTCACTCAGGCCTGGCCTGGGTTAGCTCAGCAGCTGGCTCGGCCTGCACTTCCCCGGTGCAGAACGACCCAGCCTTGGGGGAGAGAGATGGGAGGTCCAGCCCCACAGCTCCCAGCACAGGCCAGACCAGCTCCGCGCTGGGATTGCACGGCCTCTCCCCTGGCAGCCCCAGCAGACTCCTAGCATGGGAGCCCCACCCCGGGGTCCATCTCGGCCTGGATCCCATCTCTGAGAGCGACCACTGGCAGCAGAGACGCCCAGCAGGGTCCCTAAGGGACAGAACAGGAGTGTCTCCTAAGGACAGGGTGATGGAACCCCAAGGGAATCTGGCTGGTAAAGGACAAACCATCAAAGCTCTTTGGAGGAGGGACTGGCTCTTTGTTCTGGGTTTGTACAGCTTCTAGCGCCCTGGGGTCCTGGGCTGTAGCTGGGCCTCCAAGAGGCTCCCCGTGGTGTCCCCGACCCCGGAGACTCACCTCCTCGTTCCTCAGGCCGAGCAGCGTGCCGTACTGCCCGGGGTACCCCACAAACCTGCGGAGACAGGAGACGCCTGGTCGGTTGTTTCTCTGATCTGCGGCAGGGCAGGCATCGACAGGCTCATTTCTCACAGTCCCTACCCACTGGGGCAGACTGCCGAGGGGGGCGGGCTCCCCGTCTCCTCAGGGCTTCAGAGCCAGCCCGGCCGTTAGCCAAGCACAACTGCCATGCCCAGCACAGGATGACCTCCTCGGGTGACCCAACGGCCCTTTCTGGCTCCGCATCGCCTTGCTCTCACCCAGGCTGCCCCAAAGACAGAGCCCCCCCAGCGCCGGCTGCCCCTCCCCGGAAAGGAGAAGGGGCACGGGAGGATGGGGGGGGAGGCGCTGGGTGCAGGGATCCGACCCTGCCAGGCAGTGAGCTAGCTGCAGGCGGGCGCGCTAGCAGCCCCAGGCTGGAGGTGCTGAGCTCAGGCATCTCTGCAGCAGGCACAGGCTGGGATGAGGTCAGGGCGATTCTCCGGGGAGGCTGCTGGACACAGCCAGACCCTGCGGTTCTCTCACCCGGCCTTCGCTGCCTCCTGGCGCCGTGGGGGTCTCCCTCAGACCTCGCCTGGATCCACCCAGCAAGGAACGGGCCGTGGCCGGGCCCGCTGGCACGTGGGGGCTCCAGAAGGGGGGTCATGCAGCAGCCACACTTCCCTTCCAGCACAGCCGCCCCCCGCCCCCCGCATGCCAACAGGCATCACGGAGCTCCCGGATCTGGGTGGTGGGCGCCCATCCCAGGCTCCTCTCTGAAGCAGCAGCTGCAGCCCAGCCCCTTCCCTGCAGGACGGTCCTGCCAGCGCCGGGAGAAGGACCCTCGCCCGAACCCTCCGTCCTGCCACACGCGCTTTCCCTGCGGGGCTCATTCCTGGCTGTTCTTCAGCCTGGGGGTGGGGCTCTAAGGGCTCCCCCTGGTGGTAGGTTTAACCCCTGCACTCCTGCCCCTGTTCGTGGGGGCCAGGCTCAAGGTCGGGGGTTGAGTCCAGGGCGGGTCAGGTTTCTGGTTTGCCGGTTCCCAGCTCCAAAGCGATCTCACTTGCGCTCCAGCGATGGGCGACAGAAATCAGGACACCCAGGAGGTTTGGGATTTTTTCCACATAAATTTGGCGTTAAGTCATCTGCTCCGAGGAATTTCAGCTGCGGCTGGGAGAGCAGGGGGACAGAGTCTCTGAGCCAGCCGGCTGGTTGTGCAAAGCCCCTTGGGGGATCTGACCCTCTTTCAGATGGGGGTAGGGGGCTTCTAATGTAATCTGTGATGTGTTAATAACAACAGAGGATCCTGGCAACCACGCCAAGGCCCCACCGGAAGAGGGCAGAGCCGTTTCACACGGGGCGAGAGATTCAATGGTGTATTCATAAACCTTGCCCACCTGTGGTTTTGGGGGGGGATCTCCGAGCCCACAGCTGAACAGTGCATCCATTGTGCAGGGGCATCGGCAGACACATGGCATGGGGATCCCGGGCATGACTGGAGCAGCCAGATGTTCCACAGATGAGTCACATCTACCTTTTCTGTCCTCCCAGAGTAACCACATCATTCCTCCCTGGCTGATCACTGAGCACCTGGGCTCCAGTCCCTCCCTACCCAGGATGTGATTGAACTGGGGGTTGGCAGGTGGCTCCAAGGGAGGGGGTTCCCCTCCCTAGGAAGGGGTGTCAAGAGCCGGCCACCCCTCCCCAGAACCTAGCTCCATGGCCAGGTCAGAACAGTGTTTGGAAGACACGGAATTAGGGGTAGCACAACATACCATACAGCCACCCAGCATGCTAACGTGTGCCAGGCATAGCACACGCTGCCATATAGGTCATGCATCCCGACATGCATGTGCCGTGTACAGGCGCATGTGCCATCATGTGATACGCTTACGGCTCACGGGAGTGTGCATGCACCATGGGCACGGTGCCACACACGCTGGGCACGTTTCCTGGCATCATTCGCGTCAGTGCAGTGGAACGCAGCACGGCCCAGGGACAGAACGTCTCTCGAGTGGCTGCAGCCTCCAGCTCTGCCCACGGAGCCCAGTGCCCTGCTACACCGTTCCCCTCCCTCCCGCCTCAGGGAGGCCCCGGCCCCGTATCACCCGGGCCCCTCGCACACAGAGCCACGAGAACACGCCGTCTCATACCTGCCTTTGAAGAAGGCCACGTAGAAGGGGGAGGAGTAGAAGTTGACGAACTGGAAGATGAAGACTTTGAAGGTGAAGGCGTCCTCGTGCAGGGTCTGGGTCCGGTGCATCTCTGCGGAGGGGACACAAGGGAACACACGGGCACTGCCCAGCGGCCACGGTAGCCAGTCAGCTCCCCGGCCCAGCGGGCTTGAGGCTACGGGAGGGAGCATCACTTCCTCTGCCACTGAGGACGCCCCCTCCCCTCACTCCACACCTGAGCCATCCCCAGCTCACACCGGCGCCTCCTGCTGATAGACCCGGGCCCAGACCCTTCCAGGATTTCTGGTCACAGCTCTGCCATCAGGGTTGAGCCGGGCACAGGAGCAATACACGTCCACATGGAACCCACAGTACAGGAGCCAGGGTGTTTGTCCCGCTGTAGTGACTGGTCCGTGTAAGAGGGTAAGCGTCTACTACTGCTGCTAGCTTATGGAGCTGCTCCTTTAGCTCAAGTGGGAAAGGCGCTTTTGGCCTTCAATCCCCCTTGGCGACCGACGGTGGAAGGGCTGTCGGTGGCTGGGGGACTCAAACGCCCGTTGCATGAGGTTCTCTCTAGCAGGGCCCGTAATGCCAGGGGCTCTCAGCTGGCCTGGGTGTGACGAGGATTCAGGCACTCGCAGGAGCGCTGGGTCGCAAGCAACGCCCTGCGCAGACCAGTGGAAAGTGCATCAGCCAATCACAAATTCCATACGCCCACTAGTGACCTCGCTGCGGGGCTTGTCCCGGTGGGAGTGCCCACCTGGGTCCTGCAGCGCCGGCCCCCTCCTCCCACACAGGGGACAGGCTGAGCTCTCTGTAGCTGAATTGACCTGGGATGGAGAAACCATATTGATTTCAGCAGAGCTTGGATCTGTGATACAGCCCTTCCCCGAGCCCCGCCGCTGCCCCCCCCCACACACACTCCACGTCTGCACAGCACCCAGAAGGTGGCCAAGGCCAGGACGTGCCAGACCTTTGCAAAGGTGCAGGGGGCCCCCCCCAGAGCTCGCTTGAGGGGGCACCATCCAGCCCTTCGAGCCCCAGAAGCCAGCGTAGCCACGCTCCCCTGCACATGACTCCGGGACTGGGCCTAGGCTGAGGTCTCTGCAGGACAGTGGGAGCAGCCCGGGGGGAGCTGCCGATAGCTTCTCCTACTCACCCCACCTGGTGAGCTTCTCCGCCAGGGAGGTGTAGACCTGGCTCATGAGGAGGATCAGCGCCAGGTTCACCAGGGTGCTGCTGATGTTCGCTATGTTCCCAGCCTGTAAAAGAGCGAGGTAAGTAACGCGCTTCCCTCCCGCTGGGAGCTTCCTGAGTCACAACTCACCCCTGGCTCCTAGCCAGCGCCAGCTCCCAAAGCTCCTCACAAAGGAGGTCAGGGTCACGAGCCCCATTTTATAGATGGAGAAACTGAGGCGAAGAGCGGGGCAGAGCCGGGACTAGAACCAGGTCTCCAGAGTCCCAGTGCAGAGCGGTAGCCCCATAGCCCTGTCCCGGGTCCAGCTGAGCCCTGGCGTGGACCGGAGGGTGGGCTCCACTCCAGCAGCTCCACACAGCTGGCCAGAGCTCCACCGTTCGCAGCCTTAGGAGCTGCTGACAGCCAACGTGCCCTCCCTAGCCAGGTGCCCAGCAGCTGACTGACAGCGCGGGGTCCAAGCAGGGTTTGTCACCCCAAGCACAGCCGGACCCCAGGGCTGTCCGGGAGGGGGTAGCGCCGAGCCCCTGCAGGGCACAGGACTCACCTGGGTCACGAGAATGGCGTTGCCCGTGTGATACATCACCACGCTGATGATGCCCCGGTACATGATCACGGAGACCAGGAAGATCATCACCACGCACAGCTGGAAGTGAGCAAGGGAAGCCCAGGCATAAGCAGTGGGAGGTGGGTGACCCGGCGCTGAACTGGGGGAGCGGACGGCAGGCGGAGCAGGGAGCGCCCCCAGCTGGACGGCTCCGCCGTGCCAGCGAGGAGCAGGCTCTGAGCCTCCCGAACTGCCAACGCCCAGCCCCGGTCTGCCCTGGGCTCCATTCTCTTGTGGGGCTGGGAGAAGTGAGGGGTCTCTGGTCCCGGGGCTGGTGTCAAACATGGGGGGAGGTGTTAGCACCCCCATGTGGGTCTCGCCCCAGCTTTGGGGGACACCCTGACACTCCACCAGGCCCCTTTGCCACACTCCTGGTGGAAGGAGCCCACCCGTGGCAGCTGAAGGAGGACAGATGTCCCGTGGAGACGGGCAGTCCACCCTTCCCACCTGCGCCAGCGGCTCCTTTAACGGGGGGCATCCGGAGAGTGACCCCTGCTGGGGGAAGCTGGAAGTGACACCAGACCCAGGCGCTGTCCATTCTAATCACCGCCATTCTCTTTGCCACGCCTGTTAACGGTCAAAGCCCAAACTGTGGGGCCTCCCTTGCAACCCGCCCCTGCTTCCCAGCTCCGCCGGGGTCGCTGCACGCTGCGCTGGGGGGTGGGATCAGGGCAGGATAGGGAGCCCTTTGCGCCTAAGCTGCCCCAGGCCAACAGGGATTAAATTCACTACCACCATGTAGTGGCCATTGCGTTGGCTGGCATGAGATGAGTTTGCTGGGTCTCAGCCCCAGTCAGACAGGAAGGCTGACTTGGGGACAAGGCCCGGCTAGGAGGCAGCAGAGCGGTGTTCGGAGCCAGAAGCGTGAGCTCCTGCTAGCAGGAGAGGAGGGAAAAGGACAGGGGACGGGAATTGCCATCAGCACTTTCCTCGCCCTGCTCCGGGGCCTACGAGTTTGATCCCCAGCCAGACGGTTCAAAGAACAGGGCAGTGTCCTGCCCGGGCACGTCTCCACCTCTCCCGGGCAGGGGATGTCAGCCCAGGCCACGTCCTCCTCCTTACCATGATGACAATGGCCATGGAGCCCGTCAGGATGCGGGAGAGGCGGTCCCGCTTGGGGAAGTACGGCTCCTTCACCCCCGTGATGGGGTTCTGCTCCATCCGCGGGGCCATGGCGGCGAACTCGGGCCTGGGCCGCTCCTGCAGGAGGGGAAACGGAGCCAGAGGGGGATTCAGCCCCCATTCGCCTGGCGTGACTGGTGTGGTTCCCCCTCCCAGGGCATCCCCGCTGGGGAGAGAACAGGCTCTGCTGGGCATCCGCAGGCGTGCCCAGATCCTGCAGCCTCCTGGACAAACCTCGCTGAGTTAGTGTAAGTATCGTGGGGTTCCCAGCGTTACGACGGCCGGTGTGTGTGTCCTAGTGTGGGAGGGCAAGTGACTTCTTTTCGGGGGAAACGGGGCTGATGCACTGTGGGAAGGTCACGTTCTTCTGAGGACACTGTAAAAACAAGGGGCCAGACACGCTGAAGTCGTTTCCCCAGGAAATCTCTAGGAGGAGGCACCTACTCTGCAAGGTCTCCTTTCGACGCATCGCCCTGCGGGGGCCTTTTATCCACTACCTCTCCAGAGACCCAGAGAGGCTAAAGGAGAGACTCTCACACTCACGGGGGTGCTAGTTCTGAGCACAAGCGGCGTGGAAATTGGGAGCCCAGGAGAACCCCCTGGGTGGGGTTGAAGGACTAATCACCAGCCAGAGCCCTGGCTCGAGTGGGGTGAGCTCCGCTCAGCTGTTTAGCACATGTGCAGGTTCCTTTATTGGTTAATCGATTTTCTCTGAAACGCTTTTACCGTATGAATCAATGTGCTTGCTGAGGGAGAGCGGGGTGGCACCGTATAACTGCCGGCAAGACACCGTTTGCAGCCTCCGGAGAGAAAGCAAAGTGCCAACACTGGCCACCCACCAGCCTGCTTTTCTGGGCAATGGCACAGTGTAAGCAGGAGGCTGCACAGCCTGGAAATAGCCCGGGCAGCAGGGAGAGAGACGCGGGTTTCCACCCAAGAGAGGGGACAGCTGAGGAGGAGAAGGGTGGGGGCCCTTGGTGGGCTATTGAGGGGAATACAGGTTCAGCTGCCATGAATGGTGCCACCTGCCAACCCAGTGCCATCGCTGGGGGAGTCGGTGCATCGCTGCACTCGGCTCTGCTCCCATGTCCAGGACTGGCACCAGTTAGTGGCTGGAGACCTGAAGAGAGAGTCTCCTTAAACTCCTCTGGTCTGTCTGTGCTTTGGGGCAGGCGGCCTCGTTCCCTGCAAGGGGAGGCGTGTATCCGGCCACAGCCCCCCTCTGGCCTCAGGGAGGAGAGGGAAGGATCCCCGACACGCACGCCTGCCCCCATGCTGGCTAGCTGGGCAGAGCCAGCCACGGTGGATGGATGGTCGTGGGAACCACCTCCTCCTCCTGGAAGTCCATGCAGTCCCAGTGGTGAGCCAGCGTGGCGCTTTTCCTCTTCCAGTACTCCAGGAAGGTCACGGCCCAGAAGGACATGAAGACGCTGAAGAAAACCGTCCCGGGGTGATCAAACAGGTACCCGACCTGCAGGGGCACAGAACAGAGGGGCCACCCGGCCTCTTCACCAGACGCAGAAGCCCGTTCCCCCTGCACATGCATTGCCATCTTCACCGCCTCCATCTCACACCTCTGGCCTTGCTCCCTACAGCGCCTCCTGCTGGCGCGGGGGTAGCTGGACGCTCTCCTTGAACTGCTGCCCCTACGCCTTAGCCACCTGGAGTTGGGACAGGCTGGCGCTAGCTCCTGGGGCCGGCACCACTGTGCCATTTCCTACGGCGCCTCCTGCTGGGAGATGCTGGGACTGGAGTAGCCAGGGGCTCCCCGGCAGTCAGAGCTCCCGCCCCCTCCCCTCAGCACAGCTCTGAGCAGGGGGAGCTCCAAGGCATGGCTTTGTGGGCGTCTGTGCAGGGAAAACCCCAGAGGTGGGGATTTCTCACTGCATCGAGCCGGGCCCCCTTGGGCAGCAGGGTCTGGGCCTGTCTGCATTAGCCCCCAAGCGGCCTTCCCTTACCTTAGCCATGGGGCAGATCTCCGAGATGTTCCAGGTCTCACACGTGTCACAGAGCGGACACATGAGGAACTGGCCTCCGCTCTCGCAGATCTCCTGCCTGTGGGAAGCCAGCACAGGGCTGGGTTAGCAGGGCACGGCTCCTCAGGAGAAACACACGGCTAGCACTTCACCAACCCCACACCCACTGCATACACGTACACGCATGCACAGGTCCCCACACGCACCACCACACGTGCACACACATGTACACAAAACCAGCACATGCACGTGTCTGCACAGACACACATGTTCTTGCACAGGTAGTTATCATTCGGGAGCTCCAGAACGACCTGGGATGGAGTCAGCAGAAATGCCCCAAACTCCCACCCATCCTCTGATCTCGGGTGGGGAGAACAGCTCAGGCCGAAACCAGCCAACATCTGACAACGTCCACCCCAGAGATGGAGCTCAGGTTCCTCAGGCTTGGCTTCATCCCAGAGAACCACCCACCCATCTGTCCATCCATCCATCGACCCACCCACCCACCCGCCTATCTATCCAGCCAGCCATTCACACACCCACCCATCCATTCACACACACACACCCATCCATCGCTCCACCCACCCACCTATCCATCCACCCACCCCTCCAGCCATTCACACACCCACACCCGTCCATCCCTCCATCCACCCACCCGTCCATCCATCCGCCCAACTACCTATCATCTCCCCACCTGCCATCCAACAACCCATACTCCCGTCACCCACCCTCCCACCCTCCCGTCTCTCTAGTCACCACATATCAAAGCCCCTCCTTGTGTCTCCCTCCTTTCTTCTGACAGCTGTGACCCCGGGGCTTTTGCTAGGCCTGGGAGCGGAGAGTGATGGGAGCTGCTGGAGTAGCCCCTATAGCGCCCCCACCCCCTATAGCCCCCACCCCCGCGAGAAGGCAGCACCCAGGCCGCACACTAGTAACGGCGGCTGGCGGCAGCCTGCGAATTCCTGTGTGTGAGGGCTGGATGTCGGGGGGCAGGGAGGGGGGCAGGGTAGGATGGCAGGGGTCCTCCTCACACACCCCCTCCTGCGCTCCCAACCCCAGCCCCACAGACTCACGCAGGCGTGTTGGTTCCCATGGCAACCAGGCCTGCGAGGAAGACCACGGTGCCCACGGCCGCAGCAGGGAGCAGCCAGGCCGTGTAGAAGCCTGCAGAGGGGACGGGCACGTGAGACCAGCCCCCGGAGGAGGGCGACACCGGGCAGGGGAGACCCCCTCCCTCCCCTCTCCATCAAGGCTGGGGCACCAAGACTCCTGGGTTTCACCCCCAGGGCTGATGCCCTGTGTGGCTTGGGGAAAGTCCCTCCCCCATCCGTGCCTCAGTTTCCTCAGCTGTAAAATGTGGACGATGATCCCGCCCCACCTGGCAGGCTGGGGGCAGGACTAAGGCACTTGCAGACTCTGCATGGCACCTCGCTCGCCCTCTTCCACCCCACGCCCGCCCACGCCCCTGTGAAGCAGGAGCACGGGGCACCAGGGCAGCAGCCACATGGCACTGCTGGCACTTCGCGGCAGCACCAAGGGAAAGAACCAGGAGACCTGCCCACATGGTCCTGCCCCCCGGCCCTTTCTGTACCAGTCAGGGTGCCGGGAATCTGCCTCTGCCGGCCGGACACCGAGAGCCCTGGGCAGCGCCACCGGGCAGCACAGGCTGGGTGAGCCTGGCTGGGGGCAGAGAGAAGCCCTGGGGCTCTGTGTGTCCAGCAGGCTCCAGGAACAATCCCCGTGATCCCCATCCCAGCCCCAAGCTGGCCCCTGGGACGCTGCAGGGGGGGCGCCGGGGGCGGTGGGGCAGAGGCGGACAGAGGGGAGGAGGAGGTGGGCTCTCACCCAGCCAGGCGAAGTAGATGGCAATCTTCTCCCCGAAGTACTGGCGGATGTGATCCAGCGGCTGGTACCGGTACCAGCAGCCCCACTGGGCCCAGAAGCGGTAGAGGACTTGGCGAGGGTTCAGGGCTTCATCGGGGACCTCAGAGTCAGGCGTCTCGAAGGGGCCCTGGGTCAAGGCAACAGAGAGGGAGACGGGTCGGCCACCTGCACAGCCAGGGGCGACCGCGGATGGGGCAGGGTCTCTGCGGTGCCCAGGGAGCAGAGCTGCCAACGGCTGCCCGGGACCCCCGCCTAGTGCCAGCTGAATGGCCGCAGTGACCAACCAGGACCTGCAGAGCCAGCAGCTGCCCCCGGTCCCCGCATCCCAGCTCCGGAAGGACGTCTCTGTCCCCGCCCCATCCCAGCTCCGGAGGGACGTCTCTGTCCCCGCCCCATCCCAGCTGCGGAGGGACAGCAGCCCACCCGGCAGCCCCTACCTCGTGCAGCGGGAAGGCAGCGCCGTACACCCGCTCGTTCAGCAGCCGGTTGATCCCGATCTCGGCGCGTTTCCGCTTCCCGTAGACGGTGCGAGCCAGGATCTCGTAGACCTGCCGACCCGAGGAGCGCGGCGCCGTCAGCAAAGTCCACCCTCGCCGGGGCTCGCGCAGAGCAGGAACCCAGCAAGTCCCGGCTGGGCGCAGCCCTGTGGAGCTCACACAGCTGGACCTTGCACCAGAGCCTTGGGATGCTAATGGGAGCCTTCGCATAGACCTTTCTGGCCCAGCCCCCAGGGCAGGAGCTGCCCACGGCTCTGATGCCCCCACATGCCCCTTGGCCCATGCTAGGTGCAGGGCAGAGGGAGCCTTCCTGACCCTTCCCCAGGCAATCAGCCGTGCCCTGGAGCCTGAGATTGGATTCAAACACACGTCACTGGTTCTAGCGTTTCCCACCAGCTGTGGGGCCTGCGGAGGCTGAAGCACAGAGCTGGGCCCGAAGCCATGAAGGGGGATGATTCTGGGTTGGGGTTTCTACCCAGAGCTGGGGGCAGGGTTGGGTCTGGGTGGGGGGTTAAATCAGCCCATTAGAGAGCCAGGGGATTTCGATCTGGCCGCCCACCATGTGATGGGCCCGTGGAGCTGCCTCTAGGGCAACGGGGTTAATTACGGACCTGGGCAGAGCAGGGCTGGGAGTGGGGCAGGCCCCTGAGGTCCCCAGGCTCCCCCCACCCTACTCACGATGCGATGTCTCTGCGTGTTGCTGAAGTAGGAGTCCCGGGAGTCGCTGCCCAGGAACCTGGGGGGGATAAACAAACAGCCCCGCTGCAGTCGGGCCAGGGGAGGGGAGGCAAGGAGGGGGCTGAGACGAAGTGGGGATGTTCTGGCTGTGCTCTGTGAATGCTGAGTGGGGAGTGCTGGCCTGGGAAGGCTGCAGGGGAGTTGGGCTGGGACTGGCTGCACTGGGGATGGGAGACTTGCCTTGAGGGAGGACACCTGAGCACGGAACATGAGACCCCAGGAAGGGGGCTGGAGGCCAGGTGACACCTCTGCCCGGAAACTGGACAAAGGCTGGGGGAGGAGCCGGGGGGAGGCTGAGTGAGAGGCTGGAGGGAGTTTCAGTTTGGAGCTGGCTGGGAGACTGGAGGGGAGCCCAGATGGGGCTCTGGTTTCCCAATGCAGCTCTGGCCTCCCTGGCCCCCCAGATGGACCTAACTGAGGGGGTCCCGAGACTCACTTGTCCAGCTTGGACCTGCGGAAGGCGCAGGTGTAATAGTCCGCGGGCTTGTTGGGGACGTGCTGGTGCAGGGCGTTGGGGATGCAGAGTCTCCTCAGGACCTCGGCGGAGCTGTTCCAGTCCGGGTTGGGCTGGGCCTGCGGTCGGCACAGAGAGCGTCAGGGCTGGGGGTGGCCAGGAGAACCTCCCAGACCGACAGTGACCTGCAGGCGGAGACGGGGCCAGTCTCCCCACTACTTCCTGCACACGGGGAGCCTAGCAGAGCTGGGGGGGGGGCTGAGCTAGCAGGGGGCTGCGGGTCGGGGTTGAGGGGTGCAGGCAGAGCTGGGGGGGGAGCCCAGGGCTAGGGTAGGTGGGGGCTGCGGGTCGGGGTTGAGGGGCGCTGGCAGAGGTGGGGTGGGGAGCCCAGGGCTGGGCTAGCAGGGGGCTGCGGGTCGGGGCTGAGGGGCGCTGGCAGAGCTGGGGGGGAGCCCAGGGGTGGGGTAGGTGGGGGCTGCGGGTCGGGGTTGAGAGGCGCTGGCAGAGCTGGGGGGGGAGCCCAGGGCTGGGGTAGGAGGGGGTTGCGGGTCGGGGTTGAGGAGCGCTGGCAGAGCTGGCGGGGGAGCCCAGGGCGGGGGGAGGAGGGGGCTGCGGGTCGGGGTTGAGGGGAGCTGGCAGAGCTGGGCGGGGGAGCCCAGGGCTGGGGTAGGAGGGGGCTGCGGGTCGGGGCGCTGGCAGAGCTGGGTGGGGGAGTCCAGGGCTGGGGTAGGAGGGGGTTGCGGGTCGGGGTTGAGGGGTGCTGGCAGAGCTGGGGGGGGAGCCCAGGGCTGCGGGACAGGGCGCTGGCAGAGCTGGGGGGGGGAGCCCAGGGCAGGGGTAGGAGGGGGCTGCGGGTCGGGGCGCTGGCAGAGCTGGGGGGGGGAGCCCAGGGCTGGGGTAGGAGGGGGTTGCGGGTCGGGGTTGAGGGGTGCTGGCAGAGCTGGGGGGGAGCCCAGGGCTGGGGTAGGTGGGGGCTGCGGGTCGGGGTTGAGGGGCGCTGGCAGAGCTGGGGGGGGAGCCCAGGGCTGGGGTAGGAGGGGGCTGCGGGTCGGGGTTGAGGGGCGCTGGCAGAGCTGGGGGGGGGAGCCCAGGGCTGGGGTAGGAGGGGGCTGCGGGTCGGGGTTGAGGGGCGCTGGCAGAGCTGGGGGGGAGCCCAGGGCTGGGCTAGCAGAGGGCAATGGGGGGGCTGGTGGGAGAGCCCCCCGGGCGCACAGACCTGCAGAGGCGCTCGCAGGCACAGCTCCTCGGCGTAGAACACCAGCACGTCCCACGGGGCGCTCAGCTTCAGGTAGTGGATGGTTTTCCGCTCGCTCAGCATCTCCTCCTGGGGGGAAGCAGGAGGGGGCTGAACACGGAGCCCCCAGGGGGGCAGAGCTGCCATGTGCCTGTGTCCAGGGGCTCCAGGCCAGGGCCTGTAGGGCAGGGATGGGACACACGGCCCTGGGGTCAGGCAGGGGACAGCCCCTTCTCTCCGACTGCTGCATCCTGGGGCCAGCAAGGCCTCGAGAGTCTCCCAATGCACCGTCACCCCAATCAGCTGCAGCCAGGCCTGGCTGGAGTCGGGAGGGATGTGGTGGGGGGCCAGGGCCTTGGGAAGGAGGGACATGGCCAGGGCTTGGGAGGGGGGGATGCAGCAGGGGCCTGGACCCAGTGGGGGAGGGAAGGAGCGGGGGGGACGCTGTGGGGGATCAGGACTGGAGAGGGGAGGGCCATGGCGGGGGTGTGACGTTATTGATATAATCTGGGACCATATAGAACATGGTTGCAACCAAGGTCCTGTAGTGGCACCAAATCTTATGTAAAGGGTCATATAAGGTGTCTAAGACCAGGCTATGGGTTGCTGGTTATAATTATGGTGTCTGGGTGCATGTGTCATTTTGTAGTTGAAGTTATGAGTATTGGCTCTGTACTGTCTGTATTTCAAATCTGTGCTGTTTCTGGTGGTGTTAGCTCTGCCTAGCCTGCTTGAGGGCCCATTAAGGACCATCAGCTACACAGCTGACCCATGGAGAGGAGGCAAATACGCCTTGTGACTCAGCAAAGTGCAGGGACTTGCCCAGGTGACTCCAGACTCCATTTTGCTGTAAAGCCTCTAAAAGGCTGATGCCTCATCTCCATCTGGTCTTCAATCCTGCTTCTGACCTCTGGAGGGACTTTGCTACAAACTGAAGCTCTGGACAAAGGACTGACTGACCCATCCCAGCGGGGGATGTTCCAGAGACTTGATTTGAACCTGCAGTTTACTCCATCACTGCTACAAGCCTGAACCAAGAACTTTGCCATCACTGTATGTGATTGATTCCATGTAACCAATTCTAGCTCTCATCTCTACCTTTTTCCCTTTATGAATAAACCCTTAGATTTTAGATTCTAAAGGATTAGCAACAGCGTGATTTGTGGGTAAGATCTGATGTGTATATTGACCTGGGACTGGGGCTTGATTCTTTGGGATCGAGGGAACCGTTTTCTTTTATTGGGGTGTTGGTTTTCATAACCATTCATCCCCAGGACGAGTGCACTGGTGGTGATACTGGGAGACTGGAGTGTTTAAGGGAATTGCTTGTGTGACTTGTGGTTAGCCAGTGGGGTGAGACCAAAGTCCTTTTGTCTGGCTGGTTTGGTTTGCCTTAAAGGTGGAAAACCCCCAGCCTAGGGCTGTAACTGCCCTGTTTGAGCAATTGGTCCTGAATTGGCACTCGCAGTTGGGTCCCGCCAGTTCCGCATCGTCACAGGGGGCCTGGGGCCCGGAGGTGGAGGCACATGGCAGGGACCTTGGGTTGCCAGGCGAAACGCCCCGTCACAAAGGGACCCTGGTGACTCCGGTCGGCGGCACAACAGGGGCCCGGGGCTAAGGCAGGCTCCCTGCCTGCCCAGAATTCACACGGCCCCCAGGTCCCTGCAGCTCCTAGGCGCATGGGCGGCCAGGGAGGCTCCGTGCGCTGCCCCTGACTCTAGTGCCGGCTCTGCAGCTCCCATTGGCCGGGAACCACGATGAACCCCGCAGCCCCCTCTTGCACCCAAACTCCCTCCCACAGCCCTCACCTCTACCCCCTGCCCCAGCCCAGAGCCCCCTCCTGCACCCCAAACTCCTCATCCCCGGCCCCACCCCAGAGCCTGCACCCCCAACCAGAGTCCTCAACCCCACCCCGTACCCTAATCCCCAGCCCAGTTAAAGTGAATGAGGGTGGGAGAGAGCAAGCGATGGAGGGAGGGGGGGATGAAGTGAGTAGGGGCGGGGCCTCAGAGAAGGGGCGGGGCATGGGTGGGGCGTCGGAGGAGGGGCAGGGATGCTGGGTTTTGTGTGATTAGAAAGTTGACAACCCGACGCGGCAGGGACCTAGGGGGCGGGGGACACAGCAGGGGCCCGGGGCCCAGGAGGGATGCGGCCGGGACCGGAGGAGGGAGGCACATACCGGGGCCCACGGTATAAGTCTCTCCTCTCACCTTCTCCATCAGCAGCCCGGCATTTCTCAGGTTATCGAGGAACTTCCTCCTCCAGTGCTCGTGGCGCCCGCGTGGCCGGTCGCCTCTGGCCTCATGAGCCGCCACCTTCCCCCTCCTCTTCTGCGGGGGCCGCACCTTCTCCTCCCACACCAGCACGAAGTCTGCGGGAGCAAAGGGGAGGGGGCTGCGGGCCGGCCCTGCAGCGGGCCAGGGGCTGGGAGCCTCCCGCAGGGCCGGGGAGCAGCAGCGAAACTCACTGTGATAATAAAGCACCCAGACCACGCACAGGCATGGGCGCCAACTTATATGGGCTCCTGGGGCTTTAGCCCCAGGAATATTCACAGACAGGGGCTCTGCTCCAGCAATATTTGGAGCTAGGTTTCTCCCCTGCTCTGCGCTGCCGGCAGCCCAGAGCCCTTTAAATCCCAGCCACGGCCGGGAGTCAGAGGGCTCTGGGATGCCTGCAACCGCGGGGAGCCCAAAGCCTTTTAAATCCCAGCCGCGGCCGGTAATCAGAGGGATCTGGGCTCCCCGCCGCAGCGGGCAGCCCAGAGCCCTCTGATTCCCGGCCGCGGCTGGGATTTAAAAGGCTCTGGGCTCCCCGACGCAGCGGGCAGCCCAGAGCCCTCTGATTCCCGGCCGCGGCTGGGATTTAAAAGGCATGGGCTCCCCGCCGCAGCGGGCAGCCCAGAGCCCTCTGATTCCCGGCCGCGGCTGGGATTTAAAAGGCTCTGGCTCCCCGCCGCAGCGGGCAGCCCAGAGCCCTCTGATTCCCGGCCGCGGCTGGGATTTAAAAGGCTCTGGGCTCCCCGACGCAGCGGGCAGCCCAGAGCCCTCTGATTCCCGGCCGCGGCTGGGATTTAAAAGGCTCTGGGCTCCCCGACGCAGCGGGCAGCCCAGAGCCCTCTGATTCCCGGCCGCGGCTGAGATTTAAAGGGTTCTGCGCTCCCCGCCGCAGCGGGCAGCCCAGAGCCCTCTGATTCCCGGCTGCGGCTGGGATTTAAAAGGCTCTGGGCTCCCCGCGGTTGCAGGCAGCCCAGAGCCCTTTGAATCCCAGCCCCTGGCCGCTGATTGCCCCCTCCCCAGACCTCTGCCCCAACTCCCCCCCAGGACCTCCACCCCCTATCTAAGCACCACTGGTCCTTGTTCCCCGATTACCCCCTCCCGAGACCCCTGCCCCTAACTGCCCCTTGGGACCTCAGCCCCTATCTAAGCCTCTCTTCTCCTTGTCCCCAACTGCCCCCTCCTGAGACCCCCCCCAACTCCCCCCCCCAGGACCGCACCCCCTACCTGTCCCCTGATAAACCTCCTGGACTCCCATGCCTATCCAATTGCTGCCTGTCCCCTGACTGCCCCTTTGAACCTCTGCCCCATCCAACCCCCCCTGCTCCCTGTCCCTTGACTGCCCCCCGGAACTCCCTACCTCTTCTCCAACCCCCAAACCGCTTACTGTGCCACTCAGACCAGCGTGTCTGGCTCTGTGCAGCTCCAGACAGTTGCTGCCATGCTCCCCCATGGAGCCCACAGCCCTCTCCCACCCCCAGCACCTGCCTTCCAGATTTGAACACCTCAAAATTCAGGTGTGCTCAAGCTCGGTTTGGGCAGCTTTTACTTCATTTCTCCCAAATCAGTTTCCCCTGCAAGGTGCCAACTGAAGGTGTTGGAGAACAGAGAGATTGGGTGGCCTCCTAATGCCTGGAAAAGAGACAAAGGCCGGAGGAGGGAGTGTCAGTGCCTGTGCGGACTTCTGGGAAGTGCATGGTGTGGAAGGGGATGCTGTGATGCTTTGGAACAACTCCATACAAAGCCAGTCAGGACTCTGGGGGAGCCTCCTCTCTCGGAGCATACTGTCTCCAGGGCAAGAAGCTTACACCTTCCTGGGTCTGACCTCGGAGCATTCAGCATGCCCTTCCACGTCATGCACTTTCCACAGCGAGTCTGCCCAGGCTGGTCCTGGGGCAACCAGACCTGCACCCCAACTCCGCAGTCAGATGTGACTCTCAGCCAGACAATAAAACAGAAGGTTTATTAGATGACGGGAACGCAGTTTAAACAGAGCTTGTTGGTACAGAAAACAGAACCCCTCTGTCAGGTCCATCTTGGGGGGTGGGGAGCCCAGAACCAAGTTCTGGGTCTCTCCCCATTTCCCCAGCCAGCTCCAAACTGACACTCCCTCCTCTGGCCTCTGTGTCTCTTCTGGACAAGGAGGCCACCTGATCTCTTTGTCCCCAACACCTTCAGTTGGCATCTTGCAGGGGAAACTGAGGCACCCACACAGTATTCAGAGAAAATATTAAGAACATTCCCACTTCATCACAACAGGGGCAACAAAATATAATACTGTATATTGAAGTAGGCAAGTGCTGCTTCTGACTTTCCACTTTTAATTGACCCTTGTAATCTTGTGGCACTGACGCGTTGTAGCTTCATTTTATATCGGCTTACAGGGCGGGAGCGGGGGGGCACCACCATTTTGGGCCCCACCAAAAATTATACAAACCTGCCGCCTATGCGCACAGGATGGGCGCGGGGGCGGGGAGACAGCAGCCCTAGGGCCCTAGAGTGTGGGGGGGGCCACACTCGCCACCACCGCCCCCTGCTGGAGGGAACATCAGCCCCACTCTGGCACATGCAGCCCACCAGCTGGGGCGCCTCACCGCTAGCCTCAGCGGAGATTCCCCGGGCTCTGCAGCAGGACGCCCGCAGGCGAACGGGAAGCCCCTGCAGCCGCAGCCCACAGGGGTGAGCAGGGCCCTGGGGAGGGAGGGAGCATCGTTAACGTAGCCGAGCAAGGGGCTTTGGATCATTTCATTACTGCTCTGGACAATGTACGTTAGCCAGTGGAACTCTCTGCCACATGATGATGCCGAGGAAAAGAGATTTAGGGAGCACGTGTTCGCAGAGCAAGGAGGGTCATGGGGCTGGGACGCAGGAGATGGAGGGTCACTTCTTGGCTCTGCTACTGACCCCCTGGGTGTCCTTGGGAGAGTCACTTGCTCTTCGTGCCTCTGTCTGGGGCAACGAGCATCTCTGTGCCCAGCCCCCAGCACAGCCCGGGAGGCCCGTTGGCAGTTGGCACAATGCAAAAGCGCAGCAAGGCTGCTCGACGGCAGACTGCAGAGGGCAGTGACATAGGGTGGCTTAGAGACCCCTGGGTCCCCCCCAGACAGCACCGGGCCCAGCTCACACAGCCAGAGAGGGCCTTGCATGGGTCCATCCCTCTCTGGCCGGAGCCTGCGGGGCTATTCGGAGAGCCTGGGCTGGCAGCCACCCGCTCCCAGCTCCTCCCAGACGGGGGCCCGGGGCGCTGCCGAGGGCAGGGCAGGGCAAGGGGCGCTCACCGATCTTGGTTTGCCCATCTCGGAAGTAGTTGCCCCTGAGGTTGGGGCTGTAGCCTTCGTCACCAGGCACGTAGATGGGATCGTCCTCGTCCTCTTCATCCTGCAGCCGGGAAACAAACGAGACGGGGGCAGGGGAGAACCGGGCAGCTCCCGCGCCCCGAGCCAGCCTCGCCCCCGCGCCCCAGCTCGGATTCGTTGGGTCGGTGGGGGGGAGCAGGGGAATGTTTCAGTGCTCAGGAAACCGAGAGGAGGAACCTAGAGCCAGATGGGCTGCTTCACCCCACGGCCCCTCAGTCCTGACCTGCAGCCCCCCGCTATCCCAGCCCTGGGCTCACCCCCCCCACAGCCCAGCCGGTGCCCCTCAATCCTGACCCGCAGCCCCCCGCTATCCCAGCCCTGGGCTCACCCCACCCCCACGGCCCTGCTGGTGCCCCTCAATCCTGACCCGCAGCCCCCAGCTATCCCAGCCCCAGACTCCCCCCGGCCACAGTTCTGCAGATGCACTACAGAGCACCAGCTATCCTGAAGGCCAAACCTTCGCCTCGCTTACGGCTCTGGGTCTGTTCGGAGTCCCCCACCCCTCCACCGCAGGGACGCCGACTCCATTAGCTCCAGGGGAAACCAGCACACGGAACGAGCGAGAAACCAGGCTCTGCCGGGGATTCCCGCCCAGGGCTGGGCTCTAATCGGGCAGCCCCTGAGCTGCAAGGACCCCCCCAGCTCTCTCCTCCTCCAGCTCCCGCTGCTCCCCGTCAAGCCAGGACAGTGGCTGAAATGGCCCCAGGAACGGACCGCGGGAGCTTTGCAGAGGCCTGGCCCAGAGCAGCCACAGACTCGGCCCAGAGCCGCGGTTCTCAACCTCTTAGCCATTGTGGGCTGCAGCCACCCAGTGCAGACACTACCCGGCGGCCCTGTGTGCTGATGGGGCTGAGAACCGCTGGCCTAGAGAGAGGGGCCCAAGCTGGGACTAGAAACCCACCTGCCCCAGGGCAGCGGCAGGGCTGGGACTCGGCGTCTGGAATGAGGCAGGGGAAGGGGAGGGTTGGATTACGGGGGGTTGGGCAGCTCCCCTCTGCCCCCCAAACTCCTGCCGGGATTCTACCCTGAGCTCGGGGACATGGGAAGAGCCGCAGCTTGTGAAACAGACGGACTCCCTGTGACGGAGCGATTCTGGCGGGACCCAACTGAGAGTGCCAAATCAGGACCAATTGCTCAAACAGGGCAGTCACAGCCCTAGGCTGGGGTTTTTCCACCTCTAAGGCCAACCAAACCAGCCAGACAAAAAGGACTTTGGTCTCACCCCACTGGCTAACCACAAGTCACACAAGCAATTTCCTTAGACACTCCAGTCTCCCAGCATCACCACCAGTGCACTCGTCCTGGGGATGAATGGTTATGAAAACCAACACCCCAATAAAAGAAAACGGTTCCCTCGATCCCAAAGGACCAAGCCCCAGACCCAGGTCAATATACACATCAGATCTTACCCACAAATCACGCTGTTGCCAATCCTTTAGAATCTAAAATCTAAAGGTTTATTTACAAAGGGAAAAAGGTGGAAATGAGAGGTAGAATTGGTTAAATGGAATCAATTACATACAGTAATGGCAAAGTTCTTAGTTCAGGCTTGCAGCAGTGCTGGAGTAAACTGCAGGTTCAAATTGAGTCTCTGGAATACATCCCCCACTGGGATGGGTCGTTCAGTCCCTTGTGTAAAGCTTCAGTTTGTAGCAAAGTCCTTCCAGAGGTCAGAAGCAGGATTGAAGACCAGATGGAGATGAGGCATTAGCCTTATATAGACTTTTCCAGGTGTAAGAATCCCTTTGTCTTCACTGTGGAAAATTACAGCAAAATGGAGCCTGGAGTCACATGGACCAGTCCCTGCATACTTTGCTGAGTCACAAGGCGTGTCTGCCTTCTCTCCATGGGTCCATTGTGTCCTTAATGGTCCTTAATGGGCCATCAAACAGGCTAGGCAGAGCTAACACCAGCTTGTCTGGGAGGCTTCCCCCAGAAGCACAGCACAAACTTGAAATACAGACAGCCTAGAGCCAACATTCATAACTTCAACTAAAAATGATACAGACATATAGACAGCATAATTATAATCAGCAACCCAGAACCTGGTCTAAGACACCTTATATGACCCCCTTTACTTAGGATTTGGTGCCACTACAGGACCTTGGTTGCAACCCATGTTCTATATGGTCCCCATTTATATCAATAACGTCACACCCCCAACGCAAAATTGATGCAGGAAGGGATGACAAAACATCGCTGACTGCATCCCAAGAGCCCCCTTTCCTTGGGTCTGTCTCACTACAGCTAGTGTTGGGCTAGAGGCCGTACCAGTGTATAATCGAAATGGTTTATCAAAGTCATGTTCAATAACATGAATGGATCTCTTTACAAACTCAAGGTATAACTTGGTTAGCTTTTGCAGCATGGTTCCTGTATGTTTCATGTGATCTTGCCAAGAGCTAAAGAAAATTGCTACTTTATCCATACCAGTTCTGGCCAATGTTTTGAACCCAAATAACATTAAACCAATGTAGATATTGAGGTTGTTCATAGTACAGGAATCTTGGCATTTAGCCATGAAAGCAATATGGTAGTGTGCCTCAGTTTCCCCTTTCATACAGCACATCAGGTCTGGAATGTATTTTCCCCTGTGAAAAGTTCCAACACTGTTTACATGCATTAACTGTGAAACATCAGTATAGCAAGGCCCTTTAACATAAAGTGTGTTTTCATGTATTCCTTTCAACATGTTTAAGGGATTTTCCAAAAGATTAGGCACATTGTACATTGTTACAGTTCTTGGCCATAGCAACACATTAGTTACAAAAATTAGCATTAGCAATAACAACAAATTCATTGCAAGTGTCCATTTACAATCATGTTTGTCATGCCACACCCTTGGCTCAATACCATTGGAGTTTGGGCATTTTAGGGTTAACCTGTGGCTTCCCTTTGCAAAATTCAGTCTTCTCTTTCCTTCTGGATTAAACCCTGATTTCTCTTGCTTAACAGAATTCACTGGCTGATGGGGCGGGCCCTCTGTGCTAACAGCTATTAGCAATTCTGTCTTCTCCCTGCCAGCCAAGTAATTCGCATCAACCCAGACACTAGCTTTTAACTCTTCAGCTGCTATGGATTCCAAGGCTGGACTTTGTCTCACAGAGGTACCACACCAATCCAAAGAGTCTGAGGGTGAGAGCTGGCTTGCTCTCCCCTGCCTCCTCAAGCATTTAGCCATACAACTGTTCTGCTCTGAAACACCAGTAACTGAATCTGTCCTCAGATCCTGAAGCACGGACTGCTCACTTACAGATTCAGCATGGAGACATTCCTGTCCCAACAGCATTGTCTCCCCACCAACAAGCTGGCCACACACAGCCAGGTGGTTATAGGGCTGCTCAACTTCCTTAACAGCTTCTACTCCACCTGAGACCTTTTCAAAGCTGCCCACACTGGATCTCTCAAAAGGAAAGTCAGTGGATCCATTCACAACAGAAAATTTCTGGCTGTTAGGAACTGAAACTTTCTTGATTAAATCACTTTTACACCCTTCAGTTGCAGTAAACTGCTTGCACAGGCTACCATGAGGATTCCTTTCCCTAGGAGCTTCTCTAAGCAGCAATTCACCCCTCACAGAAATTCTGCCCTTCCCCTCTTCACCTAGGGCTTGCTCTACAGGAACACTTCCCTGAGCAACCACAGATGCTACAGACTTTCTAGATAACAGGTTAGAAACAATCTCCTTCCCTTGGCCATGAACAAGTTCAGGAATCTTTTCCTTCTTGCTACAAGTTGTCAAACTGTCAGTCGGTAACACAATTAAATCACCTTTATGCTCTCCTTGTGCCCTGGCTGGGGTATCACCCTGATCAGACAGAGCTGCTACACCCTTTTCCAACCACACATTAGCAACTGGCAAACCACAAGCACCAGAATTGTCTGTTCTCTGGGATTTTGCTAAGACACTAACTGGATGCAACCTAGTCACAGTGCCATTCTCCCCAGCAGACCCAAACTCAGGACCATTCCCTTCCTGGGCTTTAGCTGTATTTACAACCAACTTCGAGACAACTGAATCACCCTCAACCATCACAGGCTGACAGGCACCTTCTGTCTGCTCCACAGACACAGAAGAGCCGGAGACACATTCTCCTTTACCAGACACACAGCTTGGGATTTTACTTCCCTTGTCCCAGCACACAGGGCTGTTCACAGACAACTGCTTGGAGACTGGGGTAGCTTCCTTTATAGGCAAGTCAATACTCCTGACAGACACAGGCACATTCCCTCCACTGTCACATTTCTCCACACAGGAAACAGGTAAGGGATATGGACACTCATCTTCCACTATCCCTCCCTTCCCAAACTGCTGATTAGACAAAGCCATCAGCTCACAAGGCTGCCTAGGCTCCTCCCAACTTTCCCTTCCAGGCACATTGCCTCTTCCAACAGATAAGCTGCTGCTCTTTTCACTACACTGAGCTACTTTTAGCAAATCACAGTTACCCATTTCAGGTTTACTTCTACAAGCTGCACTAGCCACCAATCCATTACCCATTACAAATTTACCCTTTCCTTCCTCAGTTAGGGCTTTAACCTGACCATTTACTTTAATCTGCTCCTGAGAAACCTTTTCCTCACCAATGAGATTTTTCTGCTCTTGATCTAACTCCAGATTTCCTTCTGAGACATCAGACAGACATTCAGAAACTTCATTCCCAGAAATACTGCTTTTTTGCACAGACAAACCTTTGGAGCAACCCTCCTCAGGCAAATCATTGCCCACAATAGACACAGGTTTAAGATCATTCCTCTCCTGTGACTGGCTACCTGGACTGAACAAAGCTGTAACATTCTCCCCAATTAAAAGATCTTTAGGCAATAACTTCCTGACGCCAGCTATCACTTCATGCTGAGCCCCATTCCACTCAAGGTGGATTCTAGCTAAAGGCACACGGACAGTAAACTCACAGAGGATCACAACATTCACACTCTGATTTGGTAAATAATCTTCCTCTTTGACCAGATCTGCTTTAACAAGAGTGATGTTAGAAGCCATAATTTGCCCTAAACAGCTTTTACCATTGACTTTTACACACTCTATGAATTTTCCATTACCATTCCCATCCATAGCACTGGCACAATTTATGGGGCCACCCCCTACTGAACACACAGTAACAGCATTGACATAAAAGGTGGCATTGTTGGGGTACATTTGGTTACCCCCAGACAACTGCTCAGAGTTATACAACATACCAACATTGTTACAAACTGGACTTTCAAGAGGATACAGTTTCTGCCGTTCTTCCCTTGCTTTTTTGACTTGGAGTTGGAGTCTAGCTGTCTCCTGTTGCATCTGTCGAGTTTTCTCCTCAGCAGCCAGCAGCTCCAGACGCCTCTTACGAGCTTTTTCTTCTCTCCTAGCAACTTCTTTCTTTCTCTCATCAGCCTCTTTCTCCATTCGAATTTCTGCCAGTTCTTGCTCATAATCAAACTGCAGGCTGTCTCTCAAGGCTTGCAGTTTCCTTGCTTTTCCTGATGCTCTCTGTCGCATGGTCACTGATCTTTAACCAACCAAACTCTCAATCCCAAAGTTAAAATTTGGATAGCGTGGGGTTCTGACCCAAAGCTTAATTGACCTGGTTCTGTGGATCCTAGCACGACTACGCCACTGTGACGGAGCGATTCTGGCGGGACCCAACTGAGAGTGCCAAATCAGGACCAATTGCTCAAACAGGGCAGTCACAGCCCTAGGCTGGGGTTTTTCCACCTCTAAGGCCAACCAAACCAGCCAGACAAAAAGGACTTTGGTCTCACCCCACTGGCTAACCACAAGTCACACAAGCAATTTCCTTAGACACTCCAGTCTCCCAGCATCACCACCAGTGCACTCGTCCTGGGGATGAATGGTTATGAAAACCAACACCCCAATAAAAGAAAACGGTTCCCTCGATCCCAAAGGACCAAGCCCCAGACCCAGGTCAATATACACATCAGATCTTACCCACAAATCACGCTGTTGCCAATCCTTTAGAATCTAAAATCTAAAGGTTTATTTACAAAGGGAAAAAGGTGGAAATGAGAGGTAGAATTGGTTAAATGGAATCAATTACATACAGTAATGGCAAAGTTCTTAGTTCAGGCTTGCAGCAGTGCTGGAGTAAACTGCAGGTTCAAATTGAGTCTCTGGAATACATCCCCCACTGGGATGGGTCGTTCAGTCCCTTGTGTAAAGCTTCAGTTTGTAGCAAAGTCCTTCCAGAGGTCAGAAGCAGGATTGAAGACCAGATGGAGATGAGGCATTAGCCTTATATAGACTTTTCCAGGTGTAAGAATCCCTTTGTCTTCACTGTGGAAAATTACAGCAAAATGGAGCCTGGAGTCACATGGGCCAGTCCCTGCATACTTTGCTGAGTCACAAGGCGTGTCTGCCTTCTCTCCATGGGTCCATTGTGTCCTTAATGGTCCTTAATGGGCCATCAAACAGGCTAGGCAGAGCTAACACCAGCTTGTCTGGGAGGCTTCCCCCAGAAGCACAGCACAAACTTGAAATACAGACAGCCTAGAGCCAACATTCATAACTTCAACTAAAAATGATACAGACATATAGACAGCATAATTATAATCAGCAACCCAGAACCTGGTCTAAGACACCTTATATGACCCCCTTTACTTAGGATTTGGTGCCACTACAGGACCTTGGTTGCAACCCATGTTCTATATGGTCCCCATTTATATCAATAACGTCACACTCCCCCCACCCCAGCCCCCAGAACTCAGCACCACCAAGGGCGGCGGCGCCCCTGGAAAGGGGGACTTGGGGGGACGACAGGAGGGTTGGAATGGAACCCGCTGGAAAAGCAGCATTTCCAGCTGTGGCAGAGCAGGGAGGGTGGGACTCATGCCAGGGTGGCAGATGCCCCTGGGGAAGCCTGTCTGGTAGCCTGGGGGCTGCCACCCCCGGCTGGCTCAGTGCTGCACTGCAGTGTGGGGGGAGGCCGGCGTTGGGGGAGTCCTGGCCAGGCTAGGATGGAACACGGGCGGGGACGTTTCGCTGCCCTCCAGATGGGCACTGCGGGGCGCGAGCTGTTTCTGTTGGAGCTCCCAGGCTTTAGCTGGAGCAAAGGCGCCTCCTTGGGGCCACGGGTGCCCTGAGCCAGGGAGGACAGAGGGATCCCTGCTCCAGCCCCGCACACGCCTGCCTGCCTGCCTGTCTGTCCATCTGCTGTGAAAAGAGTAGAGGCTGCAAACTGAATGTGCACTGGGGGCCTCACCACTCCCAGCTCAGACCCCGGGCCCACAGAAGCCTTTGGGGACAAGGCGGGAGCTGGCAACACCCCCCACATCCTGCGCGGGGGGCACTCGTGGGAATCAGAGCTGCTGGCTCCCAAGCAGCGATCTAGGGGATCTCGCGTCTATTGCACGCCCGGCTCGGGGTGACTGCAAGGCAGCAATTCTGCAAGGGCCACAAGTGACATGAGTTTGTCGGTCTCAGCTCAGTCTCCAGCGTTGGTCTCCGGCCGGGAAACGAGACACGGTTTGGCCAGAGGCGCCTGGCGCTGGGACAGCTCGGGATGGGTGGGGTGGGGCGGGGCTGCAGACTGGGCCGGCGGGATGTTGGCAGAGCGGTGGGTTGGGGGCACAGAGCCGGGGTGGCAGGGGATTTTCCCAACGCAAATCGCCCCGGTGTTCTACACACCTGTCCGCGCTCCGCCGGGGGGCGCGGGGGCTGGGCTGCGGGTGCATCGGATGCTCTGCAAACTGCCCGGGGTTTTCCTCACGAGCGCAGGCAAGATTATTTAAAACAAGGACGAAACCAACTGCCCCCCCCCCCACCCCCCTGCCGTGGAACACCTGAGAACACCCCTCCCCCAATCACAGCCAGCCCCCTAGCCTGGCAAACACCCCCAGTCGCCCCCACCAGCCGCGCTGAGCTCCAGGATCCTGCTCTCCCGCCCTTGACGTCTGCGGCATTGGCTGGGCCGCAGGAAGAGCAGACCCCGGACCCGTCTCTGCAGCGGCCCTGCCGGCCCGGTAGCCGCTCTCCCCGGGCTCCCCCTCGTACTCACGAAGCCGGCGTAGGGCTCCCCGTTGTAGACGGTGCCGGAGGAGCCGCTGGACAGGCGGGAGCGGCTCTTGTCCAGGGCGATGAGCAGGCTGGTGTCCTGAGCGCCTGCCTCCGACCCCTTCTTCCGGCTCATGGCGCTGAGCCTGCGATGCCAACGTCAGGAGCCTGCTGCCCTGGCCCCCGGGGGACCAGGCGATAGGACCCAGCAGCGATTGGGAGCCGCTGGGGGTCTCGGCGCCAGCCCCAGGGCTGCACTGAGCAGCGTGCGGAGCCCCTGTTCAAAGCATCCCTGCGCCTGGAGGTGGGTGAGGGGTGATGGCAGAGGGAGAAGGCAGCGTCGTAATTCCTAGTGAACCAGCAGCTGCGATGGGACCCCCCCTCCTGCCCTGGCACCCCCCGCGCCGGAGCTGCCAGGGGAACGGGTCCAGCAGCAGCAGCTGCCTGGCGGTAGCTGGTAATGATAGAGCTCCAATCAGGGCAGGATGTAGGCGCTGCAGCTGGAGGAGGAGACTGGAGTCCGGGGAGGTGTGTGCAGGAGAGGGGGTAGATGGATGCAGCTTTTCCATGCCAGGCAGAGAGCAGCGGATGCAGACCTGCTCCGGTGTGGGGCTGACGTGTCTCTGGGCCCCACATGACACAGGGGGTCAATGGCAGTGAATTGCACGGCAGGGCGGGAAGGGCTGATGTGAGAGAGAATTACACAGCCAAAGGATTAAGGGCTTGTCCCCCTTCTACGTGCAGGAGGCAGCAGCACCTAGTGGTTAGAGCTGCGCTCAACTAACTGGTGCCACAACAGCTTGGAACAGCGTCGTCCCCCCGTCGGCACAGGATCCCAAAGCGCTGCACACGCTTGATGAATGAAGCTGCACAACCCCTCTCCCCGGGAGGCAGAATCCTCCCTGCTTCACAGATAGGGAAACTGAGGCACAGAGCAGGCACCCACATTCCTGGCAAGAATTGAACTCTGACCTCCTGCTTCCCAGGCCAGTGCTCTAACTGCACGGCTACGTGTCTCTGGCTCTAGCCGGGGGCTGGTTACTAGCCCGAACCACAAAGCCTCAAGCCCAGGGGAAGCCAAAAATAAGATCCCCCCTCCCCTGCAGCAAGGGAATGAATTTTACGGTTTTGGCCATTTTGTGCAGGGAAAAGACACACGTCGGTTTCGGTTTTGGCCGGAGCCACGTCAGTTGCGCTTCCAGGCTCTCCTGCAGCAGGTCAGAGCTGCCATCTGTGAGCTGGCGTTTTAGAAACGCAGCCTCCATTGGAATCCCGGCCCATGCGCCTCGGGTCTCAGCAGCCATAATCCTCGGGCCCTCGCGAAGCTCGGACCCAGCCCGCTCAGACGGCGGCTTCCTCCGGGCTGCGTGGAATGGGGCTCTCTGCAGAGGATGCTATTAGTGGAATGACGTCAGTTGCGGTTCCTGCGAGCATCTCTCGGCCTCTCAAGTTTGCGCAAAGTCCTAGTCCCCAGTGCAAAGAGACATGAAATATTAAAGACGCCTCCATGAAAAACACAGAGCGAGAGAAGCCTCTGAACACAAGAATGCAGGGAGGGAGAAGCAGAGGAATTTTAGCCTCCCAACAGTGGATGAATTAATCTATTCCCCTTCCCGCGCTCTCGCTCCCCTGCACCCTGAGGAGAAGACGCTCCTCAGGGTTCACTCTCGGGCCCTGGCACCACGCAGGAGGCCTTGCTCGCGGCCCAGGCTCTGCTCGACAGCAAACGAGCCGACGTTCCCACGTGACGGGGAGGCACTGAAGGCTCCGGTGCGGCACACGGCTGGGAGACGCCGAAATCTGGAGCGACCTGCTGGCTGCGAGCGGCCCAGGCTGATGATCTCAGTTTGATGGCCAAGTGGAGCTGGCTTTGGGCCCAACTGAAGAATGAGGTGGCCGAGCTCAGGCCGCACCCCGCAGTGTCTGTATGAAAGGCTCCGCCAAACGGTCTGGCTTGGCCTCAGGAGCAGGTGGAGATTGAGGGGCATCGGCGGAGCTGGGCATGGGGATCCCGGCCTGGAGCAGCTGGTGCAGCTCTGGGTTGTGATTCAGGTGCACTGGCCCAGCTGGCGAGGGGTCCAGGACTGGAAGAGCAGGGGGGCTGTGGGGGTGCGAGTCAGGACTGGCACGGCAGTGGGGCGGCTGCAGCGTCTGGGCTCCATCATCCAAAGGCCAGGGGCAGGGCTCTGACTCTCTGAGAGCAGATCACAGCCAGAGCCCAAAGGTCCCATTCAAAGCCATGGCAGCTCTGAGCCAGACATTCCTCCGCAGGGCTGCAGGCCTCGGTGGGATCGCACACAGCCGGCGAACTGGCTGCCATGGGAACACATCTCCAGCCATGTGCTGTCCAACACCCGACAGATCCGTCACCCGGATTCATCGCTGCTGCTTCCCTGGCTGCCGAGCCCCTTGGATACGGGGCCAGTGAACAACCTACCCCCCCAAGCTGCCACCTCCTACTACTCTGCTCCCCACTGATGCCAGGCAGCAGGCAAAGCACCTGTGATGCAACCCAGCTCCTTCCCTTGGGAATGATCCCTGGGGTGGCCCAACAGCTGGGAAGGATCCGCAGGAGTGGTGGGCAGGCCAAGCTGGCAGGCAGGATCCGAATTCAGCTCCGGAATGTCCCAGCCTGGCAGAGGCCCCTGAGGCTGGAGGAAAGGCCCCTGGGCTGGAGGGAGGATGGAGGGGCACTTTGCCAGTCCACTTCCCCTCTATTGAGACTGGCGGCACAGGAAGCACGGCTGCAAGGGAAAGCGCTGCAGAGCCAGGCCTGACTAGGGAGGGACAGAGTAATGGGGAGGGATGTAGGGCCCCAGATCCCCCCTCCCCATTGTGGCGGATCTGGAGCGTGGGTTCAGTTCGGATCCTGCTGCCCACGGATCAGCCCCCCCAGTGCTCAGAGAAAACCCTTTACACACGATTGGCCAGAGCCCCCCGCCCCCCTGGGAAGCACAGAGCATCAGCCCCTGATCACAGATGGGGAAACTGAGGCACGGAGAGGGGAGGTGGCTCGCCCACGTTCAGACAGCAAGTCAGCTGGGAACAGAACCAGGAGCCCCCGGCTCCGTCTCACTACAAAGCCAGCCCGGCCCCACGCGTCTCCTCCAAATCTCTCCAGTGCGCTCCGTGGGCTGGAAATCCTGCTCCAAGAGTCTCTCTTGAGGAATGGGAGCTGAGGGGGCTGCTACGGCCAGTGCTGGCCACAAACTGGCAGGACAGAGGGGCTGAGAAAACAGGAGTCTGGGGACGGTAGTGAATGTCCAGGGCCTTGCTGTTTCTGTTAGCAGGAGAAATGGACGAACCGGGTCAGGTCTTGCTTTGGTGAAATCCTGTTTATTTACACACTCCTGCTCCCTTGGACACAGGCAGGACCTTTGCTCGGAAAGCCCCAAGTCCGAGCCCTCAATCTCTTCTGTGCTCAAGGAGCGGCGTCTCTGCTCCTTCTCCAGGCCACACTCAGGACGGCTTCTCTCACCGTCGGCCCGATTTCTCACCTTCCCCGCGCAAACAGCCTGCCAAGCAATGCCCCAGCAACTGCGTTCTTCCCAGGCTCAGGGAAGCCCCTCAGATCACATGGCTTCACCCTGCTCAGGCTTTGCCATGCAGACCAGTGCCTTGCACAGTAGCCTCCTATGACTTCTCTCACTCCATAACAGGGCATTTAATTGCTCCTCCTATCTTGCCTGAGAGAAGGGCATTTAGTGCTCACATCGGCTTTAACCAGGCTTGTGATGGTCTCTAGATCAAAGACCTGCTTGATAGTGGCCACTGACACCCCCGAACAGCTGAGTGCTCCCAACCTTTAGAGAGAGGTTGGCTTGAGCTTGGCTCCAACTCCCAGCAAAGACTCCTGGGTGGAGGGATCTTCCCTGTCTGCCTCTCATCATGGCCCCAGAAAACCCGGACACAGGGAAGGTCTCGGCCTCCATTCTCAGCTCTCCACGCCGTGACAGGGCCCAGCCCGTCTCCGGTACAGGGCAGTAGATCTCCAGGCTGGTGGAGACGCGCAGAGAAAGATGCTCATGTTTCTCTCCCTGGGCCTGCGCTGATTCTCTGCTGCCAGCTGCGGCGGGGTGGAGGGTGGGGCGGTGAGGGAGGAGGGGCAGGGGGCGTCACTGCCAGTGCGGTTTCCAGAGGGTGCGTCCGTCTCTGCGGATCCTAGCGCCGTGCTGCACGCCAAGGGGCTGCGGCCCCCGAGGACAGAGGGGGGCTGAGGGCAGACGGCAGAGCCAAAGCTCCCCAGCGAGGTCATTCTGGGGCTTCTCCCATCCCCTCAAACTGGCCTGTTCGACCTGCCTCCCCCCTCCTCTGCTCTGTCTCATCCCCCCTGGGCGGAGCGCCCCTCCCCCCCCAGCCACGCTGAAGGAACAAGAGGGAGAATCAAACCCCCTAGTCCAAGGAGAGGGAAGAGGGCCTAGTGATTAGTGCTCAGTTTCCTGTGAGACTTAATCTCTCTGGGCCCATCTGTACAATAAAGGACCATTCTGAGGTCCTTAACAGCCCCCCAGCGCCAGAGCATCTGAGCCCCCACAACCTTAACTGGATCTCACACACACACACACACACACACACACACACACACACGCACGGCAGGGCCGGGCTGTTATCCCACTATACAGACGGGGAGCTGAGGCCCAGGGAAGCTAAGGGCAGAGATTCCAAAGGGAGTTAGGCACCTAAATACCTTTGAAGGTCAGGGCCGAAGTGATTTGCCCAAAGTCCTACAGAGCAGGGAACTGAATCCTTGGCCACATCACGGCACTGCTCCATGCCTCAGTTTCCCCTCTCACTCTTTGTCTTGTCTATTTAGCCTGTGAGCTCCTTGGGGCAGGGACTGTCTCGCCATGTGTCCGTGCAGCACCCAGCACACGGGAGACCTGGTTTCAATGGGGCCCTCCAGGGGATATGAAAATAAAACCCCCAGGGAGCCGTGCAGTGGGTTCAGTAGATCTAAGCTAAGTGGCTTTTCCCTTCACTCCCTGTAGACGAGACCGTCTAGACACGACTCCGATGGGTTGGTTGTCAAACTCACTTCACTTCCTAAAATCCTCTTTGCTGAACAAAGCGCCCCAGGAAGGGCCCCCTGTTGGAACCCTCCGCCAGGAGCTAGAAAGTCTGTGCCCAGAAGAGGGACGTGATCGGAGGGGCGAGGCAGGGGCAGGCGCACACGAGACACTGTCACCGGTGCTGGACCTAGGGGGGCTGCCGCACCCCTGGCTGGAAGCGGTCTCCAGCACATGCAGGGTTTACAGTTTGGTTCAGTGGCTCTCAGCCCCCCCTCTGTACACACTGTTCCAGTTCCCCTGGACAGCGCCGATGCCAGGAGCTGAAATGAACAGTGCGCGTTTCCTGGCACGAGCCGGCCTCGTATCTGCGAGTTTGGGTGACAGTCGGCAGACCGTGATCCCCAACACGTTCCGCGAAAGCCGCCCCCGCTTCTCGGGCCATCTGGTGTCTGTATTTGGAGCAATCCTGGAAGGGAGCTCTGGGTCCGATTCAAGGGAGCATTTAAACCCAGTTCCACACCACTCTCATTCCCTCCCCCACAGGCGTCTGAGGCGCGCGCGCGCACACACACACACACACACACAAGCAATTCCACAGTTAAAGTTGTAACTTGCTTTCCATTCCAAGCCAGATTTTTGTGGCCCCGCTCCCTTCTCTGGAGTGCCGCACGCGTGATCCTTAGCCGGAGGGCTGGGGTGGGTGAATATTTTGAGGTTAATCACATGAGGTTTCTAAGATCTGGGACTGGAAACCAATGTGCATTTCCCTCTCGGAGAAGCCATCTCTCTTCAGCTGGGAAGCCGTCTCTCTAAAGTAGCTTGGGGTGGAGGCAGAGTCTGTTTTATTCCCTAGCCTCAGGTGAGGTCTAGGGCTTTGAACGATTTCTGGTAACTTCCAAACGCTTCCCCCAGCCTTATCTGCTATTTCTGAGCCCTCGCTCAGAGACTGAGGGACTTCACCACCTTCGCCCAAGCGCTCATGGTGTCGGCGAACTCTGCAGCCAAACTGGGTGGTTGCAAGAGCAGCAGATGCCACCTTAACTCTGCCCCTTTACCGTCACCTCTCCTCCCTCACAGGCCTCTCCTCACCAATGGGATGAACCCGTCAGGTGTCACACGAGAGAGATGCAGGCTGCCCCCTTGGCTGGCTGTGGTGTGCACTGTCCGACCGCACAGCCACGTGAGGTGTGTAGAAGGTGCCCTGTAAACTGAGGCATTGGTGTTATGCTTATAAGAAGCACACGGGATCTTTTTCAGGGGAAAAGGCAGTACGCCGCGTTTATTGGAGACACAACAATTAGCATATGCACACACACACACACACACACACACACACACACACACACACAGAGTCCCGCCACTCGATGTTATAGTTACCGGTCCGGATCAATCTAGTGGCCAGCGAGGTTGATCACAGGTAGGGTAGGAGCCAGGTTCTGTTGGTTGCGACATGATGCTCCGGGGAAGTCTCAGCAGGATGAACCCAACATTTCATGGCAAGACACCCTGTTTATATCGTGATTTTCCTTCACTGGGACCAGTTTTGCACCGTTATGCTGTAATCAATTGTTGCTTGACAACTGCTTGTTTTCTTACATTGTTTTTCTCATCCTTTATCTCGTTCTGTCCTCAAATCTCTCTGGGAGTTACCCCAGGCTGGTTTTGACCCCAGCTGTCTTGTCCTCATTGACAGGGGCCTGTCTCACCTTTAGAGTCGTCAATCTGCCTCCTCTGACATTTCAACAGGGGCGTTTGCAACCTCTTCGGTTCCTCTCTAGAACATCTGCTCCGGCGACGGCCTTCACCCTCATCTCTTAGCACCCATTGCTCATTCACACACAACACAGAACTGATTTACATGGAGCATTTGAACAGGAACATCACACTGCAATGCGAGAGATCACAGCGTCCTTTTACTTATATTAAAATACTAAACCTACAACAAAGCGATGACCCTAAAAGGTCTGTTACTGCCGTGAAATCAGCTCAGATACAGATTCTGGCTGGTGCATCTTTACCAATGGCCCATCAGGCCATTCCTTCCTGCTTTCATGCTACATTATTATTCTTTATCCTTCATTTTAAATTATACAAAATACAAACATAAAATCCTCCTACAACATCGGCTCAGGCACGGGGGCGCAGGCCGGGGGGCAGCGCGACAAGGAAAGAGTCGATCTCGAGCGGGTGCGCCTGAAGCGCCACCTTTAGGATACGATCGCTGGTCCGTAGAACCCAACGTTGCAGGGCGCAGAGGTGCTGCTGGGGACAGGGTGGGATGGATATTCCTGCAGGACAACCCAACCAGCACTGGCTTTGCTGGGGGCCGGGCTCCTGGCTAGCACGTGGGCCCATGCTGTCAAACCCAGCCACTCATTTTGTGAGCCGGAGTTTTCAGGGCCTGACAGTCACCCGCAGCTCCACTGAGGGCAGGGCTCCATTTTGCTCCCAAAGCAGAGTGTCTTGTGGCCAGGCCACGGCACCCGATGAGGCAGCTCTCCTGTGATCAGCACAAGCAGGGGGCAGCAACTCTCCTCAAGTCCCACACAAGTCCCACACGGGACCTGGACTGCAACCCGACACCTCCATGCCACAGGCAGAGCCAGCGCAGGCTAAACTCCACTCTGTCCTCCCCCCGGAGGATAAACTTCAATTCAATCCACAGACAGGCGCTACCGACGTTGTGACAGGCCGTGCTCCCCTGAGCCAGCCCCGATACGAAGGTAACGGGAGCTCCAGAAGTGCCTGCAGCCCAACGATACGTTAGCAATGCCACGTCCGAACGCACAGTGGGCTACGATCCCCCCGGCTCAGCTCGTTGCCTTGGCACTCGCTACCCCGGAGCCCCACATAACGCTGCAGAAAGTGCTGCCTCTAGTGCCGGCCTCCAATGGCTCCTGTGCCCTGGCGCCCGGGATGCTGCTGCCGTCCTGGTCAGCGACAGGGAGGTAGGAAGGAGCATGCAGGCTGGACTGGCTCAGATCAAAGCTAAGGCCAGGAGTGGTCAGTGATTTTGGGTACCCGGCGTGAGAGGCTGGGGGCTGAGGTGCCCTGATCCCGAGTCACGTCAGTGTCAGCTGGGGGTGTTTAGCTCCTCTGGAAATCGGGCTCCCAGAAACAAAGGTCCCCAGATCAATCTGGCGGCAGTGATGCCAGTGCCGAGCAGGGCGCCTCTGTGTGATGCCAGTGGGAACAGGGGCTCCCAGATCTGGAGGCTAGAGTGAGTCCTTACATGGCTGCAGCAGAGTCCCACCAAACCAACCTTTGAAAGGCCTCTGGCTCCACCTGCCGGCAGCACCCTGCGTTTTAGCCAAGCTGATTTTCAGCCCAGGGATGTCTCCTCTGTGCCAGGCTGCGGTGCTGGGACGAGGCCGGCCATCACTTGGTCCTGGTACCAGAGGTGCTCCGCCAGCCCGTTCAGCACGTGCGCCACATGCGCCAGCCCAGCGCGGCCGTCCAGGGTCTGCCCGTCGGCCAGCCGGGGCCCGTTCACGCTCTTCATCCGCAGCACGGGCAGGCGCCAGGCTTGCCGGAACTCGGCCAGGTCCCGCTCGGTGACGTCGGCGTGCATGAACTGATCGAACCTGGGCGGGCGCTGTCAAGGAGGCAGCACTCAGCATGGCAGGTGGATGGCAGCAGGTGACCACCGGGGCATCGCACCACAACCACCACACGGCTCCACCCAGATGGGCCACGTTCCGGCCGGGGGTCACCACCAAGTCCTGATGGGAGGAGGCGGCGCAGAGTCCTTCCTCTCTTGGACACGGGGACGGGCTCCTGGCAGCACTGGCCCATTCGCCCAGCTCTCTGCTTGCCACGGGGCAGAGCGACCCGAGTGCCACTCAAGCCCAGGCAGGGCACGAGAGCTGGGGGGGGTGAGGGGGCTCTACAGGTCTGCGATTGGCGTGACGGGCGCTACAGGAAACCTGACACAGAACCAGGGACTCTGCCCCACGGGACCCCAGTCACACCCACCCCCGTCATCCTCCAACAGCCTGACTGCGGGGTCCCATCGGGAGGGGGGGGGGGAGATGGAGGTGCTCTTCCAAGCTCCGTCTACCAGATGAGTCTCGCCCGTGTGAGTGGCTCCGATGAGACCCCACCCACAGAAGACGGGGCACGTGCTCCACACAGGATCGTGCATGTTCCCCGGCACCGCTGGGCTCCTGCAGCTTGGCTCCCGCTTGGGAGGTCTGACTACGCCCACGGGCTGTGCATAGAGTTGCCAACTTTCTAATCGCAGAAAACTGAACACCCTTGCCCCGCCCCTGCCAAGGCCCCGCCCCTGCCAAGGCCCCGCCCCTGCCAAGGCCCCGCCTCCCGCTCCCTCCATCCCCCCTCCCTCCATCGCTCACTTGCTCATTTTCTCCACGCTGGGGCAGGGGTGCAGGAAGGGGTGCGGGCTCCGGCTGGGGCGTGGGCTCTGGTATGGGGCCAGAAATGAGGGGTTCAGAGTGTGGAAGAGGGCTCCAGGCTGGGGCAGGGGGATGGGGCGTGGAGGGGTGCGGGCTCCGGCTGGGGGTGTGGGCTCCGGGGTGGGGACGGAGATGTGGGGTTTGAGGTGCAGGAGGGGCTCAGGGCTGAGGCAGGGGGTTTAGGGTGCAGGAGGGAGCTCAGGGCTGGGGATTGGGGTGTGGGAGGGGTGCGGGCTCCGGCTAACGCTTACCCCAGGCAGCTCCTGGGAAGGGGACGTGCTGAGCCCCAACCCCTGGAGAGCTCAGGGAGAGGTACGGGCGTGCAGCTCCATGGGCCCCGTGTCCCCGCTCCCGCAGAAACACCCCACACCTGGGCTGCAATCTCCTGCTCCCTACTGCAATCAGAGCAGGCACCTCCCAGTTCTGCCATCCCTGGCTGCAGCCTCACAAACCTGCCTTCCACGTGTCAGCACTGCTGGACAATAGCAACGTCCCGCCGGCAACCAAGGGGTTGCCAACAAGTAGAATCTACCACAGTTGGCAGTGGTGAGATGAACGGCACAGTTCACACCTCTCCGAGCGACTGCCCCAGGCTCTCTGCAGACGCAGACCTGCAGCAGTGACGCTCCGCTCATGTTTTCGAGGCTTTAATCACAACCTAGTGATGTCACTCCCTCCCTCCCTCCCTCCCCGTGGAAGCGGAGATTCTGCAGAACAAGACAGCAGCTTCAGAGAGGTGCAGGTATGGGGTGTGGGTACGTGCTGCCTGTTTCTGAGCCCTGGCCTGACTAGTGCAGTGAGAATGCAGGAGAGGTGTCAGTGGGTGCCCTCCAACCAATCTCTGATAAGGAGGGAACCAGGAACTCCTGGGTTCTATTCCCAGATTTGTCACTGGCTTCCCGTGTAGCTGTGGGCCAGTCCCTGCCCTGCTCCATGCCTCAGTTTCCCCATCTGTGAAGCAGAGCTAATGATATTGACCCTCCTGACAGATGCCTGTTAGGACCAGTTCCTGTCTGCACAGGGATCTGAAGGTGTCACTACTGTGTACGTGCTAAAAATTCCCAGCTTCCTCTGCAGCATCACAGGAAGCAAACAGCCCTGCCTGTGTCTAGCTAACCCCCACCCCAAGCAGGGGAGGAGCTTCCACTGCTGTGTGAGGCGCATGAGGGTGCCAGGCTGGGAAACCCCAGCGGTCGGTGTCACTAGAAGCAATCGACAGGGTGGAGTGGAGCCAGCGAGTCAAGGATACTTGGAGCCAATCACTATTTTGACGAGGGTTTCGGATCCCTCCGTGACGCGGGAGATCTGGCTGGGGAGGTCGTCGAAGGACGAGCGGTCGGTGAAAGAGAAGAGGAAGAGGATGCCGTCTGCCTTCTCCTTGCAGGCCTAGAAGGGGGTGACACTGTGGATGTCAGACGGGGTGCACACAGCTAGTCCCAGCCAGTGCAGGGAGCCTTACCCCTGCATTGGCACTTACAACCGTGTGATCTGAAACGAGTCATTTCCTCCTGCTGGGCCTTAGTTCCCCCGGGTGTGAAAGGCCAACCAGCATCAGTCCTGGCTAGCACTGGCCCAGCAAGGGTGCCTGACGTGATTTGCACCGAGGCCAGAGGGGCATGAAATGTAAATGCCAAGGAGTTCTAGAGGCATTTCCTTCTGGAGCCAAGCTGCAGGCTGTGTCATACAGGCCCAGCCCCAGGGAGACAAAGAGGAGGGGGGGGGTCTCTGGCCCTGCTGTGAACCCTCAGCGTTACCCCTTCCCTGCCGCCAGCCCATGCTCTCGCTCCTGACAGGGGCCGTTTATTCCTTTAAGAGACCCATTCCTCCCCGGTGGTTTTGCTGTGGTGTAAGTGGGGTGCAGTTTATAGCACCCAGAAGGGCAGTTAGAGACAGGCTTACCCCTCCGGCCCAGTTCTGAACATCCCCCAGACTTCGGGGGGCTGAAATCCAGACCCAAGTGCTGTGCTTGGTCAGTCTCAGCTCCCCGGGAGACAGCAGGGCATGGCAGCTTCCCCAACCCCGGGCCTGACTCACAGGCAGGATGTGATCAAATTTCTTCAGAGCTGCTTCTCCGCAGTCCCAGAAGTGGAACCTGAAGATGAGGGCCCTGCCGCTGTCCCTCAGCTTGGCCGGCCAATATACCGTCGTCAACTGGATCCCTGAAACGAGATCGCCCGCTGCTGTTACCTGCCGAGCTCCTGGAGGGCTGCCAGAGCCCTTTCTTGGGGCTTGGAGGGAGTCACATATTCAGTGGCCAGTGCACAGGAGATGTGGCATCTAACCCTGACTCTGCCAATGACCCCTCGGGACCTTGGGCTCATAATCTCTGGGCCTGTCTCCCCATCTGTGAAATGGATCTGACACGTACCAACCTCACAGGGACATTTTGAGGTGTTATCAAGTGATGCCTGCTACGCTCTTTGAACAGAGGGCCCGGCAGCCATGCTAAGGCAGCCGCGTAGGCCATGGACAGGACTTTGAGCTGGGAGTCACGAGACCTGGGTTCTAGTCCTCTCCATGCCATTAGTTTGCTGCATGTCCTTGGGCAAGTCCCAGCTCTGTCCTGTGCCTCAATTTCCCCACCTGTAACACAGGGAACATCCCACCGTTGACCAAAGTCACTGGCCTTTAAAGGATGTTTGAGAACAGTTTCCAGGGAGAGAGAGTCCGTGGCTGAGACAGGAGAACGACACAGCGTAACGAATAATGACACTGCTCACACAGACGCCTGAAGAACAACAGCGCTGCACGTATACACCCAGCAACCCGCTGCTGTTCTACCCACCTCATCGCGGCCCTCACCTTCCCGCCAGGAAAGGATTCGCATTTCTGTTTCACAGACGGGGAAATGAGACGATTTGTCCAATGTCACATGGTGGCAGAGTCCTGAAGAGAAGCCAGAGTCTTGAGGCCCCAACTCTCCTCTCGCCACAAAACGCCAACCCCCGGCTTTGGCTTGTGCTGTTATTCTACAGAAGTTGCCCTGTCCGCATAATACCTGTGTGCTGTGAGCTTCTGGGAGAAACCACTGCACATAGGACTGGATGCTTAACAGGAAGCATCGCGTCTGTATTGGAGAATAGGAGGGAGAGGACAATGAGGCCAGAAAAGAGCATCTGGACATGCGGTCTGACCCCTGAAGTTGGCCCTATTACCACCTGCAGCCAGTTCCAGGCTCCCTGCAGTGCAGCTGCCCCGACTTCTCACTTGCAGTGGGAAGAACTCCTTCCTGCTTCCTTGCTTGAAGGTTTTCTTCCCAAGCCGCTGCTCGGTTCCAGCCACCTGCTGAGACGGAGGGAGACCCGTCCTCCTCACCCGCCCCCGTGGTGTCTGTGCTCCGGACACAATAGCAGAACCAGGAGGAAGCCACCCAAACCCAGCTGGGTTTCAAATAACCGTGTTAAGGAGCTAGATACACACAACCCGAGCTCCACAGATACACGGGGGCTCTGGTAGGTTCTGGTGGCTTCTGCAATAGATGACAGGGAGGGCTCCCAGGCAAGTTAAAGGGACACCACCCAATATGCCGCCAGCCCATGCTCTCGCTCCTGACAGGGGCCGTTTATTCCTTTAAGAGACCCATTCCTCCCCGGTGGTTTTGCTGTGGTGTAAGTGGGGTGCAGTTTATAGCACCCAGAAGGGCGTTTAACACCTGCTGTTAGAGACAGTAGCCAGGCAGGTCATTGACAGCAGGGCCCTGGCCCAAAGCAGACCAGCATGGGGCTGACCCAGCATGGGTAAGGAAACCCCTCCTGGCTCCCTCTCCTCTATGGCTGCCTCTAAGTCATCGCTTGGCTTAGAGCAAGGTGTCCTGCTGCTAGTGATCTCCCGAGCAGTTCCCAGGAAAGCGCCGCCTCCCAAAGAAACAATCCCCCGTCCTGTCTTGCTTCTCCCCCGTGCTGGGAAGGGTCTCACTCCCTGTCAGTGGCCCTTTGCCGCCCTCCAATCAATCACCTGTTGTTTCATGATGCGCACTGGGCACCTCCAGGCCAGCCAGCTTGGCCACCATTGCGGTTTTACCCACGCCGCTTTTCCCAGAGACAAAAATCTTATAGCTGGCAGTGTCGGCGGCCATCTGCGGGGGGAGCACCGGCCTTTCAATCAGCCCTGGAACGAAACAACGGAACTCGTCAGCAGCCCTACATCCCCCACCCAACTTCCACAAGAAGCAGTTTTGTTTTGAGATCCCGGCTCTCCCAGTCCCCAGTTAAGGGATCAATCTCTCCACACACCCCAAGTTGGCCGGGTTTTAACTTATTTACCCCAGAATGACCCATTTTCTATCCTTTATAGAGCCACAGAAGTAAAGTCCAGACGGGCCCATTATGATCATCTAGCCTGAGCTCCTGTATGACGCTGGGTGCAATTCTCTGGCCTGCAAGTCCTGCATCAAGCCCAGAACTTCTGCTTGGGCTGGAGCGTATCTTTCCAAAAGACACCCAGGTGGAATTTACAGGCCTACCAAGGGATGGAGACTGCACCCCGTCCCTATGTACGTTCTGCCAACGGCTAGTGACCCTCCGCCCTGTTACAGAACTGCCCCGTATTTCTAGTTAGCTTCCAGCCCCTGGCTATAGCACACCCTGTCTCGTACGTAACTACGTAAAGCGTCGGGGGACACCGCGGGTATGGAGGGGAACAAGGGCTAGGAGCGGGAGCTGGACACTGAGTCCCAATGGTGGGCTCTGTCCCTGGCTCTGCTATTGACCTACTGACTTCCCCTCCCTGGGCCTCACTTTTGCCATCTGTTAAGTGGGGATAAGGATAATGACGTCCTCACATATAAGAGCACAACAAAAGAACGGCCAGACTGGGTCACACCAAGGGTCCATCTAGCCCAGTATCCCGTCTTCCGACAGCGGCCCATGCCAGGTGCCCCAGAGGGAATGAACAGAGCAGGGAATCATCCAGTGATCTAGCCCCTGTCGCCCATTCCCAGCTTCTGGCAAACAGAGCCTAGGCTCGCCACCCCGGCCCAGCCTGGCTAAGAGCCAGTGATGGACCTGTCCTCCAGGAAAAGACAGTTACCTTTTCCGTAACTGGTGTTCTTCGAGATGTGTTGCTCGTGTCTGTTCTACAATAGGTGTGCGCGCTCGCCACGTGCACCGGTGCCGGAAGGTTTTCCCGCAGCAGTACCCACAGGGGAGCGCCCTAGCGACCCCTGGAGTGGTGCCTCCATGGCTGTGCGCTCCCCTGCTGCTGGAGTTGTCTGGCAAGAAGGAACTGCGGGTGGGGGAAGACGGGCGGGGTGTGGAATGGACACGAGCAACACATCTCCAAGAACTCCAGTTACGGAAAAGGCAACTGTCCTTTCTTCTTCGAGGGATTGCTCCTGGGTATTCCACAATAGGTGCTTCCCAAGCTGTATCTGTTGGAGGTGGGAGGAGATCACAGACTCTCGGGACGGAGCACAGCCCTGCCGAACCCGGCGTCTTCCCTGGTCTGGGAGACGATCGCATAATGCGAGGTGAACACGCGGGAACCGAAGACCACGTGGGAGCCCTGCAAATGGGGACATGGGCTAAAAAGGCAGCCGACGAGGCCTGCGCCCGAGTCGAGTGCGCCCGCACAACTGACGGCGGGGGGATTCCCGCCAGGCCATAACAGGCACGGATGCACGAGGTGATCCAGTTGGAGAGCCGCTGAGTGGAGATCAGCCGATTCCTCGTGCGTTCGGCTGAGGCTTAGTCCGTTCCAGGTGAAAAGCCAGAGCCCGTCTCACATCCAGCGTGTGGAGGCGGAGCTCCTCACTGGACACATGGGGCTTGGGGCAGAGGACCAGCAGGAAAATGTCCTGATCCATGTGACAGGCGGAGACCACCTTCGGGAGGAACGAAGGATGTGGGCGGCGCTGGACCTTATCCTTATGGAACACTGTGTACAGGGGCTCGGAGGTCAGGGCCCTGAGTTCCGAGACCTGCCTAGCCGACGTGATCGCCACCAGGAAGGCTGCTTTCCACGAGAGGTGCGACCAGGAGCACGTAGCTAGCGGCTCAAATGGGGGGCCCTGTGGGGCAGGCCAGCACCATGTTCAGGTCCCACTGCGGGACTGGGGGCCTAACGTACAGGAAGAGATGATCCAATCCCTTACGGAATTGGCCAGTCATAGCATGGGAGAACACCGTGTGCCCCTGCACCGGCGGGTGGAAGGCCGATATGGCCGCCAGGTGCACCTTGACAGATGAGGGTGCCAGGCCCTGGCCTCTAAGGTGAAGGAGGTAGTCCAAGATAAGCTGGATTGGGGCAGCCACTAGGGAAATGGCCCGCTCAGCCGCCTATCGGGAAAACCGAGAGCACTTTGCCACATAAGCTTGATGCATGGAGGGTCGCCTGCTTTCCGAGAGGATGCACTGAACCCCTTCCGAGCACATCCTTTCCTCCCGGCCTAACCATTGAGCAGCCATGCCGTGAGGTGGAGGGCCGCTAGGTTGGGGTGGAGGCGGCGGCGCTGGTCCTGGGAGAACAGGTCTGGGCGGGATGGTAATGGCCACGGTGGGGCAACCGCCAGGCTCGTGAGGGTCCCGTACCAATGCTGCCTGGGCCACACCGGGGCAATCAGGAGGACCCGGGCCCTGTCCGTCTTTATCTTTTCTAGGACCTTGCTGATCAGTGGGAACGGGGGGGAAGGCATCAAGAAACTGGCCTGACCGGGACAGGAGGAAGGCATCGGAGATAGCGCCCCGCCCCAGCCTTCTCCCCCCACCCCCCCACAGAACCAGGGACAGCGACGGTTCTGTCAAGTCATGAACAGGTCCGCCTGGGGAGTTCCCCACTCCTGGAAAAGTCTGTGCACCACCACCAGGTGAAGAGGCCACTCGTGCTGAGAGGCGAAGTCCCTGCTCAAGCGATCCGCCCTGGAGTTCTGGGCACCCGGTAGGTGGTAGGCCTGTAGGCAAATGTCGTGGGCTACACAGAAGTCCGTGTTGTCCATGAGAACCCTGCCCACCCTACCCTCCAGGTGCGAGCGGAAGGCCACGCACGCCAGCTGGACCGCCCTGAGCTCCTTGATGTTTATGTGGAGGACCAGGTCCTGTGCAGACCACAGACCTTGGGTCTGAATGTCTCCCACATGGTTCTCCCCACCCCAGGTCTGATGCATTGGACACCAGTTCCACTGACGGGGGCCTGCCTCTGAACGGGACCCCATGGAGCATGTTCCCCGGGGAGGAACACCATCATAGGAAGCCGATCACCAGTTCGGGCACAGTGAGGAGTCCATCCTGTCTCTGGCCTGGGAGAACACCGAGGCCAACCAGAGCTGGAGGGGCCTCACCCGGAGTCTGGCGTGGTGAACCACCTACGCGCACGCCGACATGTGACCCAAGAGCTGGAGACACGCTCTGGCTGTTGTCACCGGAAACCTTGTGACTGTGTCAATGAGCCCTTTCAGGGTTTCAAACCTGTCTGGTGGGTGGGAGGGCCTAGGATCGCCCCGATAAACTCTATGCGCTGTACCGGGACTAACGTGGACTTGGTGTCGTTCACCAGCAGGCCCAGAGTGGTGCACGTGCACAGGAGGAGCGCCACGTGATCCTGCAACCGGGAGCTGCCCTTGACCAGCCAGTCGTCCAGACAGGGGAAAAGCTGGATCCCACGGTGCCTGAGGTAGGCCGCCCCCATCGACAGACATTTCGTGAATACCCAGGGGGCAGTGGACAGGCCAAATGGGAGGACCGTAAATAGGTAGTGTTCCTGTCCCACTGTGAAACGGAGGAAGCGCCTGTGCCCCTCGAATATATGGATGTGGAAGTACGCGTCCTGCAGATCGAGGGCGGCGTGCCAGTCCCCGGGATCCAGGGAGCGAACGATGGAGGCCAGGGAGACCATGCGGAACCTGAGCTTCACCATGTGCTGGTTCAGGCCTCGCAGGTCCAGGATGGGCCTGAGCCCCACTTTGGCCTTCGGGATAAGGAAATAGCGGGAGTAGCACCCCTTGCCTTTGAGGTCCGCTGGCACCACTTCCACTGCTCCCAGGCCCAGGAGCCACCCCACCTCCTGCTCAAGCAGGGCCTCGTGTGTGGGGTCCCCCCAGGAGGCACAGGGGCGGAGGGTGGTTGGGCGGGGTAGAGGTAAACTGGAGGGTGTAGCCCCGGGAGATGGTGCTGAGGACCCATCGGGCCAAGGGGAGCCACGACCACTCCGGGAGAAAAGCACACAACCCATTGGAGGAGGGAAGCTTTATGGTGGGTGGATCCCTGATGAGAACTGGTAGGTCGCCCCTGGGTGTCCCATCAACACTGCCATTTCCCTGCCTGTTTGCCCTTGGAGGACTCAGGCTGGGGGGCAGACCAACACTGCCCCTGCGAGCATTTCCTATAGTCCCATGACTTTTTATGAGGGGGCTCATATATAGAGTGGGTGGCCTGGGTGGGAGCCTGCTGAGGCTTAAACTTAGGTCTAGCGGGAGCCGGAACAGAGAGGCCAAGAGCCTTAAGCGTAGTGCGGAGTCTTTCAGGCCATGCAGTTTGATGTCCGTCTGTTCTGCAAACAGAGCCTTGCTGTCAAACGGGAGGTCCTGCAAGGAGGTCTGCACCTCACTGGACAGTCCAGACAACGGGAGCCACGACGCCCTTCTCATGGACACCGCGGAGGCCATGGACCGTGCAGCCGTGTCTGCCACATCCGACGCTGCCTGCAGGGTTGCCCTGGCAGCAGCTCTACCCTCCTCCTCCAGAGCTTTGAGCGCCTTCCTGTCGCGCTCCTGGAGGGAGTCCTTGAACGTGGGCAGAGAGCCCCACAGACTGGACTCATACCAGCCCAGGAGAGCCTGATGGTTCGCCATCCGTAACTGGAAGCTCGAGGATGAAGACATTTTTCTCCCAAACGAATCCAGCCCCCTTGAATCTTTATTTTTTGGAGTGGGGGCTGGTTGGCCCTGCTGCTCCCTGTGGTTGACCGACTCGAGCACCAGGGAGTTAGGGGCAGGGTGGGTGTCCCTTGGCGGGCACAAAGTACTTGGGTTCCAGTCTCTTAGAGATGGGGGCAATGAGGCCGGGCTTTGCCACAGGGCATTTGAAATGTTCACCACCCTCGTGGAGAGGCAAGGCCACCCTGCCTGGTACCAAGGTGGACAGGACATTACACAGGGAGTCTGAGGGCTCCTCCACCTCCTCTGCCTGAAGGCTGAGGTTTGACGTCACCCTTTTCAATAGCTCCTGGTGGGCTTTAGCGTCCTCCTGTGGGACGGAGGGAGGAGGGGCCGCAATCACCTCATCCGGGGAGGGGGAGGAGGCAGGTGCGGTGCTTTGCGTATCCACCGGCACCAGAGGATCCACCACCTGGTCGCTCTCCGGGCACGGCGCCGAGGATGCATGTCCCACCGACTCCTTCCTCGGAGGTCTGGAGAGGGAGGTCCACGGCCGTTCCGAGGCTCCGGCCACCGAGCGAGTCCCCACCGGGGGCTGCTTTGGGGGCCACAGTGCCCACTGGTACCACTGTGCTGGCCACGGGGCTCGGTGCCACTGCACCTGCTGTGGCACCGGCAGAGCAGGCTGTTCGGCCTGGCTGGCCTGACCCAATGATGGACGACTACAAAGGGAGGCTGGGCTGGCGTACAACCTGCCACTGTCCCTGGACCGGGAGGAGCTGCGGCGCTGGGAGCGATGCCGAGCACGAGACCGTGATCCGGATGTGGAGGAACAGCACTGCCGGTAGCAGCTGCTCCGCGATCGGCTCCGGCAGGCGGATCCGCAACGACGAGGTGCCAGCGATCGATGCACGGGGCTGCGGGAGTGGTGCCGAGCACGAGACCGTGATCCCGATGTGGAGGAACAGCACCGCCGGTAGCAGCTACTCCGCGATCGGCTCCAGCAGGCGGATCCGCAACTACGAGGTGCCAGCGATCGATGCACGGGGCTGCGGGAGTGGTGCCGAGCACGAGACCGTGATCCCGATGTGGAGGAACAGCACTGCCGGTAGCAGCTGCTCTGTGATCGGCTCCAGCAGGCAGATCCGCAACGACGAGGTGCCAGGGGGCTGCGGGAGTGGTGCCGTGGTGGGATCATGGAGCGAGACGACAAACGGGAATGGCGTCGACGTTCGCATCACAACTGGCTACAATAGCCCCTCTGACAAGAGGACCTTCGGCGGCGTCTGCCTCGGTCCCGTCGGTGTCTGCTCCTCGAGGCGGAGCGGTGCCTGGAGTCTCTGTCAGACAACCTGGTGGGGGTCGACGGCGACCTGTGTGACTACGCGCAGGACGGTTGCTGAGTGGTGAACGGCGTCGGGAACATTCCCTCGATCGTGACAGGTACCGAGTCAGGGGTGACTGAGGAGATTCCAGCGGCGGCTTGTCTCCGGACCGCAGGGCCAACATTGGCGGTGCTCCTCATACCGGCATGGACATAACGTTCCAGATGGCTTGCAGGACCTCTGGTGTGGAGGGCATCCAGATATCCGGGGAAGCCCTCTCCGAACGGGCCGGGCTACTCAGCTCGACCTGAGTCGGAGACCTGGAGGCTGACGGGGACCTGAGGACTGCCCAGCATGGGTCTAGCCTCTCCCCCAGTCTTGCTCCAGTGCTGCGGCAGAGGAGGCCTCTTCTTAACCTTCTTGGCGTGCCCCGCGGACAGGAGCAGTGCCGACAGGTAGATGGCGCCAGGGGTCGCCGTGCACCGACACCACCGTACCCAGTGCCGACTCGGAGCGGCGTGCCGGAGTTGGGGTCAACACCAATTCCATCAGGATGGCCCGGAGCCTAATGTCTCTCTCTCTTGGTCCGAGGCTTGAACGACTTGCAAATCTTGCAGCGATCGCTGAGATGGGTTTCACCCAAACAGCGTAAACAGTCCACGTGCGGATCACTCACTGGCATCGGGCGCCTACAAGTGTCGTACGAGTTAAAACCCGGGGTGTGGGACTGGGGCATGCCCTGGCCCGGCCGCACTAAACTAAACTAATTTAAAACTAATCAAACTACTAACTACAGGTACCATACACTGAACGAACAAGAGTTCTGGGGAAGAGCTGCAGCAAAGCTGGAGCAGAGCAGTTCCAAAGCACCTTCACTGGCGGCAAGAAGGAACTGAGGGTGGGGGGAGCGCGCAGCTCCCCTTATTCTGCGCCATGGAGGCGCCAGTCCAGGGGGTTGCTAGGGGCGCTCCCCCTACGGGTACTGCTAGGGGAAAAACTTCAGACGCTGGTGCACGTGGCGAGCACGCACACCTATTGTCATGGCCGGAGCAACCATTTAGTCGACCTAGGCGGTCGCTTAGGGCACTGGGATTTGGGGGGCACCATTTTCTTCAGCAGCGACCGCGGTGGCCGGATCTTCGGCCGCCCCGGTCGCCACTGGCATTTAGGCGGAGGGAACTGGGGCCGGGGAGCGCGGGGAGGGCCACCTGCAGCAAGTAAGGGTGGGGGGGCGGCACGCAGGGGAACTCCCCCAGCTCAGCTCTGCCCTGCCTCCTCCCCGAGCACGCCGTGGCCGCTTCACTTCTCCCGCCTCCCAGGCTTGCGGCACCTAAGCTGATTGGTGCTGCAAGCCTGGGAGGCAGGAGAAGTGAAGCAGCAATGGCGTGCTCGGGGTGCTCGTGCATGGAGCAGGGGTGAGCAGGGATGGGGGGGTGCCTCAGGGTGGAGGGGGGGAGCTGCCGTGGGGAGGAGGGGGGCTCAGGGCGGAGGGGGCGGGCGAAAGGTGGAAGTTTCGCCTAGGGCACGAAACATCCTTGCACCGGCCCTGCCTATTGTGGAATACACATGAGCAATCACTCGAAGAAGAACTTATCTAGCTCTTTTTTGAACCCTGTTACAATTTTGGCCTTCACAACATCCCCTGGCAATGAGTTCCACAGGTTGACGGTGCATTACATGAAGAAATACTTCCTTTTGTTTGTTTTAAACCTGCTGCCTAGTAATTTAAATGAGTGACCCCTGGTTCTTGTGTTATGTGAAGGAGTAAATAACACGTCCTTATTCACTTTCTTCACACCAGTCAAGATTTGATAAAACTCTATCATATTCCCCCCTCAGTCGTCTCTTTTCCAAGCTGAAAAGTCCCAGTGTTATTAATCTCTCCTCATATGGAAGCTGTTCCATACCCTTAATCATTTTTGTTGCCTTTCTCTGTACCTTTTCCAATTCTTTTTTTTTTTTTTGAGATGAGGTGACCAGATATGCCTACAGCATTCGAGGTGTGGGTGTACCATGGATTTATATAGTGGCATTATGATATTTACTGTTTTATTATCTATCCCTTTCTTAATGATTCACAATATTCTGTTCGCTTTTTTGACTGCCGCTGCTCACTGAGCGGATGTTTTCAGGGAACTACCCACAATGACAAAGACTTTTTTCTTGAGTGGCAACAGCTAATTTAGACCCCATCATTTTGTACGTATAGTTGGGATGATGTTTTCCAATGTGCATTACTTTGCATTTATCAACATTGAATTTCAGCTGCCATTTTGCTGCCCAGTCACCCACTTTTGTGAGATCCCTTTGTAACTCTTCGCAGTCTGTAACTAGCTTAAGTAATTCGTATCATCTGCAAATTTTGCCACCTCATTGTTTACCCCTTTTCCCAGATCATCTGTGAATATGCTGATCATCACTGATCCCAGTACAGACCCCTGGGGGACACCACTATTTACCTCTCTCCTTCTGAAAACTGACCAGTTATTCCTACCCTTCGTTTCCTGTCTTCTAACCAGTTACTGATCATGAGAAGACCTTCCCTCTTATGACACAGATGCCATGGGTCTTAACCAGCACACAGCAAGTAACGCTTTGCCCTTCCATCTAGGGATCTCAAAGCACCCTGCAAACAGTACTGAATTAACCCTTATTATCCCCAGTTTACTGAGGAGGAAACTGAAACCCAGAGCCTAGAACTCCTGCTCCCCAGGCCCATTCAATAACGTCTATAAATGATCTGTTGCTGAATTTGCAGTTTTATTTCCCCAGTGGTACCCAAAATCGGTGGCCAATCAAAGCCTCAGTGGGAGGCAAAGGCACTCAGCAGCCTGATTCCCATCATTTTCCTCCATTACTGCCGCTTAAGCATGTCCCACAGAGTCGTCTCGTCTCACCAGCTGCCTCTAGGGCCTGCAGCGGTGATGGGTGCAGAGAAGACTCACCGAAGAATTTCCGCTTGTTTTTCCGCAGGATGGTGGCCAGGTACTCTTTGCCCTCTGGGGACTTGTGCCAGTCTGGGACGATCACAGATCCAGGGGAAACTGCCATCTTTGGCCAGGTGGCTGCGAGAGTCAGTGTCTGCTACTGGACCATTGTCAAAAAATCTGTGTAAGAAGAGAGAAGGGAATTAAATCTGTGGATAATAAATTTACTACCAAACAAAAATACAACAGGTTTACTCCGATTTATGACCACGGGCAAATTATTTCCTTCTCCGTGCCTCAGTTTCTCCTCCCACCCTTTGTCTAGGCTGTAAGCTCTTTGGAGGCAGGGACTGTGTCTCACTATGTGTCTATGCAGCTCCTAGCAGAAAGGGGCCCTGATCTCAATAGGGACCTTTAGAGGCTACTGGAATATAGACAATTAATAAATAATAATAACAATGGGGTTAATTTAAGAGAGAACCGGCAGCTATCAGATAGCTCTAAGGGAGTTAGAGCAGCCTGGTGGACTGACACCAGACTGGCACTCAGGAGAATGGGATCGTATTCCCAGCTCTCCCACCAGACAACCTTGGGTGAGTCCCTTTGCCGTTCTGTGCCTCAGTTTCCCCTTCCATAAAATGGGGCTAATGATACTGAACTCTTTTGTGACACGCGTGGAGCTCTACTCATAACAAGTGCTATGTAAGAGCTCAGGATAATTATTACTACTCCAGACCCCAGGCTTCCAAAGCAGAGATGATGCCTTATATATCTGTGACCGCTGGCAAGGCAGCCTAGGCCACTTTTTTGTTTGTGTTTATTTAAAATACGGCTACATAAAAACATTGGCTCTGTCACAAACAGGACTCGAGGGCTGGGAAATCCTGGAATCGCCCCGTTTTACAGATGGAATTTATTTTGGTGCATTTAGCACTGGTGTCCGGGGCTAGACTGACCGCTTGGAAGAGAGGAGTTCTCTAGCTAGCCCTGCACACTTCTCAAGAGAAAGCTGGGGGAAGTTAGATGAGCAGAACGTAGTTGCTTGTAGCCTAGCGGGAACGTGGCCAGGACAATGGGAGTAACTCCTGGAAAGTGCCAGGGGACCCTTCATGGTGGCAAGCGCTCAGGACCGCGCTGTGTACTGCTACGGAAGGAGCAGAATGATATGCCAAAGCCCTGATTCCATGCCGGTTCCGAGGGAATAATGCCACCCAGTGAATCACTAGCACCACTACCTGCTGCTCCTGGGTGTTCCTGGAAGCGCTCCCATCCAGACACTGCCTTGGCCTGACGTGGAGATGGAATTTCACAACACAAGGTGGTATTGCTGAAGGCCATAACAATGAATATACGCGATTCTTCGTTGGGGGCCCTGCCCAGGGTTTTGCAAACACTCCTGGTACTAGCACAGCAGTCACCCAACCTCATGTGCGCCTCTCAAAAGAAGGGGGAAGTCTAAATAGCTTTGATCCCCTTCTTAAGGAAAAAGGCAACTGATCAAAGCAAAGAAACTAACAAGCTGGGAACAGATGTGTTAGCCGCATAAATTATTCCTCTGCCAGCTGCTGGACTGATTTTCTAGACATTCAACAGAGTCGATGGCAAACAATCAGGCCTAGACCTGCTGATGTGTGCGGTCTATTCTTCTTCATGCACAGACTGAATGCTGGCCTCCCCCTCACACCACACATTACCCCTCCCCACCACATTCAATCCTATGCTACTGCGCAGTGTTACTGTGCATTGTTACACAGCTGCCACGCTGCACCCCAGAAGTGGATGCATTTCAGTGGCAGGTGAAGTGTTTCTCCCCTCCACGTAAAGTGCCTCGGACACCTCAGGCTGGAACACACGACCTGTTATTAACCCACTGACGTGACGATCGTTTTCCCACAGGTGTCATCGCTGGCTCATGTTCTTACCGCCCCAATGTTATTCATCCCTCCTCCCTCAGGGAGGAAACGCCATGCAGCTGCTGTGGGCGCGTCTCAGGCTCTGTTCACCTTCCCCCCCCCCGCCCCCGGTCTCAGGGGCAGAGGAAAGCTCGGGGCCCCCTTGGTAGGTGCCAGCCCCTCACAATGACACGGCCGCCTCTGCGGGGGAGCGGGCGGCGGTTTGCAAAGGGGAAGGGGGTGGTCAGCGGTGCCAGGCCCCGTGGTGCAGATGGGGAAACTGAGTCACGGAGCGGGGAAAGGCGGGGCCCGGGGTCACACAGCAAATCCGTGGCAGAGAAACGGGGGCAGGTCTGGGGGTGGGGAGCGAGTATGACGTGTGGCAACGGCCCCCAGCCTCCCGCGGAGTGTCGCCCCCGCCCGGGCAGCGCCCCGCCCCCAGCACAGGGCGGCCCCGCCCCCGCCCTGCACAGCCGGCGCTGCCGCTTTAAGGGGGCCCCGGCTCCCCGCTCTCACCTGCAGGCGCTTCCGCCTCGCCTGCGTGTGACCTCAGCGCGCACGGCCCCGCCCCGCCCCCTGAGCGCGCTCCCACGCCCAGCCCCAGCTCGGTAGCGGCGCATGCGCGAGGGCTGCTGCAGCCCCTGCCTGGAGCACGCGGGGCCGGGCAGCGAGGGGAGCCCCCGCGCGCAGGGCAGCCCCGCCCCCCCGGTCCCCTGCTGGGAGCTGCCTGGGTCTGCACCGGCCTGCGCCCCTTGGCGCCCGGCGCGCCCAGCTCCTGCCCCAGCGGAGGAACGTGGCTCTAGCGCCAGGTGCAGCTCACAGCTTTGCCCAGACACTCACCCCATCAGCGTTTGCTACTGGCCCTCCCCGGGCCTGGTTCAAGGGAGACCATGTCAAGGAGCCAAGGGGCGTGAGCTGCTGGCGCCTGTGCCACCCGCAGAACATGACTCAGCCGTGACAGCCGGGCAGAACAACCTAAGAACGGGCAGACGGGGTCAGACCAACGGTCCATCCAGCCCAGGATCCTGTCTACCGACAGTGGCCAAGGCCAGGTGCCCCAGAGGGAGTGAACCTAACAGGCAATGATCAAGTGATCTCTCAACTGCCGTCCATCTCCACCCTCTGACAAACAGAGGCTAGGGACCCCATCCCTGCCCATCCTGGCTAATAGCCATTAATGGACTTAACGAATTTATCCAGTTCTCTTTTAAACCTCATGCATCTGATTCACCCACAAAAGCTCATGCTCCTCTACATCTGTTAGTCTTTAAGGTGCCACAGGACTCTGCTGACTTTTAAATCTTGTTCTAGTCCCAGCCTTCACAACCTCCTCAGGCAAGGAGTTCCACAGGTTGACTGTGCGCTATGTGAAGAACTTCCTTTTATTTGTTTTAAACCTGCTGCCCATTAATTTCATTTGGTGGCCTCTAGTTCTTATATTATGGGAACAAGTAAATAACTTTTCCTTATTCACTTTCTCCACATCAGTCATGATTTTATAGACCTCTATCTTATGTCTCCCCCCGCCCCCCCCCCACACCTTAGTCTCCTCTTTTCCAAGAGGAAAAGTCCTAGCCTCTAATCTCTTCTCAGATGGAACCCATTCCAAACCCCTAATCATTTTAGTTGCCCTTGTACTGGCATTAGAAAAAGTTCAGAAATCTTGTTTGAGATGAGGCCACATCTGTACACAGTATTCAAGATGTGGCCATACCATGGATTTATATAAGGGCAATAAAATAGGGATAGAGAATAAGACAGAGGCTTTTTTAATGATTCCTTACATCGTGTTTGCTTTTTGACTGGGCAATGGAGGTGATCTCCGTGCACTGTCCTAGGAAGCCAGAGCTTTGCCCTTTCGCTGTTCTCAGGTAGTGACTATTAGGGTGCACACTAGTGATTTATCACCCTATCTCCACTCAATGCCTCTGTCCCCTTCCTTGACACATTCAGCACATTTTCCTGTTTGTATTACAGTAGGGCCTAGGGATCCCCCTCTGGGCTGAGAGCCCAGCGTGGAGGGTGCTGTACAAAAGAGAGTCCATCTCCAAAGAGCTCAGACTAAGGTCACCTCATCTGACCTCCTGCCCACTGCCAAGCCACAGAACCTCACCCACTGTAGACAAACAAAAGCTCCGCAGGCACTAGCATTAGTAATATCACAACATGCTATTTATCTCAGCAGCTTTAAAAGTAGGGTTGCCAGGTGTCCCGTTTTCAACTGCCATGGTGCCTTCTGAAAGGTCTGAATTGGTTACTATATGGTTCTGAAAAGGGAGGAAAAATTGCACTCAGGGCCTGTTTCTGAGATGCCCTGAAGTGAATGGGGCTCAGTGCATCACTGAGGGAGCTCAGGACCTCTGAAAATCAGTCACCCAGCACCCCGTGAGACAAAGGGGTGCCTGATAAACTTGATCTCAAGTTTTCACTGTATTTGGACACGGTGCCCCTGTGCAAGATTGTAGGTGAGATTTTAGAGCGGCTAAGCAAGTTGGATCCTGATCTTGCACCAATGAAGTCAATGGGAGCTTCACCACTGAGATCACTAGGCCCCAACTCCCACTGAATGGGAACTGAGTGCCCAAATCCCTTTGGCTCCTTTGAAAATCACCAGCCTCTGTCATTTTAGTTATTTCAAAGTTGTGTTAAGCTCTTTATTAAGGGGCACCTGAGAAATTCGAAAAAGAGAACTCATGGTGTGAGGGCATAGAGGCCTCACAAGGCATAGGATCAGAGATGAACAAGGTACACAACCAACCAAAGGATGTAGAGGATCTCATAGTGGGAATTCCCCGACTCTGGCACACTTACTCAAAGGAATCGAATTGTCCTCTTGTAAGGGAAGGCAGTGCAACAAAACACAGAGAAACTCCTCCCCCTCTCAATTTAAATCTCAAAACTTAACCCTTAAGGCTTGTTTGACATCTGTCAAACGCATAGCAACAAGCCCTTAGGACAAAGGGAGGGACAGGTCAGCGGGAGCAATATTTGGGAAGAAAACCAATATACAGAGTTTACATGAAAGCTAGATTTAAAACCCAATCATTTAAAACCAAATTGCCAGCCAGCTTTTTATCATTATTTATTTGTTAAATTGCTAAAAATTCGTGGGGTGAAAAACATTAACAAAAATGAAATTTACACAGAGTTAAATATCAATGAAATCCATTTTCATTCCTACACTTGGATGAGCCTAAAATGACAAAGTCATCCTGCACGCCTGAGTCACAGCACCAGCTACACTGATCACACGTTGTGCGCATGACATGAAACCTGTTCGTTTGGGGACAGGATGGGGGAGGATATAAAGACCCACGTTTCTGTCACTCAGAGAGACCACTTTGGGAGCCATGTTGAAACCATGCAGAACATGCCTTCTGCAACACACACAGGGCAGAGGAGAGAAAGGCAAAGGGGCTGATTTCTCTGTTCCTGGGTCCTTCCACTCCAGTCTGCTGACTTAGCAGAACATGAATGTGTTGGTAAAGAGGCCACAAATGAAGCAAAGCAGTGAAACATCATCATGCCAGGATCACCACACGGACTAGAACAGATGGAAATATGAATTGGGAAATGCCACAAGCAAGACTGGGAAGACCCCCTTACGGTTTCCATGTGGCTTGCAACCCGGTATGAAGCTATTATGATCATTGCCTATAGAATTACCCAGACCACTTCCTATGTCACTTTGTACAGTTTTATCTTGTGCAGTGAACTTCAAGCACTTGAGGGCTGGGGCATGACGTGTGGGGGGGGGGAAGGGTATAAACCCCAGAGTGACAGACCTCAGTGTCAATTCACTAGCCGTTGGTTTTTTAAAACTTTCAGTTTTTGCTCTCAAACCACCCTGGGTGAAAGACAGACGTGCAAATGAAACACGTCAATCTCATCCTATATAGGGAAATCCCACTGGAGTTCTGATCAAGCTGGGGCAGAGGAGGGGGAAAAAAGAATAATCCAGCACTGGCTACCAACCTTTGCTACGTTAAGCAGCAGCAGCCAACCCAATGCCATCATCATGAAAGGCACCTCTGCAGCCATGGAAGGGGTTACAGCTTCAAGAAGAATGTTTTAAATATTGATAAAGATACTGCGGGGGAGGGGATGTCTCGTTTAATTAAGACAAAACCGGCTTACACGTTAAATATAATCAGAGCTGGACTTAAAGGTTCTAGAGAACAGCATTTAAAGGTGCCCACACCCTCACATCAATGTTTTCAAGGTTCAAGTGACACTGGAGGATCTGGGAGATAGACCAGGCTTTTATGAAACTCAGTCCAGCATTAACAAACCAACAGTGATTGAATTTGTTTCTTCCTGTAAAAGGATTTCAAGCCACCCCACCACCACCTTTGCATTTTACCAAACTGATCTTTGCATTCAAGATGAGCACAGAAATTGAAGCAGTCTGTGGGCTAAAAAAGCAGCGTACAAAGAGGTACCTTTAGTGGCTTTCAGTCAAAAGGAGGCAGGTTTTACTGGAGGCCTGGAAATAAATATAAGGCTGTGGTTGGGTTTCTTTCATCTTTAACCATCAGGTTCAAAGAAACCATTTGGGGCTTGTTGAACAAGCAAATACCTTCTCACTGGGGACACTGGGAAAGAATACTGGCGTTAGAGAAGGGGTTTTCCTTTAAAAAGGCTTGTGATTCTAGATTTAGAAAACTATCTTAAGTGCCCACCAAAGGTCCAGCAAAACTCAGTGACCCAGTGGAGACAGTTAAAAGTCCAAACAAAATCATATTGGAAATCTTAAAGGAGCCACTTCATGGTACATCCAAATGCACTGACAACTATCGCAGATCTGCCCACTGGGCAGGTTTCACTGTGATTAGCAAAGGATTTCCTCCTTTTAAGCCACATACGTATTAAGATTTATTTTGTGATTAGTCTGATCAAGGAATGCAGGCAGTTTCTGAACGTTTTCTCAGCGCTCAAACACCGCTGCAGGACTGTGTGTGCTCAGTCGTAAACTAAATGCTCCTCTCTTTGAGCAGCCCTACAATGCACCTGGAACAGCTCTCACCATCTCTGGCCAAGGCAAAGCTGGAGACTCTTGATATACAGTGAGATAGGGGAAAGCTAAGCTTTGTGCTTAGGGACAGTATTAACACCACAGTGTGGTGTACCGCTGGGGCAGATCGCTTTCAGGCAGGTCTGGGTATTGGCTTCAAAGGGTATTTGCTAGTTCATTATTGTCTAATGAGACACTGTGCAGCCTTGCTTGTCAGCCCCCCCCCCGCCCTTTTTTTTTTTTTTTTTAAAAACCAGCATTGCCAACTTTCTAAACCTGCTGAACTTTTACTGGTGTTAGCAACAAGTCGTTTTTGCTTTAGAACTAGATGTAAAAACAACAAACCTTGAATCCTGCACTGTGTGGCGCCCCAGCGACTACAACAGGACTCTGTGTGAGTGCAGCCTATTGGAGAACAGAGGCCAACAGATTTAACAACCCACAATGTCACATGAAAATTGCAGTCTTCAGAAGCAGCCAGGATCACAGACTAGTGAAAGTTAAACCTAGGCAGGGGTGGCTCCAGGCACCAGCGCACCAAGCACGTGCCTGGGGCGGCGGCAAGCTGCGGGGGGCGGCCTGCCAGTCGCCGTGAGGGCGGAAGTCAGCTGCCTTCAGCAGCATGCGGGTGGGAGGTCTGCCGGTCCTGCGGTTTCGGCAGCAGGTAGGCCAAAGGCGCAGGACCAGCAGACCTCCCACAGCCATGCCGCTGAATCCACGTTACCAGCGGACCTCCCACAGGCGTGCCGCAGAAAGCCGCCTGACTGCCATGCTTGGGGCAGCAAAATACTTAGAGCCGCCCCTGAACCTATGGCAAACTGGTGCCCCTCTGTGGATCAGCCGGTCTCTATTGTAATTCTTCCAAGCTGCAGAGGGAAGGAAAGAGAATTCATCCAGAAGTGTACCTCAGTTCAAATCCATTTTGATGCCTTTTGAAGTCTTTGTTGATTTAGGTAAGTGAATTCTCAGCATCAGCGATTACCATGGAGGCTGTTAATGCTGGGCCAGCGTTCCACTTCAAACCCTACTTTGCAGGTATTTGTAACTTGGCTGAAAAAAAATCCCTTCCAGACTAAAATTTGCCATTTCAGTGATTGCCAAAATATCTTGTACACTCAAAGCTATAAAAAGTTCAAAGTTATTGAATACAAAGCACTCTGGAGTAAGACTAAAGGAATAGCAAACTGATAAAATGTAATCAGTAAAGGATGGAGCAGCAGCTTTATAGCTGAATTTCCCTTGCTTTGGTTGGTTGATATTATAATTGTAATGTTACTTTGGATTAATGTTATTTTCTGATGCATTATCCAGCAGGATAACTTTAATGTAAACATGAACCAGGGAATCTGAACTGTAGTAACTGCATAAATTACTAGCTCAAACAAGCTATGAAAGAATCCAATAGGATGTGTGGCTACAGTTTAGCAACGCACTTAAGTAAATGCTTAATGTCAACAGGACTTCAGCATGTGCTTAAGTACTTTGAGCATGTTCTCTCTGTTTGATAAGCAAAGATGACCTAAGACATCCCAGTGCTCCCAGGGCAGTTGTCTGCATATATACAAGTACAGAGTGGAGCACTCTTAAGATAACAAAAGGATCCAGAACAAAATCTTAGGGGGGAAAACTTAGAAGTCAAGCCTTAAGGATGCACATAGCCACTGCTTCTCATGAACAGCCTAACCATGCATGTACAAATCAGTCTAAAATTGTAACTTCCATTACTGAGTATTTTCAAATGTCAATGATGTATGCGCTATTCTGGCAGCTTGCAACTCAACTGTCAGGGGTTCCAAAGTCATCAATCCCAGCTGTTGGTTTGATCTAGTGCAGGACTTTACTCGGTGGGACACTAAAGTGGGCTGTATAAATGACTGAAGTCTGGATGATCCTGGCATTTCAATGCCAAACTGTCCTTTCTCCCTTCCAACTCTCCCATTGTATAGGGCAAGAATGGTACTATCAGGCCAAAGCGTTTAGGAAAAAAGGCATCTGTGTCATTTTGCTGATTAAGGATTTACAGTAATGGCTGCAATACTGGAAGATGTAAAAAAAATGCTATTTTCCTTCTGCAGCCACATTCAACAGATAAGCATGGGTATTTATCAGTGCATACAAGCATACAGCCTCCTGCCTGCAGGTATTCAATATGTTCTTCCAAGACCTTTCTTATCAGCATCCCTATGGGGACTGCAATTATAGAGTGAGAGATGAGGGTCCCTCTATACTCCTGAAAAATTCTAAAGTTATTGGATCCTAGAAGTTTTCCCACCCACTTACCCCAAATTCTTGGTCTAGTTACCAGCAAAAAAATAAGGCGCAGTGAAGCTCCTGCTAGAACACAGCAACAATTCATCCCATTGGAATGGAGATTTCTCCCCATTTGTAAACAGAATTTCTCTCTCTCTCTCTTTTTTTTTTTTTAAAATAGGACTTTCTGACCCAAGCCCAGAGCCAGGATCATAGACTGGAAACTGGAGGGCAGCGCTGCAATTGTGTTTGGATTTTATTGGTTTGTCGTTCCCTAGTTCACAGTTTAAATGCCTGCGTGACAGAGGAAGGGTTAAAAAAAGAAAGCCACGGAAAGGGGGTGGGGGAGGAAGGGCAGGGGTCGACCAGCTTTTGCCTCATTATCTTTTTGCTCGCACAAAGTACAAGGCATTTGTTTTGGGATAGTACTTCACGTTCTGTTTCTTGTCCATGAGGCCACCGAATATGATCAGTTCCCCCCTGCCTTGCACTACGGTGTGTAGGCTGGTCTCTGGTGGCCCCACCACGGAACTGCTATTAAACATTTTCCATTTGACTTGCCCTTTCTCCTTGGTGTCTTTAATGTCTAGCACATACATCTGCATGGGTTTGCAGTTCATGCTTTGATACAAAGGCTTGCCGACATTCAGAGACTGCGGTGGATGGTGGCCCAAGCGACGGGCGATCGGAGGTAAGGAGTGGCCGTCCCCTTGGGCAGAGCCTGGGCGTGGTGCTGGTGCCACCTCGGCACTGCTCCCACTCTGGCTACCAGGAGATCCTGGTGAAGACACCAAAGGAGGACTTAATGTTGCTGAACCAGATGCCCCTTTGGAAGACAGGGCCTTGACAGCCTCCAGGCTTCTGCGGAGTGCACCTGGCGACACTGCCCCTGGAAGGGAGCTAGTGACATGAGGTGGGGTATGGATTCCATTGGTCTGCTCTGGGGGATTTCTCATGCTTCCACCAACTGTCCTATTGTCCACAGCATCCATTTGACAGCTAACGGAACCTGATTTCTGATCCCAATTCAAATCTACAGACCCTAAGCGTAGATCTTTCTGATCTGGTAGCGATCCTCGTCTCGGCGCCAGGGAAAGTCCAATTTTCAGGTCATATCCTTCAGCAGCAGAAGGCGTGCTGGGCGATATGGCCAGTACAGGACTGTCCAATGAGGCACCTCCCGCTGCTGCGGCTCCAGGGGATAAACTCCCGCCGTTCAGTACAGGTGACCCATCTCCTCTGGATGGGGACAGGCTCCCTTCCCGGGAGCCTGACGGTGTCTGTCTTTGTGCTCTGGGTCTCAGGGTGCCCCAGCGGCCATTCACACAAGGAGCTTCGTCGGCGTTCCTGACTGGAGACTGAGAGCGGTATTCCCGTGTTTCAGGAACCAGGGCTGGCGGCGTGGCACTGATAGGAGACGGGCGAGAGTTCAAGCTGGGGCTGAGTGGAGCTCTCCCACTGGGAGCCTGGCTGAAGACCACAACACACTGTCCCACCTAAAAGACGAAAAATGAGCGCACTGTAACAAACGGCTGCAGAGATGTTCCTAAACCCCTACGGCTGTGTTAGTGCGTTGGGGAAAAACGTACGCTGGAAACCAAACATGCAGTGAACCAGCAGTCACAGGATATTCCACATGAGAACACCCTACCAGAGACCATATCATGTTAATGATCCAGGAGATCTGACTCAAATAAATAAGCTTTCCTTCCTGACAAATTCCTCCTAGTAATACCACCCGGCCCCATTTCTGACCCCCTTACCCTGCACGCGGGATGACACCATAGTTCAGGGGCTCCATGGTCTTCGTTTTCCACTTTCAATGGCTGCCATGTCCAGGGGCTGGTGCGCATGTGCAGTAACCAGGCATCCTTAAACAGCTGCAAAGAAAAGTGTGACAAACCCAAAACTTAGGCTTAGTGCAGAGAGATCTTCCCCAGCAACAAAGATTTCCAGAAGCCATCTTCCTACAGATGGCAAGGAATCCTGGCCTGGAAGTGAGAGCACAGGATGGGTATTCTGGGTTCTATCCCTGACTACCACTATGGGATTTTCAGGGCAAGTCACCTCTCTGTGCCTTAAGTTTCTCACCCAATCAGGGATAATTCTGGCCTATCGCAGAGGGGATGTTTGTAAACTGCTCTGAGATCCCTGCATGGGTGCTAGAGACCTGGAATGCATTTTATTATGAGTTATTTATGGGCAACTATAGCACGGGTGACAACTACGTGAAGTCTACAATTCAGTTGCCAAGCCCACCAGTCAAGATTGCTCTGCAGCACACCAAGAAGCTGACCTACGGAGTTGCTATTGTGATAATGTGCAACTACAACCACTGGGGGGCTCCTGCAGCCATATACAGAAGCTTGTAGCACGAGGAAGAGGCACACATTCTATTTTCGTATTTGCACACTTTATATACTTACTGCATTTGGACCACCACAACCACCAAGGATTAAAATGGTTTCATCATCTATTATGATCTAAAGGGGCAAAGAAAAGAATTACAGATTTGGGAGAATACAACACTATTTTAAGCAAAAAGAACAGGAGTACTTGTGGCACCTTAAAGACTAACAAATTTATTTTAGCATGAGCTTTCGTGAGCTGCAGCTCACTTCTTCGGATGCATAGCTGCAGCTCACGAAAGCTCATGCTAAAATAAATTTGTTAGTCTTTAAGGTGCCACAAGTACTCCTGTTCTTTTTGCGGATACAGACTAACACGGCTGCTACTCTGAAACCTATTTTAAGCAAGACCACCACTGCTTTGTCATGAAGCTGTGTGGTTTTGCAGGACCCTAAGCAAAGCAACATCCCCATCCTGCTCCCTCAATGTACCCACCACATCCTTCCTGCCCCAGCCTACTCACAGAACCTCCTTAAAGAGAGGAGCCCTCTCACCAGCCTGCCTGAAACTCTGCCCCCTTTGCGACTCCACCTAATATTCATGGACAATGAATCCAAGAGGTGGAGTCAAAATGCAACTTGCCAAGTGGAGGGAACTAGTAGGGGAACTTAACTCTCTTCATTTGGCACTCAAACACCCCCAGTCTGTATTTATATGGCCCCCATTACCATGCTATCCAAGTGCTACGGTGAGGAGACCAGTATCAATACCCTGCTGGTACCAAAGTCAGACAGGACAGGAGCTGGGGAATCTGGGGTGGCGCTCTGGCATGCATGCTGCAGGACTCTATGCAGGGTGTCAAGATGGGCTCCAGAGAACTAATGATCTTACTGGGAACTGTCCATGTCAGTTGAAATCTGGTGAGTCTGGTAACCCATGGGATCCCCCACAAATGGATCTTTATATGTTGAGACAGACTGCAGTATTTGGCTCAAAATGTTAAAATGGGAAGGTCTGGTTTTTATAATGTTAATCACAAGTCTTGGCGCATGCACAGAACACAGGGAGATATTTACAAACTGGCTCAGCATCAAGTGGTTTTAAAAATGCATCCTCTGAAAGTGCTGAAACAGGTGGAAAAGGGGCAAAGGCCTGGCATGCCGAGACTGCAAAGACGGCTTAGAAAGGGGGAATTACTTTTTAGAAGCCCCTCAGGTGAGGACGGGACGCTGACCACAAAGTGAGCAATGGGATTTTGCTTCTCTAACTCATCCTTGACACTTCGTGCTGGTGGCTAGAGCTCCTTGTCGAGCTCACCGCAAGGTACTGCGACGTTTGCTGAATAACTGCAGGAGACACTCACCTGAGATTGGCCACCACGCGGGTGAGGGGTTGGCCCAGAGATATTTGGCTTGGACCAAGCCCACTGCTCGAGATCTAGAACCCAGACATCATTACTCCTGCAAGGACAAGACGACAAACATGGAAGCAGAGGCACAGAGACACAGTTCCTTGGGGATCTCAAATAAGCATCGGTTAGGAAGACTGCAGCACTGGTCTCATTACAGACAGTAGTGCTGAAACCATGGGGCATGTTTGGGGAGTTAAACTACTGATTCAGGATTACATGTTCCTCCCACAGGCAGGGGATTTGTGTGCATTGGTGCTTCACACAGGTTACCACAGAGAAGGGAACCAGTAATGGGCCAGTGGCCAATCAAGAGCGTGCATCAAGTACTGATTAAGCTTTGTTCCAAGATGGGGCAGCAATGGCGAGGTGGAGAGCAGCAGGCCCAAGGCTTCATAGACACACCAGAATTTAGTATTTTCATAAATACAACCTTTCCCACCCAGAGCTGAGGCCGTGCACCAGGAACCTGACTTCCCCTCCGTTATTCCAGTCCAGGGCACTTTCTTGAACTGAGCTTGCTGATGCAGCGCACCACAAAGTGGAGAAACAGCCCTTAGCTGAGACCACTAAATTCACTTTCATTTTAAGAGCCATTCTGAACTCGAATCCTCCCAGGTGGAAGTCCAGGGCTCCATGTGGGTGGACCACAGCGCACAGCCTCGCTGACTTCACTGGAGGTCCATGTGGGCTCACTGGTTCCACTAAGCGGTGCTTTGCTTATCAACTTCACAACGAGGTATGAATCAGCAAAACGAACAAGCTCAGCTCAAGAGAGGAGCCAGGACTGGCACAGCAGAGGGGGAGGTCAGGACCATGGTGCACTGTCACAGGTCTGGGTGGAAAGCTTGCATCAATTCTGCCCACACCGTACCTGACCCTACCCAATGTTTGTTCCTCACTTTCATGTTCACAGGATTCCCAGTAACATCTCTGAGGGAAGAAAGTTATAGACTTACATTTGCCGAGATCCTAGGGAACCTCCGAAGACAATCATTTTGTCGTCTATTACACAAGAGGAATGGCCTGCCATGGGAGGGGGGCCGTGCGTTGTCACTATGCAGTTCCACCTAAGGAAACAGGTGAGGATACATTAAAATTTGTGAATTATGAGGTTACAAATTCCCCTCAGATGTCCCTCCAGTGATGAAAAAGGCAGATGGCCAATTTTTTTTTAGAAAAACAGTCTTACACCCTTAAATGGAAAACTGCCTCCTGAGAAAGTGCACTGGCTCATGACTTTCTGGTGCTGCAATCTCTAGCCCCCGGGATCTAAACGCTGGTTATTGAAAAGGGGGGCACTATCATTTGTTATATACCAAATACCACAGAGGCCACCAAGAGGGTGGAAAACAGATTTATAAAATGTAAATGAACATGAAATAAAACAAGGTGATGACGCAAACAACAAAGAGACAGAAAAAGGATAAATCTGAGATTGAGCATTTTGACTAAATACCCTGGTATCAGAACCAGCACCACGATTTGAATGGAGGGCAGACAAAGTTTAGTTTGGAACCTAAACAGGTTTGAAGTTAATAATAATCGTACTGTTTTCAAACTCAAGTACAGTCGAGGCATGTCAACTTGTACTGGAGTGTAGCTGAGCTGGGGAAGTCAGTTGTCAGAGAACACACTAGCAATGTGGAAAAGAAAATACATTTACTTTGCTGGCTCTAGATCTGTACCAAATAAATCCCTTTGGGGAGGAAACGGGTTTCTAGCTCCTTAGGTGGGTGTAGCACTTTACAGGCAAACACAAAGGAAAGGCCCTTTATGCAATCTGAAGAGCAGAGAGATCAGCAACTTAAAGAATTAGCTCAAGTCTAAATAATATCACAAGAAACAGCAGGCTCCTAAAAGACATTTTATTACAGAGAAGAAAACCTCATGGAAAAACTTCTACAAAGCCCAAATATGACTCAATTTAATATTTGAAAATGTTAGCCTGCTGTAAACTGTTTAACATGACACAGAAAAAGGATCTTCCATTGGTAGTACTGGTATTTTCAGTAACATTTGTCCTCAACTATTATCATTAACTGTTTAACTACAGCACGCACTGCCCACAACTGCAATAGATAACTGGGCCATTTGGTGATTAAATGCCCATATGAACAGAGGTAGGATTCATCACTACTTTATTATGGCATTAGCTCACATGTAACATTTCCATTCAGAACTGATGTAAGTGAACATTTATTCTGGGAAGGGGGTGGCTAGAAAGAGAGTTTTGCCACCATCTTTAATATACTTTTCTGATGTTCCTAGATAATCTTAAAGGCTGACAGAGCAGACAGCAATTTAGAAATAGGAGGTCTGCCTGCCTGGATTGGCTATTGGAGCAAGCTTCGCCACCATGGCTGGAGCCCCTGTCATCTCCTGTGACCCCATCCTAATCCTGAGATATGTCCTGACCCGATGGGGCCAGAGTAAGGGACACAGAGTAAGGGATAGCTCAGTGGTTTGAGCACTGGCCTGCTAAACCCAGGGTTGTGAGTTCAATCCTTGAGGGGGCCACTTAGGGATCTGGGGCAAAAATTGGTCCTGCTAGTGAAGGCAGGGGGCTGGACTCAATGACCTTTCAAGGTCCCTTCCAGTTCTAGGAGATTGGTATATCTCCAATTATTATTTTATTTATAATGTATTTTATTATAGATGACACCCCCACCTCCACCAGCTAAATCCAAAATACCACCTGGACGCGAGACTCCATCTGTTCCTCCTCTTCCATTCCATGTGTCCTATTTCTACCTCATCTTATTCTCCTCAAACTTTTTACTTTAAGTAAAATCCCTAGGTGTTAAATATTCTCTCTATTTGGCTTTTTTTTTTAAAGACATAATAAAGAATCAAAATGAATGACCAAATGAACTACATGTTCCAAATATCTACTTCCACTCTCAAACTGTGCACCTATAGCGCCCCAGCAGGAAGGAGTTAAGAAAAAAAATTTTTAGTTCCATTTTAGTTACTACTCTAAGAAAATAAGGAAGCTATGGCCATCGGGGGAGCTCAGATAATAGGACTTTCGGCTCTTCAGGTCTCTGGACATTGCTTAGCTAGATATTTTACCCAGGGTCACAACAGCTTCCGGACATCTCACCCAGGATCAGAGAATGTTCATTTCTCCTTCTGCCTATATCTTCCGTCAGTCACAGAGGGATTCAGCCAAGCTTTTAAGAGCAGCTCTGTATGTATAGACAGAGTGTATGGATACAATTTCAAGGTAAAAGGCATGTTTCCAATCCAGACTCTCAGAATGTTCTCTTACCAATTTTTGGAAGGCGAGTAGGTATGTATTTCATCAAAGAACCTCTCCGGCTGGTGCAGAGGGTAGGGGCTTGGCCGCGTCCACCCACCAAACAGCACAAGCAAGTCCTTATACACCACTAAAGTGGCCCCAGCCTTAGGTGACGGATAAGAACCTGGAGGGGAGCAGAGAAAGGAAAAAGTTAGCAAATGGCATTTCAAACCAGCAGCCAAGCTGTGCACAGATCTTACTGAAATGTGACAAAATGGAAACTCCCCTCTAAAAGGCAGAGAGGAAAAGATGACAAAATTAGAGTAGGGAGCATGGGAAGAAAGCTACTGCCAATTTGTGTCATCATAATTAGTACAAGCCTGAAAGCACATCTCACGTTTGGCAAAACATCTGTCAGTCAGTGACAGGAAATTACTAGCTTTCTAACATATCACTTTAAATTATTGCTTTAGTGCTGAATAAAAGCAATAATTACCTCCAAATAACTAGATCTACTGGGTATTTACAAGCCACAGCATATTCTGAATCTCATTTTACGGAACTGGGAAGATGCAAAATTAACCCTACATATTCCCAGCAGGGAATAACAGTCACATCTCAGAATCTGGAGCTGTGGTAGACTGCAGGTTCCCGATGGCAGGAGAGAATTCTTACAATACGAAGCCCCTTATCTAATAAGTAGGTTATCTTAGGGTACGTCTATACTTACCGTCCGGGTCGGCGGGTAGCGTTCGACTTCTCGGAGTTCGATATATCGCGTCTAATCTAGACGCGATATATCGAACTCTGAACGCGCTCCCGTCGACTCCGGAACTCCACCACCGGAGTCGACGGGGGAGCCGCGGACTTCGATCCCGCGGCGTCTGGACGGGTGAGTTCTTCAAACTAAGGTAGTTCGAGTTCAGCTACGCGAATAGCTGAATAGAACTTGCGTACCTTAGTTCGACACCCCCCCCCCTTAGTGTAGACCAGGCCTTAGATTTGCTGCATTTAAAGTTCTAAGGGCTTACTGGTGCCAGTCTTGGTTACGTAGCTCACATGAGGCATTCTGGGCTGTACTGCTGGTGCACATAAACAGAGGGAATGGTGGCTGTAGCCCTGGGCTTGAACTCTGTTGCAATATATTACCCAAGATCAGACGGCTTTTATTTTCTATTTTACTAAACCAGACAAAGAGCACTGATCTCACCTCACACTCCATGCCACCAGTACATTACTGAACTGTTTATAATCTTGACTTTTTATTTTTTTTAAAAACACTTTGTCTTTGTAATTAGTCATACTACTCAGAATTGGTTCTTAACATGACTATTTTTGAATTGGCCGGGGATAGTCTGCTCCAGAGCAGAGAAAGTCCTCTCTCAAGACCAGTTAGAAAAGGATCACACCCCTTTGAACTACCAGGGAACCTGCCACAATTCACTGAGAAAGTACAAACCTCCCCTGTGCTAACAGTTCGAGGTGCTGCACCGTGATCTTGCTGAATAAACAATCTGAGGCATAAGACATTCTGGATTACTTCCCAGTCAAATATTAAAATTGTCCCAGACAGAACAGACACAGTGACGCTTCTCCCCCAAATACTCCCACGTCAATCACCAGATCTGAAGTGATTCCCCTGTACTTTGCAGAGAAGCTTTCTAGCACCTTCTCACCACAGTACCCTGTAGCAAGGTCATAATGACATCATCTGTAAGGAAACACACTACAAAAAGCAAGGATAAAAACCCAACTGTGCCCACAATTAGAAAGAGAAATTAGCAACGCACACTTAAGCAAGCCTGACTGCAGGAACTGATGTGCAGTTCTAGGCAAGGCCATGCATTTGGCCAAAAACGTTCTATTACCATCTAAAATGCTGAGCTAACGGACCCAAGCTAATTAGTTTACAGTGCTAATAGAGCCGTTTATACAGAGGCATATTTCAGTAGGTAATGAGACACAGAACCAAGACTATTTTTGAGAAGTCAAAACAGCTATTTAAACATTCCTGCCTTACAGGGGACTTGTGAAACCTCTCTCAATGTCTGTAAAATGCTTTGAGAGCTTTGGATAGAAGGGGCTACAGCTGTGCAAAGTCCAAGCCTGAATCCCAGGTGACAGGAAGTTAGAAACCTACATGAAAGCATCCCCCAACACAAACCAAGATGACAGACTGTCCCCTGAGCCCCACGGTCCTTTTTTCCAGGCATGAACACGTTTTGCTGTTGCTGTCAGATGGGTGACTAGAGGGCAAAGGGGGGGAAACAGAGCCCCAATGGTAATTCACACACTCAAATATATTTACAGTAGCTCCAAAAATATTTAGTTTCCCTAATGACTAAAATGAAGTGGTTCAGATTTGATTGCTCTATGTCACTGACCAAATTCTTAACAATATCCACTTTTCATAGCTAATTACTTGGCCGCATGAAATTAAATTTTCCCAACCCAACTGTTTTGCATTAAGAGCTCCGAGAACCCATGAGTCTTAAGGAACTAGCCAAGGAGATTGTCTTCTTACACCACGGGTGCCAGGTGAATGCAGAATTAATGGATTCCATCACAGAAAGATTTAAAATATGGTGTATGCTCAATCCCCTAGCTTAGTGATGAGAATAGATATTTAGCAAAAGTTCATCTCTCACTTGAAAAGCAAATGCATCTTTCTTTTCTATTGGAGAATAAGACAAAAATAGAACACTACTCTGTATTAAATAAAGGCTGATCAGTTTGTAAGCATGCAATTAATATGCTGGTACCAACGCCAAAGCTAAAGATGCATTCTGATCAGTTCTCAAAATGGGTCAGAAATTAGTTTTAAACAAAAAAAGCGTGCTAAGAGCTGGAACCCGGGAAGAAATCACTACAAAAATAACACAGGCTGACTTGATTCCTCTATAATGTACTGTATAGTCATGTACTCAGGTAAAGTGACAAAATCTTGTCACTGCTAGGACCTGAAGGTCAAATTCCTGACTCAGATACACACACAACTCCCAACCATGTCAACTGGAGTTGTTCATCTGTTCATGGGGGCAGAATTTGGCCCTGATTGAGACGTTTGGTCTACTACCAGATGGTGAACAGGTGCATTACAGGAGTGGGGTTTTATTCTGACACGAAGGAGAAATCACAATTTGGTAAGCCAGGAACGTATTTTCAGAAGAGTTAAAGCTTTAAGAGGCAATCTAGAAACCATATAAATGTGAGACAATTCTACATAGTTTCCTGTGAAGATGGAAACACAGAATAGCTGTGAAAAACAAGTACACAAGAATACACATCCACCACACTGATCAAGTTGTGATCAAGCAAGGGAGTGACAGAAGGTTGTTTCTGTTCTGAGCAATGGAATAACCACATTGCACCTTGTGGTGGCAGCAGCAGACGCTTTTCTGAACTGGGGACTTTTAGATAAAGGCTAACAAATGCAACTGAGAAACCACTGTGATAGAAGCCAATCTGAAACATGCTAAACCCACCATGAACTGAACGCAATCGCCTTGGCTGGCCGTCTACTGACTCCCCATGTCACTTTGCATATTCAGGCACTTGAAAAGGTCAAGAGCTTCTTGGAGAAGAATGTGAAACAAGAGTTCTGACTGTGCGCTCCAAAGAAGGGAGCTGACAGGCAGCCTTCCCGACTTCCCAAGTCTCAAGTGTGCATAACACAAAGATGAAGTATGCCATCAAAAACGTCACAGGGACAGGCTCAACTACTTGGAGCTGCAAAATGACTTCTTTAAACAGCATTTCAAAGGCAAAAAGTTCTTCAACACAGGTGGGCGTATTTCGCTTTATGACTAATTGTCTGTTAGAAGCAGAGTGACATACAACACTTCTCAAACTTTAGCAACCTGAGGATCCCCATTTTGATTTCAAATTTTTTGTGGACCCCGAAACCCCTCACTCCACCCTCTCCCCCAAGGCCCTGCTCCACCTCCCCCGAGTGCGCCCCATCCCCACTCCTCTCCCTCCCTCCCAGTGCCTCCTGTTCCAAGGTGTGCAGGAGGCACTGGGAGAGAGGGGGAGGAGTTGAGCAGCAGGGCCGGTGGCCCCAGACATGATTCCTCCCCATCCCCCGAGTTCGCCCTGTCCCAACTCCTCTCCCACCCTACCAGTATTTCCTGCACGCCGCTGAACAGCTGTTCCCCAGGGTGCAGGAGGTGCTGGCAGGGAGGGGGAGAAGTTGACCTGCGGGGCCTGCAGACCCCCTGGAGTACCCTCCTGGACCCCCATGGGTCCGTGGACCCCAGTTTGAGAAACGCTGCACTACAAGGTGAGTTGTCAACCACAGACTGAGCTCTAGTGGCCTCAGTTTTAGAATAAATTACTAGCTACATGCATCAGCTGACTGCTCACCTCGGGGTACTTCCCACTTCAACTCTGCTCGCCACTGATGATGATGATGATGATGAAGTAAAGAATCTTTATGGGAAGCACAGTTCTTGGATACTGTTCCTTGAGGGTAAGGATTTCAGCATGCACAGGGCCTAGCAGTGACAAGGCACTGCACCTTCGTGGCCGTGCCCATTTTGCTAGGCGAGATGCTTCTGGTTACTTAATTTTCAACTGATGATTCTGCCAACTCAAGAAGCAGACCTGAGTCTTTCAAAGAGGCCTCCAGGGCTACTTCGAAAAGTATCCTCCCCCCTGCCCACACCCCTAGCCTCCCTGAGGCCAGGTCTACACTGAAAAGTTAGATGTCAACCCAGCTACATTGCTCAGGGATGTGACAAAGCCTCACCCCATGGTGACATAGTTAAGCCAACCTAACCCCCAATGTAGACAGCGCTAGGTTGATGGAAATATTCTTCTGCTGACCTAGCTACCACCTCTTGAGGAGGTGGATTAACTACAGTGATGGGAGAACTACTTCTGTCACTGTAGTGAGCATCTATGCTGAAGTGCTACAGCAGCGCAGCTATAGCGATTCTAGTGAAGACAGTCCCATCAGAAACTGTCTATTTAAGACAGACGCTTATATAGCAAGTATTTTAAATGTTTAAAATACAGGTACCATAGTACATTTGGGGTACGGGCAGTCTAGTAGTCTCACAGAGCTGCACCGTGGTAGCATGTGATGTGCAAAGTTCAAAACTAGCTCTGTCCTTTTACCTGCGTGACTCCAGAAGGGCCAGCAGAGACGCTCCTCAGGCCGCAGAATGATCACCATGAAGTGGGGCCTTCGTGACGACAAATGAAATAAGAGAAAATAACCTTCTAAGGGGAGACTTTGTTGACTTTCTATCTAGGGAGGTTCCAAGTCTACACTACGATTTCATATTTGGAAAGCGCTGGCAACTGGAGCTCTAACAACCCCCCTCTCCAGCGCTATTGGTCATGCCACCTGTTTGAGAACAGCAACTCACAGCAGAGGCTGAGAATTTTCCAGAAAAACAGCAGGACCTCACAGGTTCCTGCTTTCCCAAATCCCTACAGTTCATTTAATGGCTTTAGAAACATCTGGGCATGTCCCAATATGTCTACACCGTGTGTGGGAGTGAGCCTCTCAGTCTGGGTCACAGACTTGCACTGGTGGGCTAAAAGTAACTGTGTAGATGTGGCTTTTGGCGGGCTCTGAAACCAGGCGCGGGGTGGCCTTCCGAGCCCAAGTTGCAACATCAAAGCACTGTCTCTCCAGTTCTATTGAGTGTGCTGGTGTATTTCCACACGTCAGCAGACCCACACTGGCAGGCTCGCTCCCAGATGAAACGAAGACACCCACTCATCTTCCCTGGAAAGGAAAGTTCTTGCTGCCAGCAGCCTTTAAAAAGGAACACTGAAAACAAAAACTGGACAAGACACTAGAAAAGCAACAATCCTGCCTTGGCAGTGAAATGGGCTTTATTTTACCTCTAACTTTTATTAAGCTGATTGTAAGGGCGGAGAAGCATTTGCAGAGAAGCCGCCGCCGTGCTGCTGGGCCTTAGAAAGACAGCAAAATAACCCCCTAAAATTCAGGAATACTGGGCGAGTCAGAGATTGAAGGACCAGAGGAGTGGTGACTTTTCAATATATGCGGGCACTGCCGTTTTGGTAAAAGCAGAGCAGTACTGGTAAACCTTGGAGTATAAAAGAAAGATAGTAAAAGCAAAGCAGTTAAATTGCAGAAAATAAGGCCAACTTCCGGTCTTGAAGCCAGATTTCCATGGGAGAAACTCTGAACAGGCACGGGTATCCACATGGATTTCACTCTCTAGGATAATCCTGCACGCACTTAATCTTATCAGACACAAAGTCACTGGAACAAATTTAACTAAACTTCCTAGCACTCTGTCCCAAAGAAAGGATATAAACCAATGAGGACTGATGGTGAAATCTGGATAATCAGATACATGAAGCAACATTCTGTGCCATTGTTAATCGGTGCAGATGTTTCCCAAGCTTTTTGGCCCTCTGTGAAATCAGCCAATGGCAATATATGAGCAACTGCAATGGAATGTAATTAATCAAAATTCTCCTGTGTTTTTACAGTAAGTTTGCTACAACTGTGCAGCAATTCTGAAAAGCTCATTTCTTAGGGCTGATTCTGTGCAATTTATCTCATAACTAACATCCAGGCTCTACAGCAACTCCTCCCAGGAAAACCTGCAAATTGAGTGGCTGTCAATCGATTTTATAACAGATATGAGATTTAACAAGCTGTGCGCATTGATGGAGATTGTTTGTGCTGAAATTACTGCCTTCAACCTCTTAAAACACCACCCCAAGTAATTCCCCAAAGAAAGCATCAACTGTCAAGTTACTGCTTAAATAATGCACATTCCCTGGAAAACAAAGAATTCAGAACTCCTGTTCTCCAATACTACTTGTCAAACAAAGAAATCCATTGCACTAATTCTGAATATCTATAACAGCTGGTCTGATGTTCAAGTCCATGTTTATTATACTGACTGCTGGGTTTGCAGTGACAATACTTAAGCCAGATCTTAGACCCTAGCACATGGAACTTCATTAATATGAGGCGTAACTTGGTCCCAAGGACAGGTGTGCTGCATTCAACATAATTCACTACATCATGAGGCCTTCAGCAGTTTGAAGGCCATATCCATAAGTCCTATCAAAGGATTAAGGAAGAGAAAACTCCTTGCCACATTTTGTTCTTCAAAAGCCTTTCCCAAGCAGTTTGCTGAGTGGAGCTCTAACAACCGACAACATGAGGTGTCTGAGCCTTGGATAGCAGCAGTTCAGAAGTCAGAAAACAAAGTGGCTGGCAGGGAACAAGGTTTCCTGGTGATCACAACATATGCATCAGAATTAGGAAATAATACAGGGCAAGTGCTAGGAGAAGGAAAGTCAAGAGGAAATCTCCACAATGTTCCTTGAGGGTACTGATAAACCATAGTTCCAACTCAGTCTTAAACTACAAGATCTGGGAAATAACGTAATACAAAATATTCAACTCCCTTGTACCAGTGCCGGATAATCACCCTTCCTGTTTCTGTCCTGAGACATTCAAAACTAGGCAAACATTGAGATTCTGAATGGTCCCAAAAGACATGAATTTACTACTAGCCTAGACTGGGCCTTCTCAACACAAAGACCCTAAAGGAAGAGTCAAGAAAGCATTGTTCAGTTTCTCCTTTGTAGAGCCATTCAATGCCCCTTGTAATCCGAGTTTGGGGGGGAACCCCATTAATTTGCTCCTCCTGCTCCCAGGCTTCCCACAAAGGAGAGAGATGTGCCCTCTGGAGCATCTCACATGGGAATTTAGTTTAATATAGAAAGAATTAAACAAGTCCTGAATTGTGACTTCACAATATAGTCAAAATCCATTTCAACCATAAGCTTTTCAGGGCAGGGATCCTGTCTAATGTGTCTAAGGCACCTGGCACACAACTAGCAGTACATGAAATCCCAAGTATCTTTATAGTACAAAAGCGAAAGAGAAAACCTTTCCCAAGCTCCTAACTGGTCATTTGCTACAAAGCAAACTGAGGCACTCAAGATGATCTTACTAAATAAATATGCAGCACACCTCTCAACATTAAAAAACTGCTGCTTATTCAGGGAAAGGCTTCCTCTCTCTCTCACTCATCCCAACCCCACGAAAAAGTTACCCTAGCCCAAGACCCAGGAATATTCAGACCGTCTCCAGTGAAGGATTTACGGTCTGATATCTTGCCACCCTATGTGCAGAACTAGGAAAATGGGTTCTATCCCACTGGAAAGGGGAGATTCCCAAGCTTTCCAATGAAACTGACAGCACTTGCTTCTGTCTCAGAAGATCTCGAGAGAGTCACAATTCTACTGTCCCATGGGAACAGAAAACTACTGAGTCGTTACTAGAGGTTCTGACTGACTCCCTCTGAGCCGTGTATAATTGGATTCATGAGCTTTGTTACACTAACATTTGTCAGGAATGTTCCCACAGTTGCAATATCATTTGGGGGCAGTGACAGCAAGAGAGCGCTAGTGTAAACAGAACCCCGGATTCCCCCCCGCCCCAAGTTGTTATCTAAGGCAGGTGTAAACTAGTTGTTCTGTAACATGCAGCACACACAGAATGTGTGATGGAGTGGGGAAAAGGGTTTTTTCAGCACTAGTCTGGGATGAGCACCGTAAGATAACTCGCTTGTCTTTGCCCCTTGTCAGTAATATCATTCCAACAAAGCACTGAGTAAGCCTTAGTAAGCAGTCACTAAGTATTCCATATAAACACAAGCAACCTGACAGCTAATAGCAAAGCATGAATTAAATTCCCTGAGATCAGTACCGTTTTAAGCTCTCTTTTAACTCACATGTAGAAGCAGAAAGCCAGCCAGAAAACCATCCTTTACTGCAATGCTTTGCTTAATTGCCATGTTTTTTCTGCCCAATATTGTACTCTGCAGGATTCAAGTGATTTGAGTAATAGTGAAAACACTACACAAAGCAATGCTGGGGCTAATTAAAGAGCTTTCTGATTGGGGGGGCTGGGGACCAGCTGATCAGCTTCTGCTGCTCATCTTCCCTTAAGGATGCACATGGAGAAAATGGAAATTGCTTTATTATACTACAAAGTGCTCATATAAAAATAATTGGTGGGAAGGGGGTTGGGTGCGTACGGCTGAGCAGATGAGTGCAGTCGATCTGTTCTCTGCTCCACAAGCATCCCATTAAACAGCACTGCTAGTTAGCGGCTCTGTTTTAGTCACCATGTCAAAAGGAACATTTCCTTTTGGGAGGAAGAGAACTATTACACACAAAATACCCATCAACAAAATAGTGCGGTTTACGTTTTTACACTAAGTGAAGCGCCTTTCCACAGCACATGTACAGACACTTAAACCAAAAACTGAGCAGGGGAGAGCAATGGCTCTACATGCATAGCTGGATTTTCCAGCACACACGATTGCACAGGCTGCATGAGCTGTATAATCCATGGCATGATGCAGCACGTTTAAAGCCCTCTGTACAGGGATTGTTGACTTGAGTGTATTTTACAGCAATGAGCGAAATCTCTTGGCTCTTTCAGTCCATGTCAATAAAATCAGAGAAGATACAGGGAATCATTTACGTGCAATGTAGCTGAGTTATAGCTGCAGTGGGAACCAATGAAATTAAATTTCATGGCTTTGTATCGTGTGAGCATCTCAACCATCACATTGTATTTCCTTAAGACCATCCTGTTTGACTGCATATTCAAATAAGCTTGTTCACTAATTACCTATAGCATGATGCTAAAGAAAGACACGATGGTTCTTTCAACTTCTTGTCACTAAAACAAATAGCTGTTTGTTTGAAACTGAGGGACTCCAAATATACAGATGCTCATGTTCTTCTGGATCTGGCGCTCTGCACTTTCATTAGAATGGATGAAAATAAGTATTGGGGGGAGGGATGCAAGAAAGTGGGAATCACAGCATGGACAGGTCAGATGTACCTGGAGACAGGCCCTAGCAAAAAGCTCCAAAAACAAACACTACATGCTGGAATGTGGGAATTTCAGGATCCAAGCCTGGATACAATTCTTACATTTGGTTCACATCTGTAAATCTTACTGTTAAAACCAATTGCCCCGCCCCCTAAAAAATGTTGTGGGTGGCAATGTATCTTTTAGCAAAAAAAATTGCTAAATGCTTTTTTTTGCTTTAAGTTCTCTTAAAACATGAAATGCACTTTTTTCCCTATTCTGGGAAACTGCTGAAGATAAAGCCCTTTGAATTTTTCCATATGCAAAAATTCACTTTTGGGCTGCAAGCAAAAATAGCGGATTTAGGCTCGTGCTTTTTCATTCTGGATGCATCAGATCTAATGATTGTTTTCTAAGTTTGATGATGGATAAGTTAAAAACTGAAATGTTTTTAAACTAAAATAACTAAGGATGAAAAATTCAAACAATTTATATAGACCCCTTCTAAGTGACCGAAAGTACAGAACAGTCTACTGTATTTCTTTAAAGGTATAATACTGATCTGTAAATATATTTTTAATTTGAAAACACTACTATTTAGCATTTAATTTTTTACACTGGTTAAAGGCCTACTAGTATAATTAATCTTAACTACTTTTATTGAAAAAGGGTATTTTTCTTTGCATGTGAGCCATGAGCATTCGTTAATTTTGCCAATTTCATCAGGATCATAATGTGCCTTTTCTACAATACGCTGGGACAACCATAGTCTATGGCATAAGGGCACCCCCCCAAAAAACCCATTAATACACACAAACAGAGAAAATATACCTATTCAACCAACATTAGGGAGTATCACTAATACAGAGGCACGATAAGGGCTTTAACTTCATGGAGCAAAATCAGACAATAGTAAAGCACATTTAGCAGTATGATTATTTTAAATGATCTATTCTACTCCTACCAATAGGTGTCTCTGCAGTCCACAGTAAACATTAGGCCATAGAATTTTAGAAAGGCCTCATTGTGTTGCATACAACATGCTGCAATTCTTTAATCCCTTTCACCTGACGATCTCCATATGCTTTACAAATGTTGGCAAATTAATTCTCAACAAAACGTCTGTACTATTGGTATCACTTCATTCTCCCACTAAAGCACAGCCACCTCTGGGGTGGGATAAAGGTATCTAAAAACAACACCATGTAACAGTTTAGAAGAGGAAATGAACACAGTACGCAAATAAAATTGCATGGGGAATATAGGCAGTTTATCAGGGTCAGAATCTGGCCAAGAACCCAGGGATAATGCTTCTAATCCCGTTAAAAATGCCACATTGGTCAAGGCCCGAGTTTCATTTTTCAGCTGAAAGACAGCTTCCTTGAGTACACTGATCCTAACACCATGCTGGGACACTGGTCCGATCTGCCAGGTTGATCTGCTTTCTTCCCAGAGCAATCCATTAGAGATATAACAAATAGCAGCCCACTGAATTAAGACACAGATAGCACATATAAACATTTAAGGGTTGCATGCAAGACTTTTTTAAATTTATTCTTCTAAATCAAGAAGGATTAAGGTTACAGACTTTGAGACCAGCAAAAAGCAAAGTGTTCCAAGAGGAGCCTCTTAGAAAGCTGCATAACGTAGCAGTTTCGTGTGGAGGACTCGGCCATGATTTCCAAAAAATAGGTGCCCAAAGGTAGGCTCCCAAGTGGCTGATTTTCAGAAGTGCTGAGCACTTAGAACAGAGGTTGGCAACCTTTCAGAAGTGCTGTGCCGAGTCTTCATTTATTCACTCTAATTTAAGGTTTCGCGTGCCAGTAATACATTTTAACGTTTTTAGAAGGTCTCTTTCTATAAGTCTATAATATATAACTAAACTATTGTTGCATGTAAAGTAAATAAGGTTTTTTAACTGTTTAAGAACCTTCATTTAAAATTAAATTAAATGCAGAGCCCCCCGGACTGGTGGCCAGGACCCGGGCAGTGTGAGTGCCACTGAAAATCAGCTCGCGTGCCGCCTTCTGCGCCTGTGCCATAGGTTGCCTACCCCTGACTTAGAAGTTCCCAGCAAAGTTGATAGCAACTACTGGGTGCTCAGCACTGTTAGAAATAAGGCCATGGGTTTAGGGTCTAAATAAGGACTTAGGAACCTAACTTTAGGTACCTATTTTTGAATAGCTTGGTCCCATTATTTACTAACATGAACACAAATAGTTTTCCCCAATTTTGGTATAAAATGCTTGTCAGCAATATTTTCCATGTTTTCATGTAACCTGAGGTCATGTTTTAAATGAGCACACATTACACAAAGCTCCACAAACCCCTAATGGTCACCCTCCTTTTCCTGTTCACGGCTATCTTTACATGCTAACTTGGAGAAAACGGGGAAGAAAGGAGTAATGAAAAATTCCTTACACCATTCTTTCTGACAAGAAGGCCTGTAAAGGGAATAGTGGGAAAAATTCTTATATTACTCTCAGGAGGGATTCATGCCCAGGGACCTTGTCTGTCAGAATCTAAATCTGAGAAGGTTAAAGCAACAAGTTATTTTTCATTCCTTCCTACCACAACCACATTGATAAAGTCTTATGGAGGGGCTGTCTGTTTTTTTGTATATGTTTCTAAGGAAATAAAAGCAAAGATTGTTCCAGAAATAAAGATAAGATGCTGAATATAAGGAGAGATTTCCAAAATTACTTTTGCTGCACTAAATGAACGCTGGAGAAGGGAATCAGCAGCTTTGCAGGGTCAGCTGCTTGAAAATTCACACTGAGGGTTTCTGGTAATGTAAACCACCTCCCAGAAACATGAATAATTCTGGCAGTCAATAAAGGAGTTTGAGGCATCTGTTTCTTTGCATTTACTATTTCATTCGCTGAGGACATGCAGGTAGGTGAATGCAGTTTCTCATGAAAATTAGCCTCTGCCTGTGCACAGGATGAACTGAAAAGACACTTACAAAAAGGCACACGATTGCTAGTTTCCACAGGGATAAACAGTGTAGGTGTATTTTGCTGAACACTTAAAACAAATGTATTTTTGAAATAATTCTCATTAACATTTATCCACGAGATTGTAACCCAGAATCCTTCTCCTTGTCAAAACTGCCTTTCCCCATGGAACGAGCATGCTTGTTTGATACTGAAGTGGTGCTGGCACTGATTTGAGCACTGGAGTATTTCTTTTGAAAAATTAAATTACAAATACTGATTAAAGACTAACTGCTAAGTGTTGTCCCTAACCAGCAAAGTATTCTTTGGAATGCCTAAGCCACCTCATTCCCATGCATACACATTTGCTGGTCCTTACAATTGCTGCCATCAGGTAGGAAGCTTCTTCCAGCTTCTAACGTTTTCCTTTGTTAAAATCCAATCAATCAATCCGTTACTTGTGTGCACTCAGCACCCTCTCGGTAAGGGAAGAGATACGAGGGGAGAGCAGCTAAGAGGAAAGGGTGATCTGATGTGAGGGGCACAAGTGGAAAGACCCTATGGAAAAATATAGGCTCCGTAAGCTATCACAGTGATTGAGATATTTACACAAAAGCACTGGGGTGTTTAGGTTGAAGTCTCCCAACATATATTATAAAATATTTACACAGGAAGTTTCATCCTAAAGGAAAAGCAGCACCGTACATTATATACATATGTATATGCAGCCTCCTCTGGGGTGTAGAGTGCAAATCAGTGCAAACCACACTGTACAATGGAGGGAAAGAGAATTTCCCCCTCCCACATTAAGAGCACTGGGGCAAATCCCTCGTCTTACAAAAAGTGTCCTGGGATCCAATGCCCACAGGGCAGACAGGTTCCCCGTTTTTGAGATCTCATCTGAAAGACCTACCCAGTACACCGCATGGAACTCAACGCATCTACTCTCGGACGAAGGGCTAAATCAGCTCTACCAGGACTTGAACCTGTTCCAATGCACTGACCACTTTGATTCCCTCTCTGCATCCTGGTGGTTTGGAGAAAACCTTGAAATCCCAAACCACCAGGAAAAACAGAAGACTGCTTAAAATGTTTGATTCCTTTTGAACAATTTCCCTCCTCGTTTCCTCTGGTTGCTGTCACATTTTCTTTTCATCTGGGCAAGTCCTGCTAAACAAATCAACAAACATTCCTACCACACAAGACTACATTGCCAGTGGCAAGGAGCTCCAATAACTAGCACACATCATAACTGTGAAGTGAACACTATTTCCCTAATGCCACAGTCCACACTATAGGAAGCATGTACTGTTGCATGCCCTTACAGTGTGCTGGTTGGCAAAAGCAGATAGTGATCTGCATACAGGTCTAAGCCACTTAGAGCAGAGACAGTTGTATACTGTTGGAGTTCAGCACATTATGAAATCGATGCGCCGTGTTGAGGAATAAAAGATGGAATGCCCGTTCCATTTACCGACACCTCTTCCTGGTGGTCACAAGACAGCATACCCTAAAGAGACCATCTCCTCAAAAGCAGCAAAGAGCGGCAATGGGAGCAGAAATTGAGCCGTTTCTCTACTGACGCCACGCAGCCAGTGCAGAGCGGGCAGCTGACGAAGGAGATGCACCAGATGAATGAGCATTTGGCACTGTGGCAAAACAGGAATGAGATCAGAGCTCATCCCAATCAGCTGCACCAGTAATGAGGGAGCTCAACTCCCAGCTAAAGAGCTGGCTGAGGGAGCCCTCTGCATGCAGCAATGGCACTCCAGCTATAAAAGACAGTTAGCCATTAATGGTTCTGTCCTGTTCTTATTTGCATAGACTAACCTATTCAGAGAAGGGATTTCTTCCTTCATCTTGCACGTCAGGCATGAAGTACCATGTGCACTTCAGCATAATGGATGGAGCAGAAGAAAGCAATGAGGACCAGAAGTGCATTTTCTTTCTTAGGGCTGACAGCATTCTAAACTCTCTCCCCGCTCTGAAGTCGTAAGGGTCAAGGAGAGAACAAAATGAAAATCGTAGGGTGACTTCATGTACTCTATGACAAGCTCACACAGGGCCTACAAATGTCACTTCTGTTATTCCTGTAACTGAAATGATTTGGAGTGCTCTGGAAACCTGCTCAGAGACACTGATAAGGAGAATTCAAACAATGCAGGCTGGGTCAAAGGGCACACTGCAGCCAGGCACTGCGGCTCCCAGGCATGAGCAGAGTGGGAGGACTGGGTGGGTGGGGAGAGAAGCTGGCACTGTGACAGAAGCAGAGAAGTCATAAATTTCTCTCTGAAAGACGTCAGTGTTTTTAAGGTCCCCCAAAAGAGAGGAAGCAACTTCAAGAGCCACAATCCTTTTCATACGGGAAAGTCATTTCAGGGCATTAAATAAAGCTGCTGGCAGGAAGAAACAATTATATCAGATTAAAAATTAACAGAGTTAAGATCATGTCTTCACTACAAAAGCAGAGGGTTTTCACATCGAGATAGAGAGCTCTATGTAAAATCCCAGTGGAGACAAGGCACAGAGAGTTTTTACCTTAATGTAGCTTGTCAACATCACCCCTATGTCCCCAGCATGGGGGATACCTTGACTAGCTCCAGTGAGATAAACTATCCCTCATACTAGGGACATGGGGTTGACATTGACAAGATACATTAAGGTAAAAAACTACCTGTGCTTGGCTTGTCTCAGTATAAGCACACACCTGTTTTTGCCATGAAGATATAGTCATAATTGGCCTGACAGCTCAACAGCACAGGAAGCCTGAGGTCTCTGGATCCCTAAACAGATGGTTATAGAACTCATGCTGGGTTTATGCCTGCAAACTGTAAGCCTGTGGAGGCAGGGAACACATTCCCTACTTTGGCACAATTTTTCCACCGTTCATCCCTTTATTACCATGACCATTCACACAATAATATTAGGGACTGCAGCACATATGACCTCTGTTGGCCTCAGAGGAAGCAGTTCACTTCCCAACATGGCCTTATGGAATGCCATATTCACTGCCTTCCAAAAGGGAATGGTACTCTATCAGAATACAGGTATTCCCAGGACCTTGTCTGGATAGGAACGATGGAGGATCCATCCTCAGACGAAGCAGTTAGCTCTGCTTTCATCTGGGTTGAAAAGTAGCACTAATTGCTCTCTTTTCATTCATGAGACAGAGGAAAACTAGATCTTTCACAGGCTAACTGCAAACAAAGAAAAGGCCAGAGTAGGGAAATGGAGGATTTGCAAGTCAAGAGAGGACAGATCTGTGTTGTGAAACAAAACACTTTGGCGAGGTCTACACTACCATGGTAAGTCAACCTATGCTATGCAACTCCAGTTAAGTGAATAACATAGCTGGTGTCAACGTACCTTAGGTCGAGTTACCGCGGGGTCTACACCATGGAGGGGTCGATGGGAGAAAATCTCTCGTCGATTTACCTTATTCTTCTTTTCAGGGGTAGAGTATAGGGGTCGACTGGAGAGCAATCTGCAGTCAATCTGGAAGGTCTTTACTAGAGCTGCTAAATCGACTGCCAGTGGATCGATCTCAGAGTGTCAATCCCTGCTGTAGTGTAGACCTGCCCTTAGATTAAGCGTCTAATCTCCAATATGGCACACCCTTTCTGAGCACAAATAGTGATTGATTAACCTCCCAGGGGCTCTCCCTCTGCTCCTGCACACACGGGCACTGCATGGATGAATTCATTTGGAACATGAAAAGTAGCAGTTCTAGCAAACTTGCAAGTGCTGATTTCCCATCCCTCAGCCTTGAAATTTTCCATAATTTAAATAAAAAAATTCCATTAAAGACATTTTCCACAACTGCACAAATGGAGACAGCAAACTAACAGCCAACCTGCCAAGGGGCTATGTGTGCATCTGGTTCAGAATACCTGAACTTCATGGAACCACAGACTGAGTCTTGCAGGGTCAATCCAGGCCTTTATTCTCCTGAAGCACATCAATTAAGGGTTACAATTTCAAAAGCAAAGCGGTTTAGGAATTCAAGTCAAATATACAAGTGGCGTAGGCTCCTATGTCCCAGTGACTTTCAATGAGATTTAGGCTTTTAAGTGCCTTCTAAAAATGGGATTCAGGGTACAATTTTCAAAAATGCCCAAGTATCTTGCAGTTTGCTACATTTGGAGGCTATGAACAAGCTTCTGTCTGTTCTATTTGGAAAGCAAGGATCTCGTGTCCTTGGTCAAAATTCACTCTCTACTACTGCTGGGCAGTCAGATGCTGCCCTGCACCAGAGATGTGGTGGGGAATTTCAGTGACGCTGTTATTTATAAAACTGCTTTGGGATCCTCCCAGGATGAAGTGCTATAATAAAATGTAAAATTATAACCATATTTCAATAGTTACCAGAAACCCTCTTCAGAGATGCTTTCGCTCATACCCATTCCCATGGTTTTCCCAACGCAGCCTATCATTTTTAAAGGTCTTTTTTCCTGCACAGCCCACTATGGCACCCAAGAGGACCACTGCAGTGCCACTGAAGAATCTTTTTACAATCCGTTTGAGTTTGTTGAAAGTGGTAGACAATGAGACGTGTCCAATACAGTTAATTTCAAGGGCAAAACTCATGTCAGAAATACTATGTATTAAAGACTATAATGTGGTGATGTGTCAGAAGGCAGGCAGCATGAAAGATCAACTCTAGCAGTCTCTCTCAACCTTTCCAGACTACTGTACCCCTTTTCAGGAGCCTGATTTGTCTTATGTACCCCTAAATTTCAGCTCACTTAACTATGACTTGCCTACAAAATCAGGCATAAAAGTGTCACAGCACACTATTACTGAAAAATTGCTCTCATTTTTGCCATACAATTCTAAAATAAATCAATTGGAATATAAATGTTGTCATTCCATATCAGTGTATAGTCTATAAAGCAGTATAAACAAGTCAGTGTATGAAATTGGAGTTTGTACTGTCTTCACTAGTACTTTTTATGTAGCCTGTTGTAAAACTAGGCACATATCTAGAGGAGTTGATGTACCCCTTGGAAGACCTCTGCGTACCACCAAAGGTTGAGAACCACTGAACTACTATGGGAAGAAAAAAAACAGACCTAGACATATGAAAGAATTATACTAAGACTGAATTTACCTCAGGGCACACAATAATCAGATACGTGTATTAATTCAGCCACAGTGACACAGTTGGTAGTATACCAGTCTACTAAGAACACATATGGGTTCAAATGCGATCTAGTAACCCCAGGGCCAAACGCTGAAACAGTTGCTGGAAAGGGAAGTTATGTAATGTTGCTCTACAAGTGCCTCAATAGTGAATGCATGATTCATGTTCTATACAAACTAGTAAATGGAGGGAACAGAGCAGAAAAACTAACTCAGAGCAAACAGGTTGGGCAAAAATACCAACAGACCCTGCAGTCCTAGTGCCCTGTTCCAGAGTATGTTCAGTGTCTTCATGTCTGATGAGGGAAGGGTTACCAACTCACATCCAAGAGCATTCTCCTCCTCTCTCTTGCTAAGTTGGTTTTTGTTTTTTTTAAAGCTGCACTGTAATTCAGGTCTGACTAATCCTGGTTTTCTACTGTAAAACGTTTACATCCAGAATAAATACTACTCAGCACCAAAAATTCCAACTGTGTTTCATTTTAAAACATTCTATACTGAACTATCTGATGGCTAAAGACAGCAGCTGAGGCCAAAATTAAATGACTACTCAGTGATCCTTCCTAGGTTTTGACCAGCTTCTTCTGTGTGCTCCTCGCATGCCTCCTGCTATGGCCTGGCTTTAGAGGACTTTAGACCAGAGATTCTCAACCTTTTTCTTTCCTAGGCTCCCCCAACGTGCTATAACAACTCCACAGCCCACCTGTGCCCCAGTAACTGGTTTTCTGCATGTAAAACCCAGGGGGGCATTAGGGAGAGCAATCACGGCAATTGCGTGGGAACCCATGCCACAGGGGCCCCCAGAAAGCTGCACTGCTCAGGCGATAACGTTCCAGCTACCTCAGAGCCCTTCTGAAGCCAAGAGTGGGCCCATAGCAGTCACATAAGCGGTGCTCACGTATACCATGAACTGAGGAAGGTATCACTGTCCATTACTTCATAGCCATAATAGGATAAAAGTTAATAGATTCCAGGTGTCTGCTTTTAATGCCTTCAGTCTCTAGTGCACTGCAGTTCAGGTCCATGACTGATTTTTGTTAGCACCCAAAGGTTTCAGGAATAGGCCATTTCTTTCGGTACTATGCCTCATCCCCAGCTACAGAAGGGACAACCATCTGTGACAGAACTCTGCACACGGAAGCTCATGTTCGAATCTTGCCAGATTTAATCAGCTGCTGCTGGAACAAAAACTCACTACCATCTCTTAGCAACATCTCTCACTGTTTCATGAGCGCTATAAAAGCAGAACTTTTGCTCGGCCTGAGTCTTTTGGGCTGCTTTGTCAAGGTTACACCACGGAACTCAAAGGCCAATGACAGTACAAAAATGAGTGAAGGCCAACTTTCTTGCTCTATCATGCCGCAGCAAATGCAGCCTTCCAACACCAGAAAGACTGCATCTAAGAGCAGAATGTTGGACAGATGACAAGAGCATCTATCCTAGCTCATTCACAGCCTTTTAGCTTTACTGAATCAACATCAAGTGCATCTTTCCACTTCAGTTAAAGAGGGGAATTGTGATCCTAAAACTCAAGTGGCTAAGGTCTGGTGAACCCTGCGTTTGCCATTAGGTGAGAATGTTCAGCGTCCTACTGATCAGTAGAACATTCACCTAAATAAAGCGCATTCAGCATTCATTGTGCTCTCATCACCGACCCCCCCCACACACACACACACGCAGACACCGTGTAGAGGCTGGGGAGGGGGAAACATGCATCAAGGACTCCTGGGGAAATTCTGCGCCCAAAATTAACAATTCTGTGCACAATATTTTAAAATTCTGCATATTTTATTTGTTAAAATAATGCAATATCATCATGCTGGTTTCAATTATTTTGGTAATTTATTTAAACAACAATATAATGGATGAAGAATGGGGGTGGGGAAGCATCAAAGGAAATCCCCAACCCCCTCAGTAATGTAGCTGGTATAGATCCTTTACTTCTGGTTACTAGTCAAAAAATATATGCAGCCATATGCTCAGTGTTATATCATAGGCCACTGAAGAGCAAGTGAGGGCTGGGGACTCAAACTCACAAGTTATATTGGCTACTGACCATCTCCAGGAAGGTCAGTAGCAAACAGGTCATGGAGCACATTTTGATAGGAAATGTTTTCAGTCCAAAAATTTAGACCAGTTCTAATCACTAAAGCACCATAAGCATTTATAAGGTCACACTGTCCTTTACAATAAGACTCCTTTACACCACTCTGGCAATGTAAAGGAGTCTTATCATTTTTACACCTGTTTTATACTCCTGGGGGAATTCACTAAGAACAATGGGAACAATTCACTAAGCAGGCAAGCGGCTACATTCTGCTCTGCCTGAGAGGAGAGAGCCTGCCCCATGCCTACCTCCCCAGAAACACCGCAAAACCCTGCCCCTCCATACAGAGGGTGCTGCGAGACAGACAGAGTCTCTCTCTCTCTCTCTCTCTCTCATGCACATGAATGCCCAGCCTCCCGTCCCAATGGTGATTTGTCTCTCTACCAGCTGTTCCAGGCGCCCAAACTGACCTGCCTGCACTGCCAGGGAGGGGCACATGACCCCTCTTGCAGTTTCCCTTTGCTTCCCCATCAGAAGTTATTTTTCTGCGGGGAAGCAAAGAAATCTGTGGGGGCCATGAATTCTGCACATGCGCAGTGAAACAAAATTCCCCCAAGGGTAATCAAGGGAAGGAGAGAGTCACAGACAAAAGGAATAAGGTTAATAAAGCCAGCTGCTGGCGCGATCATCCGATACAAGCACTGCGTTACTTAAGAAAAGTATATACCACCCAGAATATTCTAGATAAAGCTTTAAAGTGAAAACTTTCTGCTCATCACATTTTTGGCTAAAGCATGACGACCAGGGTAGGAATGTTCCTTCCCAAAGGAGCTGGACCTATAAAAAGGGTCCTGTGACAAGACAAGCTGTCTCTGGAGAATAAGGAAGGGGTCAGTGCTTTTCAAAAGCTAGAATTAGTTTTCCCTTGTTTGTGTTTTGTTAGGGCCCCAAGAGTGAATCCGTGAGCCAAGGAAGAGAAGGCTCCCACTGCCCCAGTGACAGCAGGCTGGGATGGCCTGGTATAGGGACAGGAAAGCACCAGGAAGCAGGTTCTGGAAAGTTTTACCCTCTGCTCTGACTGGAAGGGGCTTAGTATGCATGTTCACAGCAAACCATGAGTCTACTGAACCCTTCTGATATCGGAGGGGGAAGGGAAGGCCATTGCCCAGTGGGCACTTTTCATGGCACAGCAAGCTGAAGAAAGGGAGGAGTTTGGGAACTGTGAAACAGACAGCTTTCCTCCCCAGGTAGCTGTTGGGAAGACAGCACCAAGGAAAGAGGTGGTGGCTGCTTAGCTAAGAATGAGCTGATGAGGCAGAACCAATGGGGAACAGCATTTGGACTTCATGTCATGGTTATTCCTGGGATTTTATCACTTTGGGGAACCAGTTGGTATGTTGTCATGGTTGTGATGCTAAGAAACACATGGGTTCTAAAATCTGATCCCTGTGCCCTCCCCCAACCCCCCTTCCCCCTACTAGTGAACAGGGGCATCCTGACAATCTACTGTGGACTATGCCATAGTAGGCCTTCCTCTACTCAGTCAGGAAGAGTATTTTCAGGTTTGACACAGGAACCAAGTGCAGAGCTCCAGAGGAATACAGGTCTGTCGCATCTTACGTGCATTTAACATGCGCGATTTCAGCTTTACGTGGTCAGCAAAAACAAAAACAAAAACAATTTTACTACTGTACCTGTAGTGCGGGCGATTCCGCTCGCCATTCAACTCAATGTAATTTTGACTATACGTGGTTTTCGCTTTACGCGCTAACCGCAGAACGGAACCCCCGCGTAAGATGAGACTCACCTGTATAAACGTATGAACTGAACGGGAAAAGAGACCAGAGGAAAATGTAGATGATTGAGGAGTTCCTTTGGCAAAGATTAACCAGAATGACGGCTCTTTGGGGGATACACTCTTATGCCTATTTATCCAACAATGATCTATTGCTACACCCGGGTGGACGTATTAATGTAAACCAGGGGTGCCCAACCTACAGCCCACCAGAGCATTTCATAAGGCCTGCAGCCTACTCCAACTCAATGTACTAACAGCTGATTCATTAGCGTTGTCATCACATTTACATCATTTTAGTTTACATTAGTGTGTAAACAGACAATACTGTACATAGAAACCACCTATCTAAAGACATACCAAACAAGCTGAACGTAAAATATAAGTCAACACTGGTGACTTTAAATCTTATTGAAATATGTAGAATCTGCTTGGCCCACACAAGGTTGTGCTTAGGTTTATGTGGCCCTCCTGTGTAATAAGGCTGGGCACCACTGATGTAAACTATCTCCCCAACTCCCTTTCCCCTGTCTTGAGAGGACACGGTTCACTCTCTTGGCTAAGGTAGGCTCCCAGCACCTGGGTCCTGTCGTGGTTTCTAGGCACCCAGAAGGAAAGAATCCTATTTAGTGCATTTCACACTGGCCAGGCACATTCTACATATTCCAGAGATCCCACATACAACATTAACGCCTACAGCCTCAACTAGGGAGCCCAGCCTGACCTCAGCCCTGAATACTGGTAAATCCTCCAAGCCTGGCTGACCTATTTTCCTCCTTAAACCAAACCTCCAGGTGTCCTTTCTGAACTCCCTTCCACTGCAGCTGTTGCAGGCTACCGCATGCATTTGTCTCCCTCTCTGGCCCTGGCTTTCCCCCCTCCAGTTGGTGGTGAGCTTGCACGCAAGCCTCCCAATGACCCTGGCTATCAAACACCTCTATACACACTCACATCTGCCCAATACAGATTTGCATAGAGAAATGGAAACTGTAGATTGCTGGGATAGGGATGTGGCCAGAAGAGTGCAAGGGAGTAAAGGTTAGAGAGGCTCCCCTTTGCTCTGTTTCAAAACCTGCTACAGGGTATTAATATTTAACTACATTGTTAATTTAAAAAAAAAAAAAAGACACTGCCTTGGTTTCATATATAAACAGAGTATTCTGAAATCTCAACAATGTGGGGTTTCCTTTAAACCAGAAGGCATTATTTCACTCCTCCCTATGTCTTTGAGAGAAAGCAAGCATTGGCCAATTGTTTTCTTTGAAAGCTAAATATTTACTGCTCGCTTAAGCACAATATCTCAGTTGGGAGATGCTGTACCCAACCGGGTTGTCATTTAGTCTAATTCCCCCAAAGGATAAAAACAAAATCAAGATAACAGGTATGAACGAGTAAGCCCTTCACCTGCAGCCAGTGTGATCCATTTATGGAATTCTGGCAGTAGGGATGTGACTGGCATTAAGACCTTTCTCAGCTCATTTTAAAATCCTTAGATTGGGCAGATGCCAAAGCATTCAGCCTGGCACTCAGGCAACACACTTCAGCTTGCTTTAAGGAGCAATAGCCAGGTCTTCCTCACTCTCTCAACAAAACAGCTGTCCAAGAGGCAGAGATAAGATGGAATATGGGAAATATCAAATAACTGATTCCTGAGCCTATGGAATGGGATCAAGATAGCTCCTTGTACTTCCTCCAAATGGAAAAAACAGACTCCATAGACACTAAACTAAGCATGTTTCATGCATCTTCCTTAAGGACCAGCTGGATCTTAATATATGATAATTAAAGGTGTACATACTTTGAACTACCTCTGGAAGCAATTCCATTGTCCACTTAGCCATCAATTGTACAGTACCGAAATTTCTTCAAGACATAAGCAGCTTCTCACTACCTAAGAGACACTCATTCTAAATAAGCACACAAATTTGCCATATCAGATCAAAACCTTTGCCACATCTAGTATCTGGCCTCCTGCAGAGGCCCTGCCTCTAGATTAAATCTCACCCCATAATGTGTCGCAAGTTAAATGTGTAATATTGGATCTGAAAGACAGGGAGTTGGGATTCCTTTCCTATCCCCTGTAGGCAGATAGTTTACACTGAAGCATGAGATTTAATTTCCCTGTGCAGAACCAAGTGTTAATAAAATTAGTTCTCCTTTTAAAGCCCACCTGCTTCATTCACCTCTGCCTCAAGATGCAGTGAATTCCACATGTGCCTTAAATGTCGTTTCCTTTTACTTGTTCAAGGACTTGTCTGAATTTAGCGTCCTTACTCTGTTTTTCTGCTTTTGCCTCTCCAATTTCCTACTCTTTTTCCCAGGCAGTAGAGAATGCTGTGGCAAGGACATCAAAAGGCAATTGCTATGTGCAAGAAACCACCAGAAGCACTAGCATGGGTGAGTCATCTCATCTGAAGACAGATGGAGAAACGTGCTCTGTTTAGTTAGACTCCTTGTCTGAAGATTCAGTTGCGATCTGATCTGGGCACATGTGCTGATGACAGCATGCAGAAATATTTCCTCAGGGGATCTTCCCATGGGACTTAACTCTGACATATTCCCACAGGACTTGCTCTTTAAGAGCGCTATTTGTTAGCACAGTGCACATTTTTCTGTACACATTATGGCCAGAGGGATCTAGATGCAGATCTGGGTGCTAGCATCTGGAGTCATTAAACACAATCAGAACATTTTTTAAATAAAAACAAACTGCAGGCCATATACTACATTCAGCCTCAATGAAGAACCACTGCCAGTTGCATCGTCTTCCCCACTCCTCACAAGATTAAACACATTCAGGGTGGGACAGCATTGCAACAACAGGAGAGGAAGAAGAGAATAAGTCAAAGTCTGATCATGCACATGTTAAGTTACTGCATTGTAAGAAGACTGAAAAAACCCTGAGTTTGATTAGATTGCCCATCACCATCTGAGCGCCTGCAAGGATTAGTTATCAGAGACAGATCAGATCTCCCAGACCTTCAAATACAAGAACTTCTTAAATCAGCAATTTGAGCCTCAAAAACAATCTTGACATTTTCATCAGCTCCCCCTTTTTAATTGTGAGAATGGTCTTAAAATCATTCCCATAAAAACCCTCATGACTGCAATCTTGGAACATCCATGTCTTCTCCTCACTAAGGCTATGTCTACACTACAAACCAGTAACATCTCCTGTGTAGCCGCTCTTCTGTCGGCATAATTAAACCACTCCCAATGAACAGCGGTAGCTATGTCGGCGGGAGAGCATCTCCCACTGACATAGTGCTGTCTACACCAGTGCTTTAGTCAGTGAAACTTATGTCGGTCAAGGGGGGGTTTGTTTGTTTTTCTACACCCTGACTGATAAAAGTATAGTGTAGATAGCCTAACTCAAACCTTTATACACTTTGAGCTCAAGTCTAAGCGCTCACTACATGCTTATTTTTAACCCTTAGATACAAGACATTGGATTTTGTGATTAAAGAAAAACACATTGTTAATATCATCTGCACCCAACTCTCCAGGGTGAGCATGAAAGATACTAAGGGTAGTGGTCATCTTTCTTCGGTGTCTGTATAGACCCTAGCACAGGGGGTCCCAAACTGGGGGTCGGGACCCCTCAGGGGGTCACGAGTTTATTACTGGGGGTCGCGAGCTGTCAGCCTCCACCCCAAACCCTGCTTTGTCTCCAGCATTTATAATAGTGTTAAATACATAAATAAGTGTTTTTAATTTATAAGGGAGGTCGCACTAAGAGGTTTGCTATGTGAAAGGGGTCACCAGTACAAAAGTTTGAGAACCACTGCCCTAGCACTATGGAGTTCTGATCCATGACTAGGGCAATGCTAGGCACTAAGATAACACAAATAAGTAGTGATAACGCTGTTCTCCCATTGGCTTCCTTCATTATAGCAGGGCACCTCACATTGAAATAAATTCTATTTCATGTACTTTCCATCTCATTTAATTTCAAAGAGCTGCCTACTTCTGCAGTTGTTACACTTTTGCAACTTAAATCCGAGTTATATGGAAAAAAACATGTTTAAACAGATTTTTTATGTTTAAAACCACTGTGGGAAATAACTTTTAGCCCTTTTCTGCTCTAGCTCACAATATGGGGATTGCATGAGTACCTGTTTCCCACGCTCCTGGTTGCTGTGGGTAACCAGCTGAGACATGTTTTATCCACTCTTCCAAATAACTGAACTGGCAACCACCAAAGTTATTCAAAGCTCTCAGCACTGGGACAATTACTTCTATCAACCCAAAAAAACCAACAACAAGGTGTCAGGTTTATTTGGGCATAAGCTTTCGTGGATAAGATGCATAAAATGCATCTGAAGAAGTGAGGGTTTTTTACCCATGAAAGCTTATGACGAAATAAATGTTAGTTTTTACGGTGCCACTAGACTCCTCCTTGTTTTTGTGGATACAGACTAACACGGCTACCCCCGATACTTTCTATCAACCCAGGCTCTCACAACTTCACCTAAATGTCACTCATTCTACATAGCACAAACTAGCATTAAACAGTTTGCTAGCCCACAGAAAAGGCATTCGTGGTACTTGCTCCGTAGTACAGTTCTCTGGACGGAAGGACACCAAAATACTCTGCATTTACCACCAGATATAACCTAAAAAGCATTCAGCTAAAGAAGCTGTAAGTATCAAGCTGTGTGGCCCTATAGGAAAGACACTTAGGTACAACTTTGGGTAGTTCACTGTAAGGAATAAGAATAAGAGCAACCAAAGGTCTTTAACATCCGTCACCTCTCACCTGATGCCAGAGGCCGGATCCACTCTTTGCTGTTGAGGTCAAGTCTCCAGAGGTCATTGAATGCAGCATTGCAACTGCTCTGGGTGCAGCCACCAAACACATACATTGACTGATTAGCATCATAGTAACATGCACCTAAAAAGGAGACAAAAAAAACAGTTAAAATTATCTCCCCCACATTTTTGATAAAATTAGGGAATTTTCTCACAGTACTGAAAATACTTGTTATAGTCCTTTAAAAAAACACCAAGTAGTCTAGAAGTATCACAGACCAAAGTAAACCTACAGCAAAATTGCTGTAAAATGATTATCCAGTCAAGTGGACCTGTTCCTGAAAGTATAAAAAACCCTGTCCCCTCAAAGCTCAGTTGGGGCTTGTCTACACTGCAACGTTGTCAACAAAACTTTTGTCTTTCACAGGTACTTAACCCTCCCCGGCGAAAGACAAACAAACATTTTGCCACTCGTGGGGCAGGGCAGACAGACAGCATTCACACACGCTGACTCTTAGCGACAAGGCAGTGTCGACACAGCCTTGTCGCTAAAAGGTGCGTAGTGTAGACAAGCCCTCAGATTAGCTGAGAATCGCACATTCAACACGCTCACTTCTAAGCTAGTCCATATGATTTGTATTGCTGCCAAGCTTTAGTAAGAGACAAGGTGAATGAGGTAATAACTTTCATTGGACCAGGTGAGACATGCTTTCACAGAGCTCTTCAGGTCTGGGAAAGGGACTCAGAGTGACACAGCTAACTACAAAGTGGAACAGACTGTTCAGCATAAGTAGTTAAAACAAATTTCACCATCCCCTCCAGTTACAGGGGGGAAAAGAAGGGTTGGGGGGGAGGTTGCTAGTGGGCTACAGATTGTTGTAATAAGCCAGGGTGGCCAAACTTATTGACCCTCCGAGCTGCATACGACAATCTTCAGAAGTTCGAGAGCCAGGGTGCACCTGCCAGGGCTTCAGCCACATGGGAGACACCTGAAGGGGCTTGGGGCGTCAGCCCCTCTCCAGCAGAAGCCCTGAGCCACACCACGCGTGCCCCGCGTGGCTAAAGTCCCAAGAACCCCTCCACACTGAGCAGAAGCCAGAGGTGATGTGGGGGGGCACATGGGGTCATGTGCTCTTCCCCAGATTTTTGCCAGGGTTTGCTGGCCCTGCTCAGTCACAGCAGATACTGGAGCTAGCAGTGTGATAGGGGCCGGGGAAGGTCCCTGGACCAGGGAAGGGGGCAGCAGTCGGGGCAGGGCAGGTGCAAGACACACACACACCTCTCCCCTGGGGATTTCCTGGCTGCCCAAAGACAGTTCAAACCCCCCACCCACTCCCTCCCCGATCACTACGGAGGCCACCCTAGGACCAACCAATGCAGTAGCCGCCCCCCCTCCCCCCCCAACTAAAGGGCGAGTTGGGGGGGGTCTTGACCCAGTTCCCCTCTTCCTCCTCCCCCGAGCTGCGGCTCGAGTCCAGGCCGGGCACCCCTCCCCTCGCTCGGCACTTACCGGCTCTGCCTCGTGCCCAGCGCTTCCCGCCTCAGCGGGCCCCGGAAGTGACGCACCTGCTGTACGCCAGGCTGGGGGAGCGGGAGATGGAGACATGTGCGGTTCTGGCTGTTAGGGTGGTTGGAGCACAGAACGTGGGGCTGTGAGGCAGGGTCCCCCCGGGCAGGGGGTGAACCCAACAGCCCCACCCCGCCGCTAACCCGCAGGCCGCACAGCGAGCCCCCAGGGGCCGCATGTTGTGCAGGCCTGCTCTAGCCCCATCCTCCGGCTGCAAGGCAGAACTTCCTACTTCCCCCAGTCTGGTAGCTGGAGAATGGGGTGGGTGGGGGAAAGAGTCCGCAAGCTGCACTTGAACTGTAAAACCGCAGTTTGGCCAGCCCTGTAATAAGCCATAAATCCAGTGTCTCTGTATTCAGTCCGTGATTCGCCAGGCAAAGTCATGAATTTCAGCTCCCAGGCTCGATTTCCTTTGAGAAGAAGGACTGATAGGTCAGATAAAGTGATCGTTTTGTGAAAAGTGTTCACCCACAGATGAAAGGGTGTTTCTGTCTTATCACTTTCCTGTGTGAATTCTTTACTACATAACCCTAGCTGTCCTAGGTACCAAAGCCAGGTAGCTATGCCCTTATTTTCCAAGATGGAGAGCACTGTTCCTTAATTATCTTGTCAAACAAAAACACCCCCTTAAAATGCATCATATTTTATATTAACATTCTCCCCAGGTCTCTCAATAGACTTAGGCACCGTCGACACTGGCAAGTTTCTGCGCACTAAAGCAGCTTTGAGCGCTGTAACTCCCAAGGTGTGCACACTACCAAGTCACTTCAGGCGCAAAAACTGCGCAGTTGCAGGGCTATAAAAAAAGCCACCCTGACTGCACTGGGGCTACAATGCTGCAGTGCCAATGTAGACACTGTGGTGATTACAGCACTGCGATTAGCCTCTGGGAGGTGTCCCACAATGCCAGTTCTCGCCTCTCTGGTCATTGGTTTGAACTCTACTGCCCTGCCCTCGGGTGACCAACCGTCATCCCAACCCCGTACATTCCTTTCCAAATCTGAAAGTCCCCTTCCTGTTTGCTCGGTGATGCGTGCAGTAGTCTCAGCGCATCTTTCCAGGTGACGCCGCCTGTTCCATGCACCAGGTGATCCCCCGCTTGGAGCAATGCCGACCTGATGGACCTCATCAGCATTTGGAGAGAGGAAGCTGTGCAGTCCCAGCTGCGCTCCAGCTGTAGAAATTATGATACCTACGGACAGATTTCACGAGGCATGACAGAAAGAGGCCATGACTGGGACACACTGCAGTGTAGGGTAAAAGTGAAGGAGCTAAAGAACGCCTATCACAAGGCACGGGAGGCAAACCGCCGCTCCGGTGCTGCGCCCACAAGCTGTTGGTTCTACAAAGAACTGGATGCGATCATTGGTGGCGACCCCACCTCCACTGCGAAGGCCCCTGTGGATACTTCATTGGCTCACATGCCAGTTGAGAGTAGACTGATCCAGGAGGAGGAAATCTTGGATGAAGAGGGGCAGGGGGACCCAGAGGCAGAGGATGACTCAGAGGCCAGAGATGCAGGCAGCCAGGAGCTCTTTTCTACCCTGGAGGAGCCTAGCCAGTCACAGCAGTCAGAGCTTGGCAAAGCGCAAACAGGCGAGGAGGCCCCTGGTAAGTGGATCTGATTTTGGGAATTGCTGAAGCGAGTTGTTGGGGCAGGAGGGTTGCAGGAAGCAGGCCTGTCTCCCATGGCATGCCTAGTCTGAGCGGCGGAACAGGCTGTTGATAGACTCCCTCACTTCACAGGAATCTCCCTCAGATCTCCAGGAAACTCTCTGGAGATACTGGGCAATCCGCTGCTGCAGGTTCCTCAGCAGAGCTGCTTTGTTTCTTGCCCCATTAACGGTAACTTTCCTGTGCCACTTTGCCGTGACTGGGGGGGAGAGGAGAGAGATGGGACCATTGCTGCACACAGGCTGGCCGCATAGCCGCAGGCTTGGAGAAGACCCTCCCTTGATTCGCTACTCACCCTCAGCAGCGAGATATTTTCCATAATGAACACAGCCTGTGGAAAATGTGGAGACAGGAATGATTACCAGGCTCTCCCCAAGAGCCACGTGCCCAGTGTACAGCAGGGTCCAGGAAGAGTGATTTCCCCTGCCCCTGCGGCTACTCACCATTTTGGGGGTCCTGTGGCTCATGTGTGCTTGCCTGGGGTCAGCCAGTCAGTGACAAGTGTGAGAGTACTGGCTGTGTTTTAAAGCACTGAATCAGTGTTGCAAACAATACTGCTTCTGTAAAATGTTGCATTTAAACTTCACAGAGATGATCTTGGGAGACCAGCCTCCCTTATCGGCGGCAAAATGGCTGCACAGAATTAGGAAGTGTCCAAGAAGAACTAAGGAGGACTTTCTGCATGAGGTTATGATGCATTCGGCCGCCGAGAAACAGGAATTGAAAGAGTGACAGGACAGCGAGGAGGACCGAAAGGAGAACGCAGCACGCCAGAAAAAAGCCACAGAGCAGCTCCTAACAGTTATGGAGCGTCAAGTGGACACGCTCCAGGCAATATTAGCTCTTCAAACCGAGCAGCTCCGCACCCACCCTCCCCTGCAGCCACTGTCGCAAAACTCTTTCCCATGCGCCCCCCAGATACTGCCAACACATTCTTATCAACCTCCTGGCTCCTCTCTACTGGCAGCATTGCACTCCTCCCTCCTCGCAGTCCAGCACTGCCGACTCCCACTACCCACTGCACTCAACACCTGTCCCTGCTGAAGTACAGCACCCACTTCCTTGTACTCCAAAGGAGAAGGCTGGGTATGATTCCTGGACATACACAAATCTGTAGCCACTCTGGGACCCCTCCTCCTCTTGAGATCTTTCCTTCCCCCATGCCCCCTCCCTGCTGAATTTTTTCATTTGACTCTCCCCTCCAATTGTTGTCTTAAGAAAAAGAATTGTTTGTTTGAAAGCCCATTTGTGCAAAGCCACCCACAATGTCACGCACGTTGTCTAGAGTCATGGTCTTTCGGAGCAGGATGCGATTAATGGCTCTGCACACTTCCATCAACACGACTTCAACGGTCGACTTTCCCACTCCAAAGTCGTTAACAACCGATCAGCAGCAGTCTGGAGTAGCCAGCTTCCACAGTGCAATCACCACGCGCTTCTCTGGTGACAAGGCAGCTCTCACTCTTGTGCCTGTGCCACAGGGCTGGGGCAAGCTCATATCACAGTCCCGTGAATGTGGTTTTCCTCATGCGAAAGTTCTGCAGCCACTGCTCGTCATCCCAGACGTGCATGACGATGTGATCCCACCACTCAGTGCTTGTTTCCCAAACCCCAAAGCCGTGTTCCACTGTGGACAACACCTCCGTGAATGCCACAAGCTATTGTGTCGTAGCTACTATATGTGGAGAAATCAATGTTGTACTCCACGCCTTTGTAGTTTAAGGAATAACTCCACTGCCACTCGTGACGTGTTGGTCAGAGCGAGCAGCATACTGGGCAGCAGTGCGGGATCCATTCCTGCAGCCTGAAAGAGGCAGGGGGCGCAGTACACAAACCGTTGAAAGATGGCTCCAAATGCAGACAGAAGCACAGGGATTGCTGGGATGCGAAGCAATGCATCACGGGGCATTGGGACTGGACCCAGGATGCCCTGCGACCCCCTCCGCCTTCCCACAAGTCTTAGCCGCAAAAGAGAATGAGGTGCTCTGTGGGATAGCTGCCCAGAGTGCACCGCTCTGAATAGCGCTGCAAGGGCCACAAGTGTGAACTAGCTATTGCACGGGCAGCTGACAGTGTGAACACACAACAGCGGTTTTCCTTCTGCGCTCTCTGAGCGGCGCTGTAACTTTGCAAGTGTAGACATGCCCTTCATAGGCACCAACTTCTACTCGTGCTGGTTGGTTGCTTGGCCCCCCTCTACCCCCGGCCCTGCCCCAACTCCACCCCTGCCCCACACCCATTCCAACCCCTTCCCCAAAGTCCCCGCCCCCTCTCTGCCCCTATTCCAACTCCTTCCCTAAATCCCTGCCCTGGCCCCGCCCCTCCTCCCCTGAATGTGCCACATTCCCGCTTCTCCCCCCTCCATCTTGGAGCTTGCTACGCCACCAAACAGCTGTTTGGTGGTGGCAAGCGCCGGGAGGTAGGTGGAGGAGCGGGGACGTGGCGCGCTCATGGGAGGAGGCGGAAGTGAGGTGACATGGGGCTGGGACGGGAGCTTGGCTGCCGGCGGGTGCAGAGCACCCACTAATTTTTCCCCATGGGTGCTCCAGCCCTGGAGCACCCACGTAGTTGGTGCCTATGGTGCACAGAATCCTCCAAATTAACAGGACTACGGTGTACAGCACATAGCCCAAGTATACGCAGATAGAAGGAGATTTTAAGTAACAATATTTTAAATCTACAAAGAACTTTTTGTCTTGAAGCAGCACAGAACACTTCGCAAGCTGCCAAAAGGCAGCTCACTTTTGGGTGGCGCTAGCAGCAGCTGATGCAAAGGAAACTACATAAGAGTGACAAGAGGGTAAAAAGTGGAAATTTTGGTTAGGACTGAAGAAAACCCAGATTCTTACACTAAGACATGGACCTATAACGCCTACATTTACCCATCTAGGTTTTTATCCCATGGTACCATCACTATGGGATCGGAGCACCTCCCACAAGAGTAAACAAGAACATACTGAACAGAAACTATAAATAAGTCCTATCTGCCCTAAAAGAATGACAGCAACTTGTTCCTGGCAGGGTGTGAACATGGGGCTACAGGAATTCTGGACAGACACTCTCTGAAGTTCAGACTAAACTATCCCGACTAGCGAAAGAGGCCAACATGACACAAGAGGAACTTCCTTATTTCAGTATTTCCCCTCCAAGTCTTGGGTTTCCTTGTTCTCTTACTAGAATGATCGCTTTCCCTCGTACGTTCAGGAGTCCGGTACAGTCACTTCATCGTTTAGTGTGGCAAGGACACCCTTTTTCACGTCTTTCATCTAAGGCAGCGTCAGCGACTGGGACATGAATGACAGACAGCTGGCACAGGATCACCCAGACAAGACAAAGGTCAGGGAGAGGCAGGCTGGGGAAAGCAACTGGAAGAATTAGCTGAGCTTTCATAAGCCTCCTTGACTCAGGCTGAGCATCTGCTGTTTGTAACTTGAGCTTGCAAAGTGGTGAAAGGCAAGAGCAGGGAGAGAGATTTTAAATTCACAACAACTATTCCAGATGATCAGGTAACAAACTGCAAGACTGTTTCCAGTCTGTGCTTGGTGAGGTCTCGCCCCCCTCTGGGACGCAACTTCGCTAGTTATCCATGCCTTTGTCCCCTAAAGATGCGTCTACTGGAATACACTCTACATGGGGCTACACCAAAAACTATTCAGAAATGTACAAAGTACAGAATTCAGCTGCCTGCTTCCATTACGTTTCAAGCAGAGAGCACGTTATACCAGCATTCCATGATCTGCATTGGCTGCCTATTAGTTTCTGGGTGAAATGCAAGGAGTTGGTTTGACTATAAAGCTATAAGTGGTTTGTGATCTATGGAAAGAGACCGCATCTCACGAACAATTCTGACAACTGCAATCAAGCTATCAGTCCCCTGGTCTGAAAGGGAGGGATGTCCTCCATGAATGGTGGTCCACCCAGGAATTCAATCCATCCTTGATCTGAAATAGCTCCAAAATTTTAACCTTCAAGGTATGCCGCAAAGTTCATCTATTTTCTCAGAGCTTTGGCAAGAGGCACATGGCATGGCTGGAGGTGGGGGAGAAGTTTATTTCCTGGTATTTAATCTATAGTGTGATTGAGGGCCTGGCTAGACAAGTTATTGCATTTGATTGTGTATTTTTAATATTGTACAAGTACTTGGAGTTCTGCAATAAACTGGAGAGGGTTCAGAGAAGAGCGACAAGAATGATTATCGGATTAGTAAACATGCCACACCCCTGGCTTCAAATGGTTTCCATCACATACTGGGTTTACAGTTTGGTTCAATGGCTCTGAGCACCTGAACAATATAAATTGTTCCAGCACTCCTGAAACATGCCTTACAGTGATAGACTCAAGGAGCGCCATCTGTTTAGCTTAACAATGAGAAGGTTAAGGTGTGACTTGATTACAGTCTATAAGTATCTACATGGGGAACAAATATTTAACAACGGGCTCTTTAATCTAGCTGAGAAAGGCATAACACGATCGCATGGCCAGAAGTTGAAGCTAGATAATTCAGAGTGGAAATAAGGTGTAAATTTTTAACAATGAGGGTAATTACCTATGGAAACAACTTACCAAGGGTCTTGGTGGATTCTCCATCACTGACCATTTTAAACTCAAGATTGGATGTTTTTCTAAAAGATCTGCTCTAGGAATTCATTTGGGGAAGTTCTATGGCCTGTGTTATATAGGTGGTCGGACTAGATGATCACAATGGTCCATTTTGACAGGTTTCAGAGTAGCAGCCGTGTTAGTCTGTATCCGCAAAAAGAACAGGAGTACTTGTGGCCTTGGAATCTATGATTAATCAAGTATCCTCTCTTTAGCTCTGTTCTCCGCTGAAACATCAGCCCACGAAGATGGCCTGTAATGTCAGGAAAGGCTTGGCGTGCCCATCTGCTGTTCCAAAGCTTGATTACATTTTGGACACCATTTCAAAAAGCAAAATCATCCCTCTCCAAAACAGAGGGCATTGAGAACTGGCACTTATGTATTCAATCAGTGAATCCTGTTTGAAGCTTATCAGTGCAGATACTTCCAACCATTAAGAAAATCCAAAAGTTCTAAAGAAATGAACTGAACAAAGTGATAGCAATGCCAATACTAATATTAAATATATAAACATATACAACAGAAGTGCCCCCCTGAGGTGGAGCTTACAGGAATGTATCTTTATTTTAGTTCAAGGAATATTTAAGGGAAAATGAAACCTAGCAGAAAAGAGCAAGTTGTAAATCACCCCCCCCCACACACACACACAAAGAGATGTATGTACAGCAAGACTGAAGTGTTCTAAGCCTTGGGAAAACGAAAGGGCATCAGCTAGGGTTTGCAGAGAGCACTGATCACGGTCCTTGTCAGGGACAGGGATAGACCAGGAGAAGAACAAATGAGAATGTCCAAGTTCAGCCAGTGAGCCTCTGGTGTAGACCAGCCTGTGGCTAATGATCTAACACAGAAGTGAAGGAGCAGCTCTAATTATGCAAACAAAACCTCAGCAACAGATGTGGAAGTTCAAGACCAAGCACCATCATAAAAAACCTGCAAGACAAGTGAAGCAAAGCTATACGAGCAACAGCAGATAGGAGGGTGGTAATTCCACCAGAACGGACAGAAGGCTGAAAAGAAAAGGAAATGCGAGGTTGTCAGAGTTCATTGGAGCTGCACCTTTTACAATATTAGAGCTCTGTCTATATGAACCCTGATATTTGCTCTCCTTTGACGTAAAACTCGAGGACACACTGTATTTGGAAACTGCACCAGCCCTTCCCTTCCTCTAAATCACAAGTTATGGAAGTAACTGACATCTTGGTAGGAGTAACTGGAGTCAAAATATCAGTGACAGAAAATAAAGGGAAATGTGGAATAAAGGGAGCAAGTGGAGTGATGCTCAAACTCTGGTGGTCCAGGGGAAATCCTTTAGGGTGGGTCGCTGTTACCAAAGGTCACTGTTCAGAGGAATTATTCTGAACTCAAAGTCAGTTTATTCAGTACTAGTAAAAGGGATTTTACTGATCAAATGCCCCTGCCATAATTCTTAAACTCAGTGATATATTTGTAGTGTCAATGACCCTTTTTTAACATAGCCCACCCATAGGCACCCCCGTCACATTCATCCCACCAAAGAGAGCCACTCAGTCTAAATGAATTAGATGTAATAAAACTACATTCAACCACTGACAACTTCACTCGGCAGGGGAAGCAATGAAACCCATCTCCTCCTTTCAGAAAGGCCTCATTGACCTGTGACTTGTCATGCAGATCACCTGCTTCCTCTATTCAAAGTCCACAGAAAAGCCAATAGCTCTAATGCCCTTGGCTTTCACAGAAAAGTCCAGTGCACGAGCTGACCACACAGCAGGAGCTGGGGATTTGCAGATACGGAGCACACCAGGACAATGGTCCAAGTCAACATCTTACACAGAGCACGATCATTTGGCACACACATACCTATATGTATATACATGCTTACAACATGTTCGAAGGCAGTGAGTATAATCAAATATTTTTCCTATTTCTCCTACTCAGAATACCATTGCTACATAACAGAAGGGCTTAACATCTACCATACTCACTCAAACTTAAATTACCAATCACAGAACTAGTATTGGGATAGATTTTAGGGTGGATGATATTGTTGAGTCTGAACTTTTTATGAGTTTAAACTTAATCCAGACTTGATGTCTCTATCTGAAACTTTTAATCAAAGTTCTGACCTGCGAACTACTCATGACACCTCCCCCTCCCAACAAGTAGCCATCTCTTCCTTTGTCTTTTCTAATTTACATTTTAACCTGTTTTATCCTGTAGAATCTTCATTGATTATGCGTGACCATTATGATCTGTTAATCACTTTGTTTACTTCTGTGTATAAACATTGATGCTCACCCCTAATAAACTTGCCACACTTACTCCGAAGCTTTGCTCTTAAGCTAAGGATGGTGTGAGCCCGTTGATCAACGAATTATTGTCTGGTCTCTGACAGTTTTCTGAGCCCTATACCAACTCCGCACAAACTCGGGTGCTGGAGAGGTGAGTAGGACTTGCTTTTTACCTAACAATTTGGGGGCTCGTCCGGGATTTCTTCTGGTGCGGTGCCTCTGTCCAGTGGTCAGACCACTCATATACGAATTGGCAGGCGCCACGGGAGATTTCTCCCAGCCAATTCAATATTGAGGGGTCGTGTACTGGACAGCAGGATAAACGCCAGTTGGAGGGCTCCTGTCAGACACCATGGGTCAAGGGACTAGCGTGCCTCTTGAGAGTCCGCTGGGGATTGTAAATAAGTTATGGAATGAAGGGAAACTCCCAGTACAGACAGGAATGTCTAGGAGGAAGTTGTACACACTGTGTGTAAGGAATTGGACTGGGTATACCGCGGTATTGGCCGACCCGGAGATGAGGTGGCCTTCGTATGGCTCTTTCGAACAGGCTGCCTTAAGAGGAGTAAGGAGCCAGATCGAAAAAGACCATCCGGGACAGTTATGTTACTGGTTTTGTTGGGACACAGCAGCAGAGCTGTGGAAATCTTTAAAAATTATGGCAGTCAGGTATTCTTCCGAGAGTGAACCCCCTCCATGTTATTTCGATGAAGGGTGTAAACCACGGCGTGTTTTAACTCGTCAGTTGGTCCCCACTGCACCTGCCCCTATTCCTCCGCAAGGGGACTCTCTCCAGAGTGCAGAGGGGAATCTGCAGGACTCCAAATTGGAATCTCTGCAGAGGGATAAGGAGGAAATGGAGGGGCACACCTCGGGAGAAGTTTTGCATGGGAGAAAGGGAAAGTAGTAAAAAGAAAGAGAAAAGGAAGAATATAAGTTGATGGCTTTAGCTTTTTGCGGTGGTATTCGAGGCAGAAGCCGTGGCCGTGGATTTCAGGGTGCTCGGGGAAGAGGGTCCTGGCAACCCCAGCCACCAGGAAATTGTTTTCAGTGCGGACAACCCGGTCACTTTAAACGTGAATGCCCCTGGGGACGCCCAGAGGGTCCGGTCGCATCCGCAGATACTTACACCAGGGACGAATACACTCCTGCACCACCAGCCCAGCCCGTTCCTCAGGCCTGGATCAACTACCGGCAACAGCAGCAGCTGCAGCAAACTCAGCCTTCTCAATGACGGTACCCCGGGGGCGAAGGCAAACAATGTGATGGTCTTATTTCCTTAATGTCTTTAGCCGGCTCCTTCCTCACTTTCTCCCCTCCCAGCAAAGAGCCTCATCTAACCCTTTCAGTCCAGGGACTGTCTGTTTCCTCATTGATACTGGAGCTACTTTCTCTCTTTTAAATCATGCCCCCTCTCCCTGGCTATCCTCTGAGGTTAAAACTGCAACTGGGGTGGAAGGCAATCCACAGTCTCTGGGACTCACTTTGCCTCTAAATGTTATTTATGCTGATAAATGTTTTTCTCACCGTTTTCTTTTTTCCCCAGCTTGTCCGATCCCTTTGATGGGCCGGGATTTACTCTGTAAGCTTGAGGCTACTTTAACCTGCACTCCTGAAGGGGTAGGATTATTAATGACAGTGTTAGGAGATTCGGCCCTAACTCAGGGTAATTGGGAAACCCCCCCCCTCTCTCTCCCCTGACCTCACTGACTTGCCTTCAACCCTCTGGGGAATTTCTGACACTGATGTTGGCCTGCTCCTTTCGGCAGAGCCAGTAAGGATTCAAGTGAAGCCCTCCTTAGCCCCCCCGTCAGTCCCCCAATACCCCCTGTTGCTGGAAGCCCGGGAAGGCATCCGCCCCATTGTCGAGGGATTCATTGCACAAAAGCTAGTCCGCCCTCAGCGCACTCCCTGTAATACCCCTATACTGCCTGTCAAAAAGCCTCCTAAAAAGGACGGAGACCCTATTCATTGGCGCTTTGTACAGGATCTACGGGTTATTAATCAGTATGTGGTCCCTCTTCATGCAGTAGTTCCTGATCCAGCTACTATCATCAGCCAAATCCCCTGGGATGCTGAGTGGTTCACTGTTATTGACTTAAAATCAGCCTTTTTCAGCATTCCTGTGCACCCTTCACCTGGGAGGGACAAAGTTATGTCTGGCAACGACTTCCTCAAGGCTACAGAGACAGCCCCACGATTTTCAGCCAATGCCTCCGCCACGACTTGGAAGGCTTCACCAGTCGGCAGGGATCCACGTTAGTCCTATACGTAGATGACATCCTACTAGGTAACCGCGAAGAAGCCGCCCTCCGCATCGATGGTAAGGCACTTTTATTATACCTACACACCAGAGGCCACAAGGTAGACCCTAACAAGATTCAGTGGGTCTCACAGAAGGTCCGATATCTGGGCTTCCTGTTAACCCCAGAGGGGAGACAAATGAACCCAGTCCGCATAAAGACTATCCAAAACTGCCCTCTGCCAAACACCAAGAAACAACTTCGAGGTTTCTTAGGATTAATTGGCTTCTGTCGACCTTGGTTGCCGTCCTGCGGGGAGTTGAGCAAACCGCTCCACCGACTGACTGCTAACCTTGCTCCTGACCCTTTGCAGTGGTCCCCAGACACGATTCAAGCCTTTCAGTTACTCAAGGACAGTGTGGCCTCCTCCATGTCTCTCCGCCCCCCCAATTACAGCAAACCCTTTCACCTTTTTGTCCACGAGAGGGGCGGAATTGCTAGTGGCGTCCTTACCCAGCTGAGCGGGCCCCACCATTTCCCGCTTGCTTTTTACTCCCAGCAGATCGACCCTGTCGCTCAGGGAACCCCATCCTGCACCCGGACTCTGGCAGCAGCTGCCCTGCTGATCACAAAGGCAAAGAGCCTGACCCTGGGTCATTTTACCACGGTCTGGACCTCTCATGCCTTGTCAGCCCTTCTGCGTAGGGGCACGACCCAAGTCTTTTCGGCCCATCGTCAGCAGCAGCTAGAGGCCGAACTCCTAGAAGACACTAACCTAATTTTTGAAAGATGTGGGCCCCTTAATCCAGCTACCTTGCTTCCTGACCTGCCAGTCCTACAGGATCAGCACAACTGTGTGGAAGTAGTTCATAGCATCTTACAGATAAAGAACAACCTGTTTGACGTGCCACTGGACAACCCTGATTGCATCCTCTTCTCGGACGGAAGCTCCTTCTATGTTAATGGTTATGCAGTCACCTCTGAATGGGACATTCAAGAGGCCGCCTCACTGCCAGGCAACTGGGGAGCCCAAGCCGCCGAACTCTATGCCCTGGCCCGAGCTTGCCAGCTGGCCGCTGGTAAGACCGTTACCATTTTTACTGATAGCAAGTATGCTTTTCCCCTGTACTGGTACCCGCTGCTGAACTACAGTCGTGGGAAAGCCTCGGAGCCACTCTGGTCAAAGGGACCTGGCTTATGCCGGATGGCCGAGCCTGCCTCCCTCGCTCCACATACCCCGTGGCAGTTCGCTGGCACCATGATAAGGGGGGTCACTACGGCACGCACGCCCTTGTGAACACCATCGCTCGCTTTTGGTATGCTCCAGGCATTCAACCCTACTGCCTGTCAATAGTGAAAGCATGCAGCACATGTCAGTGAAATGGACCTGCTCCGCCTCTTAACAAAATTAAGGGTGGAAGACCGCCGCCTGCTGTTCCATTTCAACATCTTCAAATTAACTTTGCAGATATGCCAAAGGCTTTTGGGAAAAAGCACCTCCTTGTTTTGGTTTGCCCTCTGACTTCATGGGTCGAAGCTTTTCCTACTGCTAATTGTACTGCTGCCACAGTGGCGAAGATCCTCCTTAAAGACATTGTACCTCGTTTTGGCATCCCTCTCATACTTGATTCAGATCGCGGACCCCACTTTACTGGTAATGTCCTTGGCCATTTAGAACAAGGACTGGGCATTTCACACTCCTTTCATACACCCTACCACCCCCAGTCTAGCGGGAAAGTTGAGCGTATGAATAGGGAGCTTAAGCTTACATTGGCTAAATACTGTCAGGAAACAGGGTTAAAGTGGCCTCAGGTACTTCCCTTGGTCCTGTTTCACCTTCGCACTCGCCCAACCCGTGTATTGGGATTATCCCCCTTTGCACTGCTCTATGGACACCCCCCTTTCAAAGGCGGGGCGCTACCACGTGCTGATGTTTCACTATTGGGAGGGGATCATATGATCGCGTGCCAGTTTCTCTCCCTACAGGCTCGCCTCCGTACCCTTTGGAAAGCCTCGCAGTTTTCCCAGACCGTGCCGCTGGAAGAACAGATCCACCCGTTCCAACCAGGGGACTTCGTCTGGGCCAAAAAGTTCGTTCGTGGCGACGCCCTCCAGCCGAGGTTTACTGGACCCCACCAGGTTCTTTTAACAACCCAGACTGCAGTGTTCCTGGAAGGACGCAAATCCTGGATCCACCACTCCCACGTCAAGCCAGCCGTAGTGGACCACAGTGACGGACCAGCAGCCCTTGCCACCACTGAGGACACTGCCTCTGACCAGTGGACCAGCTTACCTCTTTCAGACATCAGACTTAAATTGACTCGAAAAAAATAAGAGGACCTTTTATTCTGACAACTGTATGTTTTTTTATTATGCCTTTTTAGTTTATTTTCTGCTTATGAAGAATGCTGTGTTTTTGTAAATGACACCTACCCCGACACTTTTCAACGTACCAAACATCTAAGGGAAATGGCTAAGAACTACTCCTCTGGCCAGCCACCTTATGATTGGTGGGGAGCCTTATGGAATTGGCTGCCTGGATTTGGGTGGGTTAAAACCTCTTGGTGGGTATTGTTGGGGCCATAGTAATCCTTATAATACTGTGTTGCTGTATCCAGTGTGTCCCCTCCCTCATAAACTCATGTGGGTCAGTTTATTCTTTTCCTACTTCAGCCAAAGGCCTTACTCTCTTCGAGTTGGCCCAGGCTGAAATTGCCAAGCGGCCCTTGGCTCCTTAAAATGGGGTGTAGCTTTTGGTAAATAGTTATCCCAAAGCTACAAATGGAGGAATGTTGAGTCTGAACTTTTTATGAGTTTAAACTTAATCCAGACTTGATGTCTCTATCTGAAACTTTTAATCAAAGTTCTGACCTGCGAACTACTCATGACACCTCCCCCTCCCAACAAGTAGCCATCTCTTCCTTTGTCTTTTCTAATTTACATTTTAACCTGTTTTATCCTGTAGAATCTTCATTGATTATGCGTGACCATTATGATCTGTTAATCACTTTGTTTACTTCTGTGTATAAACATTGATGCTCACCCCTAATAAACTTGCCACACTTACTCCGAAGCTTTGCTCTTAAGCTAAGGATGGTGTGAGCCCGTTGATCAACGAATTATTGTCTGGTCTCTGACAGTTTTCTGAGCCCTATACCAACTCCGCACAAACTCGGGTGCTGGAGAGGTGAGTAGGACTTGCTTTTTACCTAACAATATGATCACCATCCTTGCATTATATTGTGTCTGTACCATTTCACCTTGATGCTGACCTGCAGCACTGCTTGCTATACAGTCCTGGGCCTCTCCTTAAGCAGAGGCTGCCAAGTTTTGCAGTGGTTTTGTGACGCAGGCACATGTCTGATAAGGACTAGGCTAACATCACGTTTCATTTTCACATAGTGGCTCAATGTATATTCAAACCCCAGTCTCTACAGGTGAAAGGCCAGGCTACTAGCCCATTAGATCAATTTCTAGCCTCCCATATCTTGTGCAATTTACATCAATAGATGCACGTACAAGTTTAACTTCATCTTGTTCAGATACAAAGAGATACTGGGAAAATACAAAAGCATTAAAGGCTGCCTGATGGATTCCCCACCAAACTGCAAACCAATCATTTGCTAATAGTGGCAGGTTAAGAGTTATTTAAACTCCACCCCAATCCAAACTCTTGGCAACTGCTGCTTTCAAGCAGCATCACAGTGCAGGCAATTTATTATTTTTTGAAGGGAGGTGGCAGCATTCTTCTCCTCTATTTGGTTTTAAAAACAAGCTAGCCAGACAGGCACCATGACGTCCACACAGTATGTATTTTAATCATAGACCAAAATAATTTAAACTGTGCTTTCCTGCCTCTCTTTAGCAAACCATTTAAAGCTTCTGGAAAAGGAAGGCAGCTCAATTTATGCAAAAATGACAGTACAACTGAAAATTCCAGTTGTACATATTTAAAGGGCCAGCATCAATCCACCAAATAGGATGGAAGATGACGTCCATTAGAAGAAGTTGTGCTTAGAGCTTTTTGCTGGGCAGATGGCATGAGAATTTGAGAACTAAGGGTAGATTTTTCAAAAGCAACTAAGATTTAGGCGCATAAGTCCCACTGAAAGTCAAGAGGATTTGTGCTCCTAAAATCCATCACCACCACTATCACCTAAATAAATCAGAAACATTGTAAAACACTCCATTATATTTGAATACCTAGAGAGACGATCAACAGCACAGATTTCAAAAGTTATCTTATTTTAAACACATTTGTGTCTCTAAATTTTGTCTATTACTTCTATGCTATATCACAGCTTCTTATATAGTAGTCTGAGACAGCCAGCGTAAGATCAGCGGACTATAAGCAAGAAGGCTGGATTCAATACATAAATCTCTTCAGAGCAAGGAAAGTGGTCAACTTGTTAACTTTACTAAATACAACGAAGAGCACCAAAACTCTGAGTATGTGTACAGCAGTTACCTTCAAGGTCTGAAATAAAGAAAGTTTATCTGTCTCACCTTAAGAGGAAGGAAAAGAAATGGGCTCTATTTATATCCAACTTGCATTTCCCCACCACCTTCCCAATGAAAATATTATTGCAAATTCTTTCAGTCTCCTTAGTGGACCTGACTATTGGAGTGTAAGGACAGGCCTTTATATACAATGGTTTCCTTAGTGAAGGGTTCCAAAGCATTATAACAAACTGGTAAATGTTATCTGTACAGATCTCTTCACTCACCCTTCCAGTGCTGCAATTGCTGAGGTGCAATACAGCAGCTATTTAATAGTACTGTCCATAGACATGGCATTGCAATTTAGGACAGGAAATGAATACCACCACCACCAAAAATTTAGGGAAGCAAAACAGTTACTAGAGGAAGCAAAACACAGTTACTAGAGTTAGAATTTAGTGAAGTCACCAGGCCTAAACCCCTACTCTTATGAAAACCATCTCTGGGTTTTTCCATGACCCTAAGTCATCAAAATCAGTTTCCATCTCCCGTGAACGGCTGCCTTCCCAACAGTATACTGAACTCCTAACACACTGCAGCAGTGCTTCAGTATGGACTCAGAGGAAATAATGCTATCCACTAAATAACCAGCACCACTCCCTCCAACCCCTGGGGGGTTCTTAGAGCTCTCTTATCCATGCCTGACCTTGCTTAGCTTAAGAGAGCTGACAGCACCACAGCAACGGGTGGTAAGACTGCAAATTAAACCATATGTTCCACTGGGCCTTCAATAACTGTTTACACTACCTACATCAAAAGCAGGAATAGATTTACACCGATATGTCAGTGCCAGTACAGACTATTGCTCCAGACCTTAAACTAAATCCTGCATTCCTCTGCTCTGGCCCCCCAGCCCCAATGTCTGCAATGAAAAAATTCCCATGGTTTTACTTTATATATTAAAACTGTACAAAGGAAAAGACAGTCAGTCTTGTTCCTATTATAGTAAGACACCATATGGGTGAAAGCCAAGCTGACCATTCTTGAAGCAAGCACCACTATAAGTATGTTTTTCTGAGTTTCACTCTCCCCAGGCCCTCGTACAGGTGTGAACATACCCAGGGATGAACATGCCATCTGGACTGCTGACAGCTATTCAGAATTTTCCCAATTAAAATAACTTTATTAGCCAGTATTCTGGTAACATGCTTCACTACTGAGAAAAAAGATTCGGCATTTAGAAGTCACTGCAGAACCAAGTATTCCATCGAGGGATCAATTTTTCTGGCATAACGTATTACATTCCTTTGCTGTTTGCCATGACCTTTTGATGTAGCTATGAGACCGCATCAGCCATTTGTGTTTCACTAGATGAGTCACTGCTCTATTGTAATTGTATATTTTTAGATTGTACTACATTTGTATAATAGGTTCTTATTTATTCTGATCAAGACAAAAGCAGTATGACTAAAGCTTGCTTGAGTTTTATAATACACTTGGCAAACATCAGACCTACACAATCTTTTTAAAAAAAATCCATGGATTTTTTTCTCCCTCCAAGCTTTAATGTAGGAATCTTCAAAAATATGGAACAATTGATTACCTGGAAGTCAAGAACCAGAGGTCTCTTCACCCACACTGAGACATTATCCAAAAAATCTGACCAAGGACAGAACCAAACAACTTAATTTGAACCAGTTTTTCTGAATAAAAAACATTTTAAAAACCCTCTGAACTCGCTGAGGGTTAGATTGATGTGTGGGATGTGAGTTTAAACAGATACTACTGAGACACTTGTTGGGGCACTCAGGGCTGAGAGTCACGTTATTACCACCTGCCTCCTACATGAGGGACTCTTGCCTAATCAGCTAGGCACAACCAGCATGTCGGCCACATTCTCCTCTGGGCTACACCAGCCATCTTTGTCTGGCAGGTTGACAACAGCTGCGCCCCAGTCCCCATGTCCCTACAAAGTGTCCCCCTGGAGTATCCAGTCCCTGATCACTGGATACCCACAGAGATCCCCTGCTCCCAAAGGAACAGTGTACCAGTTCTACCATAGACCATCACTCCTGTATCATGCACAGCACTTGAGTTCAGTTACATAAAAGGAATTTAAGAATACAGATTCAAATAAAAAGCAGAGAGACAGAGAGATGGGAACAATTGGTTATGTATAAAATGTCACAACCCGCATTCTAAAGCCTAAACTTAACTACCAAGTTATCCTCCTGACTAACAAAACTTCTCTCACCCAAAGTTCTCTCCAGTGTTTTCAACCAAGCCTGGCTGAGATCCCTTTTCATGAAGCAAACTCGCTATCCATTTACTTCCTAGATGAAGGATGCCAATGTGTGTCTACACCCCTAAATACACCAGAACAGACCCCTCTACAATTTTCAGCACTAAAAAAAAAAGAGGAACTTGTGGGAATTTTTACAGCTTATATTTAGTAAAATATTCTCAAATTTTTGCTTTGGCAGGAGGTTTTATTGGGTTTGGCGAGTTTCTCCCAAACCCGGAAATCTGTATCTAATTCCCTAGCTGCCCCCTTAGCCTGTCTATTAAAGGCAGTTAGTAAATAGTGCCAGACGGGTGAGGGAAAGACGTAAGAACAGGTGGTTTACTAGCACTGGTACTTAAAACTGAGGGATGTGGGTGTGCGCATGGGTGCACACAAATTCCAAATTCTGTGCATCATTCGCTTAACACATTACTACTTGGGAATATAAAAATGTTATGATTGACGACACTCAGAATCTTACCACTCACTTTATATTTACCTTTTTAAAATGAAATCCTGTTCCCAAGGGCCATCTCCCAGAGAGGCCAGTACCAGAGATGTAGACGGATATGGACTGAATTTTTGTTATTTGTTTGTAATTGCCTAGCACAATATGACTAGAACCTCTAGTAGCTACTGAAATACAAATGAATTGTCATTTGATTTACGTCCCTGCATGTGAACATTTTTCAATTTTGTTAGAGAAATTTAGAGGTAGAAAGCAAAGATTCACTCCTAAACTAAGCAGCATCAGTTGAGTCATTGGCTTCTATGAACAAATCATATCAATATAAAAAATGTGATTGCTTCAGTACCTCTAATCTACAATCCTGCATGCTTTATATGAAGTAAAATATAGCTTAGCCTCCTCCAAATAATGCAGAAATATGTAAACATTATCTACTGCAGCAACCCGCAGATGCCAATCCAGCTGCCGTGTATAGGCTCCAATTCATTAGCTCTACCCGTCTCACTGCACCGAAGTCATTAGAGTGAAGCTTCTGTCACTGACTGCAGAAAGCTAAGAGGGACTGAATATTTAAGAAGAAAATTAGTTAAGCCTAAGGGTGGGGTTTTAAAAAGTGCCCAAATGCCTTAGGAACACACATCCCACTGACTTTCAATAGGAGTTGTGCTCCTAAGTCACTCAGTGACTTTTCCTCTTAACTTAGCATCAGAGGGTTAACAACAACAAATGGTTTATCACATATCTATACTTGTATACTGTTTATGTTGCATGTATGTGTAATATGCTGTTCTGGCAACTTTTACCCAATTATAGGGCTGCGCACTACTGCTACATCTTGGGTCAAAGTACAAACACTTTGTACTATAAAGTCTCTGCAAACAGGACAGTAGCTGCTGGGGTGGAACACACTGAATTACTGGATTCGCAGAGTTCACATTTCCTTTCTAACTGTGTACTTACTATGTGAGAAGCGCTGTGTGATTGGGGTTCCAGGATAGGGATACGTGCGACTCTCCCACTGAATATTTCCTTCTTGGACCGCCTTGATAAAGCCATGATAACACTGATGTGCCACACCTAGAAAAGGGAGAAAACAATACTTTAGTATGCTTCTGGCACAAACGTATGGTCACAAGACTAGGAAGGAGTTGTTCCTCCGTGATCAGCATTGCACAATTTCCAGAGGAAAACAAAACCCATAAAACACCTGAATTAGGCCTGGGTTAAGTCACTTGTCTTGATGAACAAAATAGTCCAACTCAGTATGGCAAATGCTATGGGAGCAACAGGAATAAATGACAGTGTAACCATTTCTCCTAGAAGCCATGCATACTTGACTTCTTTTTGCAATTCCAGGTCGGGGAAGAAAATGATAAAAAGGTTAATTACAGTTTAATGAATGGATGTCATAAGGCTGGTAATGGAGGAGCAGCATGGAAGGTGTAAGAAGGTGGTTAGTGATCAGAAGGTAAGTCCTTGCATTTTGACAGAAGGACTACAACTGCTCCAGTGCAGGCCCACAGAGGATTCAAGAGGAGGACAGGACAAACAATTCAAAGCCTGTGAGTGGGCCCAAAAGTGGTAACTGGTTATAAATGATCTGCACAATTTTTCTGTTTTTAAGACTTCAACAAGTTGATGACAGAATAAACCCTTTGTGCAATCTAATCACGTACACATTGTCTGTATCAGTTAACCTCTCCTGTCCAAAACCTGCAGCTAGTTAGGGTAAATTACCAGCACTGTAAGATGACCATGTTCTAAATGAGTCTGATTCAGAGGCAAGTGCTTAAATTAGAGTCAGAAATAGTTTAGAGGGCTCAACAGCTGAAGACAGTGAGAATCAGGAGGTTTGGGGGATTATAGGTCAGTGTGCTGAACGCCTAGACTACAGTCTGCAGAGGATATACATGGGGGATATACAGGCTGATGGTGAGAGACAAATGTATTGACAAAGAAGCGAAGTAACAGCGGCAGGCCCAATGAACCTCCCTCAAAGCACAATGCAATACCACTTCATCTGCCAGCAGGAGCCAGATGCTGGAGAGACCAGGTGAGAGATGGATGTCGGAGATGTCTGGTGTCTATAAATATCTTTTTGCGTTGGTGGTGAATAGGTGCTTAGTACACACTTTGGGGCATTAGAAAATAGGTGTTTTCAGATAAACAATGCCTGTGTTCTATGCTGCCACGCAAGCCTGCTGTGCCCTAATCACCACGCATATCGCCTGTGCACAACTGCTTCTTTGCCGGATGAGCATCTGCCTGTTTGTTGAAATGAACCTTTGAGGAGTCACAATACACTATAATGAAGTTCGCCGAGCATGTTGGCTGCTATTGGCAACATTATTTTAAAATAAATTTACAATTAAACATTCCTATTAGAACATACCTTAATTAAAATCTGTTCATTTCTCACATTACTAAAGGGGAAATTTAGCTTCTTCACCTGTGGCCACAAAGGCCCCCATGCAGAGCGGGACCAGAACCAGAGCTGCTGGTTCTGTATGTGGGGTGCGGATTTCTGCTGAGGGATTTGGCTCTGGGGATCCCCCAGACATTGCCCCCAGTGGAAGGAGACGTGTCTACTAAAGCCTCAGGGCTGCAGTAGCTGTCACAGAGCAGCCTGGCAAATGGTCCATGGCCTGGAAACATCCGCTCCTGACAGCATTCACAAAACCTCCTGTACCAAGCCACAACACTTAAGCCAGATACAAGAGGAGAAGATTTAGTTCTTAAAGAATCTTAGCAAACAAATACCAGATTTGCCTACCAAGGGAATAGCTCACTGAGAGCTGGATTCTAGTTTCAGTTATGCATCGCTGTCATGGAGACTGGTCTATGCCCCAGACTGTCTCCTGGGAGTGACCCCTTCAGTGTGCCAGGCCCCAAGGACCCACACTGTTTAACAGGGGCAGGCCTGTAGCCTCCAAGATTGGGCAGGTGGCACCAGCATTCCCAATCTCTCATGGCTCCGTGCAGCAAATCCAGCCAAGCCAGACTCCGGCTGGAGGCTTGTACTGTCACCTTTCAGGGCACAATGCTCTCAGGGGGTATATCTACACTGCAATTAGACACCCGCTGACTCGGGCTCGCAGGGCAGTCTGAGATTTGAGGCCCCTCCCACTTTGCAGGGTCCTAGAACCCAAGCCTGGAAGTCTACACCACAGCCTGAGCCCCACGAGCCCAAATAAGCTGGCTCGTGCCAGACTCTGGTTTTTAATTGCAGTGTAGACATTTGACTTGGTACCACATGACATTTTGATTAAAAAACCTAGAATATAAAATTAACATGGCACATACTAAATGGAATCTCCTTCCTTAGAGGTTTTTAAGGTCAGGCTTGACAAAGCCCTGGCTGGGATGATTTAGTTGGGTTTGGTCCTGCTTTGAGCAGGGGGTTGGACTAGATGACCTCCTGAGGTCCCTTCCAACCCTGAGATTCTATGATTCTATGATTAAAAACTGGCTAATTGATAGGTCTCAAAATGTAAATGTAAACAGGGAAATGAGTGGGTATGGTTGCTAATGGGGATGAGCAGCCGAGGGATTTTAAAGGAACCTAGCCAGATTTTTTTTTCCTCCTTTGAGATGCTGGAGAAGCAGTGAAGGAGAGATACCCTGAAGGCAAACAGATAAAGGTTTTTCTAACAAGGCTTTGTTAGAAAGGATTTCCAGCTGGGCTTAGCTGGAGGGTAATTAACAGTTTGCAAAAGACAAGTCACAAACCAGTTTTTCTGGTCTCTTTCTCATTCTGAGAAGTCCAGTTAAAATCTGTGGGTTTTTTTGGTTTGTTTTTTTTGTTTTACCTCGCAAACCAAGATAGCTCGGGCAGAGCAGGGAAACATGTCAAGCAAAGAAAAAAAAAAACCATACAACAGGAGCTGGAATTAGCCAAATTCCAGGCTGAGGAGAGCCAAAAGGAACATGACAGACAGATGGCCAGAGATGAGGCTGCACACCAGAGGGCTATGGAGATCCAGAGGGAGGCCCAGAAGCATGCCCTGGAGTTAGCAAGGGCTAAGCAGGAGTTACCAGCCAACCCTTACAACCCTTCTCCAGGTACTGCTTTCCATCCCAGAAAATTCCCCACCTACAAGGCAGGTGATGATACTGAGGCCTTCTTAGAAAATTTCGAAAGGGCCTGCCATGGGTACAGCATCTCTACAGACCAGTACATGATAGAGTTGAGGCCACAGCTCAGTGGACCCTTGCAGAGGTGGCAGCTGAAATGCCTAAGGAGTCTCTCAAGGCTACCCAGGGAGGGGAAGATTTTGGGGGGAAAGGGAGTGATCCAGACACTAAGAATTCTGGATGGTGGCAGCGATACCAGATCTAATTTAATTTTAAATGAAGCTTCTTAAGCATTTTAAAAACCATATTTACTTTACATACAACAATTCTTTAGTTCTATATTATAGACTTATAGAAAGAGACCTTCTAAAAATGTTAAAATGTATTACTGGCACACAAAACCTTAAATCAGGGTTAATAAATGAAGACTCGGCACACCACTTCTGAAAAGTTGCCGACCCCTGCCCTACACTATTTAATATTTTTCTCAATGACCTGGAAGAAAACAAAATTGCTGATACAGTTTGAGGATGACAAGAACTGGGGGAAATGGTAAATAATGAAAAAGGACAGGTCACCGATACAATGTGATCTGGATCATACGCAAGCCATGCAAGTATTAACACAGCTAAACATATACATCTAGGAACAAAGAATGAAGGCCATATTGACAGGATGGGAGGGATTCTCTCCTGGGAAGCAGTGAGTCTGAAAAAGATTTGATGGACATGGTAAATCAGCTGAACATCAGGTCCCAGTGCAATGCTGTGGCCAAAAGGGTTAATGAGATCCTTGGATGCATAAAAGGGGAATTTTGAGTAGGAGCAGAGAGGTTACTTTACCTCTGTATTTGACACTTGTGCAACCATTCCTGGAATACTGAGTCCTGTTCTGGTGTCCAGAAGGATGTTGATATATTGGCGAATTCAGAGAAGAGCCACAAGAATGATTAAAGGATAGGAAAACATGCCCTCTAGTGATAGATAGACTCAAGGAGCTCAATCTATCTTAAAGAGCCAGCAGTAAGTTTTGCACGTTGTTGTTAAGCTCCAATCTGCATACTACAACTGCCAGCACACAGTGCTCCAGAGACAGAAAACCCCTGCCCCAGGGGGCTTAATCTAAGGGTATGTCTACACTGCTCATGTTATAGCGCGGCCGCGGCAGCACTGTGACATGGGCAGTGTAGTCACGCTTTATCGCTGGGGGAGAGCTCTCACAGTGATAAAAAATAACCACCCCAAACGAGCGATGAGCTTTAATGTCAGGAGTGTGGCACCCAGCAATAAAACGCTGTCTATACTGGCACTTTTCAGCGCTAAAACTTTTGTCACTTGGGGGGGGGGGGGGGGTTTCCACATCCCTGAATGACTAAAGTTTTAGCGCTGAAAGTGGCAGTGTAGACACAGCCTTAAAAAAAAAACACAGATGAAGAAGGGTTTGGGACAGCAATTAACCAGCTAGTGAGTATCGGGATGAATCGGCACAGTTATTTTTGTTGTGTTTTTTTAAGGGAGTAGAAGGAAGCTGAGGGAGAATCGCAGCAACGTGTCCTCCCCACCCACTCAATCTTTTAAACAGAGATGGGGATTTGTGCTTTACCTGCAAGTTAGGTATTTCTGTAAAATACCAGGTGGTGACACACAGCTTCCAGGCAGAGAGAGAAAACCTCTGCTTTTCAATGGCCCTCACCTCCAGGAGACCAAGCAGGTGACATTTTCAAACTGCCAGATAATGTGGGAGAAGATGCAGAACTCCCTGCTCAGAAAATGCAGCACAGGTCATTTAACAAACGGGACACTGACGGCAACTGCAGGCCTAAGACACATCCCACAGGTGTGACCAGGGAAAAAAATGCAATGAAAATAAAAATTCCCTGTGTCCTATAAGGCAAGTTATCAATACCATCAGTACAGTATTTACTGATTTGAAAACTGCCCTGTAGGATTCTGTGCATTTATCCAGTCCACCCTGGGGCAAATCAAGGCAATTTAAATATCAAGCAGGAAACCTTGATCTAAAGCATTGATTTTCATCTTGTTTTGCATTTGTACTTTTTAGTTATTTTCCTAAAGAAAGGCTGATTCTCATTAGCAGATAACCATTAAAACATACTGATTTTTCAATTATAGTCTTTGCACTAAATTTGGTGCTTCTTTTCACTAACCAGGCAGATACGCTATATCTATATGTATTTATTAAAGTTATGTGTAGCTTAACCTACACTTATTCAGAGTCTTAGTTTATTATATTAGAAAATGAATTGAATTAGAAATTGAAGTGAATGCTACATTTCTTATTTACTAGATGAATATTTTTACTTGTGTCAGGCTCCATTTGGATGAACATTTGAGAATTAAAAATGCAAAAAACCAGCATTGAGGGTGTTTTGTTTTTTAAGTAAAAAACCTCCTCAAATGTGCTGGATACATAAGAAAAAAAAGTTTATCAAAACATGTTTTGAATTTAAAACTAATTTATTAAACAAAGGCAGTATTATCTGCAGTTAGTGAACTGAACTGATTGTTTCTGGTCACCATGTCCTTTGGGATTTTAGAACTAACGGATCTCAACCTCACATGTAGTTTTCCTGCTTTTACAGCTCCCAATTAGTTTTACTTTGAACCAACTGCTCATTGAACTGAACTGGCTGAATAAACTAAATGAAGGAAATATTCTCTCTTCACCAGAAGAAGAGGCTACTGTTATCAAAAGCAGTTTTAGCACTTTGACAAACTCTGGTTCCAGGTGCTTAGTCAGGGACTTCCCCCAGTCCAGTAGTTGACTTTAAAACTTGCACAGCAAATATGTACTACTTTTTTATTTAAAAAACTTTTTAATCAGATTGTAGTAAGATTAAGCCTTAATTTAGGTTGTAAATTTCAAATTTAATTTTAAATAGGTTTATTTTTTAAGAATAAACCTGTATTTAAATAAAAACCTCATTTTTAAAACAGATTGATTTTTATCCACTCCTGGCCAGTCCTCCTCATTTTAGTATCTGAGCATCTTGTGATAGGGAATATAGGTAGTGGTCAGGGACGTGGGAGCATTTTGTTTCTTGGAAACAAGACATTGGTTGAGGCATCAGCTGCTGGGAAGGGAAGCATCCTCTCCTCTTCATTCTGGGCAGACAGAGATGAATTTAAATTTGGGAGAGGGTCTATCTAATTCATTGTACTTTATAGGGCACCTATTGCTACAGCATCCGAATGCCTCAATCTTTAAAGTATTTCTCCTCCCAACACCCTTGTCAACCAGGGCAATGCTATTCTCTACGTTTTACAGAGCGGGAACTAAGGCCCAGAGAGACTAAATGCCTTGCATAAGGTCACACAGGAAGTATGTGGCAGAGCAGGAGACTGAACCCAGGTTAGCAACCTAATCCTTAGACCATCCATCCTCTGCATTTGGATTCCTCATCATCGTCATCCCAGCAAACCCTGAGAGTATCTAGCTTTCCCACTATACCTTATCCAATATCTGCCTGTACATCCAAGGATGATAAAGCACCTTTGCTGGATGCTTCTGCTACAATGAGCAACACTGAAAGAATGTGGATATTTAAAACATCAGTATTACGCTTCAAAATTAATATTACATTGAAGTAAACAGGAGTAGCTCATAGCCTGAAACATTAGCCCTAGGGTATCTGCAGACACAGGCAGATATTACTACATCAGTTTACGTGCAGTTCATATTATGAAATTTATCTTCTAAACCACAAAAGCCAGGGACTTAATTCTGTTTTCACATGAAGGCTTGCATTCTGGACCACAGTTATGCAGCAATATGTGCAGCCACATTAGACATGGAGCCCTGGACCTGCTACCGTGAATGGAGGGCGAGGGATGCGAATGCAAGACGGGAAACAATGCACACACCAATACCTTGGGGTACTACAGAAGTAGTCAGCTGGCTAGTTTTATCTTGACATTTTTGACAAGCACAGTACATAGAGTCTGCCAGGTTGGTGTGGGACCAATAAGCAAACACAACACCTCACGTTTTTATAGTAGATAAGAGACTTCACTATGAGGTGCTTTGCTGCTAGTCCTGCCTGCACAGAATGAAGCAAACAGCTTTAGTTATTCTTCTGGCATTAATTCAGTAAGCACAACAAGACTCTGCAACATCCAGATTAAGGTGTGGAGGGAAGGGCAAGCAACAGTGAGAGCTGAATTTTAAAAACACTGCAAAAAGATTGGACAGGAAAACTAAGATCTTTTATCCTTTCATTTGAGGAAAGGCTTCACTGCTGCTGCTTGTACCTTTGATGAGGCGATACCACTGTTTGCAGACAAGGGCAGCGGTTTTGTGCTCCTGGTATGGTGAGAGGAAGGACAGGATGTATTCTAAAACCTCTTCTGGCAGTTCCAACATCGATCGGTTATGCCTGGTCTCCTCAACCTCCAGCTCAGCATGTGGCTCATCGTCTTGCTCCATTGGTCCTTCCACCACTGCTTCTTCTGTGTCCACAGCCATGAAACTGTCATCTTCACTGTCTGAGGAACTGGCCATGGCATTCCACTCCACAGCTTCAAGAAGAAGGAAAAAAAAAATCACATTAAAGTTATATAGAAATAGTGTGCTTAGAAAAGCCTCAGTCATGGATTTAGACATCAGATTTACACCAAGTTCTGCTTCAATAAACTGCAAGGCAAAATATTTTGATATTTCAGTCCTCTGAACTGTGATGCCCGAAGTCTGGCTCTGGGCAAAGGTCATCTATATTTAGGGTCAAATGTTCAACGTCTCTTCCCCCTACAAAACAAATGCTTAAGTACTGCCATCATTGAAGCAAAAAGTTTGTCTATGTTTGGAAAGTGAGTAAGCCATCTCCGTCCTTTACTGGCCTGAGCTTTGAGAGACTTGTTCTTTATCCCTCTATCCCAGAGATCCAGCAGATCCCCATTACAGCTCAAATGGCAAACCTGGAAATAGGACTTAAAAAAACGCTAATGCAACTCTCCTCTCGCTCAGCAGCCTGAGAAACTACTCAAAGAGCAGCATCGTCAGTCCCTGGCCATGGAGAACATCTACAGCAGTGACGCTCAGACAGAGGCTCCCAAGCCGCAAGTGGCTCGTTAATGTGTCTCCTGCAGCTCTTTGCAGCACATATAAAAACACCGTGATTTAATTATTAACCAATTTAAGTTGTAACCAATCAGGAGCTTGAACTATGTTAACCAATTGTAGTTGATAAAAGAATACTTGGTCAACCATTTTGCTGTGAGAATCATATATATAATATATATGCCCACACACACAAAATCTTTCCTGTCATAGGAATATATAGTACTGGTAAGTGAAACAATGAATTCACACGACTGTGGCTCTTTAGGGTAATGATTGCTAATCTGGCTCCCAAATCAGCAAGGTCCAAGTATCACTGCTCTACAGTAAGTCCTCTAGGTCAGAGTTTTTCAAAGTTCGGGTTACGACCCAGTACTGGGCCACGGCATGTAAGGCACTGGGTCGCTCTGGTCAGGACGTTAAAAGGCAGGCTAGTGCCTTCCTGTTCCAACACCACGCTGTGCCCCGGAAGCGGCCAGCAGTGGGTCCGACTTCTAGGCAAGGGGGCCACGGGGCTCCACGCGCTGCCCCTGCCCTGAGCACTGGCTCAGCACTCCCATTGGCCAGTTCCCGGTCAGTGGGAGCTGGGGGGAGGGCTGGTGCCTGCAGGCGAGAGCCGCGCAGAGCCACTTGCACACCTCCGCCTAGGAGCTGGACCTGCTGCTGGCCGCTTCCAGGGCACAGTGTGGTCCACGGGACCAAGCCTGCCTCTGCACCCCGGCTGCGGTGCTGGCCGGGAGCCACCGGTGGTAAGTCCGTGCCCCAATCACCTGCCCAAGCCCTGAGCCCCCCCCCGAACCCGGAACCCCTTCCTGCACCCCAAACCCCTCAGCCCCAGCCCAGAGCCCTGACCCCCTTCCGCACCCCAACCTTCTGCCCCAGCCCTGAGCCCCTCCCACACCCCAAACCCCTCATCCTCAGTTCCACTGGGTCACGGGCATCAACAATTTTCTTCAACTGGGTCCCCAGAAAAGAAGTTTAAAAACCACTGCTCTAGGTAACTAATGTTCTTCACGGATGGGCTCCCAAGGGAGGGGGCTATCCAGTTTTTCTTGGCTGGAAGGCTGGCAGCCACACAGAACCTTGGAGAGGGAGAGCATGGGCAGGAAGGCAAGGTGGACAGGGATCCTTGGAGCTTCAAAAGCAACAAGAGAAAGGATAGCCCTTCACTCTCATTCCTTTCACTGCTCCTCTTTGCTAACCCTGTGTTTTGCCAGTCAGGCAACTTTCCTTCCAGGCTGTGATAACTATTCAGGGAACGTGAGAGAGGGGGAAGAATAGGAGGGGGTTTTGTCCACACTCCCGTTTGGCAGCCCCCTCTGCTCCACTGCCTGCTCTTTCATTTGTGCTCAGAGGCCTGTAGCCTTGTCCATGCTGTAACAGCATTAGAGAGAACGCTGCCTAAAGCTGGTGAACAGGCTGGAACCACTACACACGTGTCTACAGGATTTCACAACAGTGTTAAAGAATCATGTTTAAACCCCACAACAAAAGCTCTCTTGACTTAGTTTAGCTGTAGCGTGGATATGGATTGCTGTGTTAGGGTTAGCCCTCCCAAACAACTCACAATACGACAGAAACAAGCTAAAGGAGCTACTGCCTCAGCATGTGGTCAGCACCATGCCCTCGCTAAGTGTGGCAGTGATAATGCATGACAATGGCACAAAGTGGCCTACTTTAAGTGAGCAAGATGCACGAAGTAATCAATGGAACCAGCCTTATGCTGGAGGCCATCACCACCAGTGGTCACCAGAAACAGAATGATTGTTTAGGGGGAAGGGGAGTTTTAATAAAACCATGGTGAAAAACTGTTTGAGTTTCTTCTTATGGGTTTTTTTAAGTGTATTTAATTTATGCACAACATTACAAAGTCTATTACCATGATCGTGGGATCAATTTCTAATGTGGATCTCATGCAATACACCACTTGTAGCGACAATGTTCCATCTTATCTGGGGCTGTGACCCCAGGCTTAAGTTTTACTGATAAGGGGGAAAAACAGAAAATTGAGACTATAGAGGCTCATTAATGTTTAATGTTTAAAAGCCTTTAAATGAAATTTGCTGCTACTAAAAGTTAAGGCTGACAAGATGTTGCATGTTCATTTTAATGGTTCTCTTCAGGTATATATCTAGAGATTACCACAATGAAGAAATTCAGTCCCATATCATCTGTTAATGTAATCAAGAATGGGTTTGCAATTCCCCAAGCAAGGAATTCACCACAGGCCCCAACAATGGTAGGGTCTTCTCCTCTAGGAGGAGAGGATGGGAAAATTAAAACTTGAACTGGGAGTTGCCTGCTGCTGAAAGCAAAGGAGGAGACTGGATCATGGAGCTAAGCGAGGCCTCAAGCAAATGCCTCAACCTCCATTGCTTGTGTTTATGGCCAAGGAAAGGGTTTAATAAATTGTGCAAGTATTCAGAGGTCACAGCTGCTTAAAAGTAATTGTTAAATGACAAATGGTTACCTGTGCCACCACAGATTAGCGAAGTTGAAAGCACGAAAAGACCAGTTTGCTGTCACCTACTCATTTTCTTCACTTCACCCAGTTTGAACAATAAAAACAGTAATAGTCAGAGTCACTTTTCTTATCCCTGTGCTCTAATGTTTGGGTTTAAATATTTCCTAGTTTGAAACGCAAACCAATAACTTATTTATTTATAAAAGTGTGAAAGCTTTGTTTAAATAAAAACATGAAATAGAACCTAAATTTGGAGCCAAAACTAGCTGGCAAGGCCTTTTTAATTAAACAGTCCCCTTTAACTATTTAATCAGACACTTGCACATGGTGTCCTTATAAACCATTTGATTTTCATGACAGAAGAGACCACCCTCAACTTGCCCAAATAGTGCCAGAAATTAAAAAAACCAAACAAAAAAAACCCTTTCTATTAGTGAAGGTCTTTCAGCCTGTCATCATTTCCATTATTATCCATCATTAATTTGTACAGTTCCTACCTCCCATCACAAATACAAATCAAAAGCTCCATTTAGAGGTCAATTGTGTAAATAAAAATTGGCTTTAAAATACGTTTAGAAGTAGGAGGTGTTTGCTCCTGATACAGATTTCTGAAACACTTTGTTAGCTTATCCTGCAGTAGAATTAACATTAATTTGAATATAGCTCTAACTGTGTTAGCCACATGAACAATTTTCTCTTGCTTATGCAGAACAATGGAGTCTCATATATTTGACAAAAATAGAGATCCAGTTCGTAGAATAGGAGGCGAGTCATCACTTAATCTACTTGTTACATTTACTGCAGAGTTTCAGATAGAAAAGTACTTACTTGATAATTTACTTAGCTGGCTTACAAGTCGCTATAGTTTAAACAAATACGAAATAAGTAAAAAGTTATTTGAATACCACCTGTGTCCAGCTGTCTATCACAGCAGGTATGGAGAAGAAAACAGCAGGCAAAGTAGGGGTTTATGGTCCTTCAGGCCTCTGTCAGTATCTCCAGCTATTTAGATATGACTAAAAGTAATAGGATAATACAGTGACAATAGTGTTAGACTAGGAAGTGTTCGCTGTCTTAAACCAATTGCTGCTGGCAGTTCTGCCAACCAATGTGGTACACAGGTTTCTGTCTTCATTAAGACCATCCTAGTCATTTTAAAAACATCAACCCCCATTTCCCAGGAGAATGACTAATCCCATTTTAGTGGAAGAATTGTGGTAATCTGAGTTTACACACACACACACACCTCTGCCAGGCTAAGGCATCAGTGGGATGGATTGTGCTGCAGCTGCTCCATAATTACATGCTCATTGCTAGTTCAAACCAGCTTTTAATGTTCATTTCAATGATACCATAATGAAGAGCAATATCTCTCCATGCTCCCAGGGGAGGGTTGTTTTTTTAATTTAAGCAACAAATTTCCTTTTATGTATAGATCTATTTTAAACAATGTGCTAAATTATAAATGTTGATTTGCAGGTGATACAAAGTGCATCAATCTTTTTCAGCTCTTCCAACAAGTTGATCAATTTAAGACAACTTTGATGGATTATCAAGGAACATCTGATGGCTCCTAGAGCCAGGAATTAAACACTGCTATCCTCTTGCTCAGATTCAAGAAAGACTATGATGGGACGATGCACCCTGGGGATGGGAAGAGAATCTAAAGGGAAACAACTAGCAGTTTGTTTTCTCCCCAGACCTGACCTTTACATCATACGTTAACATAGCAAGCAGTAAGTTAGGAGACTATTATCTTTATGTAGCCACTCGAGGGAGTAGTCTGACAGTAATGTGACTAGAGCATGAAGGAGTCCAATTTACAATGCGAGATGGACTTGGGAGCATGCCACTTGGTAGCTGCCTGCTAAGGGTTCCGTTAGCATGGGGCGGGCTTTGCCCGCCCCATTTCCTGGAAACCCAATAGATACAGGTCCCCTCAAGAATTGAGCTCACAACCCAGGGTTTAGCAGGCCAATACTCAAACCACTGAACTATCCCTCTCCCCCACCCATGTCTGTGTGTGGTTTGAGCAGACTGCATGGGTCATTAAAAGGACTGGACCAGGAGGTTTAAGGAAAATGTAGTTTTCAGAAAGTCTGGAAGGTTCCACAAGATTCTACAAAGGTCCAGAACATTCTAGGAGGTCAGTGAAACAAGCCTCTCCAAGCCTTCTCCACCAATGAAGGAGAAACTCCAAAGTCAAGTGGTCTTGACTTGCTCAGGAAGCTAACAACCTAGAATAGCACTAACAAAGGCACCCAGTGAGAAGAGAAACTTTGAACAACTATTTGTTCTGTTGAGGGCTAGGGAAACATTTTCCAGTTGCCAGAACATAGTCATTCTTCTCAAATAAAGACTCTTGATCTAATATCTGATTAATACAGAATGTAATATGGAAGGGAAGGGGAAAGATCACTGGCTGGAAGAGTAGCACTGAACTTAGGTAAAATCAACAGGTAAAGTACCTTTTCTAAATAATGATCTTAAGGATTAAAACGTTAGCTGACAAGATTTAACTCTGTGGGTAAAATACACTTAATAGGTATAAAATGTAGTTTATAATATAAATCACAAGATTAAATTAACAAAGTTAATAACAAAATAGCAGGAGACCCAGATCTCCCTATTGAAGTAAGTTTGAAGTTAGAATTATCACAAACATTCCAACATTTATGTTAATTGGAGAAGGGTGAACTCAAAGATGGTATAAATAATATCATAACGCCCAATATTATAAAGATGTTTGATAAGATTAGATACAGATTGGTTCTCAAGAGAAACACCCCCCCACCAACAGGGAATTAAAATGCCCATAGAGGAAGTATAACCAGACTCCCACAACCAGAGGGGACCAGACGATAATGGGAAATGCATAGATAGGGAGGGAAACAGGATAAGAGAACAAACAGGCGTTAAATATTATGTTTTAATAGGAAGATTAATAAAAATGTCAGGGCTCAATTAAAAAAATTAAAGTAAATCAGACTCAGGATCAGGTACAGCAATAGAGGTGTAAAAAAGGGAAAGCAATCTATGTTGGAGTTTTAAAATTACTGTATGATGGGAACTATCTAAAATGTCTTGTTTAAAGAGGCACGAATGTAATGGAGGCCTGGCTAAGGGGTTCACTGCTTTTAACCAATGGTAATAATGGGTGAGAACAGACTTGAATTCATCGGTGAGTTTATTAATGTCATGACTGTTACTGTTAAAGGGGTGAACAATCCAACAAAAAGGAAAGGGGTATTCTGCTCACTGAAAAAGAATTTCCCCACTAGCTACAGGAAACACTTGAAGAAAAATGATAAATACCTAAATACTTCTTGGATACAGACACTGCCTTTCTCTCCACGGCAATCTAACAGAAGAGAGGTGGCAATATTCTTTGCTAAACACTTCCCTTTTGTTGTTTCTGCACAACTCAGAGACAGAGGGCAGATACATTTTAATTAAGGGCTCCTTGAAAGGTAAACTTCTCACATTAGCCAATGTGTATATGCTCACAATCAGGGGCGGCTTCTATTTTTATTTTGTAGGGTCTTAAGAGGTTTTAGGGAAAGGGATATTATTCTAGGGGAGGATTTTAATCAGATGCTTAATCCCACTCTGGATCAATCAAATGGACACAACAGGTGATCAGGAGGGGCAGGAGCAAATTTGTTGCATCAGTGAGGACCTGATGGGCATCCGGTGGGAAATGAATCCGGATGTTAGGGTCTACACATTCTTCTACTCATGGATCTTATTCCAGGAAGGATGTGATTTTTGTTTCTAGGACCTTGGCTAATTTGGTCAAAAAAGCTAATCTGGAAGTTATTACTTGGCCTGACAAGTCCCTGCATATATCAGATTAAAAGACTGAGGCCTGCTCTACGCCACACAGTTAAATCGATGTAAGGCAGCTTACACTGACCTAACTGTGGATGTGTCTACACTAAAATTTTGCTCCCACTGATGTAACTGCCCTGCTAGGCTGACTTGGTATAACTCCATCTCCACAAGCAGGGTAAAGCCAAGGTTGATGTAGTTAGGTCTACAATGTGTCAGTTATGTTGATGGTTACTGGCTTTCAGGAGCTGTCCCACAATGCCCCCACACTGGCAGTACAACCGATACAAGCGCTCCTGGCGAGTACGCACACCGCTGACACAAGATGCAAAGTGTAGACACACAAGCAATGTAATTACTGTGGTGGCTATATGCTGATGAAAGTTAAGTCGACTTAATTTTGTAGTATAGATATGGTCTGAGACTGAGTGAAAAAACGAAGGCCCTGGTGGTTGAAATAGCTTTGTTATATGACTCCCTCAGAATTCAAAAGCTGGAGGAAGATTTTCAAAAATTATATGGAAGAGATCAATAAAAATGTTCTCTGGGGTGCTGGAAAGGCAGTAATGAGGAGGAACCTTATAACTGAAGCATTATATCTCAAAAGGATGAGAGCTCTTGAAAGAGTTTGGTTAAAGAACTTTCTGTTTTGGAAGGTAGATATGAATCTACAGGTACTAAAGGAGTGTATAGAAAATAAATATGATGAGAGGAAAGATTCACCAGTTACAAATACGCAAGACTGAGCAAACATATATTAAACAAATTATGAAAAGGACAATAAAGATATGTTTTTAGCCAGAAAAATTAACAAATAATCAGCCAGCCATCCTGGTTAGAAATAAAAAGGCATTAAACAGATCTCTGAAACTTTTTCCAATTTTGTACACTTCAGAACATCCAAACCCTAAACTTATAGATATTTGAGAGGTGTGAAACTACTTTAGCTCTCAGAGGAAGGTCTTGATAGATAAATTACTGCAAAGGAAGTTGAAGTTGTAATTGAGAATTTAAAATCCAATAATAATAATAATCCGATGGGTTTTCTGGGGAGTATTACAGAGCTCTAAAGCAAGTGCTGGTCCCTGTTATAACTGAATTGTTCAATAGTATATTGCAAGGAAACAAGATTCCGGATTCCTAGAAAGAGGCAAAAGGTATGGTCACTCCTGAAGAGATCTTACCTATTTCTGATTAACGTGGATGTTAAAATTTATGCCAAGAATTTAGCAAGCAGATTGAAAATCATCTTGTCCAAACGCGTTCACCCTGACCAATTTGAGTTTGCTGCTGGCAGGCATTTATCTGGTAATATCAGATGAACTCTGAATTTCATCTGTAATGTTAATTCTAGTAATCTTCCTGAGTGCTGCTTCCTTTGGATGCTGAGAAAGCCTTTGAGTGACTAGAATGGGAGGTTTCAAAATGATAAATCTGAAATTTTAGGAATTAATATTCCCAAAAAGGTCAAAACGAACTGTTGTCAGCTCCATGAACTTAAATGGAAAAAAGAATCTTTAAAATATTTAGAAATACACACTGCGGAGAAACAAAAATTTTCAAGGCAAATTACCCTCCACTGCGGAATAAATAATAAAAGGCCTGGAGAAATTGACTATGATATTTCTTAGTTAGGCAGAGTAGCCTTGATTACGGTTGAGTGTCCTTTCAAAGTTGTTATTTTTGTTTCAGTGCACCCCTGACAGGACATTAAAAACATGGCAGGATGTGCTATCAAAATTCCTACGGAAAAATAAAAGACACAGGGTGAGTTTGAAAGTTCTGTATAACATAAAAAGTAAGCTTTCCCTAATTTGATTAGAAAGGAAAAAAAGTGATCCAGGTAACTACAGTCCTGTTAGTTTGACATCTGTAGTATGCAAGGTCTTGGAAAAAAATTGGAGGAGAAAGTAGTTAAGGACATTGAGGTCAATGGCAATTGGGACAAAATACAACATGGTTTTACAAAAGGTAGATCGTGCCAAACCAACCTGATCTCCTTCTTTGAGAAGGTAACAGATCTTTTAGAAAAAGGAAACGCAGTGGATCTAATTTACCTCGATTTCAGTAAGGCATTTGATATGGTTCCACATGGGGAATTATTAGCTAAATTGAAAAAGATGGGGATCAATATGAAAATTGAAAGGTGGATAAGGAACTGGTTAAAGGGGAGACTACAACGGGTCATACTGAAAGGTGAACTGTCAGGCTGGAGGGAGGTTACTAGTCGAGTTCCTCAGGGATCAGTTTTGGGACCAATCTTATTTAATCTTTTTATTACTGACCTTGGCACAAAAAGTGGGAATGTGCTAATAAAGTTTGCGGATGACACGAAGCTGGGAGGTATTGCTAACAGAGAAGGACCGGGATATCATACAGGAAGATCTGGATGACCTTGTAAACTGGAGTAATAGTAATAGGATGAAATTTAATAGTGAAAATTGCAAGGTTATGCATTTAGGGATTAACAACAATAATTTTTGTTATAAACTGGGGACACATCAGTTGGAAGTAACAGAGGAGGAGAAGGACCTCAGAGTATTGGTTGATCACAGGATGACTATGAGCCACCAATGTGATATGGCCGTGAAAAAGCTAATGTGGTCTTGAGATGCATCATGCGAAGTATTTCCAGTAGAGATAAGTAGGTGTTAGTACCGTTATACAAGGCACTGGTGAGATGCCATCTGGAATACTGTGTGCAGTTCTGGTCTCCCATGTTTAAGAAGGATGAATTCAAACTGGAACAGTTACAGAGAAGGGCTACTAGGATGATCCGAGGAACGGAAAACCTGTCTTATGAAAGGAGACTCAAAGAGCTTGGCTTGTTTAGCCTAACCAAAAGAAGGCTGAGGGGAGATATGATTGCTCTCTCTAAATATATCAGAAGGATAAATACCAGGGAGGGAGAGGAATTTTTTAAGATCAGTACCAATGTGGACACAAGAACAAATGGATATAAACTGGCCATCAGGAAGTTTAGACTTGAAATTAGACAAAGGTTTCTAACCATCAGAGGGGTGAAATTCTGGAACAACCTTCCAAGGGGAGCAGTGAGGGCAAAACATATATGTGACTTCAAGACTAAGCTTGATAAGTTTATGGAGGAGATGGTATGATGGGATAGCCTAATTTTGGCAATTAATTGATCTTTGACTATTAGCAGTAAATATGCCCAATGGCCTGTGATGGGATGGGATCAGAGTTACTACAGAGAATTCTTTCCTGGGTGTCTGGCTGGTGAGTCTTGCCCAGATGCTCGGGGTTTAACTGATTGCCATATTTGGGTTGGGAAGGAATTTTCCTCCAGGGCAGATTGGCAGAGGCCCTCGGGGGTTTCGCCTTCCTCTGCAGTGTGGGGCACAGGTCAGTTGCTGGAGGATTGTCTGCACCTTGAAGTCTTTAAACCATGGTTTGAGGACTTCAATAGCTCAGACATAGGTTAGGGGTTTGATACAGGAGTGGGTGGGTGAGATTCTGTGGCCTGCATTGTGCAGGAGGTCAGACTAGATGACCATAATGTCACGGTTTGAGGACCATGGACTTCAATGTCTGACCTTAAAGTCTATGATTAAAACGTGATCAACAGGGTTAACGATAGACCACCCAAACACTGGGTAAAACTCAAAAACAGGACAGGAGCCCAAATATGGCTACTTGTAATTATTAGGTTAAAAAGAAATTTAGATAAAAAAATTTTAAAAAATCACCCACTCATCTATGCCACATTGGCAGCTTTGGACAGCTTTTTTTTTTGTTCTTGTCAACCAAGGCCCTTTCATTGGCACTGCCTAAAAATAAATTCCTGGTTATTAAAGTGCCTATTTGTTGCAGCTAAGAGCTGAGATTATGCAACTCAGACAGCTGTTCGTGTGTCCTGATTTGAAATCATACCAAGAGATATGTAATAATATAAACTATATAAAAATCTTGTATTTTCAGTATTTATAAGTCAAACATTTTACTGTGAAATCTGGCTACAAGGCAGCTCTATCTAGACCTTTAACCACATTTGTGGAGTTGACCCAGGAAGAAGTTGGAACAAAATTTCTAAAATACATACAATTCTGATTGAAAAATATGTTGATAAGAAAAGCAGACGAAAAGATGGGAGGGGGATTTGGACAAATTATATGGGAAAGTGGGTCTCCCCTCTATATGGGAAAGGAGATATACATCCTCAATTTGGGTAGCTCAAGGAAAATGCACAAGTTACTGTGTACATGGCATTGGACTCCAGTTAAGAGCCATCGTATTTTTGTTACTATGGAGGCTATCCACTGGAGGGTTTTCGGGGATACAGGAACATACTTGTACATGTTGTGGTTGCATCCAAGAATTAGACAATTTTTGGAGGAAATTATTAAAGAGATACATCTTCTGACAAAATGCTGGGTTGCTAGCATTCCCCAAGCTGATTACTTAATGCTCCAGTAAAGGATCTGCATTTTAAACAATGTGACAAGGTTTATTTTTATCTTTAACAACTAGACTTTGTATTGCCCCTTATTGGAAAAACGTGATTCCTCCTCCTATGGAATTGTGGTATTATAAAACATGGACTGTCCTTGTAATGGAAAAGCTTTCACACCAAGTACGTACACAAGAAGAGCACCAAAAAGAGGATAAGTATTTTGAAATTTGGTCATCCTTTTTCATGTACTCAGAAGAGGAGGGCTCCCCTGCCAGTAAGCCGGAATCCTTAGCCAAGTTCTTTGAACAGTCACCTGATCCTGAATAAGTAACGTACGATGTACGATAACATTTTATTGTAATTAAGTTATTGTAACTTAATAAAAAAAAGCAAACTTTTTTTTTTTTATAAAGTTAGATGGTAACTTTCCTACAGCTGGAAACTGGGGAACACGTTAATCCTGTTATTTAGAACAAGGCCAGATTGAGAATTACAGGAGTATGGAAGGTGTTTTAACTTAAAGATACGAATACATCAGCATAAGTGGAAAATCAATCATAATGTACATGCACAAGAGGACTAAATTAAGACTGCCTAGGCAACTTTAATTTGGGCGTTACCTGATCTGAGCACTCAACTTTGCAACCAGGGCTTTGGAGCGGAGCCTGGAGCTGGAGCGCGGAGCAGCAGTGGAGCTACAGGTTTTTGCCTGGAGCTGGAGCGGAGTCGGAGCACAGCTCCAAAGCCCTGTTTGCAACCTTTATGTTCTTTTGGCATATATTTAGATTGCATTAAAAACGAAGTTACAGCTATTTTGATGTCTGTTGTCTTATCTATATAAAATATGAATATCATTTAGAGTTAGTGACTTGCAATAATGACGACTGACTATTTTGGACGAATACTGATGTTCCTCGATTTCACAAAAAGAGGGAAAGTACAGCCATTTCGTGAGTGAGAGAGAAAAATGACTGGGGATGGGAATCAGAAATAGTGTATTTTTCACCTATTTAGTTCAGAATGACTGTACCCAAGTAGATCAATATTTAAAAAAAACAAACACCCATTGCTGAAACAAAGCATGGAAAAATTCAAACCCCCACAGAATTCTCTCCTGGAATCAATGAAGTGAAAAATGGGATAGCTGGACCATTCTGCAATTAACTAATACAATCATTGCAGGTGACCAATGTGTGTGTCTAGCTTACATCATGTATATATCCATGTCATCTTTCAAAGTTCAGTAATTTCATACAACACATTCTCCTCCACAGGCATGATGAGTGTTGCCAGGTGATCAAATAAGAGTAATTTTCATTGTTAGCCGTGAAACATAGCAGCTTATTTTTACCAATAAACTTGCACAGAAACAGAATCAACAAAGGAACCGTGGAACGTGTCCTGTGAATAGAAGTAAACAAGAAAAGTTCTGTATAGCTTTTAGGAACATGCACTGATTGTAAATTTTAAACAGAACTGCTCTGCTTTTGTTAGGTTCTTTCCTGAATATCTGATAGGCAAAACCAAGTAAAATTCTAGGAGAGCTAGTCTAAATTGGATGGGCTGTCAAAACCTTTGAAATAAAGTTAAAAATATAAAATCAAATTTACAGATTGCTAAGAGCTACAGTTATCACATCATCTGATGCTCTCAAAATCTTCTAGCGTCTTTACTCCCTAATACAGCCAATGTTATGACAAAGAATGCCTGGAACCAGAATGATTTGACATAACTGCTGTTGCTATCAGCAAACTGCATGCTACTTAGACAGGAACAGACAAAAACATTTACACCCGCCTCCAAAATTTAACAAATGCAAACCTAGAAATTAACAGTAATGGAGTACTCATGGGTATTGATGTTTCTCAGATATCTACCTTTGTCCTTCGTGTCTATTTCTGGCTAGCAGAGGTACGGTAAAACATTTTTAGTTGCTAAGAGAGGACCATGGTAAATGAAGGTTCACTTCTCCTTCCAGGACCCACTGCAACAGTTACCTAGTGCACTATGGCTAACAGAAGCCAAGTCTAAACTCAAGGGGAAGAGACTAAATAGTTGGACCAAGACTATGGAATAACCTGCCCAAGGGGATCAGGAAGAGCCCTTGCCATCTTCCCATCAAGCTGCATAATTTACCTCTGCCGTTTTGTGACCAACATCCAACTGCAGCAGCACTAACACTGTTTGTTTGAACCGTAGCAAGGTCTGAGCACTTCTGACACTCAATTGCTAGTGTGGACAGGACTCTAGTTAGGTACACTGCACCTCTGAGAAAGGTATGTCGTTTATCCTGCTCTCAGTTTCTTGCATTATCATCCTATCCAGAGGGCACAGAGCTCTTGGTGTCACATTTATAACATTCTGCACAAATCTGCTTCTCTATTTAAGGATCCCACCCACATTGCAATTAGTTCTTAAAAACTCTGCCATACACATTTTCAGCCGGGTTCTATTCAAAGAATCTTTCTTTACATTGGGCATGGTTACAAATAGAGTATCCATTTCAGATTACCAGGTTTCCAGTAATTAGCCCAATGTAGTCACAATTTTCGTATGTATATAATTTTAAAATTCATGAACCAAAAGTGACATAATATATTTCACTATTTAAGGCTTGTCTACACTGTTCTTAAAAAAGCCCCCCCCGCAAAAGACAAAAGTTTTGCTGACGCAAGCGGCACTGTGAACATGTCTCTGTTGGCAGGAGTGCTCTCTTGCCGACAAAACTAATGCCACTCGTGGCGCTGGAAGTATTTTTTTTTTGGCAAAAGTGCAGAAAAAGCACCAAAAAAGACCATTTACACATGCTGACTTTTAGCGACAAGGCTGTGTCGATACAGCCTTGTCACTAAAAGCTGTGTGGTGTAGACAAGCCCGTAGTCCACTTTCGGTATGTATGTCACTTTATCCTTTTCTCTCCCTTTCAGCTGTTAAATGAAACACATCTGGTACCCAGTCTGGCTTCCTGTCCACCTACAACCAGCTACTCTGGTCCTCTGTACAACGATGTTCTCCCCCACTCCATTATCGGTCTCATGTCTGCCTATAACGTCTATCAGGCTGCAGCGAGACACTCCATTTCCCCTAAACAGGTATTCTGGTCCCCTCTCTATATAGGCTAAAATCTCAGGAAGTATAATCCTAGCAAAACTTTCCAAACAGGGAGCAAGCGCAGTCAGCAAGTTCAATCTTTGGCACAAGCCAGAAAATTAGTTGCCAATAGCAGGGTGGAGAAACTAAAAGCTAGTTGTCCAGACACTTTAGAGCATGTCAGCACTGAAGGGTTAGCCTGAGTGATCAGCATTTGGGTTAGCCTCGTTCAAGTGTCAGCAGCGCCACTTGTTCCATTCCGTTCTCATTTCCTTTCCCCCAAATGAACCAGTTAATCTGTTCTAATACTAACATCTTCACAATTTAGTTTACACTTCACTACGTAAAGAGCGCCCTCGTACTGTATGTAGAAAGTGTACAGCAGCAGTAGGCAACCTATGGCACGTGTGCCGAAGGTGGCACGTGAGCTGATTTTCAGTGGCACTCACACTGCCCAGGTCCTGGCCACCAGTCCGGGGGGCTCTGCATTTTAATCTAATTTTAAATGAAGCTTCTTAAACATTTTAAAAACCTTATTTATTTTACATACAACAATAGTTTAGTTATACATTATAGATTTTAGAAAGAAGAAGTTCTAAAAAAGTTAAAATGTATTACTGGCACGCAAAACCTTAAATTAGAGTGAATAAATGAAGACTCGGCACAGCACTTCTGAAAGGTTGATGATCCCTGGTGTACAGTATATGAAGATGCACTGTATGATATTGACTATCACAGTAGAAAGTGCTTCTAATTTGGCTACTAAGCACCAAATTCCAGTGAATGCACCCCTTGAACATTTATATTTAACACTAATTATCTGTGTAATCTTGAAATTCTCTATGGAAAAAAAATCACAGGAAGCGGACTGAAAGGAAGTTGAAACTGGTGGGGCACTGGTATTACAGCACTCAACAGGATTCAAACACGGAAACAATGAAATTCCTATTTACTCTCCAAGCAGAAATAAAAAAAAATGAACCTAACAACCCCAGCCAGGGATGCATTAAAGCCTGCTGTATAAAATCACGACACATTAGAAAACCATGAACTAGCAAAGTGGAAAGAATCCAACTATTTCTAAACATTTTAGTTTCACAGATATTCCTCCAAGCCTTTCCACTGTTATTTTTCTCATGTAAACACCCCCCAAATGAGTAATACACTCCAACTCCACAAAAACCTGCATACAAATAGTTCTACACAACTTAATTTGTTACTGTCAGAAAAATCTGCGTACAGAAGCAGTGTTTTACAGTGGGCAGGGAGCAGGTACCACAAGATTGTTGTAGGATTAGTCCATTCCACCTACCTTAGAAAAAAAATTATGATCCCACTCCAGAAGATTTATTACAGAGAAACAAAACTAAAAATAAGAACCTGTTACTTGGAGAAAAAGGATTCTGCAAAACAGCACCAGTGACACTGCCACTAAATTGCTAGATGACTTTGGGCAGATCACCTATCTGTGCATCAGCTTCCCCATCTCTAGAATGCAATAGTGACACCTACCTTCACAAAGCACTTGACATCCGTAGATGAGAGTACTATTAGGTAAGGAAGTATTTCTGCCACTGAGTTAATAAAGAACAGATCAGGGCATTCTTGCCTTCTTCCCCTTATGGAATTATTCAATACGATTCTTGTTTTATTTTGAACTTAAGTTTCCCAACAGTCCATTCAGCTACACAGGAAAAAAAAAAAGCAGGACTTCCTGGATAATGGAGGACTTGCTACCAGACGCCATTGATCAGCAAGTCTAGCACTTTGAGTGTTCATTATTTACATTATAAAGTAGGCTTCAGTTTACATAAGCTGTAAATATTAATTTGTGCAGCATTAATACTCGAGATCAAGAGTGCATCTATACTGAAGTCAGATGATGGCACCACATCAAAAATATATAGTCAAGTCTTCAATCACCCCCAACATGTAGACAGAGTGGAGCCCAGTTTTACTCTACAACTTATGATCACATCAATAGGACTGCTCTGAAGCATCCTTTAATTTGTCACCAGATGTATATTCTCCTATTTCATTTTCTGAGAGAAGTGTTGTTATTCCAAAGCAGCATGAACATTTCAAAACGTTTACAAACTAGCTCCAAAACCCCACCAAAAAGAAAATCCAAACCACTTAAAATAAGAGATCAATGAACAAATTCATAAAAAAAACAGGGAGTCTGGTGGCACCTTAAAGACTAACAGATTTATTTGGGCATAAGCTTTCGTGGGTAAAAAATCCACTTCTTCAGATGCATGGAGTGAAAATTACAGATGCAGGCATTATATAATGACACATGAATATATAATATATATTATATGTTATAATATATAATGCCTGCATCTGTAATTTTCACTCCATGCATCTGAAGAAGTGAGGTTTTTTACCCACAAAAGCTTATGCCCAAATAAATCTGTTAGTCTTTAAGGTGCCACCGGACTCCTTGCTGTTTTTGTGGATACAGACTAACATGGCTACCTCCTGATACTGAACAAATTCATGTAATAAAATTCAAGTCAGGCTAGTGCTGATCAAATTTATCTGACTGGCGCCAAAAGCTGTGTCATTGCAACTGGCAACACATTTCAGAACTACTTTTCTCATTTTATAGGATTTCATTTTTTCCTCCCCTCCCTTCCCAGATACATTTAAAATGGAACTTGCTTGTTTTAGGAATCTGCTGAAGTGACCATCCACTGCAGTGTAACAAAAACAGTGGGGAAAGTAGATGAAAGCAAAAAAATAAAAAATAAATTACTGTTTTGATCTTAGACTTGTCTTGAAATCTGATAAGAACCACCATAGACTGTTACATTGCTTATATATAAATATTAAAGCATTCCTGTCACACTTACCCAGTATCCCTAGCCAATCTCTCTGGCGAGCACCCCCTCCCAGGTCTTCGGCCTCAAGCCTTTACCTCGCTAGGGTGGCATCCTGCAATTCTTCCACTCAGACTGGGTCCTGGGCTACAGCACCCAATTACCAACTCTGCTGCCTTAGCAGGCCCAGCTGGGTTTGGTACCTGCAGCAGACTTCTCTTCAGCTTCTCCGCACCTCCCCATACACTCACTTCCCCTTGGCAGCAGGCAGAGGGAGCAGGATCTGGGCAGCAGCCAGGGGGAGGAAGTGCCTCCAAGCCACACACCAGCTGCTGACTGTCCACTCACTGGCCCTTCCTACTTCCTTCACGCTGCTGCCGCCTGGAGTGCACTCCCCACGCAATGGGAGCTGGAAGCAGGAGATGGGTAGCTGTAGCAATGCAGAGGAAATGGCCAGAGCCAGCAAGCAGACAGTCAGCAGTCTTGTAGCAATCACAACCCATCCACAGGGAGAGAGGGGCCAGCTGGAGCTGCAGGACTCGGAGGGGCTAGGGCTGAGAGAGCAAAAGCAATGGAACCGGGAGGAGTGAAGCTGGGGAGAGGGAGAGGATGAGGAGCAAGGTGGGTACCCAAAAAGGACGCAATGGAGTAGGTAGGTCACCTTAGCAAAAAGTTTGGGAACCACTATGGTACAGCTTCTTCAAACCAAGGTATTTATCTATCTACAGGAATGCAGCAGTCAGAGAGGGGGTTAAGACAAAAGGCCTACCCATCTTACCTAAAGCTTAGCATCTCCCTCAAAGCAAAGGCAGCCCCAACGTATCCCAGGAAAATCTACACTACAAAATTAAGTCAGACATTCAATTAATGTGGTGGTGGCTGTATCATTTTTTCATGTCCACCCTACGCTCCTTCTATGGGTAATGCACATCCTCACCAGGAGCACTTCCATCATTTAACTGGCAGCGTGGGGCACTGAGGGGCTATCAGCCCTGGGAGGCTATCAGCCCTGGGAGGCTCAATCTACCCGGACACTGTGGAGTTATTAGGTTGGTGTAGTGGGCAACTTACATCAGTGGGAGCAAAATTGTACCGTAGACACTTACAGAGTTATGTTGACATAAGCTCCCTTACCTCAACCTAACGCTGTAGGATAGGCCAGGCTTTAGGCCTGGTCTACATTTAAAATTCAGGTCAGTATAGCTATATATCACTCAGGGGTGTAAAACAAATCCACGCCGCAGAGCCACCCATAGCTATGCCAACCTACTCCTTAGCACAGACACAGCTAGATCCATGGAAGAATGTTTCCATCAACCTAGCCGCCCCCGCTCAGGAAGGTGGTGTTCCTACAGCAGTGGTCACCAACCGGTCGATTGCGATCGACTGGTCGAGCCTAGAGGATCTCCCAGTCTACCACAATCTCCGGCGGCACAGTGTGGCTGCGGCTAAGGCAGACTCCCTGATTACCCTGGCCCGCTGCCCTGGGAGTCTCCCTCCATGCGCTGCTTCTGCCTGCAAGCGTTGCCTCCCGCAGCTCCCATTGGGCAGAAGAGTTGCGGGGACACTGCTTGCAGAGACGGGCAGCACACGGAGCCACGTGTTCCCCCCCCCCCGGGGCTGCAGGGGCGCATTGGCCCCTTCTGGGAGTGGTGTGGGGCCGGGGTAGGCACCACCACCAACCGGGAGCCGCCAGAGGTAGAGTGCTGCCCGGCAAGAGGTCACACCCCAAGCCCCACCCTGAACCCCCTTCCCAAAGCCAGCACCCAGCCCTGAGCTCTCTGCTGGAGCTAGCACCCCATATCCCTTTCTGCACCCCAAGCCTCACCCTGAGTCCCCTCCCAGAGCCAGCACCCCAAGCCCCCTCCTGCACCCAACCCCAAGCCCTGAGCCCTCTGCTGGAGCCAGCACCCCATACCCCTTTCTGCACCCCAAACCTCCTGCACCCCAAGCCCTAGCCCACCTCCCAGAGCCAACACTCTGCTCCATCTCCCAGAGCGAGCACCACATACCCCCTGCACTCTCACCCTCCCTCCCAGAGCCCACATCCTGCACCGCCTCCCACACCCCAACATTCTGCCCCAGCCCAGAGCTCCCCCCTGCACCCAAACTCCCTGCCCCAGGCTCAGCCCAGAGCCTCTTCCCACACTGCGAACACCTCAGCCACAGCCCAGAGCCCGCACCCCCTCCCGAACCCCAAGCCCCTGCCCCAGCCCGGTGAAAGTGAGTGAGGGTGGGGGAGAGCAAGCGACAGAGAGAGAGAGGATGGAGTGAGCCAGGCAGGCCTTTGGGGAAGGGGCGGACAGATCCTGGTTTGCCCTTAGATTCAAAAAGTGATCTTGGGCATAAAAAGGTGAGAGACCACTGTCCTACAGTGAAGGAAAAAACTTCCAGTACTTCAGACTGCATCTACACCATGGGGTTATGCCACCCTAGCTGTGCCGCTGCCGTCCCAGTAGCGTAGACATGGCCTCAGTCAGCATTTAATGAGACACTCAAGTTGTTTACAATTGTCAACCTACCTTAAAAACACTTATCCAACAGGAGGGGTCCTTCAGAGTCTAAGTCTTGAGGGTTGATTTTGTTGTTTTTTTTTCCCCTTAAAGAAATCACCTCTAACAGAAGAGAAAATTCTCAGGTGACGTTTTTTGTTGGATTTGCAGATTGTTTCATGCCCTAACAGCTAATGCTATCGGCCCACAGCCGCACTACCATGGATGCTGGTGGAAACAAGAACCACAGGAGTAATTTCAGTTCTATTAAGAGGCAAGAGTGGAAAATGAATGTTTGCCAAATGGAAAACAATTCAATGGGTAGGTAAATAAAAATGGCTGGCTTCTCTGTACTTAGCCATGTCCTTCCAAAGATCACAGAGCAGAGCGGGAATGCTCGAGCTGTGGTGCAGGGATCATGCAGGTGATGACGATCATTTACTGGACAGGTCACATATTAACAGCTTCTGCCCTGCACTACAAGTACTATTTTTTCTTTGAACCAATCCCCTGGAAGATCATAATCTCATACTATGTAGCAAACAAAATGCTGTAGCACTGAACTGAAGGAAAAATGCCTAGGAATAAAACAAAGCGAGATAATCAAGCCTCGCCTATTCTATCCCTGTGCCACTAGCACCACCAATACCCCAAAAACCACAGGAGGTATCCAAGCTTCACTTGTCTTTCTTAGTGCTAAAACGGGCAAATCCTATTTCCTCAGTAAAAAATATGGTAGAAAAGCTATTTACAAAAACAGATCGTACAGACTGTCAAGTCCACTGGAGTCAGGTGAAGAGCACTGAACATACATAACAGAGGGAGTGGGAGAAGGATAGCTCAGTGGTTTGAGCATTGGCCTGCTAAACCCAAGGCTGTGAGTTCAGTCCTTGAGGGGGCCACTTAGGGATCTGGGGCAAAATCAGTACTTGGTCCTGATAGTGAAGGCAGAGGGCTGGACACAATGACCTTTCAGGGTCCCTTCCAGTTCTATGAGATAGGTATATCTCCATATATTATTTTTTTTAATAACTCAAGGAATAAGTTAACAATTCTAAGAGACTAATTGTTTTAAGCATTAAGTGACAAGTGGAAGAACAGCAGGGAGAGAATAGATATTTAAGAGTGTCAGGGATCTTGGGGTAGATGGAGAGGTAGGGAAGGGATCCTGTAATGTGTGTGTAAAAGTTTTAAATCAATCCTTAAATTGCTGGCACTCAATAATAAAGGAAAACCACTCCCCTTGGGGAGAGTCTAGAATTCTTTTGCAAAATCCAGTTAATTCGCAAGGGAAGAGTAGCACTACAACTGTGATTGAAGTAAATGTCAGTAACATGTTAAGAAACACCTGACATCACTTGTGCTGGAACAGAATCCTTTTCCTGATCTTAGTCCAGCAGCAGTTTAGGAAAATGGAAGAGGGATTTGGGCATTACACTACTGTACCTAGCAAATCGGACATTTTTCTGCAACGTTAAAGCACTGGAACACCGACACTAAAAAATGTGCATGGGGTAACGAGCTTTGGGGAACAGAATGATGTGCAACATCCCTTGTCTGCAGAGACATAAAATGGCTGCATCGGACTGAGTCAGACTGGGGCATGGGAAGACGTTTTCAGTAAGCTTTTTCTCATCGCCACCAGCTCTGAGAGTCCTTGGGAGTGAGGTCTGAAGTTGAACTTTTCCCCCCCAAACTGCTTTTCAAAAGGATACCCAAAGAAGGGAATCTACCACCTTGAGAATGAAATAAACATGTGTGTAGATTCCTGCTGTTTAGCAATTGTTTTCCGTAAGTAGTTATTTCCTGTTGAACATTTTAAAACAAGTACAGTATTACTATACATAAAGGACACCAGATACAAGCCTGTAAAAACCTATTTCAATTATACAGTGTCCTGTACTGTGTGTTATAAATCAAAATCATAGGAGTGGAAGGGATGTCAAGAGGTCATCTAGTCCAGTCCCCTGCACTCAAGGCAGGACTAAGTATTATCGATTCTAGACCATCCCTGACAGGTGTTTGTCTGACCTGCTTTTAAAAATCTCCAATGATGGAGATTCCACAACCTCCCAGGGCAATTTATTCCAGTGCTTAACCACTCTGACAGGAAGTTTTTCCTAACATCCAATCTAAACCACCCTTGCTGCAATTAAGCCCATTGCTTCTTGTCCTATCCTCAGAGATTAAGAACAATTTTTCTCATGCCTTTTTGTAAAAAGCTTTTATGTACTTGAAAACTGTTACCATGTCCCCACTCAGGGCTTGGCTACACTTACAAATTTGCAGCGCTGCAGCAGGGTGTGAAAACACACCCTCTCCAGCGCTGCAAATTGCGGCGCTGCAAAGCGCCAGTGTGGTCAAAGCCCCAGCGCTGGGAGCGCGGCTCCCAGCGCTGTCCGTTATTCCCCACAGGGAGGTGGAGTACGGACAGCGCTGGGAGAGCTGGCGCTTTGACTACACTTAGCGCTTCAAAGCGCTGCCGCGGCAGCGCTTTGAAGCGCTAAGTGTAGCCACAGCCTCAGTCTTCTCTTCTCCAGACTAAACAAACCCAATTTTTTCCAATCTTCTATCAAAGGTCATGTTTTCTAGACCTTTAATCATTTTTGTGCTCTTCTCCAGACTTTCTCCAGTTTGTCCACATCTTTCCTGAAATGTGGCATCCAGAACTGGACACAGTACTCCAGCTGAGGCCTAATCAGCGCAGAGCAGAGTGGAAGAATCACTTCTCGTGTCTTGCTTGCAACACTCCTGAATGATGATTGTGTTGTTGTTTTTTGTAGCAGTGTTACACTGTTGACTCATATTAAGCTTGTGATCCACCATGACCCCCAGATCCCTTTCTGCAGTGCTCCTTCCTAGACACTCATTTCCCATTTTGTATGTGTGCAACTGATTGTTCCCTCCTAAGTGGAGTACTTTGCATTTGTCCTTATTGGATTTCATCCTATTTACTTCAGAGCATTTCTCCAGTTTATCCAGATCATTTTGAATTTTAATCCTATCCTCTAAAGCCCTTGCATCCCCTCCCTGCTTGGTATCATCCACAAGCTTCAGAAGTGCTCTCTATGCCATTATCTAAATCAGCGGTTCTCATACTGTGGGCTGGGAGCCCAAAGTGGGTCTAGACCCCATTTTAATGGGGTTGCCAGGACTGGCATTAGATTTGCTGGGGCCTGGGTCCAAAGCCTAAACCCAAGCCCGCCACCTGGGGACAAAACTGAAGCCCGAGCCTCACTGCCCTGGGCTGATGCTGAAGACCGAGAGCTTCACCCTGGTCAACGAGGCTCAGGTTACAGGCCCCCCTCCCAAAGCTGAAGTCAGTGGGCCATGGCTTTGGCCCCCTGCCCAGGGCGGCAGGGCTCGGATGGGCTCAGGCTTTAGTTCCTCCGCCTGGAATCATGTAGTAATTTTTGTTGTCAGAAGGGGGTCTGGGTGCAAGGAAGTTTGAGAACCGCTGATCTAAATCACTGAAGATATTGAGCATAACCCAGCCATACATTTTAAAATGTATTCAATCACCAAATTCTGGTAACAAACTGAAAACAGTCAGATAGCAGGATTTTTAAAACAAAAGTTGGTAAAAATATTACTGCAAAAATTCAGGCAAAAAGCTAAAAAACAAAAGCTGACATTCAGTCCTAGTCTCTCCCCACATATTTTTGCATATACAGCATGCTGCATAAAATTTAGACCTTTAATACCTAGGCACACTATAAAATATCCTTCAAATAAATTTGATGGATTTTTCTGTTTTGTTACATAGCCTTATTACTACTCGAAGTTGCTTGCATGCCAGTTTTATTCTTTAAACCTATTTAAAATCAAGTGGAGAAAACTCTCCTAGAAGAGCTGCCATAATAGACAATAACAGCACTAAAGAGGTTGTTCTGTGGCATGTAATGTATTGCTAAAGTTCACAATGCATATTGTTATCCCGACAAGCTTTGGATCAATCACACTCTGCATTAAATACATTTGCCTGCAGGTCAAATAGTTACAAAGCTGGGTCAGTAATCTGTGTGCTGGGCAGGATTCCCACTGGGTGGCCCACCTAACTACAGGACTAAAATCCTGACTGAGATCAAGAGTGTATTCCACACTTCCAGCGATCAAAACTGATTAAACGACTCAAAGATATTCTATCAGGACTGAGCCAAACATAATGAAGCTTGGAATTGGCACAAACTGTGTAATCTGAATTAATTAAAAAAAAGGACATTCAAGTAATTTAGATACAAATTTGACCCTATTTTGAAATGGTTCTAATCTAGTGAACTAATTCTCTGGAGTCTTTTGTGGGCACATGCTGCAGATTAACTCCATATGTGAACACTTATTCTGGAATAAATGCCTTGCTCCTGTTTAACTTTCAAAGTGGTTTAAGTTAATCAGGAACAACTCCATGAGCAGACAAGACTTAAGTATCTGGATTTTTTTTTTAAAATGCATTGCTCTTGATGAGACTGAGAAGACACTGTTATTCTAGTGGAAAGTACACAGGAAATGTTTTTGCTCCCATGCTCCCTCTGCTGGCTCTGAATCAGCTGTTAACTAAAACCAGTTTGAGAGCTGTGCTTTCCTATGGCAAAAAAAGTTGGTTGATTTCAGCTCCATCAGAAATAAAAGGGGAAGTGCATGCTTGCCAAATGAAAAAGGGGGAAAGGACATAAGTTGCAAAGAGATGGCTTTCAGGCTTCAGAATGTATTGGAAGATTTAAGAAGATTTTTTTCCAATCCCAAAATAAGTTGAGGACAGAGTACAATGCTTTTATTTTGATGGCAGTACAGAGTTTGTACAGAACAAATTGTGGAACGTCAGCAAGAATGTGGGTGTCTTTCCAAAAGTGCCAAAAATGAATCGCTACCAAGAACCCAGTTCACATTTGATAAAGGCTACAAGACATGTCAGTTAGATATTTTAAATAAATAGAGCTCAACTCCTTTCTCAGGGTATTGGAATGCAGAGCATGTGAAGTTGTACTAGTAAATTAAAATTAAATCCACTGTTTAGAGGTCAGCTCTCAAGGTTACTATGCAGGATTGTTCCCCTTCGTGGTGTCTGAAATTATTTTTTAACCTACAAAGACCACTAAACCTAATCAACTTGCGTGTAGGTTTTAGGTGCATAAAATCAAGCCTACAGTTATGTCATTAGGGAGACATATGCTACACTTCTAGAACCAATAGAGCTTTGTGTGTAGTACTAATAAGAGTAATAAAACAGGCTATGTTTGCAGATTATTAGACTAATTAGTTCAGTGTTGTCTTAAAATACAATATCCCTATATTTGACCAATTAATACACTTTTTGCAGGGATAATTACACTGAACATTTGTTTCTTCTGAAGAAAAACAGGAGCTGTGGACTTGATTTAAAGCAACCCAGGTATGTTCAAGGTTGCTTTTTCCAGCTACATTGCAGTAGACAGTCACTTGTAGCATATTAATCTTATTTTTTTTACGATAAAGGATTTTTTTTCCTGTACTACCACCACCTGATCAATATGAACCATTGTTTCCAATACAAACTATGAAACAGGTACTCACATGACTGACACCTAGGTTTGATAGACTCTTCTGTCCTACCTCCTGTAGCCAGTACATTACTCTTCAGTGTCCCTCCCCACCACCTCCAACCCCCAGATGCACAAAGCCAAATTGTGCATCAAGGAGAGCATAGACTAACTAACAATGAATATCAGCAAGGGATGGGAGACGAAGGTAAAAATAAAGACCTTCATTTTCAAGGTTTACTTTTTGGAATTCAGGTTTAACAATCAGGTGGACTAACGCATTTGGGGATTGATCGTTTCTTCGAGGTGCTACTTGAGAGATCTCATGCAGAAGTAACAATACATGAGCCATACTGTTAATTTAGTATTTCCACACATTTAAAAAAATTAAGGAAGATCCTATCTGATCCTCAAATGGTCATCTGAAGACTGTTTATACTTAAGCTAGCCAACCACCAAATACACAGCACAGGTAAAATGGCAACTGGCCACATGGGAATTATTTATGTTGATAAATGTTTTTTTGATTTAATCCTAATTTTGAAAACTATATTTGGTGTATAAATCAGATTTTTTTAAAGGACTGACGCAGACCTGGAAGATGGAGGGCAAACACAATTTCTCCTTTTTTAAACTGCCAAAAGAATAATTTATGAGGGGTGTAATAATGAACCTGTGTAGTCCAAATGGACAGGTGGTAAATGTGAATAACTACGTATTTGGATAGATCAAAGTGAAAAACTAACAACTAACTAACAAGGAGCATCAGATGGCATTAACCAAACAGAACTGATCAAGCACATGGGACAGATGAAAGGGAACCAAGAAACCAACAGTCACAGGAATTGCCAATAAGGGGGTCAAGGTAACCAAGCAGCATGTAATGGAGCAGGACAAAAAGATTATAGAAGGTAAGATCTGAGAGCCACATGCCAGGACAAAATGAGAACAGAAGCAAAGGAGAAGAGTTGTCTGAGAAAATATACAATTGGTATATTACCTCCGGTCACAGTAGCAATACAAGAATTTCCAAGTTGAAAAAGACTAGTTATTTGCATGACAGCATTAATTCGGCAGCAGGACATCCGTGTTTAAATTAATGACAATGAAAGAAAGGGGTTAATGCTGCAAAACACCAAGTGAAAAGAGTGCAAGACTACTGCATTGTCACACAAGGTCAGGGAGATAACCATGTGTCAATTACACTTGTTCAGACAGTAAAGCAGCAGCCCGTCCTGAGTGACAATTCCATACAGTTCGCAGCATTTGCAGACTGGAAAGATCCTGCTAGATTGCACCTGCTTCATGAAATTTCAACAGGCCACAAGGAAACAAAAACACAAAAGGAAAAACACTGACCATCTGGGTACTGCACCCCTAACACCAAAAACAGTTTTTTATAGTTGGGAATATTAAGTCAAGTATATACAAGAAAAACTTATAGGGATACTTTAAAAAAAAATATAAAACTTTCCTTTTGTATATTGGAAATTTGCCCCCAGTTCCTGCCATCAAGGCCTGTGCCTCAAACCTTAATTTCAGAAAGATAAATACCGGCCTAATGCTGAGTTCCAGTAACAGCTGAGAGAGCCTCAGTTCCACAGAGTAACCTTAGGGACACTGTCATTCAATAAAAATGAAATGAGAGAGAGAAATTAAGACATTGTCATCTGACTTTGTATATTAAATAGAGCATGGAGGCGGATATAGCTTTGTCTAGAAGGATGATGGAGGTTTGAGGGAAGAAAAGTAATTAATATTTGTACACTTTTTTTTAATGCTCAAAGTCAAGCAATTAATTGCAGCTTCAAGGAAGTGTACTGGTATGACAGACGTCAATAAAGTTCAGATTACTGAACAGATTTCCACCAGATTCATGCCTAGCGTCTGAGAACCAGTTCAAATCCTCAATAAAAGTAGTTTTCAGCACAAACTCCAGGTCAAAGTTAGGGTTACTGGCAGAGCAGTATATGCTGCTTCTCTCCACACCCAAATTTTTAGTTTCTAGTTCTACTAGTCTCTGAATAAGCATGCATACACTTAACGAAGGGTGTTTGTAGAGATGCAAGTTCTGTATTTACAATAAAAGCAAAATTATACTGCATCCAAATCTTAAGAAGCATGATGCTCCATTACCCAGCTTGCAATGTTGATTAAGAAATTCACATAACAAGGAGCCTTGAGACATTTAATTTGAAGGTAGGAAGAGTACCTGGAATGCCATGTCACTTACCATCAAAAAGCAACAGTTACTGCAAAAGCAAAGGAAAGGTTCAGCATTCAGGATTTAATCAATCTCTAAAGCTGTTTGAATGCACTGCTTTGAAGAGTTGGCTATTGCAATGATCTTTATGCTAAGCAGCTATGGCATAAAAAAAATCTAGGTAATGCTAGTTTGTCATGGACAATACCATTTTAGCACCTGCACCAGATAATCTCCTCTGTATCCGATTCATATCCACTCAGATGAATGGTTTATTCTATACTATACCCAGTTAAGAACTGTGACCCACTAACCAAGCTTGCCCTAAAAAGATGCTTCACAACATCCACTTGGTTAATCGTAACCACAGAGCCCATGAATTACGTTCTATGAACTAGGTCAGTGGTTCTTAACCATGAGTATCTGTACCCTTGGGAGTATGCAGAGGTCTTGCAGGGGTACATCAACTCATTTAGCTATTTGCCTAGTTTTATAAGTCTACATAAAAAGCACTAGAGAAGTCAGTACAAACTAAAATTTCATACAACTTGCTTACATTGGTCAATGTAAGTACAATGTTTATATTCCAATGGATTTATAATTATATGGTAAAAATGAGAAAATAAGCAATTTTTCAGTAATAGTGTGCTGTGACATATTTATGTCTGATTTTGTAAGCAAGTGGCTTTTAAGTGAGGTGAAACTTGGGAGTATGCAAGACAAATCAGACTCCTGAAAGAAGTACAGTAGGTCTGGAAAGGTTGAGAGCCACATTCAACTTTCATGCTACAAAGGAAAGGACAAACAAACCATCTACTAACATTCAATTTCATATTGACCAGGATCAAGGAGGAGGGAAACATCTTGGGTTTTTTCTACACAAGGCTTTTTTTTTTTTTTAAAGCACTACTACTTTTAGCTGACAAAACTAATGCAACAAGCCACTAGCATGTATAATTTTCAGTTTCTAAGTCGAAAAAAATGTATGACACCAAAAGTGTGTTATTAAAAAAACACTTAAAAGACAACATTTCATATGTATAAACCTGCTGTTCAATTACAAAAAAGTTAACCTAAGTTCGTTCATAAATAATATTTTTATTATAAATTCCAACAGCATTCAGACAGTGGGTGTTCCACTGCCTAACTCTGTACATTTCACTGTGATAATTAACTCCATTTTATAGATAAGGAACTGAGGAAGCAGAGTTTCACAGCAAGTTGCTAACAGAGTTGGAATTAGAATTTCAGAGATTTCTGGCTCCCTAACCTGTGCTTAATAAACTACAACACTGCCTCGCTAGATATTAAAATTAATACTCCACTATTTGTGAGCGCTCGTTTGATATTTCTGACAGTTAACTAAAAACAAAACACAATAAGCAAAATCTGAAAGGTTGGTGGATACCAATATGAGCAAGGTAAGTACAGAACTCTGCAGAGAACTCAAATGTTTGCCTTCCCTTTGAGCAAACGGGTTTAACATGTAAATTCAAATGTGTCAGCATTTGTCACTGGCATTCTCATTCATAATATGACCAGGGAGCACAAAGAAGCAATAAATACTTTGATCACTAATCTGTAAATAAAAAATGACACGTATTTAGTATATTGCAATTCAGGGGGGGAGGGATAGCTCAGTGGTTTGAGCATTGGCCTGCTAAACCCAGGGTTGTGAGTTCAATCCTTGAGGGGGCCACTTAGGGATCTGGGGCAAAAATTGGTCCTGCTAGTGAAGGCAGGGGGCTGGACTCGATGCCCTTTCAAGGTCCCTTCCAGTTCTAGGAGATTGGTATATCTCCAATTATTACCTTTATTACCTAGAAGGGAAGATATTTTGTATCTCTTCATTGGGGTCTATATGCACTAGGCAAGTACATTGTTGCAGGGACACTGGATGCATGTAATTATGACTGCACCATGTGTCCCTACAACAGTCAAACTACGATTTAACAAATATTGGACTGACTTGTAAGGCAACATTTCTACTTACATATAAAAATCCTGCCAAGCTACCATTAACTCTGTAGCTGGCAGTCTGGAATCCCTTATGCTAACCATCAATAAGTTCTGCACTAGCAATAGAAATTGGAAGAGCTAAAACTGCTAAAAATGATGTTCTTACATGACTAGCAATGGTATTTCTACACATGCATGCAGGAGGAAAAGCAGCTCTGTAAACAGGATTCAGAAGGAACACTGGTCTCATGTGAGTGTTGATATATTTTAAGCAAGACAGAAGTGATTCATTTGGATTCTTAAGGACATAATGCAGATGGGGAAGAGAAGGATAAGTACCACCCCCGTTAGCTTGCTAGCCAGCCAAACATCATACAAAGATGAAGAGTACAACAAATTGGCCCTAAGGATGGTGAGTTATAGGGGATACAATGGCTATTCCACATTATGAGGTGGTAATTTTTTCTGGATTCCCCTGTGATCAGGCACATGCATGGACAGATCTGACATTAAGGTTTATATCAGATCTTTACACACATAAGAGGGAGGAGGACAGCACAATGAGAAAAATACAACCAGCCCAATGACTAAGACAGGTCAAGAGATGACTGGCCCGTTAATAGAAAAACAATGCAAATCTACAAAAATGTGAAATTAAAGTTAAGTAAAAAAAATCCAGCTTTGGTACAATACACCTTTACCCCAATATAATGTGGCCTGATATAACACAACTTTGGATATAACGCGGTAAAGCAGCGCTTGGGGGGGGTGCGCACTCCGGCGGATCAAACCAAGTTCAATATAACGTGGTTTCACCTATAACGCAGTAAGATTTTTGGCTCCTGAGGACAGCGTTATATGGAGGCAGAGGTGTACTAGAGACAATTCACAGATTAAATTTCTAGTTAGATTGTTGAGAGAGACAGGGTGGGTGAGCTATCTTTTATTGGACCCACTTCTGATGGTAGGAGAAAGACACAATTTTGAACCACACAGAGCTATTCTTCAGGTCACTAGTTCTCATTAGTAATTTACAGATTTTGAGTTTTATAATAGCTCGTTTTCTCTAATTAGATTTGTCAAAAGAGGAAAGATGTAACAAGTTGGACAATATATTTGCTTCTCTCTCTCTCTCTCTCGCCTGTCTTTCAACTATTTTCAGAATTTTTGTTTTTGTTTAGATTATTTTTATAACATTTTAGCAAAATGTCCTATAAAGGCAACACTGAGAAACTTTTTTAGAATACTACAAATAAATTACTCAGGCCATTGGCAAATTCAATAATTAACTGTTGGTCTTCTATTGCATTTATTTAGCACTTTTCATCCAAAGATCTTCCAAGAGTTCACAAAGCATCCCCATTTTAGAGTGCTCAACTGAAGCAAACCAGGGTGGCACGGAGAACTAGAAACTACATCTCCTGACTCCTAGCTCCCCATTGTTAGAAAGACAGGGTGATCAGGTGGCTACAATCAAAATGAACTATACATGTGGGATCAGTTCATCAACTACTGGGATGAAACATGATGACATCTAATAGCACACAAAAAGTTTGTAGTCCAAGAGTCAAAGATGCTCTCTGAAACAGGCATCGGTGACAGGAGACAGCCTGCACACCTGCTACACAGTTTGTGTGTCTCGGAGTTATGCTTTCTAGTACTCCAGGGACAGGGTAATGCTTGGCCCAGAATCATCTTACTCAAGTGGGCTCCTACAGTTACAAATTAATAATGGTTTGTTACTACAATCATCGAGCTACCCCAAAGTGCAGCAGATTGCGGGGGTCTAAGAGTGGGGAAGGGGTACGGTACAAATTCAGCAAGACAGAAAAGTTAACTTCCCACTTATCCCTTGAACTGCTACCTTTAATCTAAATAATTTTAGCTCATATACTTTACTCCATAAACTGGACCATGTAAAAAGGGTAAAAAAAGCCACTGCCACTTGTCTGTAAATGTATTTACTCAAATGTGACAGACACCTTCCTTTTCTTAAAAAAAAGAAATTTAACTGACAACGCAACCAAGAGACACTTAAAGACTAGTGATTTTCCATCCATTTGTGTCTAAAAAAAGAAAATCTTACCACCATAATGCACACAAGCAAAAGCCTCATTAGAATTTGAGTCGGATCACACATAACATCAGTCAGAGGAGTAAACCAATGGCCTTCTGAAAATATAGCTTATTTCTAAAGAATTAAGCCTTTCAAAGAAGGTTCATCTTCCAAATACAAGTAGCCCCTTTCTTTGTGACTGGGAGTTCACAGAGAAAAGAATTGAAAATTTCAGTACAAGAGTATTCACAAATATTTATTAGAACGAATGAAACACCTGTATTATCATAGTTCCCCCTGCACACTTGAAGTATGTAAGAATTTATCATCATTTAAACAGAAGCAGTTTGGGGACTTTGGACACATTATAAAACACCTCTTTCATGGTGCGTAGTCTCAATTCCAGTGTGATAAAAGTTTAGAAACGGACAGTACCAGGTCCCCCGGCAAACAAAATATCACTGTTTAAGCACTTACAAAATCTGGCACCTGAATCAGTACAGGTTTTTCTGATCAGTACACAGAAAGATGGATTTGCTGCTTTTTCATGTTCAGACATATTTAGAGAAACGTTATGCTTATGCAGTGGCTTTTATTCTGAAGGATCCCAAATCACTTTGAATACTAGTAGGTGAGTGAACATATGTAATGAAATGCTTCCACCTCTAAGACAGTATATCCCGTCTGTGCCAGCAAAAATAATATTTTTTCAACCCCCAGAGGGCATTTTAATTAGGCAGAATGTACACCTACCAATTTTAAATTTTGCCAAGACATCCTTACCACTGTGAAAAATGACTGCCTTTCACAGCAAGACCTTGCTTTTACATTTCTTCCAGGACACAATCAGCATAGTACCGCCACACATCATGCTATGGCACTGGTTCAGTACTGACTCACTAAGTAACACTTTCCTCTCTGAGTGCAACACCATTTCCTGCAGATCTCTGGGCTGTCCTTAGAAGCCCCTCCTCAAAGTAATGACCAGATTAACACTACTGATCTCATTAGATCTGACAAGATCACGGCCACAGGGGGTACAGTTACAGACATAGCACAACGATGCTCACGTAACAAGCAAGCAAAAATTAATTCAGGTAACACTACGAACCCACCTAAAACCAACGAATGCCCAGTCCACTATGGAACTCAGGAACTTCACAGGACAAAATAAACCAGACAAACAGTTTAAAATGCATCCAAGTCATGTGAAACAATATAGACTGTTGGAGTATAAATCATACTTCAATTCACATTAGATGGGAGGTAAATTCCAATTTTTATTTGTTTGTATTTACAGGCATTTGGGTGGTGTCCATTTCCCTGCTAGAGGAGCACACATATATCAATGGTTTCTAGAAAACTAGGGAAGAGGACATACCACAAAACAATCTAATGGGAATGAACTGAAGCTCTAGGACATTCATGGCACTTGAGATTGTAAACTCCTACATGCAGCAACAATATTTTCTGCATCTAGCACAATACCAAGCCCAGTATTGCCACTTTAACAACAATACAGATGTCTCACTGGGCTATAAGTATGTATTTTGGAAAGGAAATTTTAATTCAGCTATTTGAGACAATATGCCAAAACTTTGTTTTCTTAAGCCCATGTCCAATATCAGAAAGATGTCTTTTAAAAGCCAATGGGACTATGAAATTCATCAGTGTTTATTAATGTCAAATTTGTTAGAGACATGAATCAATATCTTCTGACAAATTTCTCTAATAACCAAATACAGGGGGAAAAACATCACACTGCCACAAAGGTGTATTTATATAGACTGGTAACCTCATTAAGCAACCCTATGTCACAAGCTGTGGAAGCAGCATAAATTGGCAATTACCTCAGCTGACTAAAGTACAATTTAAGTGTATTGAAGTTTTGAACACACATTAAAAAAAAAAAAACACCACCATTCATATTCTGGGAATGAATTGATAATAAGCCTCCTCTCTCCACACGAAATGTGTACCTTGTCCCCTGCCAAATACAGTTCGTGTCACTCTTTCCATGAAACATATGGAAAGAAAGAAACTCTAAAACTAAATACAGAGCCAGACTGTGTTAATATTCTAACGTAAGGACTGCCAAATGCAGCTCACCAGCAAAAAAACTGAAACAAATGCCCCAATTCAAACAAAAATAGTGGAAGTAGTATCCTCTAATACCAATTACCTAAAATCCTCCAAGTAACATTTAATCCAGGCTCCTTACTACCAATGAATGATCTGAGATATTGTATTTTAACCACAGCTACAATGTGAGTCCACTTTGCGCACGAGCCTCATTCTTTAAAAAAGGTTCTTTTACAACTTTCTTGAATTTTGAGAATGGAAAAGTTCATTATTGAAATTGACAATTGGAGTGCTCGCAAGAGAGTTTATTTATCGAGAGACAGTAAAGGCGGATGATAGAAAGTTCAGTTTGTTTTACTATTATACTTGCAGTCGTTAGAGCATATGAGAGAGAAATGGCGCACACAGCACTGAAAACTATCACTAACTATTGTATGCAACAATGTAATCTCTTATTAAGAAAGAGGTCCCTACCCCTCCCCAAGTAAGGTCCAGGGACAAAACCCTAGTAAGAATCCCAGCATCCTTCCCTCCCCAGAAGCTGGGTTAGGATATCGCTTCTCATCAAAGTACTGCCCCAAACCATGATGGTGAGCCTCCCCTAATATTTCAAGCCAGCATCTAGTTAACAGGTTTAGTTTTCTGATTAGCACATCAGATAAGTTTTTCATGCCCTGATTATAATAATTGTATTGTGATGTTGCATCAGTGTGTCATGACAATGCAATGTCATCATATAGACATGACTTCATAATGCACACAATACTGGGGCATCATATACTGATTCTTTCCAGCTCTGTGGTGCCATTAGATGGCAAGGCAGCTCGTAAAGGCTGAACTCTGCTACTCTTCAGTTTAGAATTTAGGTTAGTAGTGGTATCTCAAGTGCAATCAACCCCTCCTTTAGAAATGACCATGCCCAGATCAAATATGTTTTTCTCTTTCCAAATAAACAGTTTCTTTTGCAAGGTTCCACCATTTATTGGCCTGCAGTGTAAACAATTCTCACTATAACTGAAACCATTTTAATGCAAATGATATGCCCATCAATCGGCATTAAGCAAGCCTCACAACAGAAGTCCCACAATTTGGGTTAGTTTATAAGTAGGAAAGAGTTACAACAAATAGATACCATATACTACAGACACACACATTTCAATACAGTCAGACTTCCTATGCCTTTCGTTCTTTTCCCAACACCTCCAACAGCAGAGATCAGATCACAAAATCAGGAACGCAAGGTGCCAAGGTTCCACCCTCAGCCTCGGAGGCCATGAAAAAAAAAAAAAAAGACACCTACTCTCAGAGATGCAATATGTTAAGATTTCAAACTTAAATTCCACTGTGCAAAATACATCAGGCAGAGAGGCTTGGTTCCATCTTGCTTACAACAATACAATGTAACCCTCGTAAGTAAGAACTATGCATTTTGAGACAATTCCACTGAAGTAACACTACTCAGTTCATCAGTATAACAAAAAGCCCTTTTTCACTAATATCACCAGCGAACCAGGCTCCAAGAAGAAAGCCAGAGAAGGTGGATAATGTAAAGTAATACCCATGCTACCATCTCTTGCTGTTTTTGTTACAGGTTTCAGAGGGGTTGCCGGGTTAGTCTATATCAGCAAAAACAATGAGGAGTCCTTGTGGCACCTTAGAGACAAGGAATTTATCTGGGCATACGCTTTTGTGGGCTAAAACCCACTTCATCAGATGCATGGAGTGGAAAATACAGTAGGCAGGCTTAAATACACAGTAGATGGGAGTTGCCTTACCGAGTTGTGGGGGAAGGGGGTCAGTTCACCACTAGCATTAACACAATGTAAGCTTCCTAAATCCAACATATATATTATCACAGAGACCCAAGGCACAAAATGCAGAGCCCAGTTTAGATTCTGTATTCACACCGAGTTCTCCAGGGATCCGAAATATTTTCTTTGGACTCATCTTTATTTTTATACATATAAAATGCCATTTCTACTGGCGGCTTCATTATAACACCAGCCTTGTTATGAAAAAGATTACAAGTGAACATACGTTCTCTCAGTCCTGATTGTCTGGATCTGTGTTACCTGAAATTTATGCTTAGTGCTGCATTGCTGAAGTTTGTGTTTTTTAATGAAATCCCAATTCTATGACAGCTTTGGCTGTCCCAAGACATTAGTACAATCAAGGTTTAATGCCCTTCACAAAAACAGAATGTATTGGAAGAAATCCCTTTTCTCAGAATGCGCTTTCACTAACGATATCCCAGACAATGAATATACTGAGAAGAGGAACAAGCTTTTTCCTTATTCCTAAAATGATGAAGTTGCGACATCCTCTCAGAAGTTAGTATTTAGTGAGTAATAAAAAAAAGCAAATGGAAATCTTAGTACAATTGTTCCTCACGCAAGCAATATGCTACGATGGGGCAGAACCATCCTCCCGTTCAGCATAGCAATCAGAATAGAAACTTAAAGAATCATGCCTTATATGTAGACTACTCTTGACTGACTATGTTTTGGCAGGAGCTGCGGTGTGTAATCTCCCTTATCAGCATTGTATCAAAGACAGCAAAAATAAACAGCTTTCGTTAGACATAGAGACCTCAAGCGCTTCTCTATCAAACGGGAGGAGCAGTGTCTCCAACTCTTGTCCCCAGATTTGCTGTTTAATCCCCCCTTCCTGACCTCCCTCCCTAAAAGCAGGCACCTTCACACCAGGGCAGAACAGGTCTTCCCTGAGCACACCCCAGAGCTAGTTCCTCTGTGGGAAACACCACTGAACACTGCAGGTGCTTCCACAATCACCTCCTCTCTCCGAGCCCTGCTGAGAGGCTGCAAGCCCCCCACCTGGGGGCAGGAGGAGGCACATAAAGCCTCCCACCCCTCCTCACCCCCCAGGCGCGGAGAGGACACGCCTGCTCCAGGTTTCCACTCCCCTAAATCAGAGCCTGGTTTGGGGGGCGGGAGCTTAGGGGTTCCTCTCACCCCAGCACCCCCAAGCAGGGCTTCTCCCCACCCCAAGTTTAGGAATTAACTCCCTCCCCGAGGCAGCTTCCCGGCCCCCCTTACAGACGGGCCCCCCGCCCTAGACAGCCTATCCCCTCCCCCAGACACAGTTGGGGGGTATCCCCTCCCCCTCCCATCCGCAGCCCCGGGGGCGCCTCCCTCCCGCACGCTCCCCGGCCGGGCCCCCGCCCCCCCGGCGGGACTCACCTCCGCGCCGCCGCCTCGCTCGGGTAAAGGCAGGAGCCGGGGCCCTTCCCCCTGCTCCGCAGCCGCGCTGCCCAACCCCCCTCAGAGCAGCGGGCACCGGGAGCCCGAGCCGCCCTCGGCCGCCGCCATCTTCGCTCCGCTCGGCAGCATCGCAGCCGCCACCGCTCCAGTCCAGCCGGGAGGGGGAGCGCAGCGCGCAGGCGCGCGCCGGCCAGGTCACGTGACGTGGGAGCGGCTGAAATCGGGTTCAGAAGGTCACGTGAGAAGAGGACGGGAAAGGCGCCATACTGAGAAGGTCACGCAAAGGGGACCGGTCTGGGGGCCATACTGGGGAGGTCACACAGCTGGGAAACAGGCCTGTAGGAAGAGTTAACCCAACCTGCCGCCATGTTGGGAAGGGCAGTAGCGGGGAGAAAACGAGTAGCCATAAAGGGCACTCCCAGCAGGGACACAAATGAAAGGACAGGCGCCATGATTGGAAGGTCAACGAAGACGGGCAGGCTGAGCACCATATTTGGAAGGGCAGTTTTCGCACAGGAAAGGGTGTAGCTGTCACGTTGAGAAAGGCAAATATTGGTAGAGCACGAGGTCAAGGAAGGGCGCCATATTGGAAGGGTCACTGAAGACTGCGAATGTGGCCACCATATTGGGAAGGGCGGGAAAGGGGTTGGCACCATGTTAAAAAGGGCAGTTATGGAGGGAGAGTGCCACTGCTGGGCACCATGTTTGGAAGGTCATTAGCAGCCTGTCATTGCAGGACCTGTCTCCCAGCCCTTTGCACCCTACCCTGGGTGCATCGGTTAGCTGGGCTGCATCCTGCATAGAGACCCTGTCCCCAAGAACCATGCAGGCCCCTTCCCCCCAGATCACCCCTCTCCCACCCTCCCGGGGGCAGAGCAGGTAAACGAGGGTTTTCCACAAAGGAAAGGTGTGAGATTTGCTCCAGCCGTCCCTACCCACAAACGCCCCAGGGACCGTTGCTAACGGGGAGTCCGCTTCAGGCAGAGACCACACCTGGGAAACCGCCCAAAGGGCCAGAGACTGGACAGGATCCTGAGCAAGTGAAAATAGGTGAGACTGGAAACATTCGAGCCACCTAAATTACAGCAGTCACTGCCACGTCTGCTATGACATGGGAGAGAGAGTGTTAAGATTGTTCTTGAAATGTCAAAGGTGGATCTTCATACAATTTTTCCCAATGCCAATATATTTCCCCTAAGGGTATATACAGCATTTCTCATTTCTATACTTTAACCCTTAGATTTTATTAATAGCAACTTTTGTGGTATGTAGTACCTGTAATGGGTAATGTTATGTAGCGTCCTTACGCTATTGTTCACAAAGTTTTTGATGTGTGAATTTCTTTTTCTTTAAAATTAGAATTATTATACAGAATTATCAAGGGCCAAAACCCAGCCGCCAGGCCAAGTGTCGTGGATTCACAGGGTCTGGTCTATACCCCAGTCAGTAACCATTACTTGCGAATGACCCCTTTAGTGTGCCGGATCTCAAGGACACACGTTTCTACAGGGGCAGGCCCATGGACACCAAGACTGGGCCTTCAGGCCCCAACAATCCCCATTTCTCCCTCTGGCTCCCTGCAGTGAATCCAGCTGCCTGCAGGAGGCTTGTCCTGGGCCCCTTCAGGGTACAATGCTCTCAGTGAGTATTGGCAGTGGCAGCCTTTCCAAAACAAGGTAAGAATGTATTAGTGACCTGGCTGCAGAAGCAGACAGTCCTTAGGTTATCACAGAGAGGCAAAGGTTCAATATAGTCCATCCTGGCCAAGCCAGTGCAATGAAGGCTGCTATCAGCTCCACGTGGCTCTGTGGCCTTAGTCCCAGGTGTGAACTGCTGGGTGCCTCCAAAGGGCAGCCCTTACTCCAGCTGCCTGACACTTTTGTCCGTCTGTTCTCCAGCTGAGGTCACATGTCCTGCCTCCTAGGGTTTCTTGTGTCGATTGTTCAGTCATCGGGGGGGTGTCTCATTGCCTCTGGATTCTCTATTGATCTGCGTTGTTCTCAGCCAGCTCTGTAATGACCCAGTCATTCCACCCAGACAGCTAGGGGACACACACCTCTCATCCCCCCCGCACTATTCCAGCACTGGTGTTCATCCTTTCACATCCACTGGGTAGCAGTGTAAAGCACAGTGGGGAACTGAGGCATGCAAAGGATTCATACAAATATTACAGAAAATGTAACCACTCCTCCACACCCAGGCCAAGTATCACAGCTGGGCAGCGATGAGATCCCTAGTGGGGAAAGAATTGTGCTCCCAAGCCCCTGACATGACAGTGACGCCCCTCCACTGAGACTGTTCCAGCCATTAGTGTGGTGGAAGGACTGAACAACATGTACAGCAGCAGATCACCTGATCCTGTCCTTGACCCACCTACATAGTCCCTATGGACGGTTGCTCAGGGAAACCCAGTGGCCCTGGGCTCTGCAACACTGAGGCACAGAAGTGGCAGAATGGGACTGGGGCAGGAGGGGGCTAGCGCCCTGCAATGGAAATATAGTGGGGCTGATCTGTGTTTCCGCCCCAGGTGTCATTCCCTGTCAACTGTGTGCACGTGGTGGGGGAGGTGCAGTGGTAAAAGTGGGACCCAGGGGGGCTGGATCATCCACCACGGCGCACAGGATCAGGCTGGAACGCAGGTAGGAATCCTCCCCCTCTGCCAAGTCTCAATAGTTCCCCTCGCTCCCCATGCAGAGCACCCATCACACTCCTCCTCCGTGTGACACGACACCCCAACCTCCGCTCAGCCCCAGCCTCCCCCTACTCCCCATGCAAAGCACCCCCATTCTGCCCTCTCATTCAAAGCAAGTTTCCACTCACTGCCTCTACTGAGGCACATGTCTGCAGAGGCGAGGGCCAGGACTTGCCTGCGGGTATAAATACACTTTATCCCCCAATATTTATGTGCATAGACTTCAGCACATAAAATATTATGGGGACGAGTCTTAGAGTAAAATATTTCAAAGCCTCTAAGTCACTTGGGAGCCTGGGTCCCATTTTCCCCGTGCCTAAGTCACTTAGGTGCCTTTGAACATTTTACCCTCAGTCACTAGAATACATTTGACAGTATGTGCTGGACATAAGCATTGCATAGGGATGCTCCCCTCCGCCATCCCACCTAAGGGACCGGGGGGATGCAAAGGCAAAAAGAAGGGCTGGGCCCCAGGGGCCCCTCCAAGATAACACTGGTGGAAGCCGCTGAGGTCCTAAATCTCAGCCTGTATGCAGGTGAACAGAGCAGCTCCCACGGCCGTTGTCACCTGGTTTATTGCCCAGGACACACACATCTGTTCCGGATTCTTTTTTTAAAACGTGCCTTGGGACATTTCAGTTCCTTCTGGAAAGACACAGGAGCAGCCTAATGTTGCACGTGGAGATCAGCACCTCTACAAATGTTACAACCCTTCCCCCCTCCACCCCCCAACTGCATGCAATGCATTGCCCATGCTTTCTGTCCTAGAGGCAACTAAGTCAGGCTGACCCTTTATATACAAATATCCGTGTGGACAGCTGGAAGGTATTCACAGCCTCTCTCAGTCCTGCTGTGGCTTGCAGAAGGCTTTGCTTCAACGCATGGCCCCACTATATTTCCATTAGATTCTGCCCAAAAGATGCAGCTTTGCACTGCAAGATCTTTTCCTCCCACAGGCTGGATGTTTTGTTGGCGTAGCCTTCCAGAGTTGAAGACGACTGTACTGGTCACGTCTGAGAGCACGCAGAGAGAGTGGGACTGCAGATTTAGCTGTGTGGGGTGGGGGCTGCTGAACGGGGGTGTCAGACAAGTGTAGAACCGAACCCTGTTCAGGAGGCTTTTAAGTGGAGTTTGTAGGATGCCAGTCGCCATCTGCTGGTACATTGCAGTAATTACATTGTCACCTTTCATCGGGGTTTGGGGAAGAGCTGAGATGTTCCCAGAATGATGGAGGTGAAAAGGAGCTTTTTGTAGATGGCCAAGTTGAGGTATTGTTCCTGTAAGAATGTTTGCTTTGTAATGCTGCTGGGGCACTATTATGTTGTACGTTTAAGTGTTGGGGGCCCTAGAGTTCTCGCATAGGAGTCTTTTTATGATGTAAATCTAAATAAATAACATGAAAATAAAGCTAATGAGTTGCTCTGCAGTTACAGTGCACAGTAACACATAAGGCTAGGAAAAGTGCATGGCATTTACTTTCGGGAGCTCCTGCGAAAGATAATGGGCCAAGTTCATCCCTAGTGTAACATGACTGATTTAAGGGGAGTTGCACTAGAGCAGTGGTCCCCAACCTTTTCCGGGTGGCAGGCGCCGGACGACGGGCCACCGAGGACCGTGGCCGGCGGACAAACATCCACCAAAATGCCGCCAAGAAGTGTCAACGTCAAGAGGTGTCGCCGCCAAAAACCCGCCGAAAATCAGTGGCATTTTGGCGGCAACACCTCTTGATGACGCCGCTTTTTGGCGGTATTTCGGCAGATGCTTGTCCACCGGGCAGTACATGGGCACCGCATTGGGGACCCCTGCATTAGAGAGTCTTTCAGCCCACTATGTCTAATCTGCATATCAGAAATTCAGGTTAACCAGTGAAATAACAGCAGGAGGCACAGAAGGGCCTTCAAATTGTGTTCTGTGCCCTGCACTTACAGCAGATGAACTCTACACTCTACATAACACTTCACCAGCCTTCTCAGAGCATCACTGAGAGCCCAATGCTGAGAAGGGCTGAGTGACCAATTCTCCTTCGACTTCACTGGGAGCTGAAGACATTCTAGGGTGACCAGATAGCAAGTATGAAAAATCAGGACAGAGGGTGGGGGGTAATAGGCACCCATGTAAGAAAAAGCCCCAAATATTGGGACATCTGGTCACCCTGAGACATTCAGCCCCTTGGCAAGATGAGGTCAGGCCCTAAATGCCTTCACTCCCCACACCCTAACCCAGTGACATATCCCAAGAGCTCGCAGAGTTCAGGTTTGTTACCACTGTTTGAATTAGTTAATTTTAAACCACTGTTCAAAGGGCTCATTTGAAACCTTGCCACCGCTAAGCATTGTCAGAGGGAAGCGAAGTAAATAGAAATTCCCTGGCTTTTATAGGTTCTCTGTCCAGGAAGCTGAAGGATTAATGGTTTGTAGAATGTTCCAGTGTGACGAGTGCCCTCTTGGCTGACCCGGTGGGATTGAACCGCAGACCAACCTCTCGAGTTCAAAGCACGAGCTACGATAGCTGGATTTAAAACTCTGTAGCTGAGGACTGTGACAATTCACATTTTGTGTGTGGATCAGCACGGAGAAGGACCAAGATCATCAGGCTGAAATGGACCTCCTGGGTCATCACAGGCAACTTCACCATATAATCCCTGTAACACACACACACACACACACACTAGTGGGTTACACTATTTTCAAGATACTGTATAACTGTGGTGATGTAATCTGTATTCTCCCAGCAAAGAACAGCAGTAGCTGCCACTGAAATCAATGAGAATTATGCCTATCCTGCAGCAGGGGCAGAGAATCAGGCACTTTGTGGCTTAAAAAGTGGTGTCTCAACAAGTGATATAAGCCTCCTCCCTCCCTCTCCCACCCCCCATATTTTTGCTCCAGAATTTTGGCCACTGTTCAAACTCAAAGGAGAGCAGATCCTCCAAACTCCAGTCAAATCACACCTTCCAAGCAAAGGCCTCAACATATTGTACATATATAATTAAGCTTCACAACACCCCTGCACAGCAAATAAGCAGTAAAGAGCCTGATCCAAAGCCCATTTAAGTCCATGAGCGCTTTGGGAGTCTCTCCATTTGCTTCAATTATGCTCCTGTAGAGAGAGTGCCATGTGCTGGATTATCACCTGCTGTTTGAAGAGGGCTTACAGATATAGGTGCAGCCTGGCAACACTAGGTCACCAGGTCTCTGACCTGTACTGACTGGCTATTTATCTCTGAGGATAGGAAACATATTGCCCTCTGAACACCACCTGGCCTGAGACCTGGCTCTTTGAGATTAAAGGGGATGAAATCACTCCTCATCAACTGCTGTAGTTGGGATCAGCAAAGGTGCAGCCTCCTGGATATAGAATATCAGGGTTGGAAGGGACCTCAAAAGATCATCTAGTCCAACCCCCTGCTCAAAGCAGGGCAAATTCCCAGATGGGTTTAAAAAAACAAAAACCTCAGTTCTCTAAATGGCCCCCTCAATGATTGAACTCACAACCTTGGGTTTAGCAAGCCAATGCTCAAACCAATATAAGAGAGCAGGGCATTTTCCAAGAGGAGCCTTCACCCTTGGCAAATAGCAGCTAGACTATGTTAACCTTCAGGGAAGGTTGCAAGGCCCTTCTTTATCCAGCCTTTTGGGGAGGGGGTAGAAGCTAGCAATTTGTGGTAAAAGGGGTGTGGTGGTACTCCAGTACCCTGGGTTACCCTCCCCCATAGGTCAGGGCAGGATGTTGCCTCTATCATCAGCTCCAGCAGGCCACCAGCCTCTGGCCCCAGACCTTCATCCAAGTCACCCAAGTTCAGGCCCCTACCAGAAACAAGTCCAGTCAAAACTGAATAATTCTTCTGCCCTGTTTCTTATCCTCTTACAAACCTGCATTGGCCTGCTAAACCCAGGGTTGTGAGTTCAATCCTTGAGGAGGCCACTTAGGGATCTGGGGCAAAAATTGGTCCTGCTAGTGAAGGCAGGGGGCTGGACTCGATGACCTTTCAAGGTCCCTTCCAGTTCTAGGAGATTGGTATATCTCCAATTATTACCTTTATTACTACCTTACCTCAGGGCTCCCTCCCATAGGAGAGTCCTGCCCTTTCTGTAGTCTCCCCTAGATCTCACCCCTTTTTTCCAATGGCCAGTCCTATCCCTATAGCTTTGCTTAGTCTACCTGTCCCAGACCTTCCTCAGAGGAGGGGAACAAAATCCCCCACCTGAGCTCCCTCAGGCTACTTATCAGCCCTATCTGTCTCATCTGGCTAGGAGGCCAGGTGCAGCACATCACTAACTGGAATTGTATCCCTTACCTTGCAGGTGAAGTGATGGGGGGTGAGCTCCATCACAGACAGGATTGATTGGGTTGATTTAATCTTCAGTTAATACTTTTTTGGGTTTGATGTGAGGAGCAGCTGCCAGTTCAGTCTTTTTGATCGGGCTAATGAACTGTTGACTAAGGCGCAGAGGCCCAGATTTTGTATATGCCTAATACCATTCGAAATCTGGGCTTTAGAAATGAGGGCGGGGTCCTTGTGTGGACACTAAAAGGAATTAGATAACTAATAGCGATTCCTATTGTACGCAGGGTAGTCGTGGCCGAGTCCGTCCCAGGATATTAGAGAGAGAAGGTGGGGGAGGGCACAGCTTTTAAAGCTGGTCCAATAAAAGCCGTGACAGCCCCCACCTTGTCTCGCTAAGGGTTACTACCAGCAAACAAATGCCAGGGTTAGTAGAAGTCAAGGTTGCAGCAGGACATGCTCCATCCACTCAGAACTTTCTGAAACAGGATCCTTTCTGTACCATCAAATGTCACTTAGGCCACAAACAAGGCTCCACGTAAGTACTGACCTTGTGTTTCTATAACGTCCCTGTTTTGTGAGGATACGTCATTAGCTCATCACTGAAACCCAACCCGGGGCTGCTTTTCATCTGCTCGCTGTCCTTTGACCTCTCTGGCATAGGGAGGCCTCCCAGCAATTCAAGCTCCTACTGGCTTAGTTCTGAGTGTCACTGGAACATACAAGCCTGCCCACCACATCAAGGGGCAGTCCCCAGGGACTGGCCCAAAACCTTGGAAGAATGGAAGTGGGTGAAGAGGAAAGACCTGTGCCTTCGTGCCCACTTTCACAGTGAGTACAATGCTATCAATAACATACTCCAGCGCTCCATTAGGCTTTCCCAGCCATCCCCAACAGATACCCAAAAGCAACACATCCGCCAGCTCCCTGTGACACAAAACCTTACCAGTGACCTCATGTGCGTCTACCTCCCTTCTATCCACAGATCGGCACAGCTGGCGGTGTCACTGGGCATGCACTTAGGAAGCTAGTGTGCTTTACCATTGCTGTAGTTTTGCCTGGGAGTGCAAACCGGGGAATTTGGGGAGCAGATGGGAGTTTGGCCACCTCTGCTCTTACAAAATGCCTTGGCAACTTCAACAGCCACAAGGAGCCGGGACTGTGCAGTTACATCTCATCCAATAGCACCACAGCATCTCTTAGGAATAGCCTGGGGCATTAGTTCAACATTAACGCGCAGCAACGGCACCCGCCATCTATTCAATTGTCAGTCCCACTTTGCAGCACCCAGGTGCTTCTTGGCTGCCTCTTATCCAAGTATTGGCTGAGCCCAAACCTACCTGCATTGTGGGAGGCGATAGGTACCCCAGCTGATTACTGGCAAATCAAAGGTTTCTGTCATTCCCAGCGCCTGGAACACCTATATCAGAGAGTGAGACAAAGAAAGTCTTTGCAATAAGGTGCTGCGCTCTCCAGAAAGCAGCAGCTGCTGGAGGCGTGACGGGGACAGGGGGGCTCATGGCCCGGGGTCGGGGGGGCAGGGGGGCTCATGGGCCGGGGGGGGTGTTCATGGCCCGGCTGCCTGTGGCCAGAGGGGGGGGCTCATGGCCCGGCTGCCCGCTGACAGGCCGCACCCCGCCTCACTCAGCCACGCGGCTGGCAGCGGGCTGTACAGTGCGCATGTGCGGGGGGCGGGCAGTCGTGCGCACGTGCAGAAAGGGGGCCGAGCTCGGCTCCCAGCGCGCATGTGCTGAGGTCGCGGCCGCGGGCGCGCCGAGCGCATGCGCGGGGGGCGGGCTGGCGCGGCGGCGGCGGCGAAGAGTTAAAATGGAAGATGAGGAGGTCGCTGAGAGCTGGGAGGAGGCGGCCGACAGCGGGGTGAGGATGGGCCCGGGCCTAGCCGCGTGCGCGGGGGGCGGGCTAGGCAGCGCGGCCTGGCCAGGGGACCCCGCCGAGGTGGGCTCAGCCGGGCGGCAGCGAGGAGCCCGGGCCCCTGAGCGCCTGCTAGGCCTCTTAAAGGGGCCGCGTCCTCATTCCTGCTGGGGCCCCTGCCCCCCCTCATCGCCCCGCCCGTCGGGACAGGCAGCTGGTGGCCCACGCGCGTCCCCCTTTCTACTGGGCGGTGGGTCCAAGGGGGCAGGATTGGGCCTCCTGTTTGATGGGCCCGCCCGCGCCCCATCTCTTCTCGGGGGGCTGTGTCGGGTCAGGAGTTTGGGGCTGGCCCGGACTGTGACTCGCACGTGCCTCTGGCTGCGTTTTAAACTCCATCACTCCCCCCCGCCCCCACCCCAAAGAAGTGTCGGGATCACGTGGCAATGAATCGGGGCCTCTGGGCGTGATCTTCATCCCATGCCGAATAATAATACGAGTTCTGGCGCTGGCTCGGAGTCAGGGTTCCTACCTCCAGAGGTAGCTTGGCACCAAGGAACCCCAGGGAAGGTGCTGAAAGCTTTGCTGAGAACTCGCCCGCTCTTGTGAAAGACTCCAACGAAATCTTGCTTTAGAGAGATGCAGTGAGACTTGCAAAGTGTCGTGATGGTGGCTGGGCTCTGGCTCATCACTTGCTGCAGGTGATGTGGCTGGTAAGGTGGCTGGTACTTGATTCTCTCAAACGTGCAACATTAAATTTGTTAACTAAAGAGCTGGTATCTCTAACCAGAGGCTGACAAGAAGCATGATTCCTCTCTCTACTTTTTTTTTTTTTGACAATGTGCCTGGTTTTAGTATTACCAAGTATTCCCATTGTTTCACTTCAAATATCAATCACCCATTATTGATCTGGCTACTGAAGATCAAAAACTTATATTTCTATAGTGCCTTTCATTCTGAAGAATCCCAAAGTTGTTTTACATGCAGCACCACTGAAATGTGATCATCAGATGGGTGGTAGTGGTAGTGTAGACGGGTAAGCAGTATGGTGCACACAGCTGCATGGTGAGGGAAGGGGAATTGTCTGTGACATGGAGGTGGAGGGAGAAGTACGCTAGCATCTTCAGAGAGTGGACAAGCTAAATAACAGTAAGCTCTTAAATTGTGAGTAGATAGAATTTGGTCTTGGACAATGTCTCTCTACTTCCTTGTCTATACTCATTAATTCATTTCTCCCTATCATTATTTGGGTAAAACTATGTGAGAGAGAAGGTGGGGGAGGGCAATATCCAATATCCAAAAGGATATTGGGTTACAATTTGTTTGAAAGACATTTAGCTAAATAAGCCAGGAGTGGAGTGATACTGTTTGCCAGTGAAGCAATTATGCAGTCTGTCAATCCTGTGATCATCATTGCTATTGGAATTTGTCTAGAATATTGGTGTTAATTCCTCCTCTCGTTAAAATGTTCCATGAAGGTACATAACTCTTGTCTGCAGGGCTGTTGATGGTGATTTTGGCCCAGACCAATGACTTGAAGGAATGTAGGAATTCTAGGCTTTCACCCACTTTCCTTCTGTCTTCCACCTCCCCACACACACTCCCGGTCTACACCCTTGGTAGTTGTTTATAAGCTTCTGTTACAGTTACAGGAAAATCTCATCTTTAGTGGTGGTACTCCTTAACGTGCTTTCCCAGCGGGTCCAACAGGGGGAAACTGCTGTAATCCTCATACTGCTCAATGGAGAGCAGACTGACCACATGGTGCTAACTCTTCTATACTTGTAGCTGCTTCTACAGTTGTCCAGTCTCTTGATGCCTGTAACAGCAGCTGGAAGAAGGAGCAAACCTAGCTACCTCCTATAGAGGCTGCTGCTACATAGGAGAGGAAACAGCAGCTACCCTCAGGTTGGAGATGCCAGCCACCAACTGGAGACTCTAAGAGCTGACAGTGAGACCAGGGCCACCAGTGGTGGAGAGAGGTCCCACAGGGAACATTCAATGAGTGGTGGGGGAGATGAGATGATAAAAGCAGACAGAGTGACCCTTCATGAAGGATAACATGCTTGCCATTCTAAAAACATCTATAGACAGACACGCTTACTCTTCATGTAAACTGCTATAAGGCTATACAATTTGAGAACTGCCTTAGGGTATGTCTACACTACCCGCCAGATCGGCGGGTAGAGGTTGATCCATCGGGGATCGATTTATCATGTGTAGTGTAGACGCGATAAATCGATCCCTGATCGCTCTCCCGTCGACTGCTGAACTCCAGCTCGGCAAGAGGCGGAAGCAAAGTCGATGGGGGAGCCGCAGCGTGCTGCAAGGACGTGTAGTAAGTAATTTTAAGTCGATCTAAGATACGTCGACTTCAGCTACACTATTCTTGTAGGTGAAGTTGTGTATCTTAGATCGGTTTCCCCCTCCCCCCGACCAAGCCTTAGTGGAATCACTCTGCTACTAGAACCATGAGGGAACAGCTATGTGCAAGAGCCCATGAACTGACCTGATCATCTGTTGCTGATAGGTCATTGTTTCTCCTCTCTCTCTCCTTCACCTATACTTTGTTCGGCGTAGAGCATCCCCAATGACTACGACATGCAGAGCTTACCCAGTGGAGCGCAACTGCTTGTCAATTTCCATCTGGAGAAGCACTATGGGCAGGTGAAGCAACACAGGTTAAGTACTTAACTATTGGTAGTTAATATTCTACCATGGCATGTAAGACAGGGGTGGGTTTGGAGAAATGTGTAAGCCATTCTGTAAATGGTATTCCTTTAAAAATGTATGTGTAAATATTAAAATATCTGTTCTTTAAATAGGTACTCCTGAGTAGTTTAGGCCTGAAATTTGGGCTTAGTTTTTTTAAAAAACAAACCCTCTCCTTTATTTAAAAAAAAAAAAAACCCTGAAAAATAATAGAAACCTTTCTTTGTGGGTTTTAAGACTTGATATGAAAAGTTTCACTTGAATTTATACGTGCCTCTACAGTATACCTAGTGCAGCATTGCTCTTAGTGCATGAGCGCTAGATAGTTAAATTGATTATTCTAGTCATTTGTGAAGATGAATATGGTGCAAAAAATAGAACATAAACTGTGAAAAGTACATGTCTTTTTAAACATATGATCAGTCTAAGGTATTAGTAACCAGCAAAAAAAAAATATAAACATGACTTTTAATTTGATAGTGTCCCTATGGGCAATTTTATGAATAACTGTTAATTATACCTTTACGAAAGATTGACTCATTAGTTGGTACTCTGTCAGTTGGGCAATATAAAACTTGTAGATTTATTTGCATTTATATTTTATTTTTATCTCCTTGGTAGTAATAAATATGTGGGGGAGGGGGGAAGAAATAACCTATGAAGGATTTTTAAAGAATTGGGCTCTTGTATTCCCTTTTGCTGCAGCTTGTCCCGAAAGTTGTCTTGTCTGATATTCCTGATTTTGCTGGAGGAATTCCTAGAGGTCTGAAAACATGTATTGTGGCTCTCACAGCTGAACTGAAAGAATGAGTTGATGAAACTTCAAAATGTTGTTCATTGCCCAGGAGTCAGAGTTTCAAACACGCTGACTGGAAATGGCCTTTCCCTCTCAATTCTTGTGATGTCCTGTCATCCGAAGGTATGTCTGCACCACAGTGTGTAGACATTCCCAAAATAGCTTTAATGTTGGGCACCAACCACAATGAAGCTGCAGCAGCGTCGGGTTAGCTGCCCTAGTACAAGCCTGCCAGGGAGCCTGGGCACGTGCACAGGTGGCTAGCCCATGCTGCTGTGGCTTCACTGGTATTGGGACCTGAACTAGGTAGATTAAAGCTTGCTTGGGTGTGTCTACATGTGCTGCAATCACACTGCCAATTGCAGTGTAAATACACCCAGAGTTTTTCAGGGCAGACAAGACTTTAATTTCTTATGTAAAAGAAAACAGAAAAAGTTAAAACAAAAACCCCCCATAAAACAAAAACCTTTTAAGCAAATCAGGCATAACTCCAACTCCTTTCTTTGCTGGTCACCTTTAAACTAATAAAAATCAAGAAAGAGAGAATTGAGAGATCAATTCAAATCTCACTTCTGAATCTTGTCGCAAGTAACACCTGCGATGACTATAACAGAGCGACTAGAGGAAACAAATGTTTTTCAGTTGGTTTACTTTGTGCATTTCTCTCTAAGGCCCCCATTCCTGTAGTGTCTGAACAACCACAATCTTTAATGTAGTTATCCTCACAACAAACCCATGAGGTAGGGAAAAAACTGCTTGTTCCCATTTTACAGATGAGGAAACTGAGCCATGCATGGTCTGTGGCAGAGCAGGGAATCAAACACACATCTTCCCCTAAGTCTGAGCCTAGCATCCTAGCCACTAATATAACTTAAGTTTTCTATTTTTGTGCGTCCCCCTGTACAGCTATAGGGAGTAACATTTTTTAAAAGTAATTGTAAAAACAACAACAAATTGGCCGAGGGCCTAAAGGTAGGTGTAGCACCTGTAACCATTTTTAATCTATTTTTTGAAACTGAGTAGACTTCAAGCTGGAGACTTCACTTCAAGGCTAGAATATCCGCCTTATAAATGTGTGGGGAGTATGGAGAAAAGTGGTCATTTGGAGCCAATGGTATGTCATCCTGAGCTCCAATTTGCCTGCTCTATATTGGTTTGATCAACTATTTATCAACAGTATTTTGCAAATTATGCACTATATCAGTGCCTCAAGACAGGAATAGGTTTGTATTGATACAGTGTTTAGTTTAAGTATCAGAGGGGTAGCTGTGTTAGTCTGGATCTGTAAAAAGCAACAAAGAGTCCTGTGGCAACATGCGACTGACAAAGTGGGTATTCACCCACGAAAGCTTATGCTCCAATACATCTGTTAGTCTATAAGGTGCCACAGGACTCAGTGTTAGCTTGTTTTCACCCAGCTAGAAGTCTTCCAGAGTATACAGTTTGTTTATTAATCTGAGTGAAGGTAACCACAGCTGTAAATTGGGTCTGACTAATAGTTATTTATAAAATCCTGATGATCTCTTTGGCTGTCTTCTTTGAAGACAAATACAGCAACAAATGTGTTCCTCCAGCTTCAGAGTTCATGAGCCAAATACTCTGACAGATACTGTATGGAATTTAACCTTTTATTTTTTGCTCTTCAGTACAATGTTGGTGTTTAAAAGTACAGGGCAGAAAGAAAGCCTGCATGTCTATAAGAATAATCCATGCATTAAAATTTAATTATGATACATGGTATACCAGACGTACAATTTAACATCTTTTATTAGAACACGCCACCATTACTTGAACTTGGTAGGAAGGAAAAGCTGCCTTTGCTTATGGGCTAGAAGGAGTTGGTGTGAGTGTTTCTGTTCATAAACAGATATTAGTGACAATAGTATTCTTCACTACTTTAGCTGTCGATGTAATTCTGATTTTTACGTAAAACTGACTCTGTACTGTAAGCCAAATTCCAATTAGTTGGTACAGACCTGTAGTGAAGCGACTGATTCCAATTTGTCCTTTTTAAAAAAACGTAGCTGTTGAATCTTCATGTAAAAGACAGAAACATGAATGTAATCCTTTCAGGAAGTCTTGCCAACTGCCATTTCCAGTACTGCTGTGCTGCTCTTTTCCAAAGGTGTTCTCACTATTACCTGCAAAGAAACTGATAGTAACCTAAGCATAGTGTTTTTTTGTTCTTTGGAAACTTGTTTCTGTTCTCAAACGCTGGCTTCAAATTTAGCAACTTAATAAGCTGACTTATTGGTAACATCTCTTCTGGAAGCAGTGGGAGGGATACATTCAGATTTGCTCAACCATCTTCCATTGTAGTAGTACTGGTCAGCTGATGGTGCTGTGGCTTCTTCCAAGGAGTAATGCTAAAAGATGAATTCTAATGGCTCTTTGTGGAGGCTTAAAACTGAGTCTGGTGTAGTTCAGAGTCTAAGTTTCAATTGACTTTGAACCCTGGCCACTTGGCTAGGATGCATCTTGCTGCATGGCGTGCCATGGGGAGGAGACAGTTTTAGTTTTTCTAATGCTTAGCAGCCAGGGGATACATAAGAGCAATTGAGCAGAGTAGTGATTGTAATTCTGATCTGCACCTTTTTTTGCATTTGCTATATATTGTACCTTTCACTCGTGGTTCTCATAGCACTGTGAAATGGGTTAGCAGAGGCATGTAAGTGGCAGTCAGAGCTCGTGTCTTCTGACTCCCAATTCCTTGACTAAATCATGCTGCCTCCCTATATTAATATGGAATTTAATTTAGGATCTTTCTCAGCCTTTTGCAGTAAACTCTAATTGACCTGAAATGTGATCAAAGCACAGCAGTTAAGGGGAAATGTTATTTAAGAGCTGTGGAGTCTGACCCTGTGACTGCCAATCAGCATTGTCCTCTTGTCATAAAATAATTCACATTGAATTGAGTGGAACACAATGGGATTTTAATGTGTGAACAAAGAATCATACAAATATGGCTTCAGTGTAAGGTTTACTACATCTGAAGCTGTTGACAAGGTTGAAAATGTATGAGGTACAAGGATGAGTTTTGATTTCAAGGATTACAAAGGAATTTGTGAAATACGGTACTATTTAAAGGCTTTTATATCCCGTCAAAATTCTTAGCTGTTCTGAAGCCACAGAACACGCATTTCTAAGTCACTGCTTAGGATTTAATGTAGTCTTGCAGAACAACTGTGGCACGTCCTGTTTCCCAGTTGTCTAACTGCACAGGCTGCTGCTAAGAATTGGCTACCTTCAGAAAACCTAAGCCCCAGTGAAGCTGAAAGTAGTCTTGACTGTGAACCTTGCACTGACTACAAAATACAGCCAGGATTTAATGGGAGTAACCTAGAGAATTAATTAATGGAACTGTCTGATTCCCAACAGCCTTAGGAATCAGTGTTCTCAGAAATGTTTCATTAATTAATGGAAGAGAAATTAATGAGGAGACAAACTAAACATATCTTAATCATATCTAATGCCTTTCATACTCAAGGATATCCCAAAGCACCTTATGAAGCAATGAGTTGGATATTAGTGATTGAATGGCTGCATTATGCACTCAGTAACGGCTCATGCGACCTTGAACATTTTAAAACCTGTTCTCACTAAATAAGGGGATACTAGCCAGATCCTCAGTTATCTCCCTACTCTTCATAAAATGCCATAGGAGCTTTAACTGCATCCGTAAAAATAAGTCGAAAGGACCTTGTTTAACATCACTGCTGAAGGATTCAACTCCTAAAGCCCAATGCCACTCAGTTTATTCACTCTCAAATGGGATTACTCAAGTGAGTAAAGTGAGCAGGATTTAGGGAGGTTTTTTGTGTTCAGCAGTAATTTGTACAAAGCACAGAAAGGGGCATGACTACTGTTCAGAATCATAACTTCAAAATGTTCCAGGGTTTTAAGGTGACATAATACTTCTCTCCTTGGTGACCATTACAGCTTGCTCCACCAATATGGAAGTTGGAGTTATTTTGTAGAAAAATCAAGATAAAATCCCAAATCTTGTGTTTTCAGCTCACTAGACTTCTTCCCTTACTGTTCCTTAAAGTGAAGGAAAATGCTGTTCAAGCTTATTCTTAAAGAGCAACTTAAAAGATTCTCTTTCAGAAAGTGAATAGTTTTATGAGAATATTGCCTGGATTTTTCTGGTCCCTTGTTCTCAGCAAGGGAGAAATTGACTATGCAAGAGAAATAATAATACGCAATTCACAAAGTAAACTAGCTGGAAAAAAATAGATAGTTTGCTAACTTTCAGTTCCAGTAACCTTGGGTATTAACTTTCTGTTTTATTTCAGACATAAATGAGACTCTTCTATTTGATGAAGCACTAAGATTAACATTAAAAAAACTTATAGCCTGTGCAGGAGACATAGGAGAAATAACAGTACATCTGAAGTGTACATGTATAGAAAAATCTTCAGAAATAAGGCAAATTATCATTATTTGCACATTTCCAGAAATTCTGCCACTGGGGAACTTCAGGGAATTTCCTTCACTCGCTATTTTAGTCTCTTGGGAACAGGAGAACTAGGTGAGGATTCAACCTCAAATCAGGCTATTCTGGATGCACTAATACTTGCTCTTCTCCTTTTCCACCACATCACCGCAAATTGGAGAACTGGAGGGATAGCTCAGTGGTTTGAGCATTGGCTTGCTAAACCCAGGGTTGTGAGTTCAACCCTTGAGGAGGCCACTTAGGGATCTGGGGCAAAAATTGGTCCTGCTAGTGAAGGCAGGGGGCTGGACTTGATGACCTTTCAAGGTTCCTTCCAGTTCTAGGAGATTGGTATATCTCCAATTATTATTTTTTATTATTTAACTGTACTTACCCAGTGTGGCGTCTAACTCTGTACTGAACTGTGGATGCAGACTCCAACCAAAAGATGCCTGGAATGTGCATCTCTGGGTTGCCTTGGAGATGGACGCCGCTCATCTCTGTTCTAATGCATGCTGCAGAACACTAGTCCTATTCGTGGAATTCTCAACCAAGATAAGTGACTGAAGGTAGATGGTGATTGTGGTGGATTTGCCTTTTATTCTGAATGATTCCTTCTTGGTGGATGAGACCGATTACTTTTCGCTAGGTCTTGATATTTGTAGCATTTGTCTCTAATACAGATGGATGGAGCTTTTGATATTAAAGACCTACTTTATGATAAATATACAGCTTCTGTTAGCCCCTGTCCGTAACAGGCTTTTAATGTCAAAGGATTTGCAAAACACTGTGCTTTCTGTTGGATTCTCTTGAGTCTTAAAAAGTGACTGAGACAAAAACAGCGTAATAGGAATTCTTTACTAAATTTAGTAATCTGTTCATGGATCCCTTTGCAGGGGGAAAAGGGGAATGTAAAATGGACTTCCTTAGCTATTTTTAATGTAAACCTGGTATATAGGAAATCATGAAGAGGAGGTATCCTCCCATAAAGGAATCCAATACTCTCAAAAGATTAACATAGCTCTCGTGCAGTTTGACCAACCCAACTAATGAGTACGTGTGCTGCATGAGATTTTCTAATAGTAAGTCTGATTGTCTCTCATGTAAGCTCGTGCCTTCCAATTGCTGTAGTGCTTCTGGCACCCAAGAGCCATACAGACCCTAATTTTAACATGTTATCTGCATAGCTCAATGACACAGTGCCGCATGTGAGGATAGTAGTTGAAGTTGGTTGAGGATCAACTGACAAAAACAGATCTGCTGAGAGCCCCTACGGTGATCTTCAGTTTCCAAGTGTTGAGACCAAAGTTTGTGAGGTGCATTGACTTTTCAAGCCCTAAATGCATGCAATGTTATGGACTGCTAGATGTGTGGAAGAGAGGTCACTAATGTCCTGAATTTTTTTGCTGACCAGTTACGGGACACTGTCCAGTAAGCTGGCAACATAATTTGAATAGGTAACATTCTGCAAACTGTAACTTGAATTTTCTTACCATGAGTGCAAAATATAGCAACACCTAAGAAAAGAAACAATCTCAAATAGAGGTCAAGCATGTGAGGTAATATTGTTTGTTTCAAGAGAAAACATATGATTAATATCTGCATAAATACACATGAATTACCAAATGTCTTGGTAAACCCCCTTGGTGGTGCACTAGCCACTGGAGTTCTAAAGGTAATTGGAAGCTCTGAATTGTCTGTTGCTGTTCATAGTGGGTGTCTGTCTGGAGTTAGAACCCCAAAAACAGGTGGTGGTGAGGATTATTTGGATCATGGGTGTAAGGAGAGGAAGTGGGTGTGAGAGTGGTAACAGTAGGGAAAAGCTGATTCTATGCTGCCATATCACGCTTTAGAAGTGGAGCAGTGAGGCATTGTGAAATTGACCAAGGAGTCATAGAATCATAGATTATTAGGGTTGGAAGGGACCTCAAGAGATCATCTAGTCCAACCCCCTGCTCAAAGCAGGGCTAATCCTCAAATGGCCCTCTCAAGGATTGAACTCACAACCCTGGGTTTAGCAGGCCAATGCTCAAACCACTGAGCTATTCCTCCCCCTCATGAGAAGGAAAGAAATAGGACACAGAAATAGGAGGGATGGTGGGAGAGAGCAGCTCTTCTGCTATGTTCATCTCTAGTATCAGTTCTGTTGTACTAAATCTTGATATAATGCAAATATATGGTAGAACCGCTTAAGATGAGTACAACTGTATATAGTCCACTGACTGACTTTTTGATAGGCTACAATGCCAGCTGTTTGTGAGAACACTTTGGATTCTTACAGTCTATTTCATTAAGAAATTTGCCATGTGATTTCTGTGACCAGCCATTTCACGTCTGAGTTAGAGCAACAGCTATGCCTCCAAATCATAGGGGCTTGTTAAATGACTAGGCATGCCATGTTGACTAAGCGTGACTAATCAGTTGCTGAAGATCCAGAGCGCTCAGCTGGACCATAGATGTGTGTGCACCTTTCCTCCAAAACACTCATCCCCTTTGCAGTGTCGTCCTTAGTGGATTACTCAGGTACTCTTAGACTCTGGAAGGGCATTCTGATAAAAACTGATAGATTATTTTGAAATGGAAAAATGGGGATCTTGTCTGTCCAGTGGGAAGATTGTTGAGATGCAATATTGTTTCCTATTTTTCATGTGGTATCTTCCCCACACACACACACTGCTCCCCCTTGGATTCATGGGACTTACTGAGGACTTAGGTGGCATGAGAAGGATAAGAGGTGTTGGGTCGCTACTGACATGGCTATAAGGGAGAAAGCTGAGTGGGCTGGATCTAGTATGTGACACCAATATTGGATCATGAGTGATCACAAAGTGTTCCTGTAATTGGAATAGGGTGAAGATGGGAAGGATCTCCTCTTGGAAGAGTACCCAGTCATTCTAATTACAGTGATTTGTGGCATGACCAGGATATTTCTTCATGTCAACTCTGCTCTGATTGTGCGGCTGTTCTAGCCAAGGAAATGAAAGAAATTGTCAGGAGCAACTTGCAGTTGTTAGTATGATTGTAATTAGGGGTTTGGTCGGAAGAAAGTTAAGAGGAAGTGTGACGTTAGGTTTGCCTACCTAGCAAGTTAGTATAGTGCAAGCCACAGTGTGAACCTAGAGCACACTGATTTAACATGCACTAATGTCCCATGCGGATGCTGCTACAGCTCACTAAAAGTTCCTTAGTGTGCTTTGATTCTCAGTTTCAGAGTGCACTAAGGAACTGTTAGTGTACTTTAGAAGTGCACACACAATCGATGTTAGTGTGTGTGAAACTTGTGTCCTCTAAGTTTTCATTCTGTCTTGTGGTCGATTCCCTCACCATGTAGACACGCCCCTTGTCTCCCATTCCAAGAGCATCCAAGGAAGTGGTGTTTACATGCACAGAAAAGAATCTGATGTGAAAACCATAATAGTTTTACAAGAGAGGTGGCTTTTAGCTCTGGAATTGACTTGACTGAAAGGGGAAGTCTCTGGCACTAGCACTCTGAGGATGGTGATAGAGAAAGTAAAGGGTGGGCAGGGAGGGGATAAGAGTTTATGGAGGTGGGAGCCCTCCAGCATCACCAAAATGAGATTTCAGAATACTTTGAATTCTCTGCTATAAAAAAAAAATTAATGTGTGCGCCATGACGCCACCTGTGAGGTCCTAAAATGTGGCCCATAGCCCCCTCTGTGCAACTGCAGGGTGTTGACAGCTGAACAGTCCCAGACTCTTATTACTGATTAATTTGGAAAAGCAATTTCTGCTCCTGTTAAGGAAGCAAAACCCTCAAGCAAATAGTATGGCTTTGTTGTATTTTTTTAACCTCTCTGGAACATGTGCAAATTGGTTGAAGCCTTTAGACACCTGGCAAAGTGCCAATGAATCTCTGCTGATGCAAAGCAAAGGTGCCCCCCTTAAGTTTCTGATCTCTAGAGAGTGATTGTATTGGAGAACAGGACTCGTTTCTAAGATACAGATTGAAGATGTGATGTGATGCACCTTAAAGACAGTATTTGCGTGAGGAAAACCTGGGTTAGTTTTTTCTCTTGCCTTTTATTTTAAATTGTGAAATGGTATTGGTATTGGCTACTGTAAGTTGCCACTAGGTATAAATACATCAGGCAAATATTTGGTGTGTCATTTGGCAAGTATAGATTTGGGAGCTGTAATGAGAAACTATTCAGTGATGTTCCCCAAAACACAGTTTTTTGGGTTTTTTTGTTTGTTTGTTTTCCAAGAGCCAGTACTCTGTAAGGGGTTCAGCCCGGTAATGCTTTAGAGTCAGACATTTAAGAGAAACCAAAGTAGGCTTTCCAACCCGACACATTGTAAAGATTCATGTGCTTACAATAAGCCCTTCGCTTTTTCTGTAGCTTCCAATTGCATTTCCATAGGGCTACTTTGAAACATGTAACACCCTTTCTCTGTGCTGTCCTGCCAGGCGTCTGTTCCCTACTGCTAGCTGCATGTTGAGTGTAACAAGGAGTCTAGTCTTCCATGTTTCCCAGCAGGGGATTATAAAATTTGACTCCTGTTTAAAGGAGTCGTGGGAGAGGATTGGCTTGGATGTTCTGGACACAAGACTGACTTTGAAGCTTGGTCACTGTGTAGTGTTCAAAATAACTGAACTAGCACTGTAAATTAAAAGCATCGAACTCGTAAGCTGGTTGAGATGCTGCCCTTTTCCCATCCGACCCCAAATAACAGAGTTGTTAATGAAACGTTTGAGGAAGCATCCTTCCAGTAATCTACTATCCTGAGACTCTGGGGAGAGCTAGTTAAGCACTTGGCGTTCACAACTTTTTTTTTTTTAAAGCTCTTTTCTGTAGCAGGAAATAACCTCTTTTGGACTTGTGCAGACAGATGAGGCAGCTCCTTCACCTTGATTTGATCCTCAGATTCACCACCAGCCAGTACAGGTGACTTCTAGCTCCCAGCCAAGATAGCTGCATCTCCACTTCCTTTTCCCAGCCAGTCTCTGTTCTTGCAGGTGGTCAGAAGTAGGCTGCTTCTGAGGTGCTTTATTTATGCATACACCCTCAACCTTCTGTGTAGCATTGCAACTTGCTGCTAACTTTTCTGACAATATTAGGAGTCTTTATGAGGTTGCAAGAGGCTGCAGGTGTCTAGAACTATGTCACTGTCATAGTCAAATGGCTTAACTTTTGGTTTGGTTTTGCAATTGAAAAACCTACCAAACCACTCATTGCCCTTTTTTCCAGTTAAAATCAGTTTGCTCCATTCAGACCACTGTGGCTTCTTGAACACACAACTCAGTTGAACATTATGAAGCTGCCATCTGGTAGTACCTTTACCAATTTCAACAGTCGCCTGAGCTTTTGGCTACCGGTTTCTCAGGCTGGTGGCCCAAGAACCCACAACCAATAATAAACCATATTTATATAGAACCAAGTAGGGTTGTCAATGACTTCGCACTTGCATCCCTTCCCTGTTCTTGGTATAGTGAGGAATTGCTACTCAAGCCCCATATAGCTGAATGGATGGCAGTAGGCCACATAGCTTCCGACCTGATAATGCCTTTCTGTGGCTGGTGATGGCAATGCAGACGGCCTCTTTCCATAGGGGCAAGCTTTCACTGTGGTTCTGGTTGACTGAGTTCATGTAGTAGCTTTGTAAGCGAGCAAATGGGCTGAGGACAGGAAGCTGAGCAGGTGGTATTCCGGCTGAGGGCTGGAACTTCCTTGAGCCCTGCTAGTTACCACCTTCATGACTGAATCAAGGAGCAGCAGCTACCCCAGTGGTCTGTCCCAGTGTAACTGTACCAGAGACACTCAGGTATCTTTTCCTCTTCCTCAACAGAGTGTATAATATGTGAAACTTTTTAGTGTTACTGTGGCTGTTACAGTCACATTTCACCCCAGAGGAAGCTTCAGTGGTGGCTTAAGTGTTTGGGGAATCCTTGGGATCAAAGGTGCAGTTCCAATTAGATGAACTGCCACTCTATCACCATCAAACTTTAAAAAAGCCATTAGGATGGGTCCCAAATGATCTTGAATGCTTTGCTGTTCTCCTACTGCTAATACCAACGAATACAGTGAAATGTACATGACCCTTTCATATAAGAGTTTTTTATTTTTCAGATTAGTGTCTTGCTTGCAAATCACACACAGAGTATTATTGTAATGGAAAAAGTGAGACTAAAGAAATTACAAGTGCCCTCAAGTAGAATCTGTAAATTCTCTATAAAAGGAGAGAGGTTTCACGCTGTTTTTCTCACATCCCTTACAGGAAATAGACAGACGGTTGGAAAAGAAACTGAAGATTACACAAAAGGAAAGGTAATGGTGATCTTTTGGTCTAAAACACTCTTGATCTAGGCTCCCCTGCCTGGAGTTGCACACTTGCAGGTTCAGAGAGTTGGCACAGGAGGGTAAATTGCATTAGATGCATCAAATTTAGTGGGTAACTAACCTCCAATTTGAGCTAAGAAATGGGGAGCTTGTATTATGCAATATGTCACTTTGTGGCACCTCGAATCCATAGCAGTGTAGCTGAAAGATGATTGGAGATAATTTGATCCCTGAAGTAGGGAATTCAAGAGCAGATATAGCCACACCTATAGGGAAGCTATTTAAAAAACAAACAAACAAAAAACTGGGCAGTAGAATGAAGAAATGGGTGAAAGCCAAGTAACTCCTTCATGTACCAACCCTGCTGTGCTCTGTCAGTGAGACTTTTGTGCCTGTGTTCTGGCTTGGGCGGGTTACATGGAGGGAAAGCTCATACTTCATCCCGTGCTGCCACAAACATAGCACTTGTCATTGTTCTCAGTGACGTGAATTGGGTTTATATCTTCCTGCTTGCTCTCACCTTCCTTCTCACTTCTCACCTCTCCCCTCCTTCCCCCAAAAAATCTAAACTTCTGATGAGTGTCAGTCTTTGGTTCAGCTTTCTGGTAGTTCAATAAGCTAATGCCTAAGATAACAGACTTGTTTGTTGTGATTTTTAGGTGGGAGAGGGACTGTACCCAAAAATCTGTGAAGTGGGGTTGTGGGGACATAATTCCAGAAAGTAAGGGGCTGGAGAGAGAATATCAAATGCTGGAGCATGCTGTAAGAAATTCTGAGTTGACTTAAGTACATTTTCCTTCCTACATCTTCAATTGTAGGTGCCTACATTTTTTTTTTTTTTTAAGCACTCAGGAATGGGCCAGATGCCTCTCAAAATTCTAGAATACTTCCTGCCTCAAAGAATGCACAAGCTAGCTTGGGACACCCCAACTCAGAAACTTTAAGCTTTAATTTTTAAGATTGGAACTGGTAGCAACAATCTCTAATCATCATCCCACTCAGTTGAAGTGAGATTCTCTGGTCAGTGTCCTAGCACCCCTCCTTTTCTCCCCCGTCCCTTTTTTTTTTTTTTTTTAAGGAGAAGAACCAAAGCACCAGGTCTGTCTTCTGCCCTCCTGCATGTTTGACTTGAGTGGGCAAATCTCAAATAAGCATGCTCTCTACTACAGTATCTGAGTTGCAACTATAACAAGGCTCTTAATTGTTGCAAGACACCTCCTAGTCATGAAGACTCCCGCTCCCAGCAGTTAACATTTTCTGTCAGTGGGCTACAGATACTAATTAGATATTTGTGTCTTTTCTTAAACAGCAGAAAATCAAAATCTCCTCCCAAAGTGCCGATTGTCATTCAGGACGACAGCCTTCCCTCAGGTCCTCCTCCACAGATCAGGATCTTAAAGAGGCCCACAACTAATGGTGTGCTTAGTAACCCCAACTCTGCGAGCAGACCAGCTTTTCCAGTAAAGTCTCTGGCACAGAGAGAGGCAGAATACGCAGAAGCCAGAAAACGAATTCTGGGCAGCGCAAGCCCAGAAGAGGAACAGGAGAAACCCATTCTAGACAGGTGAGAATGGCTGGGGCTTAATGGCAATTCTAGCTGCATCCCTGAACTAACCCCTGTAGGAAGTCCTTCAGCAGATGATTTCCTACAGATAGTCCTCCAGCGGGAGGAGGAGCCAGGCCAATACCTAATATTTCACATGACATGCAGGATAAAGCCCACTGAGAGGTGAGAGCATCCTGTTAGCACATGTGATACGGTATAGCTCAAATGCACAGAAATGAAAGCAAAAGCAAAGGTGTTTAGACAGAGCGTGGGCTTTTAAACACCTTCATCGAGGACAAAGCCTTCTCTGACATAACCAGGGGAATAGGCAGCAGGAGCAGGTTGACTCTGCAAGGAAGGACTTGCCAGATTTCATACAAATACCTTTAATAGTAAAACAAAATGATTAGAAATAATTCTGCACAGATCCGAGTCTGTCTATCTAATTGGGGAGTGTAACCTTTCAACAAAATGCGACTGTTTTCCCCAAGCAAGGGGGGTGCGGAGTTGAGTCTTGCCTGTGAATATCAAGCTGAGCTGGCTAGCCCAACTCACATGGTGTAGAACAAGCTGAATTTACATTCCCCACAGCCATGCTGCTGTTATCACTGATTGGAGAGGGCCAGACCAGTCACTCCAGAGGCACTTTCCCTCCCCATGTTGTATGTTCTGCCCTGCCTTCTGATCTACATCGCATTGGCTCTGTAGTCCTTTTCCAGTGTATTCTCCAACTAAACATAACTTCAGAGCGGGAAACAACTTAACCTGGAGTCCTGTTTGAACAGACACAGCAGCCACTCTTTCCAAAGACCAAAGGACTGCAATTTAAAAAAATAAAAGGTGCTGCCTGGGGCGGAAAAAGGTGCATCATTGAAATGGCTCTTACAAAAGAGAGCAATGATACACGTTCCTAAAGAACATCAGTGAACAAAGCTGCTGTTAACAAAACCAGAGCAGGGTGATCCCACTCAGGTAGGGTCGGGACTTGGACTTTGGAGTTACCTGGGGTTTGGCTGCTGACGAGCAGGGCTTGGGGAAGTGGAGCATTAGTTAATTCTCAGTTGCCTGTGAGGTCGTGCAGCAGCAGCATGGACGATCGCTCTTTCACCATGGTGGTGACTTTCCCCGTCTCAGTTGGAATTGCATGGGGGTAAGGTCGAAGTATTCCTTCTTTTTAAGACTGATTTCTTTCCTGCAGGCCAACAAGGATCTCCCAGCCAGAAGATTCCAGGCAGCCCAATAACGTGATACGGCAGCCACTGGGTCCTGACGGTTCACAAGGCTTCAAACAACGCAGATAGATATGGGCAAGAGATCATGCTGTCGAAAGCAGGGTCAGCTGCCACGGGTTGCACTGCCGTGGTGGACAAATGGACTTGAGCAGAGGGAACTACCTGGTTTACTTGCACTGTGATCCCTTTGCTCTGCCCACTGTGACCTTGAACCCCATGCACTGTGACCCCCTGCTCCACCCACTGTGATTGGCACACCGACGAGGGCTGTCCCAAGTCACTGTCAAAGGAAGGGGGGTACGGTAAGGACTCTGAACAGGTGCAGAGTGTCGTGTGTGCCACTTCAGTTGAAGCTAGCGCCAGCAATAATGTTTATCGTACTCATTAACCTGGGATTTAAAAGAAGAATGGGAAGCCTCCCCAAATGTGCATGTTGTCTCTCTCACTTCTGAGCGAGTTCTGTTTCAAAGGATCTTTTGCTTTTTGTTTGTAAATCAGATCAACTTTAAACCAAGTGCATGGGAAGGGTTTTAACTGTTTAGTTTGTTTTAATTGAGAGAGGTAGTTGGTAGTGTTCTAAAACCGGAGTTTCTAGGCATTTCCACAATATAATGGCTAGGATTTGGCAAGCTTAGCTTCTTGTTCTGTATTTCCACTGCTGCCAAGCAAATGGAAGGGGACTCGTAGGTACCTGGGCTTTCTAATTGCCTTGGGCCCAGAAACCAGTGGGGTCCAGTGGCCTGGTTCACTTACTGCACCTGTCATAAGCTTGGTTAGTTTTCTGCTGGCTTGAGGAAAAACTTAGTAATACATTTCTTGTATTTGGGGAGAAGGGAATGTAGACAGATCCCATGGAGACACCTATTGCCTGCCTGCTGCTTCCAGCAGAGAAAGCAGGGTGAAGGAACAGGGCTCTGTTGCATCTAGGTTTACAAGCTAGGAATAGACTAGTTCAATACTGGACTGGTCCACTCCGGTTAGTGCATGGAAAACATGGCAATGAGCCTGGCTCTGTGCAGCATGTGCTTGTCGGAAAGCTGACATGTGGCAGGAGACTGGGCAACCACTGCTCCAAAGGTTTGAACCCTAAGTGGCTTGTGATGGACCGATGGCTTATGGTACAATTCCAGTGCTGTACTTGATGCATTTACTTCTAGAAATCATAGACATCGGGAACAAACCATGTTCAATAAAGTTTGGAAAAAAAAATCCCTGTTTTCATGCATTGGGGTAACAAATGGCTTTCCGCTAAGCTCTGTCCTCCAGCCCCAGGAAAAGAAAGGGGTCTGAGGAAGGGTTCCTGGCCATGGAAGAGAAATGTAAGGTACCACCAAATCAGCTGTTGCAAGCTGTCAAATATAGCTACTCCATTGCTTCTCCTGTGCCCTATACTGTCTTGTTGCATTGTCTAACTGTAGATTAGTCAACAAGGAAGCTGATCAACTCTTAATATTAACAGTTTCAAGGGATTAGATGAACACTAAAGCTTCCTTCTGCTGGAGCAACAAGAATGTATCTTGTATGCTGGAAAGGCTCCAGTAGTAGAGATGTCTCAGCATGTTGATAGCACCTGGTACTGTAGACAAGCCTGTGTGGCATAGAAACAGACTTTTTCTGTGACAGCAGCCAGAGGCCAAGAAGGATTTAGATCGTCCCTTCACCTAAAAGGACCGTGGGCTAGTCTGCTTCACTGTATTTCCAGAAGCTGCCTTTCCACACTGTTGGTTTTTTGGAGGATGTATTCTGTACAGGTGCAATATGACCTGTGCTTAATAGGTTGAATAGTGGGCACCTGAACCCATCCTCTTTTGCCTGAAAGGAAGCAGCTGAACAGAACCTCTGCCTACAGTGAGTTGTATGGGAGATTCCCATACAGTAAACCAAGACATGTACAGAAATACGGCAAACAACTGGTAAAATAAACTACCTGTGTACAAAAGATGAAATCTACTAGAACATTGATCTTTTAACTGAATTTCTTTTCTGTCCTGCCCTCCTGCGATTCCCTAAATCAAGTGAGCCCATGGAATGCTTGTTAAAGGATTACACTTTTTTTTTTAATTACTCTGCTGTAATCAGAGAGGTGGGCACAAGTGTACAGATGTTCCATAGGCCTGCAGTTGGGCTCAAGTCCTTATGGTTTTATAAGACTGTAATCTGATGTTTACCTAACTTCCTCTCAGGTAGGGCTTGGAATGTGCCGCATGAGCACCTGTACAAGCCTCCAGCAGCTGCTTCACAGGAAACATCTTTCCCTCATGGCAGCAAGGAGAAACTGATGGGAAGAGTAGCTGGATGGGGGACGGCAGAAGAGGATGGGAAAAGACATTAGCAATAACTGTGTAGTCACCGCGCCTTTCCTTAATCGATAATTACAATAGCTATTACTTTGGGTGGCCCGCTGCTGGCAAAAGCCTCCTGATGTAGCTTCTGATATCTTGCCAGTGTTAGGACAACAGTATCCCTTTTCTGCCACCTGGTATCCTGTATATCAGGGGTTCAACGTCCTTGCTAGCTGCTCGTAGGACACAATCCGGTCCTCCAGCATCACCCTCACATAACTAATATAAGATTATGTGGGGAGAGCTAATCAGAGCGCCCCTCTCCAGCTTATTCATCCTTATAGCATAGTCAGTCAGGATGCTTCCAACCTGCGGGCGGGGGGGGGCAAAGTTCCTGGAGAAACCTACCACTAGGCCCCCTCTTCCAGGTGGACAGTAGGTCAGTGATCCTGTCCAGAAATCAGTGTTGGGATAAGTCAAAGGCCCTGTTTGCAGAGGGGCTAGAGCTCTTGTTCTAATACACGTTTATAGGGGTTTGGGGTGTGTGTTCTTAGGGGCACTTTATGGTTCTGTGTGTGTGTATGCGTGTGCATGTGTGTATTCGGGTGGTAAGAAGTGCAAAGCTGTGTGCGTCTGCCACGGGACACACAGCCGCCTGTCTCCCCATGGAAGTGCTCCTAAGTATGCAGAAAAACATTTTATAAATTGTATTTTAAATAAATGTGTTAAACTTTTTAAAATGACGTTTTATTTTTTCAAACTACTATGGTTGCCCTCTTCCTGGAGTGCCCCAGGGCTAACCTGGGCTCTAGAAGCCACCCCGGGAGTTTACCATCTAAATTGGAGTGAGAACACATGCAAGAGGCCCAACACCAGGAGGGGAGGAGAAGGGGTTGTGAATAACTGTTGGCCAAGGGGAATTTATTCCTGCTGAGTGGATTGAAACTACTTGACTCCTATATATTCTCCTTGTTGTTTGGGTTTCTATAATATGCTTTTAATGTACTGGGCAGGTCATTGAAATAGGGTCTCCCATGTATGTGAAAACTATTTGAATGAAAAGGGGTGCTCTAACATAGTGCTTTCTGAGGGTGGGGGATGGGGGTGGTCAGAGCTCCGGCTGCTCTGTGATGCTGGCTCTGCTATTAGGGAGAGGAGAGTAAGCAAGCACTAGAACGTAGCTAGTGCTACCTTGCCCACCTGGACAGGTAATCCCAGCAAAGTAATGGGTAGCAATCGTCCCTGGGATGGGAAGTAACCATGGATGGAGGCAGGATGGCTCATGCCGTTATCCTGGATCTTAGGCTCTCCTTGTGATCTAGACTATGGAAAAGTCAAAAGTCCTAAGGCACCTTGTACTAATCAGAAACATTTCGGTAGGATCCTGAACCCTCAAGTCACACAACAAGCAGAGTGGCCTTCAGTGGCTCCTTTACAACGTGTGATTTAGACAGCAGGGTGGGTGGGAAGCTGCCTCTGTTCTGCAAAACACACTTCCCTTTTCTTTTGAGGGTCTCCTACGTCACAGAAACTAAGCAGTTCTGTGCAATTCCCAGGCTGTGGGGGTGGTGGCGCAAACAGTCTTATGTGAGACTTGAGTGAACTGAGCACTAGGAAGCATTGTGTGCACAGCCCTGAGTGGAGGGAGATGAGTTTTCCTCCTGTCACTGGACCGTGATCTCAGGGGCAGGAATGGTCAGTCACCATATATTTAGATATCCTACTACATCACATCCTCCAGCTTCACAGGTGCACTCAAGCTTAGGAACAGCTATCAGCTCTTTTACAAGGTAGTGCCCTATCTGTGTACAGTGTGGCACAATTTGGTGTCACAGCGCCGTAGGATAGACTGTCTGCTCGGTACCAAATTCCTAAGAGCAACCATAAAACAGAACGAAGCTCTCCTTTGTGGAGCTTCCAGTTTTCACTCCCTCTACTGCTTGTAGTGCTGGTGGGAGGACATAATTGCTACCCCTCAGCTGATACACTATAGCCATGGTAACCCACATTCTGTTCACTTAGTCCAACTATTGAGCTGGGGTCCAGTGGCAAGAGAAGTGCGGCAAGTAGGATATTTTGTTGTTTCCTGCTGTGAGAACAGAGTGGAAGCTTTAGAATAGGATTTCACGGGGCTCTCCTGAGTTCAGACTTGCCTTTCCTGCTGCAAACCTATTGTTCTTGTAGCTGTCTGTGAAGCCAAGGGGCCGGCCAGTGGCCTTCAGCATTGACCTTAGTTACAGCAACAATAAACTCATGAATAGACCTCAACTACACTATCTTATGGGACCTTGTATGGGGGCATCTCAAAGTACTTGAGACATGTAACAGCAGGACGTGGAATACTGTGTATTACAGCACTGCCTAGATGCAGAATGTAGGAGGGCAAACGTTCTGGAGCTGGGCAGTGAGGTTACCGTGGAGTAGAGGAGAAACGGCTCTATGGTGGGAGAAAGACATACCATGCGGCTCAGGATGGCATAGGAGCCATCCAAGAAATACACAACCATGTTCATGGCCATTCACATGAAGAACGATCAATGTTCATCCATTTATAAAGCTGGGAAATTCTCAGACCAAACTTTAACCTACTCAGATTGCTTCCCTGTACTTCCCACCCATGCAAACCACAGGCAGCTAGGAAAGAGCAGTTGAGTCATTCAACACCACCCCACATAAGCTCTAGTTCCCCTTTGAAAAAAAGAACAGGAGTACTTGTGGCACCTTAAAGACTAACAAATTTATTTTAGCATGAGCTTTCGTGAGTTACAGCTCACTTCTTCGGATGCATAGAATGGAACACACAGACAGGAGATATTTATACATACAGAGAACATGAAAAGGTGGAAGTATGCATACCAACAGGAAGAGTCTAATCAATTGAGATGAGCTATCATCAGCAGGGGCTCGTACACCTGCACATCTACCAACGTGATATATGCCATCATGTGCCAGCAATGCCCCTCTGCCACGTACATTGGCCAAACCGGACAGTCTCTACGCAAAAGAATAAATGGACACAAATCTGACATCAGGAATCATAACATTCAAAAACCAGTGGGAGAACACTTCAACCTCTCTAACCACTCAGTGACAGACTTGAAGGTGGCAATTTTGCAACAAAAAAACTTCAAAAAAAGACTCCAAAGAGAAACTGCTGAACTCGAATTAATATGCAAACTAGATACAATTAACTGTGGCCTAAACAGAGACTGGGAATGGTTGGGCCATTACACTAATTGAATCTATTTCCCTATGTTAAGTTCTCCTCACACCTTCTATGGGCCATCTTAATTATCACTTCAAAAAGTTTTTTTTCCTCCTGCTGATGATAGCTCATCTCAATTGATTAGACTCTGCCTGTTGGTATGCATACTTCCACCTTTTCATGTTCTCTGTATGTATAAATATCTCCTGTCTGTGTGTTCCATTCTATGCATCCGAAGAAGTGAGCTGTAACTCACGAAAGCTCATGCTAAAATAAATTTGTTAGTCTTTAAGGTGCCACAAGTACTCCTGTTCTTTTTGCGGATACAGACTAACACAGCTGCTACTCAGTTCCCCTTTGCAATCTCACCTCCAGCTCCTTTCCACAATCCACATCCCATGCAGCTTTACCTTCATCCTGAACAACCACCCGACAGCCTTAACTCTGATCCTAAATATTAAGGTGCCATATAAGGCTTCTTGTGATGCACGGATGAGATGATCAGAACACAGTAACATGTGTTGTGTCATGTCCTATTTATTAAACATTCCTCTAAGCAAACCTACCAGTTATCCCTGCTGGTCCCTTTGCCAGTGTAATTACTGGGTTTGCTTCTAGCGTCACCACCTTCTGACCTGCATGGTCCTTGGAATTGCTCACCATTGCTCATGATCTTCTCTCTTCCTTGATGACTCAGCGCTCGCAGGGGCTTGGGAATGCTTTGATGGAGCCTTGGCAACTTCCATTAGGTCACCACCTCTGCTTGTATCTGGAACCTGGCTCCCTGCTCTGGGAACATTTCACAGAGGGACTGAGTTCAGGGGACATCTTGGATGACACAGCAACAACCCAAAAAGAAAGTCCCTTGGAACTAGCTAGGCTGATCTCAAAGCCTGGGACGGGCTGGTATACTGTGGTGGGGTGCCTAGCAAACTACATTAACCCCCTTGACTTTGCAGTGCAAGGATTCCTCGATGCTCTAATGGACTGAATCGCTGTTGGGGTAAATTAAGACTGATCCTGGTCCCATTGAAATCAGTGTTAAAACTCCCACCAACTTCAACCTGAGTGGTTGTGAGGCCAGATCCTGGGAGCTGATGAATGCTCAGCTCCTACTGAGGTCAATAGGAGTTGAGGGTGTTCAGTACCTTCCATTGCCTGGCCCTACAAATCACATCTCCTGTGGACAGTGTATTAACAAATGATGATTGGGATGCACCTGAACAAAAGGATTACTAACATTCGACCTGCTTCTGCGCCCACTGAGGTCAATGGAAGTTTGTTTTAAATGTTTTGTTTATTGCTTTAAAAAAATAATCAAACAGAATAGTGTCCCCCAATATGGCCATCAACAACCCAAAGGGAAACTACACTACACAATGTAGCCAGTACAATGCCAGACAAGCAGGACCCAGGCATGGCACTGCTGTCTTAGGGACAGCGTTAATGTATTTGCCTTGTGGGGCAGGGCAAGGCAATTATACTCATTGTACAGATCAGAACTGAGGCCCAGAGTGGGGAAGTGCTTTGCCCAAGGTCATGCAGGAAGTCTGTGGTGGAACAAGAAATTGAACATGGGTCTTCTAAGTGAGCACCCTAATACCTACGCCATCTTTCCTCTGCTTTAAACGCTCCTGAACTGAAGGTGGGAGCTGGTGGCTGTTCACCTCTAGGTCACTGGTTCCAATCCAGCCAAGGGCCATTTAGAGGTGGAGGGGGAAGATAGACAACTCAGGGAACTAGAAGTACGCAGTGGGAGATGGAACCTGTTGGCAACACCAGCTACTTTCTTTAGCTTTTCTTCAGCCCAAATGTACAATGTGTTTTCAAAACAATGAAGGGCCGTTCCACCACCACCACCCTGCAGGTACCGGCTCACGTGAGATAAATGGGAAGTCTTTAGCAGGTTCTATGGGCTCAACTAATACCCAAAGTAAATTATACATCCATGGCTACCATTTCCCTCCACCGCATCTCCAGCAAGGATAGTGTACAGTTTTAAGGCCCTTTATTTGGACAACAGCTGAAGGCAAAAACCAGGGAGAATATAGCGACAACCCCTTTGATAAATGGACACGTGTATTTGTGTGAAGGAAGGCAAGGAAAAGAATAAAGTGTTTGCATAATTTGTGCAGCAAGAGGTGTGCCCAAAATGAATGGAGGGCACAAACCTTAATGCCAGGCCTAACTGCTTGCTCTTCGTCATTGCATCTGTCCTGGGTATTTGTGACGGAATGCACCCCGCTGTTCACACCCTTCACCCCATTGTAACAATCTTTGTACAGAATATGCCTTATGAGGTATCAGCTGAAAACTAATAACTCACTGGCCAATAATATGATGAAAAGTGTGTAATACAATTACGGACTTCAGCTGAAATCATGGCTGAAGTGTGTTTGCTAGACAATTCTCGGGAGGGAGTGAACCTGTTTCTTAAAGACAAAGGACAAGCTGATGCATCTAGCCAAGTGGCCATCAAAATTGATGGGTGATCACCTGTCAAGTGGCCATTCTTTGGTGAGGAGCAAGGGCAGGAACAAACAGATTGGCACGGACAACAGCAAACAACAGCATGGACCCTCTTTCACCACCAGACTGCTGGACTCCATCCACACAGCAGGAATGAACTTTATCTAGGCACAACCCTCAGGAAAATGCATTTCAGAGGGTGACTGAACTATAAAAGTGACGGACAAAAACATCCCAGTTTCTCTCTCCACATCCATCTCTCTCATTCTTTCACCTAAGACAACAAAAGAAACAAGCCTGTTTGACTTTGGGTGAGATCCTGACCTGAAATTTGGTCGGCCCTGTTGCTGGGAGCACGTGGTGAGAACTTTATCTTGACCCAGGTCTAGCTTGTTAAGTTTTAGTCCTAGGAAGGATTTTATCTTTATTTCTCTTGTAACCATTTCTGACTTTAACGCCTTATGCTTGTACTAACTTAAAATCTCCCCCTTTGCAGTTAAATAAACTTGTTTTATTATTTAATTAAGAACAGACCAGGGTTGCCTTTAATCTGAACTATGTGGGTAACTCCATTTCTGGTAGCAAACTGTTTTATATTGATCCCCTTAGAGGGCAATAGACCTCATAGATCTGGACTGTCCAGAAGAGGGATGGACAGTGCAGAACACACGTTTTGGGGGGGAAATCCGGGAGTGGGAGTGTGTTGGAGTCACCCTGCAAGTGGTAACCAAGGCTTGATGGAAGCCAGAGTATGACTGATGTGTGCCTGGTGGGCTGCAGCTATATACAGACACGCAGGGTGTGACCTGCACGCTGTTTGACCCAGGTAGGAGCTACAGCAGCAAAGCATTGTGAGGGACCCAAGCTTGCAGGGCAGGGGTGACACACCCTTTCACTGCTCTGGATTGCACAGCAGACTGTCCCAGTGTTTCTAAGGGGTATGTTATCTTGGTATCAGGTAGGAGATGCAGCTACTGAAGGGAAAGATAATCCAGTGGCTCAGACCCTCTCCGAGGACATGGGAGCCCTTTGTTCAAGTCCCTGGTCTGCCACAGGCTTCCTGGGTGACCTTGAACGAGTCATGTCATCTCTCTGTGCCTTGGTTCACCATTGGTACAATGGGAAAGATAGTTCTGCAATGCCTCACACATGTGGCGGGGGAGAGAGAGGAAAAATAAACTAAAGAGAGCAAGATGCTCAGATACTCCAGTAATGGGGAGCCATGCAAGTACCACAGACAGAGATTTGTATCCGGAGACAGGAACAACGCGAGCACATTTCCGAGGGTACAAATTGATCCTGCAAAAGAGTGGCTGAGCTACTGAAACCCAGTGTGGATCTTAAAGCAAATGACTCTATACAACATGGCTAAGCAACAACGGAACGGTGGGGGAGGAGAGCAACAGTCTACACACTTCTAAAGATGTAAAGCCCCAAGAAGGAAGAGGGGTTGCTCAAGGAAGGGGTGCACCTTAATTGTCAATTAGCCAGTTATTGGGGTAACCGGTTTTATGAGTGAATGTTGTTTCATTCATAAACTTTACTTATGAAGTTACATTGATAAAGTGAACAATTAAAAACAATTTCATTCATCAGTTCTACACCATGACCCATCTCATCAGCATGTCCTGGTACTGAAGGGCCAGGATAAGCTCCTCACACAGCTCCTGGAATGTGGGTTTTCTCATGCAGAAGTTCTGAGCCCACTGCTGGTCATCTCAGATCTGCAAATGATGGTTTCCCACCACTCAGTGTTTGTGGTCATAGTCCAGAACTGCCGGTTAGCATAAGATGTGTCAGCCATTACAAGCAGCATCAGCTGTCTCCACCCCTCCATTTCTGCATGTGCTGATCTACTTTCCCTTCTCATAGACTCATAGAACTGGAAGGGACCTCGAGAGGTCATCTCGTCCAGTCCCCTGCACTCAAGGCAGGACTAAGTATTATAGATTCTAGACCATCCCTGTCAGTGTTTGTCCAACCTGCTCTTAAAAATCCCCAATGATGGAAATTCCACAACCTCCCTAGGCAATTTATGGCAGTGCTTAACCATTCTGACAGTTAGGAAGTTTGTCCTAATGTCCAACCTAAACCGCCCTTGCTGCAATTTAAGCCCATTGCTTCTTGTCCTATCCTCAGAAGTTAGGCAGAACAATTTTTCTCCCTCCTCCTTGTAACAACCTTTTTTATGTACTTGAAAACAGGTCATGTCCCCTCTCGGTCTTCTCTTCTCCAGACTAAACAAACCCAGTTTTTTCAATCTTCCCTCCTGGGTCATGTTTTCTAGACCATTAATCGTTTTTGTTGGTCTTCTCTGGACTTTCTCCAATTTGTCCACATCTTTCCTGAAATGTGGCCCCCAGAACTGGACACAATACTCCAGTTGAGGCCATATAAACACGGAGTAGAGCGGAAGAATTACTTCTCGTGTGTTACTTACAGTGTTCCTGCTAATACATCCCAGTATGATGTTTGCTTTTTTTGCACCCATGTTACACTGTTGACTCATATTTAGCTTGTGATCCACTATGACCCCCCAGATCCCTTTCCACAGTGCTCCTTCCTAGGCTGTCATTTCCCATTTTGTATGTATGCAACTGATTGTTCCCTCCTAAGTGGAGCACTTTGCATTTGTCCTTTTTGAATTTCATCCTATTTACTTCAGACCATTTCTCCAGTTTGTCCAGATCATTTTGAATTTTAATCCTATCCTCCAAAGCACTTGCAACCCTTCCCAGCTTGGTATTGTCCACAAACTTTATAAGTGTACTGTCTATGCCATTATCTAAATCATTCATGAAGATATTGAACAGAACCAGACCCAGGACCAATCCCTGTGGGACCTGACTTGATATGCACTTTCAGCTTGACTGTGAACCACTGATAACTACTCTCTGGGAACGGTTTTCCAACCAGTTATGTACCCACCTTATAGTAGCTCCATCTGTATTTCCCTAGTTTGTTTATGGGAAAGTCATGCGAGACAGTATCAAAAGCCTTACTAAAGTCCTGATATACCACATCTACCGCTTCCCCCCATCCACACGGTTTGTTACCCTGTCAAAATTATTAGGTTGCTTTGACCCAATTTGTTCTTGACAAATCCATGCTTTTATCTATCGCTTTATTATCGTCTATGTGTCTGCAAACTGATTGCTTAATTATTTGCTCCATTATGTGTCCTGCTACTGAAGCGAAGCTGACTGGTCTGTAATTCCCCGGCACCAAGCTGCTGCTGAAACGTTCTCCACCATGTTTCACACCCTGCACCTGCCTCCTGTTCCCCGGTTGGAGCAGGGCGGGTGCCCGAGTTCGGCACGAGCCGTTGTTCAGGGGAGGAGCCAGGCCTTGCCCCCCAGTCACCACACAGGCCACAGCTGACAATCAGGGGGTGCCAGAATGGAACTGGTTTACTTCAACCACCGCCCATGTGACCACACGGGACAGACAAGTTCCCCTTTCACTGGGAAAGAGCTCACAGAGCGGCTCAGCTGACTGCAGCGCTGAGCATCATGGGATACATGCCCAGGGGCCTCACAGGGTGAGCGAGACACCCCCTCCCCCATCACTGTGCGCCGCTCTCGCTGCCCAACTCTATGGGCCAAGGCCTGTCAGCCTCCCCAGAGCCTCAGACCTCCAAGGGGGGGAGGGTTAGGGAGGGAGACACTCTAGCTTCAGGCCGTCCGCTACAGAGGGGGAGGGGAAGAAACCTTTTGTCTGGATACGACGCTCTAGCCTGCAGGCTCTGCCATAGAGTCCAAGGGGAAGAGCCCCTCCCCCTGCGGGACGCTCTAGCCTGGAGGTTTTGTCATAGAGTCCAAGGGGAAGAGCCCCTCCCCCTGCGGGACGCTCTAGCCTGCAGGCTCTGCCATCGAGTCCAAGGGGAAGAGCCCCTCCCCCTGCGGGACGCTCTAGCCTGGAGGTTCTGTCATAGAGTCCAAGGGGAAGGGCGCCCCCGAGACGCTCTAGCCTGCAGGCTCTGCCATAGAGTCCAAGGGGAAAGAGCCCCTCCCCCTGCGGGACGCTCTAGCCTGCAGGCTCTGCGATAGAGTCCAAGGGGAAGAGCGCCCCCGAGACGTTCTAGCCTGCAGGCTCTGCGATAGAGTCCAAGGGGGAAGAGCCCCGCCCCCTGCGGGACGCTCTAGCCTGCAGGCTCTGCGATAGAGTCCAAGGGGAAGAGCGCCCCCGAGACGTTCTAGCCTGCAGGCTCTGCCATAGAGTCCAAGGGGGAAGAGCCCCGCCCCCTGCGGGACGCTCTAGCCTGCAGGCTCTGCCATAGAGTCCAAGGGGGAAGAGCCCCGCCCCCTGCGGGACGCTCTAGCCTGCAGGCGCTGCCATAGAGTCCAAGGGGGAAGAGCCCCTCCCCCTGCGGGACGCTCTAGCCTGCAGGCGCTGCCATAGAGTTCTCCCGCGGGTGGGCGGGGCCGCGAAGGCCCCGGATTTCCGGGTCCCTTCCCGCCGAAGATGGCGGACAGCGATTACGAGTCGGTGCTGTGCGTGAAGCCGGAGGTGCACGTGTACCGGGTGCCGCCGCGGGCCTCCAACCGCGGGTACAGGTGAGCCGGGCCCCCCCCGCCCGGCCCCGGCGCCTCTGGGCTCCCACCGGGGGGGGGTGTCCTGGGCCCCAGGCCTCTGTGGCAGGAACGCGGCGGGGGCGGGGCCGGGGATCCCCTGAGCCTCACGCGCCCGCGGGGGTAACCCTGGATCGGGCCCCCCGGGGACCCGCCTGTCTCTGGCCGGGGGGATCCTAGCGCGGCTCCAGCTGGGAATCTCCGTGGGGCCGGGGCCGGGGCCGGGCTCTTCTCGCCACAGCCCCGTTTCCCGCCTCCCGCTCTCCGTGACCAGGGTCTCCCCCCCCCCCCCGTCACTGGCATTTCTCTCCCGCTCGTTTCGCAACTCTCAGCCGGGAGCAGGTTTCCAGCGTGCTAGGCGCTGTACATAGCGAGACAGGCGCTGCTCCAACGGGGAGAGTGAAAACTGAGGCTCGAGGAGGGGGATGGCCCCCACCCATCTTCACCCCGGAGATGTGAGTTAGGCTCAGACATAACTTCCCTGAAGTCTGGTGCCGTGACCAAGGAGAAATCTCGCGGCCTACCCTCACCGGGAAAGCAGCTGCAGAGCTGACCCCTGGGGTAGCTGAGACCCCAGCTGAGCGTGGGGAGACATGGGGAGGGAAGGATAACAGCCAAACATGTTTGCCCTGGACTTGCCCAAGATCAGCCAGCGTGGCGGTGGCAGAGTCAGGAGTACAAGCCGGATCTTGCTAGTCGTAGTCTAGTGGTTTATCCATTAGTTACACTGCCTCTCAATTAGGCTTTGAGTATTAAAATCATTCTACAAGCTACATTAATTTCTAAGGATCTCCTTTTCCCCAGGGTTGTAGACTGCATTTTTGTCATTAGTGTAGTGCGACGGTGTATTCTGCTTCAGACACATATTCTGCTTCAGACACGTACAGCAATCGTTACCCAAGACAGCATCAGAGACTGTTTTAATATGATTGGGTTTTTTTAAATAGGTAACAAGGTAGGGAGAGACTAGCGATTGAAACAGGCAGCATGGAGAGTGCGGAAAACATCAGTTAATACAACTGACTGTCTCACTGTGTAGAACTGCGTTTGAAATACAGAGCAAAGCAAAGTGAAGTGAAAACTTATTGCATTATAGCAGTGGCTCTCAGCCTTTCCAGACGACTGTCCCCCTTTCAGGAGTCTGATTTGTCTTGTGCACCCCAAGTTTCACCTCACGTAAAAACGACTTGCTGACAAAATCAGACATCAAAATACTCAAGTGTCATAGCACCCGGTTACGGAACAATCGCTGACTTTTTCCTTTTTTTTACCATATAATTATAAAATAAATCACAGTATAACTATTGTACTTACATTTCCGTGTATAGAGCAGTATAACCAAGTCATTGTCGATATGAAAATTTAGTTATAGCCTCTTGTAAAACTGGACAAATAGAGGAATTGATGTACCTCCTGGAAGACTTTGATGTACCCCTGGTTGAGAACCACTGCATTATAGGATGTTGACCCCTCACCCTGTTTTCTTGCAGCCCTTCTGGGATTCTTGGGCTGACTTGCTTTATAGAAGGTCATCATGTTCTCAGCTTGTGGAATGTGAGGTCTTTTAATCCAATGGTTAGAGATGGAAAGAAATAGTAATGAGTTCCTTAAAGTGATCATTTTTAGATCCAGTCTCGACTTGGTTTATAGACTGCAACAGCAACTGCAAACCACAAAACTGAAGAAAAAAAATGTATGGGCTCTTTAGCTCTGTTGTAGTAGATCCATATTGTGTGTTTAACAGGGCCCAACAATAGTGCATCAAACTGGCTGTGTTCACTCACTCTATCGGGGAGTCACCTACCACATTGCGGTGGTCATGTAAAACCTTCATTGTGGTCACATGATGTGTTTTGGTAACATCTTTTATACACTGCAACAAGCTCAAAACTCCTTAGAAGCAAGTGTCCCAGCACTCCTGTGAAAAATGATCCCCATTTACAGATGAGGACGTTGAGGTTCAGCAATGAAGTAAAATGCACCAACTTTCACACTGTCAGTTAAAAAGCCAAGAGAAGAGCTCGAATCCTGCCTGCCAATCTCCGCTCTAACTGCTAAACAATGCGTCCTTCCCTCAGATAGTATCCTGCTGTGCAGCTGCTTCTTTCAAAGGCCTGTATTTTCAATTGTATTAAAACCTCCTTTGGAGGACAGGCCTGCAATTGCATAACATGGCATACTGAGGCAAATGTCTGAGCCGAGGACAGCGTCATTAGGTGGCGATGAATACCACATCTGTCGTCCAAAGCAAACGTCTGTGCAAATGGGATTTCAGCTGACAGAGAGAATTGGATGGAAAATCCAGGAAGGGAGGTTAAGCAAGCAGAAAGATCTTTCCAAAATAAATCTGCATATTAACCTGACAGTGCTTGGCCTGGATTATGTAATGTAATTTGCTTGAGTCATAGTTATATCCTGCTCCTGAGCTCTGCTTCCCAATTGTTTGTTTAATTTGCCTGTTATGTCCTGCCGTAACCGTGTCACTGATCCTCCAAGCTGCTCCCTGTAGGCAGAACCCCATGGCCTTTTGGACTGGTGAAGGGGCCTGCTTGGGCGGAGCAGTTTGCGAGATCAAGGCCTTATATTATAAGCTTTTTTGGGGGGCAGGGACTTTTCTCTTCTTGTAGATCTGTATAGTCCCTACTGCTCTAGGGCAGAGACTTTCTTTTTGTTCTGTGCATGTACAGTGCCTAGCACAGGGGAGCAGCGATCCCTGACCTAGGCTCCGACGCAGCAGTACGGCACAATTAATAATAGTAGCCTAGTAAATTCCTTTACGGTGCCCTAGGCGCTGCTGCAATACAAAGAGTGATAATAGAGGGAGTTTGGAAGCCTAAGATTTGAGTGACTTTTCTGATGGTAACCATCATTTTCTCCCACAGAGCTGCAGAGTGGCAGCTGGATCAGCCCTCATGGAGTGGCAGGCTGCGGATAACGTCCAAGGGGAAGATGGCTTTCATTAAACTGGAGGATAAGAATTCAGGTAAAGGAAAACCCATACAGCATTCATGTGCTTTACACCTTGGGTTTCTCCCCTCCGTTTCCTTCAGGAAGGGGCTCCCACCTCAGGCAGGCCTTTCCAGCCTTGTTAGCTATTGTCAGGAATGACCTTAAAGAAAAATGCCCAGTGCTGGTACCTGAAAGATCCCAGATGTAGGGTGACATTAATTGGAAACGGGTGTTTTTACAAGCTGGAGTGGTGTTAAAACCAGAGAGGCTGCCTGCTCAGAAGGCTGCTTCCTTTCCCTGTACTGTAGTTCTTTGGAGAGGGTTGCCACTTGCCATGCCGCTTTGCAGTGGGCTTTTACGCTCCTTCATCTTGTGCAGTGCTTGGGTGTCCCCGCAATAGGTGCCTTGGATTAAAACTCACTTCAGTAACAGGACTGGAGCTGCCGTCTTCCCCATGTGGCAGAATGACTTCAAGTGGGCTGAAAAGTGGCTTGGAAGCTAATAAAGAGGCCGGGGAGAAGGAAGTATCTGTGGTGTGAAATGAGCCAGGTCTGTGCTCTTGATAAAAAGCTGCAGGTCAACAAGTGGGAAAACTCGTCTGGCTCCAACCTGTGAAGTCCACAGAAAAGAACTTTCCATCTATAGCCCCAGCCCAGTAATTCTCCTCCCAGGCTGCTAGTCCTTCCTGGGTAGTGGATGTTACAGCAGAACGTGAGATGTCGCTTCTGTGGCTTAATGATGTGGTGCTCTTGTGTTCGCAAGCAGATGTACAGACACTGTGTGAGTGGTGCATCCTAGGAAATACACTTCTGCTAGGCTGGGGTGTTCATTATAATTCTCCCATCTCCCCAGGCAGGAACCTTCATCACTGCAGCCCTCACTCTGGGTGATGGGAACTCCATGTGGCTCCCTGGGGAGCCCCGTTGTTCTCCCCACCCCAAGTTCAGGTCAGGAAGGGGTTGGTCCCTGAAGAGAAACAGAGTTCTCTCTCTCCCCTCCCCACCCCCAATTGCCTGGGCTCTCTGTGGCTGCAATGTCCTTGGCCCCTCTTTCTCCCAGGATTTCTTGTGTGGGAGTGCATTGCTCTTACGATCAGCAGAGTAGCCAGGAAGTGTGTTCATTCGGGGTCAGTAGCCGTCAGTCTTGTTATCTAAAGCTGGAAGAATGAAGAGGAAGTGTGGTCTAACTGTTAGAACCCAGAATGCGAATCCCTTAGATCCTGGGGATAAAACCTACCATTCAGGAGTGTTGTCACACTTAATTCGTTGTGTGTAAAGTGCTGTCTCTGTATGTATTGTATCCTGGTGAAGAATGGAGAACACTGGGGTATTGAACTATTGTCTCTTTCCTACTCTTGTTTCTAGGAGAACTTTTTGCCCAGGCACCCGTGGACCAGTTTCCTAGCATCGCTGTAGAGGGTGTGACAGATTCCAGCAGATATTTTGTCATCCGGGTTGAAGATGAAAGTGGTATGGGCAGTGATCAGATCCCTTTTCTTCTGCAAACTGAGGCATACAGATCTTGGGGAATAAGTTTCTTTAGAAGGTTTCCATTATTATTATTCTGGTGTGAAGGGTTCTTGATTTGAAAGGGATAAATGTACATTACATCTAAAGTGCAGCATAGAAGTGTAGGGCAGTGGATTGCACAGAAGATTGGCAATGGGATCAGGAGCCTTTCAGTCCAGATCCATCTTAAAGTCAATAATGATCAGAAATTGTTACCGTCAGACTATGGTTCAGCCTCGTGCGTGAAATGACTTCTCTGTCTACACTAAAGCTGATCAGAAAAACTTTCACAGGACCATGTTATGTCGGAAATTGCAGTTCCATCAAAATTGAAACACTTCGCAAAATCTTGTCAGTTTTTCCAAAATTTAGTTTTGGAGAAAAATCAACATAAAAGTTCTGACGGTGTCAAAATGTCCCATTTCCACATCCTTGGTGCCAAAAACTTCATTTTCTTGTTTAGCAATTACTTTTCATTTTGAATTTTTTTTTAAATTTTGTATTATATGTAATCTATAATACAGATCAAAATTGAAATAGTTTTGATCAATCCAAAACAATTTTTTCCTCAGAACTTCCCTTTTCAAAGAATTTATGAATTTTGGGGGTTTGTTTCATTTCAAAACAAAGCCAGATTTCAAAATGCTTTGTGAAATGGGATTTCCATCCTCCACTCAATTCTAGTTTTCACACTGAATCAGTTAAAAAAAACAATTTCGTTAAGCTGTGCAAACCCCTGTGTGGATAAGTGTATATTAGTTTAAAACTGGTTATATCAGTTTAGTTTATGCGTGTAAAGTTACCAACAGAAGCTAAATTGATATAAGACCAATATAAGAGAGTTCACATGCAGTTACGCTGGTTTAATGAAATCTGTTTAAAATTGCACCTTTAATTAAACTGGGATGACTTTGTGTAGACCAGGCAATAGTCCAGCTTGTAGTAGGAAGTGACACCACGATACATAAAGCATTCTTGATTGGCATTCTCAGCAGAGAGGCCAGGGCTGAAATAGGCCACAGGTCATGGGTGAGAAGCAAGTGGGAGACGATCGGGAAGCAGGTACTAGTGCTGGCTATACTGTATCATTTCTGTGGATAAACAAACTCTCTGTCTCCAGTGCTGTCAACTTAACACCTTTTGCCAATATTAAATCCACTTAATTTTTTTTTAAATGAGTTTCACGGAACCATCTCAAGGTTAGAAGATTCCAGGCCTAGCTGTTTTATGACCTGGTTAAAGGCTGGCTGTGGGGCAGGGTGGAGAGCTGGCTATTGCAGTGGGAGGAGAGCCTGCTTTCTCTTAAGTGTGCAAGTGAGAGAGAATATAGGGGAGAAGGGTGTCACAGTGGAAGGTCCTGAAAGGTAAATTTAAACTGCTGACCAATATTCTCAGGGCTGAGATAGGCTTCACTTTAACCATAAAGGAACCAAATGATGAGAGATTGTTCAAACCTGGAGTTAGGGTCAATGTCGCGGGTTCTGAGCGGCTTTTAAGTGGGGCTGCAAACTGGGTGCCGCAGGGCACCCAAAGAAAGGCATTTACTAGGAACTCTGATTTACTTGTATAGCCCTGGGCCCCCATTGTGCAAGGTGCGGTACGCACACAGGACAAACCCAATGGCAAAGGCCAGGGAGGATGCTGAGGTGTGGCTGGATGTCACTGAACGGTATCTTCTTGTGGTGGAGTGTTCACGTCGGATATCTAATACTGTCTCCGCTGTCCTTCTCCCACCTCCTTAACCCTTGGAGGGGGGAAGCTTGCCTATAGCCCGCGTGATCTTGGGACACTCCTGATGCTGGAAAACTCCAACCTGAGAGCCAGCTTTTGGGTCTTCATGTGGGATAAATTGGAAACATAGGTCAGCGCTGTTGGATAGATGGGCCCTTTGATCCAACTACCCTGTAGAGGAGAAACAATTGCCCCCGGCTGGTAGGCTGAGCAAGGCAGAGGCTGGGACGAGAAATCGAATTCAGTGATTAAATATGCTCTCCTGAGTCCTAAGAGAATGGCAGGGCTATGAAATGTGAAACCCCAGTGCAGGGAGAGCGAGTGTCTCCTCTTCACTTGTGGAGGATTGTTCATTTGTTATTGAACCCGGCGTTCGCTCTCGTTTGTTTCCCAGGGCGCCGTGCGTTTATCGGCGTTGGATTTGTAGACCGAGGGGACGCTTTTGACTTCAATGTAGCCATTCAAGACCACTTCAAGTGAGTTTTCTTCTCTTCCTTTGCTTTCTGGGCTGGGTCATTTCTGTGGCATTCGCGCAGTTGACGGTGGTCCCCGCCATTGCTGCAGCTGTCAGCTGTTCGCTCTCGACTCACTAGGGAGGGGAAGCCTGGTCAGGGGAGTGTTACGTGGCAGACGGGGCCTGTTGAGCCAGTTCAGTTCCCTTCTTTATACAGAGAAACAAATGTGGAACATCTTTGTCTTGCCAAAATTTCCCAAGCCCCCCATAGAGGGGGTGAGACTTATACCTGCTGGGCCTTCACATGCCAGTCCCCATGGGTGCCTCCCTGGCTGCTGTTTCCCCTTTGTCTCCTTCCTCCAAAGTGCTGGTGGCCATTTTTGTTCTCGTCCTGTGGCTAGATGAATGGGTGAGCGATCACCTCTGAGAGGCTTGAATATAGTTCTACCCGCTGGCAGGAAATGAGGCTGTGCACTAGCCCAAGGAGGTCGTTTGCTCCTTCCTGCGCTGCGGGCCTGTCAGGTGAGCAGAGCAGTGAGAAAGTGACTGAGCAACTGTCCCTTCCAGGCATCGGACATGCTGGCTGATTCGCTTGGGCTGCTGTCACTTCGACTAGCAGGAGTAGCTTTCTCTGCGCTGCTTCCCTGCGTGTGACTGCAGCTGGCTAGTCCTCAGGCCACATACGCATATTGAAAGAGCCACTGCTGCACTCAGGCAGGCTTTAAAAATGAACCTGGTCACATAGTCCCTTAAAACAGCCTGCTGGTTTTCTGCACGCTTTCTTTCCTGCCCGTTACTGTGGGTATCCACCGAGCTGCTTTCAGGAATCCACGCAAGGCAGATTTGTTTAAAGGGATAACTCAAAATGGCTTCTGCACGGCTGAGAGTGCCGACCTCAGGGCAGACTCTCAAAACACAAGGCAGAGACCCCAAGCTGGTGGCGTGTTCTGTAATTAGATTTCACCAAACCAGTAACAAATGTGAACTCCTGAAGCACAATAACAGTCTTACCATGGAGTCACAGACAGCCCTCTTGGTCACGACAGTCTATCTTGCCACCCAGGCAAGCTGGACTTAGTGACAGCTGGTTGCCATACACCAATGATCTCAAAAAGATTCAAGTTGCTTCCAGTCCCAAGAGACCAGTCACTTACCCCAGCTCAGTTTGTACCTGAGATCTCACACCCAAACCAACACTTGTAGCCAATCTTATAGTAAACTGAGGATTTATTAACTAGGAAAAAGAAATGAGTTGTTTACAACATATTTTACACAAAGGAGTTAGTCTGTGGTTCCAAAAGGTGACAGAGTTGTAATAATCTATCAGTACCGAATGTCTTTTAGGGCTCACGAGGTTGATCCTGGGAATCTCTGCTTCTGGTCCCCATCTCCAGCCCTGTGGGAGTCAGAATATTTTCTTGTGTCCCTGTTGTATCCCCTTCTTCCAACTTTCAAGCTGATGGGCTGGGTTTGCTTGTGCGTAGCACCTTCCTGGGCGTGAGGGGGCCATTTATCAAGTCTTTGTATCGTGATGTTCCACGGTGGCCCATTTAGTTTTGATAGTCCTTCTCGATGGGCGGTGGGCCAGTCCCCTGGGCTGGGTTCTCAAGTTCAGAGCAGTCATTTTTACGGTTATAAAGCAAAACTTCCATATCTCCTTATAGCGTGGGATACAGACGTGACAAGTTAAATTAATGCATGCAGCAACTTACGAGCATCCCATAGCGTCTAAACATATTCTTACATGTCTAACACCCATCCGGAACAATACTAACGTACGGGTGAGCTGGCACCTGGTCTGCCAGCATCACAGCCCCAACTGAGCATTTATAAAAATAAATTGTTATAAAACCTGGTGATTTAGCTGAAAAATACACAGCATAAGTAGGTTGGTTTTGAGCAAATAAGTGTTCCCCGTAGAGTGTGCTTTCCAACCAGTGCAGTATTAACAGCAGAGCTGACTGAATAATTTCAAACCAAAAATGAATTTTTATGGTTTCTCATTGAAACAAAAAAACTGAAAAGAAGTTTGTCAGGCAGAAGCAATCCTGTTCGACTGTCTAGTCACAGCAACAGGTTCCAGGATGTTTGTTGGCAGAAACTCTTTGCTGAATTTGACCAGTAGCTTTGGTGCCCCCAAAATGCATTATTTGGCAAATAGTAAAAATTTTGCCCAGCTCTAATTGAAGGCCCAAAAGTGAAACTGGCTTCATTGACTTTAACTGTCGGGGCCCAGAGAAATGCAAAAAACCCCAAATTGGATTTTAAAAATACATTGTTAAGACTGTGCCGGCAATGTGAGCAACACAGCTTGTTTCCAATATGGGGTTTGAACGGGCTGCATTCCTTGTAGCAGCGCCATGAGCAGCTCTCGTACGGGCTCTGTCCTCATTTCACGCCTCTCATTTTCCCCGCACAGATGGGTTAAACAGCAGAGCGAGCTTGCAAAACAAGCCCAGAACCCAGATCAGGGACCCAAGCTAGACCTGGGCTTCAAGGAGGGACAGACCATCAAACTGAACATTGCGGTGAGGTGCTTTTCTTGCTTCCACCAAGTAAAACTCCCCCAGCACCCTCCTTCCAGGCAGTCCCAGCGCTCATCTTGCCATATGGAGTTTGATTGTAGAGTCTGTTGTTGGAGGCACGTGGACGCTCACCTTTACAGGTGCGTAAGGCTGACTTCCCGGGTACCAGCCCTCTAAGAATGATCAGTCTGGCTCTGCCAAAGCCAGATACTGGTTGCAATTTTGATGAGGTCGTAGCAGTGTGATGGGGTTTTGCTAAAATTCCAATAACCCTGTGCCCCGTCACACCAACATGTTAGATGGGTTTAAAAAAGACGACGTGAGGGGAATGTTTCCAGACCATCTCCCTGTTCTCTTTTGCTAAATTCAGTTTTAGTAATGGGCAAAATATGACCTGCTTTAGCTAGTGGAGGTAGCCAAAGCCTGCAGCTCTTCTCCCTTCCTCCCTCCCCACTCTCTGCCTGGGCTGCAGCGGGGAAGCACTGGAAATCGGGTTGCTGGAGGAATGTTAGTGTAATGCATCCGTGTGTGTGTGAGCGGGGGGGGGGGGGGGGGTGTTGTGTCCCCTCTGCCCGATCCACAGAGTCTGTGACCCCTCCCAACTACAGAACTGGTCTCTAGCTCAAGCTGTACAGGCTCATGCATTTGGCGCTGGAGCTCCCTGGTGATGGCCAAGATGGCAGTGGGACTTCAAAGGGAAGCAGCCTCTCTCCTGCCCCGCCCCCAGACTCTCTTTTGTGCTCAGCAGCATAAAAGAATCAGCTTCCCATGAGCAATAACAACTGGAGACAGTTGTGCCAGAGCACTGGCTGAGGCTCACAACAGCTGCATTTAAGCTGATGTTACAAATCGTGTATTTTTCATTTCCCTTTAGAACATGAAGAAAAAAGAAGGAGCAGCAGGGAACAGCAAACCGCGCCCAGCAGGGCCTGGGGGCCTCAGCCTGCTCCCACCCCCTCCTGCAGGGAGATCTCCTGCTCTGATCCCTCCTCCAGGGGAGCAGCTTCCATCATGCCCTGCGGATTCCCAGCTAACAAGCGCTGCTAACACAGGTCTGTGTTCATGGGCAAGCTTCATTTTCTTTAGGTCTATTTATACCTGCCAGTGCTGCTTATACAGGGCATATTACCATGGTATCTGGGAGCGTGTCTATGGCACTTCTCAGCTCAGTGTGAGACACATCAAAATTACCTCTAGGAAAGACACATCTTTTCTTTTCAGCCAGTTCCTTTCACTGGCGGGCTGATTCCTTCCAGTTTGGATATTGTTTCTACACTGTTTAGGGGGATGCATGTTTAGACAGGTGCCCTGTGGCGAGCTGTGAACATGAAAAGATTCAGGATCAGTCTGGCAAGTTTGTTCCATGATTGCAGAACTCACTGGCTCCTACACCTTTCCCCAGCCTCACAGGATTCAACCTGGCCTCTGTCCGCTGCAGCATCCCAGATGAGTGTAGCACATGGAGGGGAACATAGGGAGAAGACTGGCCCTCGAGTAACTCAGCCCTGGGCCATCCAGAGCTTTGAAGATGAGAAGAAAGGTCTTGAACTAATCCTAGAATTCAACCCACAGCCAACGCAAGGGGCTGGTGTGATGTGTTCACACGTTTTTGACACTGTTTAAATGGTGAGCTGCTCGCCTGCTGCAGTGTCCAGATATCTCCCTGCACCAACCCCACGCGATGTGAATTGCAGTAATATGGTGCTGATGGGACACATGCATTGATCACTTCAGTGTTGTAAGGGACGGGCGGCTGAAAACCCTTCTGAGGACTCTTTAGTGGGGCTCAGCTGCAGCTGAGGAGTTGGCCAGCTATGCAGCGAGATCTAAGCAGACTCGAGAGGCTGCTTGAATGGAGCTGACATGGCTAACTAGCTCAGGTAATAGATCTGATATGCTCAAACTACCTGAATCGTCATCACCCAGCAATCACACTGGTGGTTAACTGGTGACTGGAAACCACATAGACTAGGCAGGTCCAGTCCCGTCATGACAGAAGTTAACATAAAACTTCCTCTTTCCCTGAGACATTGCAGCCTGCATTTAGCACAGTGACGGAAGGGAGGCTAAAGCATCAGCATAGGAGCTAACAGAGATTTCTGTCCTGGCCAGTCATAGTGTAACAAACGTGTGGCATTATCATGTGGTTTCTGATCGTTATCACCTCCACCTGGCTTGCATCTGCATGGATTATAAACATTGCTTCCCTTGGGAACTCCTCCACATACCTTGAGATGGTAGACGTGTCTCTGGTCTCTTAAGAGACCGCCTGTTTATGCCCACATGGCACCGTCCGCCATCCAGCGAAGGAGCTAGTTAAATCTTACTTCCAAGGGAATTGCTCAGGTAGGATCAATATGGTCACTTGGGTTTATGCAGCTGTGTTTCCAGAGCAGTCCTGTGAGACAAAGTTCAGTGAAGCTGAACAACATGTTAATTTCACTTCCCCTGTCTTTTCTGTGGAGCACTAACTCTGTGCTGGATCCCGGGATTATTTTTGTGCCAGTGCCAAGATCTTGTGATCACTTTTTTTTAACTGTGGAAAACCTTTTATTAATAATCCCTAGCTCCTAACTAGTGCTTTTTAATCAATAGAGCTTTGTGAAGCCCTTTGAGGTCAGTATCCTCCCCACTTTACAGATGGGGAAACTGAGGCACACAGCGGCGACTTGCCCAAGGTCACCCAGCAGGCTAGTATCAGCAGGGATTTGGAGCAATCAGATTTTTGAATTGCTCTGCTCCGGCTCCACTCCAGTTCCGGGCAAAAATCTACTGGTCTGCGCTCCGCTCCAAACCCTGAGTAGCAGAAATGAGAGTAGAACCCAGGTGTCTGGATGATCAGAATTCTGGTTCGTTCTGACAGCACTTTGCGTCTGTGATTGTAAGAGTTCAGCCTGGCAGATGCATTGTGGGAGGTCTGTGAGGCTGGGAATGTCTATTGTATCTCTAGACAGAGGCAAAAATTGTGACCCCTCATTGGTGCCATTTGTAGTGTCACTTTTCAGCATGGAACCAGGCTGTAAATATAACCTGGCCACGTTAGGTTTGTCTTTGGCTAATGCCATCAGTGTCCGCCTTCCGAGGCCACCGGTGCTGCTGCTTGGTCTGCCGTAGAGATCTCGAAGCAGCAGCTCAAGGCGTTCCTCTCTCAAGCCAGAAGTTGCACCAGTTCAACTAGTTGGCTAAAAAAACCAATTTAGCTAAGCCAGTGAGAAGAGCTAGGTGGCCATCGCTAGCTAGGTTTCCATCTGGCTTGTATCGGTTTTATTGGTAAAGATGTGGTGCCTTCCTGGGGCCATAAGGAACTGGGGTTGGTGGGAAATAACTGATGGGGGTGAAATCTGATCTTTCGTTTTTCTTTTCCTTCCTTTGAATTTCCTGGTTGCCGGCAGATGCCTCTTTGCCTTGGCCACAGCCCGGTGGTGCCACCACAGCTGCCAGCGCCGATATCTGGGGAGACTTTGCCAAAGCGTCAGGGTGAGGCCATTCCTGCTGTTCAGTGTGGTGTGTAGCTGAGTGCGCAGGGGTGGCTGGCTGGGTGGGAACGGTGACATTGTATTGGGAGCCCTGGAGAGCAAATCCCCATCACCGCCGGACAGTTCAGCCTTGCCAGTGGCAAGGCAGGCATCCTCCGGGGTGCTCCCGGTGCACGTCTCCCCTGAACTAGAAGAGCGCGGTTCTCGGGTGAGAAGGGACGGCTGTCCTCGACCCCTCTGTTTAAACTGCCAGCTAGGTGAGGGGTGAGTTAACGGGGACATTCATGTTAGAAACAAGACTGAGTGCTCCTGCCTTTGTTGGCCCCTAACTTCCCTGTTGTCTGTCACTGCAGCCTGTTCAAATGGTTACTGTTAGCGAGCCATTAACAGCTCAAGCAGGCCCCCCAGGGCATCTTAACCACAGGCTTGTCTTCACTAGCAAGAAAAGGTGGGTTTACCCTAGGATAACTACCCCGCACAGCCGTCCTGTTGGGAGAACAGGAGACAGGGCACTGTCAGTCTACTGCAAGGTAGACTAGGTGAGGTCAACACCGGGTTGGGGTACAGTGTTTACCTTGCCTAGCTACCTCCAGGAAGCACAAAAAGTGCCTTGTCTCCATGACTACCGCACCTTTCTCACTGTACAACCTCCCTTTCGAAGCAGTGAAGGTAAAGCCCGAGTGTGAACTAAGGGTCTGTCTCCACTGCAGTTAGTAGAGGGTTAGTAGAGGGTTAGTGGAGCCCAAGTGTGAGCAGCCCGTCGAGTTACTGTGTCCTCACTAGTGCTGTGTGCCCCTGTGTGTGTTGCTAAGAGGACACATTCCATCATTTTTTGCTGAGCTTCTCTATGATTCTTTCCCAGTGAATTGTGGGCGAACTTATCTGTCCTTTTGAGCACCCAGGAGAATCATGGAAGGCACTGGAGGACTATCAGCATGATTTAGCCTGCATCCTGACTGCAGAGCGGGAGGGTTCCCAGCCCTGAGAGAAAGCAGCACCCAAGCTCTAACTCTCTCCCGCAGCCAGGCCAGCTAGCCCAGGTTTAAAGCCCCAACAAACTTGGGTGAGAGGGTTTTGTGGGAGGGGCATAGGGGAGCCCAGGTTAACTCCGCAGTGAAGACTGACCCTAAGAGGGGTTTTGGTTTTGATCTCTGCAACGTGTGGCAGCTTGGCCAACATTCACAAAGTAACCAGCCCTTCCAGAAGCAGCCCACAGCCTTAGACCAAACCGCCTTCAGCCTCTCAAAGAATGGTTTTGTTTCCTACCAGGTCTGCATCTACCCAGAATCCGCAGAGCCCGGGCTGGGTTCAGTTCTAAACCAGACATCCCGTCTGCTTTCCTGTGTGGATGCTGGGGAAGGAACCTCTTCTCTTCACTGTGGACCAAAGCCTGGGGGAAGCCCCCCTGCACTCTACACTCTGAGCTAACAGGCCACTTCAGGAGATCCCAGACCATGACTGGTTGCAGCCTTTGTAGCTTTCTTGGGCATTACAAGAAAGGGGCGAGAGCTATGCAAAAACCAAAAAGTGCCCTGTGACTGCAGTGTGGAAATAAGTGCCCCAGCGCTGGGGAGTGTGGGAGAGTGATGCCTTAAACTCTGAACTCTCAACAGAAACCAGCAGCCCCAGCGGCTGGGGCTCTTAATTCTGCTCTGAGATCACAGCAAACCATAGAGGACTATAACCCTGGAGGGGGGGGAGCGATTGTCCCCCCACTTCTCCAAACCAGCACACTGTGGTGTTTACATATTTCCAACAAGGATGCTTTTGCGTATCGCTTCTTCATCCCTCTCCTTATTTGCAGCCTGTTGACTAACTGAGAATAGCCAAAGACAGTAACTCAACCCTGTCCCCTTCGACAAACAAGTGCTTTATTAAAGAGCTTGTGGTGAGGAGAGAGCGAAGAGCAGTATCAGAAGACTCCAATTTGGATTCAATCTTGTTAGCATTTGCTGTCTGATGTGCTAATGGGCTCTGCAATAGATGTGGAATGACACATGCAATGCAAGCATGTGCGGCAAGGGATCTGCAGGGTTAACAACTGGCTACCCCTGCCATGGCAGCTGGGTACTGCCATGAGATGCCTCAGCTGGATGCCAGGAGCACTTCTCACCTTGAATAGTTTGTTGTTGGGGTGGTGGTGGAAGAAATACTCCCCATCTGGCAGTGGGAAGGACAGTGGGACTGATATCGAGGCAGCAAGACCTTTAATGCTGCCAAGAATTGTTCTAGTGTCGTCCCTGCCAAGACTTTTCAACAGCAGATTGTTGCATGTCTTCTGAAGTGCTGCCCTGTCACTGAGACGTGCCTCTTTGAAAGGTGCTAACAACCAGCCTGAGAACTTCTGAGCACTTAGATTAACTACAATAGGTAACTGATGGGGGAAGAGCTGTTAATTGGACTACTCTGGTTAATTAGCTGTATCTGAGCAAAACTCTGAAATTCCTTATAAGTTTTCATGCTTTGATACTAAGTCTCTGACATAGCTAGATGCAATGAAGGACAGAGCTTTGGTTGCCTTTTTTATGGAGCTGGGCTTAAGATTTCTCTTTTAAAAAAATATTTTCTTATCTATTTATTTCGAGGTGAAGGCCTTTAACAGTATGAAGTCCTGCTATTTTTTTAAGTGTTCCAACTTTGTCTATCTGTCTTTTATTATTTCAAACTGGATGATGAGGATTTGATTTCTGATATTTAAAAAAAAAATCCTGAGAATGTGTTTTAATTTTGCCTTTGAGCCACTGGAAGAGCACCTGGGAAAAACAGGTGGGAAATGTAACATTAAATTAACAATAAAATGTTTTGAGGGTAAGTATGATTCCTGTTTGTTTTCCAGAGTTACCTGACCTGGATTAAACAGGCTCCGCTGTGATTGTAGGAAGTGATTCCCTGATTTATCGTCTGTCTTCTTCCTGATATAAAGAAGGGCGCAGCTGGGCACCAGAAGTATATGCACTGAAATACCAAGGCGGTTGCCAAAAGTCTGAGGGCATGGGGGGAAGGCACTGTAGAAAGGTGCTGAATAGCAATGACCTTAACATCTAGCAGGATCACACAGCAACCAAGTGGACGGAAGGATACAAATAACCTGACGTGGTGGATGGGGTCTGTTGAACAGCTGGAGTGATGGCTGGCAAGGTGGTCTCCTATGGTGGTGAGAAGAATGAATTGGGTGGAAGGTTCGGAGTGTAGCGTTTACGAGGCAGCGTAGATCTGGCTTATACCCGACCCTGCTTCCATTGCCCTCAAGTGTCAACCCCCCCCCCCCCCCCCCCAAGAGTGAGGGCAGTGTCACCTGTCTCTTGCCAAGGAGCTAAGAGCAGAAGTGAGACTCCTGCGCGGATGGGAACTTTGGAAAAAATGTGTCATCTGGCTGGCGCCTCCTGCTGGGGAGAGATCAGAGCCTCCTAAGGGCCTGAGCTGAAGCCAGTGGAAAGTCTCCCTTTGTGTTCAGTGGGCTTTGAAAGAGCGAGTGTGTGAGGAACGCTGGTCGGGACTGATTGGACAAGCAAATCCTCTGCCCCATCTGCTTGCCCCGTCATGATCTCCCTCTTGCTGCTAATCTGCTGCTGTATTAATTGGCTAATAAAGCAGGAAGGGAAAGGCCACTTTCTAATGTTGAGCAAGGGAGAAGGGTTGGGAGAATCTGCAGCCCTGGGCTATCCAGCTGGATTATTAGAGACACGTTATACCAGTGAGCCTTAGACCACATGCAGTGTCTCTAGGCTTGTCCCTCGTTTGCACCGGAAGTGAAAGCAATTTTTTACCCAGTGCTCAAGACTGCTGAGGGCTTCACAGTACAAGTAGACAGTCTGTGCCCTGAAGAGCTTACAGTCCAAGGCCTTGATCCTGGAGATTCTTACCTGTGAACTGTGTGTGGGCCAGGTGGCAGGGTACTATGCCCTTTAAGGGCAGTACCTCCCACTGGTCATCCCTCCCCATCACATGGTGTGGCCCTTTAAGGGTTTGGGGCTCCTCAAGCTGTCACCTCTCTTGGGCAGAGACCTGTATCTCTCTCCTGACAAGAGGTCTTTCCGGGCTCTGCAGTTCCCTGCCTACGGTGAGATACCCAGCAGGACAGAGTGCTTACAGCCCAGTGTCTCTGCTTTGCTTTCTCTTGGAAGGTTATGAACAGGGTAATTGGTTTTTTCTAAGCAAGCACCTTTATTCTTAAGGTAAAAGCATGACAGAGAAAACTAAAAACAATAAATGAACCGATGTGCATGCTAAGAAGCTTACCAGAAATCACCCCCTGTGTACAAAAGGACTCTGGTCCATGTCAGTCCTTCCACCTCTCCACTGAGGAGTGGGGCCCTCCCCTCGGAGAGAAGATCCTGTCTGTGGGCTGGATCAGAAAAAAGGCCCTGACTCAGTTTAAACGCAGGCTATTTATCCCCAAGCCCTCTCTCTGTCTGCTGGACTTGGGGGAATCCAATTTGCCTGAGTTCAAGTGAGCCTCTGCAGGAAATGGTGCCTTTCTGGAGGTGTTACAACCTGACAATCACCCCCCACTGTTTCTAGACCCTGGGGAGCCATGGTTACTGTCACCCATGGAATTCCTGACAATCCCTGGCCCACAATGATGCATAAACATTATACAGTGAGATCTCCTAAAGGTGTTGCAGGAAATTGCCATCTCTGTGTTGGGGCACTGGGGGAAGGGTGGAGAATTATCTTTTAGTCCTTGACACTAAGCGGTCACACTTGGCAGGTGTCATTTCCCTCCCCCCCACACACACCACTAGAAGTTTGGGATTTAAAAAATTGTCACTTGTGAGTCTTAAGGATGGGTTTGAATCCTTCCTTGGCACAGGGAAAGGGGCTGGGTGGGCCAGGGCCAAAGAACAGTGATTGAGGAATGGAGGTGTTGGGCCAGTGTCCTGAGAATTCAAATCAATGAGAGCCGCTAGCATCCTGCACTGTTACTGACGTGTTCGTGATCACAGTCGTGATTAATCGGTAGCACTGGCCAGTTCACTGCGGAGAGAGAAACCCTTCACGCCAAGTCAAAATTTCTGAACAAAAACTGGCAAGTCCTGGAAAAACCTGACTGCTATAGCAACGTGTGGCTGATTGGGCAGACGGGTTTGTTTACCAGCCGCCCTGTGGAGTCATAACCCCTAGCAGCTAATGAGCTTAAGGAGGGCAGCAAGTAGGAGGACAGGCTGAGTTACGGTGGGGGCGGCTGGGCTCCGGGTACCTGGTTACCGGGGGAATTCAAGGGGTTAGCGTGGCCATGCAGGAGCAGGCAGTGACCTTGTCCAACAAAAGAGACCTGACCTGAATGTCACGCAGCACTGGCAGCATGTGCCGAGCTCTATAGTAACCAGCCCTGGGAGAGTCACCAACACGCCTGCAAGCCCCAGAGCAACCTAACAGAGATCACTGCAGGTGAGTGCGGGCATGAAGGTGGAAGAAGAATGTGAGGTTTAACACTGATCGCGCTCTCTGGCTGTGGGGGGAGCAGGGGCCGCCTGGTGAATGAGGGGTTAAATCCAGCTCAGCTTCCCTCCGCCTCCTGAACAAGGGCTCTGAGGGTGGTTGCTTTGGAGACAGTGGAGGGATTTCTTAGGGAGTTTTAACTTCCCATTTCCCCTGCTGCTGCGGCTGGTTTGATGTCTTGTTATTAACACTTCTCCTCAAGGGTCAGACCTCGCTAATGGCAACTGGCCTGTTGTCTGCTGGGTCACCCCACCAGGTAAACAACGCTGGGGAGGAGAGTGGATTTAACCCAATCTGGCCAGGGTGTCAGTCTCCCTTTGTGAAATCCAGAGGAGACAATGTGTGTGAACAGTGCGTACAAATGTCCAGCGGTGGTACCACGGGACGATTGGGGTTCTTGGTAGCCCAGGCAAGAGGCATAGAGGGGAGGCCTTTTCACCAAGAACAAGGATTTTATCACTCTCTCTTTTTGGCAGTTGCACAGAAATGTATCCCTGACCAAACACCTCCAGCAATTTCTAAAATCAAAGGAATTAAAATACAGTTTTACCCTGAACCAAAATCAATCCTTGTTCAGCACTAAGGGTTCATTGACACTACAGAATTTCACACTGCTGAAACTACTGCCACTAGCAATTGTGTAAGACCAGGGGCTGGGATGAGTTGTAGACCCCGGTGTGAGCTTAGTCTACGCACCATCGTTTTCAGTCACTAGTCCTTGTTAGTTGCACTGCTATTGGCAAACGGTTATGCAGTCTGCTAGCCCAGGCAAGCAAGCTGTGGTTCACCCTGGGCATAGATCTGTCTGTAGCCATGCCAGCTTGTGCTGGGATACTGTGCGATCTCTCAAAGCAGGGCCAGGCTTGGGTCAACCGTTGGCTGAGACCCCTTCAAGGCACAACCTGGGCGATTCTCTAGGTGGTGCTCCTCCCTCTGAGTTACCGCTGACCCAGACGTAGGCTGCTTGGCTGATTTACACATGAGATGCTGCTATTAAAAAGCCAGAGATGCTATTTTCTTTTTCTGGCAAGAGTTTCACTCATTAGCCCTCATGTCCTGGCCAAATTCTAATGCGGTTAACCTGGGCCCAGTTTTGTCTGAGAATGGGTCATGTATTGTTCTCAAGTAACAGCTGGTGGCTAGAAGGAAGCAAGATGGGAGCCAATGCTGCAAGATTTCTCTTTGGGGGCAGTGCTTCATGCGTAGCCGGTTTCACTGTTTGATTAATCGTTAGTTTCGCTTCCTGTCTCATACGCGAGCATTTTTATAGCACTTTTGGTTTCTGCTGCCACATCCTGGCATTGCATCCACTAGCACAGGTCCTTAGACCTGCGCAGAGCCCTATGAACTTTCCAGAGGCCCTGGCCAGTGGCTCTGGGATTGTAGGAGCAGGGCTTAAATTAGAACAAATTTGTTTAGTCTGTAACCTGTTTGGAGCAGGGAAAGGGGTTCACCAGCATGGTCTTCCCCAGCTGGGTGTTGGCCAAGCAATACAGCACCAGAGCTGCTGCAGTTTGAGTTTGGCGGCAGGAAGTTCCTTCTTTTCCTCCCTCGAGCCACTTCCTAGACCCCCTCGCGTGGAGATTGAAAACAGTGGCAGCCAGAGAGGAGGCCGGCACGGAGCAACGAGAGCTCATGGTGGAGCTAGGGGTCTCTTCTGCAGATCCCATGTTAATGCTGGGCTCTGCATCTCTGCCATGCTGTTGCTGAAGAGGCCGCCAGACAGTTATGGGGAAGTGAGGAGAGGAGAGGAGTGGGGCCTGAGCATCATTAATAGTGTTATTTTCAGGCCTTGGCGAGTTGGTGTTCTCCCTTCCTGGACAGAGAATCAGCTGAGGAGTAGAAAAAGGCACTGATGCACTTTTTGAAAACAGATTAAAGCCTTCAGATTTTTCTCTATAAGGAGCTTCCTATTTTTTTAAGCTAGTCAATTTCAAATAAATTCAAGCTGGTGTCCCTTTGAATACGTTCCGTGTCGTTAAATACTCCAGGGAGGAAACTATTATACATTTCCTTTCCTGTGTTTTATAGTGTTAATGTGGACTGTGGAACACCTGCCACATTCCACCCCAGAGGTGGCTGCATTTTTGCACCATGTGAAATGATTCCTGTATATTGTTTGTTCTCTCAAATCCTTTAGGGCGAACACTGACCATTTACATTTCTATAACAACCTGCCACTGCCTGGATATATAACCATGGGCTTGTTTCTACACCTCTATGTGCTTTCATTACCCCCTATGTATAATCTAGGTGACGTTTACATCGACCCTGCTTTGTAAAGTGCTTTGAGATCTACAAATGAAAAGCATTGTTTGTATCCAAGGTCTTAATACCTTGCTGGAGAGTTTTATTGCTGTAAAATGTTTGAGAGCTCTGAATTCAGGGCATGTCACTGAGATGCCTTTAATCAAGAAACTAAACTTGTTTGGAGTCAGTGGAAGGGAAATGTAGATGATAAATGAAAGTTGTCATCCAATCAGTGGGACGGAAATTACCATGTGCCTTAGCTGACCAATTGTACAGCTCAAATAGCCAATTCTGACTATCAAATGAGCAGCCAGATCGTTCCTCCAAAGCACCTGTAGCTTCCAGGTGTTTATAAAAACCATTGGTTCAATAGCTTTGCATGGCAAACACGTTTGTAAACATTGTGAGGTGAACAGAAAAGTAAGAAGCTGAAAAAATGGCTACATTCCTCAAAACACATTGTTTGTAACTGACAGCTTCACCAGCTGTAGCGTTCTCACCAAACGGGATCTCCTGGGCTCCTTCCAGGGGAAGGATCCAGTTTAGCAGGAATGGCCCAGTGCTTTTTCCAATGGGTCTTGAAACAGCAGCCTCCAGCTGCTAATATCTGCTTTGTGCATGATGCTCAGAGCAGTTTGCTGAGCGTGGGAGACAAGAAGTTAACTTATAAGTCGACACAAGCTCAGGAGGATTAAACAGCTTTAAAACCGCAATGCAACATGCAAGCCCAACCTCCAGCCGTAGCCTAGTCCAGTTACTGAGGCCTTTCAAGCTATAGCGATCAAGTTATCTGGTGAGAATGTGTTGAATTTCATGAGTACTTGCAAGGTTAGCCTGTGTTTAATGCTGAGGACAGTAAGTGGAGTACTAGATGGAGCTGCTATAAGGTGGGTGTATAACTGGCTGGAAAACGGTTCCCAGAGAGTCGTTATCAGTGGTTCACAGTCATGCTGGAAGGACATAACGAGTGGGGTCCCACAGGGATCGGTTCTGGGTCCAGTTCTGTTCAATATCTTCATCAATGATTTAGATCAGTGGTTTCCAACCAAGGGTCCGGGGCCCCTGAGGGACTGCAAGCAAGTTTCAGGGGGGCCGCCAAGCAGTGCTGGCCTTAGACCTGCTGGGGCCCGGGGCGGAAAGCCGAAGCCCCACCACAAGGGGCTGAACCCCAGGGCTCCAAGCTCCGCCCCCCCAGGGCAGAAGCCAAAGCCTGAGCATGGAGCTTCGCCGAGCCCCCTGTGGCATGAGCCCTCGAGCAACAGCCCAGCTTCCTACCCCCTGACACGGGCCCTGGCTTTTACATGCAGAGAAACAGTTGTTGTGACACGGGGTGGGGGGGGGGCTGTGGAGTTTTCATAGCATGCTGGCCGGAGGCTCAAAAAGAAAAAGGCTGAGAACCTCTGCTTTAAATAACAGCCTGTCGCACTGATCAACGTTCTCTCACCGTTTCCTTGTACTCCCCCAGGCGGTCTGTATCCAGCTGTCGTCTCTTGACTTATGCTTAGATGGTCAGCTCTCCGAGGCAGAAACTTTGTACAGCACCTAGCGCCGTGAGGTTCTGGTCCGTGACTAGGGTTCCTAGGCATTAGGATGATACAAATCATCCATAATAACCTGAATCGTGTGCATCCCAAACACAGCAGAAGATGTTGAGAGACTGGTAGCCAATAAGTGAAACTGACTAGTGCAGATGGGGGGCTAAGCAGGCTCCTAAAGGAAGCCAGCAGTAGCCCTGGTGAAATGCGTGCTAGATGGCAACCATTTCATAATGGCCTGTGCTCTTCTGCTGTTAAACCCAGGCCCGGATTGGGCTTTTGGTGCACTCTGGATGAGCCAGGAGCCGGTGCTGGACCAGGATGCTGGTGGATGGAGGGTGGCCCCGATCCCCGTGCATGTAGATTGGACCCGGTTGAGGATTCCAGTGCACAGACTGGCCTCATGCTACAGTAGGTTTTTTTATGGGGTATGCATCCCTGTGGTACCAAAGGGCCGAACCAAGTCCTCCATGCATGTATAGGGACCGCTGGTGCACAGAGCCAGGAGGATGGGTGTATGGGGTGAGACCCCATGAAATCAAGAGTGGCCTGTACTGGGAGCATCCTGGGGTTTTTGGGAGACCCTGGGGGCAGGGGCTTCACCTCCTTAGTTTTGGGAGAGGAGAATGTGGAGTGCACTGGGGGCAGATGCAGGAGTGGGGTGGGGCCCAGACATCCCCGTGGGGTGGGACATGGAAGGAGGGAGACCCCACAATGGAGCATGTGGGGAGGCCCTTCCCCAGGGGGATTGTGGGGCCAGCAGGGCAGAGCACCCCATTTGTGTGGGGTGTCCAGCAGCATGTCTCCCCCCTCTCTGGGGGTTGTGGTGGGACGCCCTGGGGCTCTGACTGTGAAGAGGGAGGGGAAGGACCAGACCCCTGCTGCGAGCAGCTGCTTGCCCAGTCATTTATAACCCTGTAACCGCCTTCCCCTTCTCGGCTCGGCTGGCTCCTCCCTAGCTCGCTCCCCCCACACCACGTAAATACGAGGCTCTGCGACGGCTGGGGGCTCTGGTGCTGAACACAAGGACCCGTGTGACAGGCAGGGCACTAATGACCTCGCCGCCTGTCTCAGTGGCACGCCTGGCATCTCGCACATGCGAGCAGAAATGCTGCTCAAGAACTGAGTGTGGCTCAAACGCTCGTCTCTTTCACCCGCGGAAGCTGGCCCAATAAAAGATATCAGCTCACCCGTCTCCCCCTCCCATTACAGGGCTGGGAGAATAGATTCAGTGATGGACTCTTGCAGGAGAAAGGTTGAATTATAGAATCAGCAACACGCACTTGGCATCCTTGTTATCTGTGATGTCTTCTGGCAGCCTGCTGGGATCCCAAGCAAGGATCAGCACACCACTGAGCTAGGTGCTGATCCCTAGCTCTTATCTAGTGCTGTTCCTCAGCAGATCTCAAAGCGCTTTGCAAAGAGTCAGTATTGTTAGCCCCATTTAACAGAAGGGGAAACTGAGGCACGGAGCAGGGACATGACTTGCTCAAGATCACTCAGCTGACCAGTGGCAGAACTGGGAATAGATCCCAAGTCTCCTAAGCCCTAGGCCACTGCTGTAACCCCTAGGCTACACTGCTGAAGAGCACACATGCAAGACCAAAAAACAGTCCCCCAAAAGTTTGCTGCTATCCCACATTACGGCCCTTTACACCTGAGGCCTGTGAACATCCAGTTTAATGCTGCTTCTCGGGGCACGTTAATGCTGCCGTGAACTATTCTGGTTACCGGAAAGCAGGGGAGGCCTGCACAGAGGGATTATACTTGCACAGTCTGAACAGTAATCACCCAGCCAATGCGCTGCTGGCATCTGGATCAAGACTAAAAAGGGTCCAGATTTACCAAAACCCAGTCTCCTTCCTCATCGCTGCCTCATTGACCTTCCAGCTCCCCTGACCTTACCCCCACCCTCCCCAGTTCCCTTCAGATGCTCTCGGCTGCCTGATCCCAAGCCTCCTGCCTTAATCCCCCTGCTCCCTCCTTTCGTGATGTCTGTTCTGCGTAAAACGCGTCTCGCTGCTGAGCCATCTGCTGCTGGCGTGTTTGTTTATCTGGGTGACGCTGAATTGTTGTGCTGCTTCTTACCGGCAGAGGGGGACCTGCAAAGAGTGACTCAGAACAGACAGGGATGGGGGGGCCTTGGGGGCTCCCTAACCTACATGTCACAGCACGGGAAGGATCTAGAGCCAGAATCACCCTGGTTCAGGCCTGCCCTGCTGCCCTGCAGGGTCAGCTCACAGTATCATGAGCACCTCCGCCTCAGTTCATCAGGGCTGGGCGTGAGTGGTTGAGAGTAGTCAGCGGCGCTGTCCGTAAACCCAAGGGATGGCGGCAAAGCCCCCTGCGGGAAGAGGAGGTGAGGTTGAGCCAGAAGGGTTGGGGTAGGGGGTGGGTCTGTGACACATGTAATTGTTCTGTGTGGGGCTTTAAGTTGCCTGCTTCTTGTTTGGTTTCCTTGAGAGCACAACCCTTGTTTACAATGTGGGTCTCCTCTGAAAAGTGAATCTGGGAAGTGGCCCCCATCCGATTGGCCCCAGGTGCATCCCAGCATCACACTCGTTGGGAGTTAGACCCTATGGGAGGGTCTAACTCCCGTTTCCCTGTAGGAGCCAAGGCGGCTGGCAGAGGGGGGAGCTGGACTCTCTTATTCCTTGGCCGTTGTTTGCTGTTCCACCTGCACAACCCCACTGAAAGCAGTGGGTGTGGCACAGCCGGCGGGGAAGGCAGAACATGGCCAGGTGGCGCTCTGTGCCTGGGGATGCCGGAGGAGAGGCCAGCTTGACTGTGAGTCCAAGGTGATTCTGCAGGGGTGGCAGTTACGGGGAAATATTGTTTTCCCTTTGTAAAGTGAGCACCCCTCTGTCTGCCGTAGGCACTTGCTGCATCTTGTCCGAAACTGAGCCCACCCAGGTGCTGCAGAATGGTTCTGTGTGGCCACCAGGGGTCCGTTGCCTGCAAGCTCGTTGGTGTAGGGACTTTAAGTTGTTTGTCCAGTACACCGTACTCTACGGCCCTGATCCCGATCTGGCCACCGCTGGAATATAATACTAGGGATGGTCGAGCTGAGGCCAGTGAAAATCAGCCTTTTCATCGGCATGGCCTAGATTTACTGAGGCCTGGTCTACATCTTCAAATAGCTCGACCGGGTTACGTCGCTCAGGGCTGGGGAAAATTTCACGCCATAGTGAGGTCGACCTAATGCCCACTATAGATGCAGCTAGGTCAATGGAAGGATTCCTCAGTCGGCTTAACTACCAGCTCTCGGAGAGGTGGATTAACTGCATCCGCAGAAACCCCCCTTCCACTGATGTGGGAGGCATCGAGGCTACGGCGGCCCAGGTGCAGCGCCAGAGCTGCACAGCTGTAATGCGGGAGGTGGCCGGGCTCTGCCCAGTTTGTCTGCTCATGCAGACAGGGCCGGTTCTACTGTTTTTGTGCTGAATTGCCGTGGGACGGCGGGGGCAGTCCATGTGCCGTTAGGGCGGCACGTGCGTTTCTGCGGCGGTGGCAATTCAGAGGCAGCTTCTGTCTTCAGCCGGAAGACAGAAGCTGCGCCCCGGCGCCAATTCGGCACGCTGCTTGGGGCAAAAACACAGGGACCGCCACCCCTTGCAGATTGCTGCCCCAAGCACTTGCTTGGGATGCTGGTGCCTGGAGCCGGCCCTGCATGCAGAGTTCTATCCCAGCTGCCTTTATTGACTTTTAGTGGGACTCTGCTGGAGGCTCACCTGAGCCTTTCATCATGTAAGGACGGGACTCTGCGGGGAGATCCCGTGGCTTTGAAAAGCCCATCGTCCACATCTCTCAGGTGGCAGAAGTCTTGCTGGCAGGGGCGGCTCTAGGCACCAGCAAAACAAGCTGGTGCCTAGGGCGGCAAAATGTAGGGGGCGTTCCCTGCCGCCGGGAGGGGGGGGGGCGGCAGGCTGGGCCGGCGGACCTGCCGCAGTCATGCCTGCGGGAGGTCCACCGGAGCCCCGGGAGGACCGGACCTCCCGCAGGCATGACTGCGGACGGTTCGCTGGTCCCGCGGCTCGGCTGGACCTCCCGCAGGCATGCCTGCGGCAGCTCAACCGGAGCCGCCGGACCAGCGAACCGCCCGGAGCTGCGGGAGGTCCAGCCGAGCCGCACGACCAGCGGACCCTCCGCAGTCATGCCCGCGGGAGGTCCGCTGCTCCCGCGGCTCCGGGGCGCCTCCCGTGCATGACTGCTTGGGGCGGCCAAAAACGTAGAGCCGCCCCTGCTTGCTGGGTCGTGAGTTTTCCACCTTCTTGGACTGGGAGCCAATTGGACCTAGATATCCGGGTTCTTCTGCCCTGAGATCTGATATAGGATCAAAGCACCTGGCGGGACGGCCTTCGGATTTGGGGGGTTCGAATCCAGTGTCTGCCAATTCTCCCATCAAATCTGGGGTGTTTGAGATCTGAGCGGTCAGCTCCGGAACCAGTCTGTCTGTCGTAGGTGTTTCGAAATGGATGCCTACGTGTAGAGCACAGCAACATAAGTAGTGCTAACAGCGTCCCAAAAGTGTGTTTCTAGGGTAGACATGCTTACGAGCAGAGACAGCAGGACTTCTGGGCTTAGCTATTTGTATGAGATTCTCTCAGTTTACAGGCTGATTTTAAGATGAAAATATTTGTTGTCTGGGAAGGATTCTTACCAACCTAACCTCTCTACGGATGGCTTCATGGGTGACACTGGGCTCTTCCAATCTTTGCTTCTACTTAAGGCCTTTCATTGTCAGTTAAAAAAACGAGGAGTCCTTGTGGCACCTTAGAGACTAACACACTTATTTGGGCATAAGCTTTTGTGGGCTAAAACCCACTTCATCAGATGCATGGAGTGGAAAATAGAGTAGCAGGTATAAATATACAGTACATGAAAAAATGGGAGTTGCCTTACCAAGTGGAGGGTCAGTGCTAATGAGACAATTAAATTAAAGTGGGAGTGGGCTATTCTCAACAGTAGAATACCAAGGGAGGAAAGTATCAGAGGGGGAGCCTTGTTAGTCTGGATCTGTAAAAGCAGCAAAGGGTCTTGTGGCACCTTATAGACTAACAGACGTTTTGGAGCATGAGCTTTCGTGGGTGAATACCCACTTCGTCGGATGCAAAGGGAGGAAAAATCACTTTTGTAGTGGTGATGAGGCCAATGTAATCAGGGTGGCCCATTTCAAAGAGTTACAAGAAGGGGTGAGTAACAGTCGGGGGAAATTAGTTTTTGTAGTAACCCATCCACTCCCAGTCTTTATTCAGTGTCCAGTTTGCAAATTAATTCCAGTTTTGCAGTTTCTCATTGGAGTCTGTTTTTGAAGTTTTTTTAGTTGAAGAATTGCCACTTTTAAGTGTGCTGTTGAGTGTCCAGGGAGATTGAAGTGCTCTCCGACTGGTTTTTGTATATCATAATTCTTGATGTCTGATTTGTGTCCATTAATTCTTTTGTGTAGAGACTGTTCGGTTTGGCCAATGTCCATGGCAGAGGGGCACTGCTGGCACATGATGGCATAGATCACATTGGTAGATGTGCAGGTGAACGAGCCCCTGATGGTGTGGCTGATGTGGTTAGGTCCTATATTTCCAGGTTTCACAAAAGCGATTGTTCCATTGTGACTGGTTTACAGCCAAATTTGGGACTACTCAGGTACATGAAAATACTGAGTGTGTTAAGGAAATCCAATCCACATTAGGTGGAAGTGTTTCTGTTAATAAGAAGTCCGTGTTAAAAGTGAGGCTGTGTGTTGAAATAAGACGATGTAGCCGAAGATGCACGCGTGGGTATAAATACGGTTAGTGTCCAATTTGTGAAGTAAACCACAGTATTAAACTGCTTTGACTTTCAATACTTTTACTTTTTTTCTACCCGTTGCTTTTTTCCTGGCGTCCCCTCTCCCCACAGTAACTCTGATCTTTATCCTGAAAGCTGTTAATGTTTTGCATTGATTTCCACCCGCTGTCTAATTTTTGTAATAAATACTGACAAGTTACCGGGAAAGTTTAGCAAAGTGAAAACTGAAATCAAAGGGCCTCCCTTCCGCTTAAGCCCCATCAAGGTCTGAAAAGGGGGGATTCTTCAGCAATGGAGTTTGGCCACATTTGTATCACCATAGTAATGGGGGGGTGAAGTTGTCATAGTGATGGTTCCTTAGGGGTTGGGCGAAGCACCATCTCCCATATCCCTCTCCCCCATTGGCTTGATCCCCCCTCCTCCCCTCTCCAAAGCCAGGCTACTCTTGGGTCCTAGTGCACCCTGCTTTGCTTTCAGATGATGATGTTGGCGACACCAGAGATGTCCCCTTTGAACCTTGTCCACCAGAGGGCAGGTTAGCTGGGGCAGTGGTGATAACACCAATGACTGGCCCCCGTTAGGGTTTGCACCAGCAGAGCTGCACCAGTGTTAGTGCAACAGTGGGAGATTCTTCTAAAAATGCTTGTGCAAGAGACAGCTGTGAAGTGTAAAGTCAGGGTCCCGGCTGTGAGCCCAGAAGGACGGTGTGAATCCTGTGTCTTTGGGTATGTCTACCCTGCGAGCGGAGGTTTGAGTGCAGCTCGGGGAGCCATGCCCATTAGGAATACGGCTAAAGAAATCAGTGGCACAGGCTTCAGCGTGGGCTGTGCAAGCCCATCTGGAACCCTAGGTACAGCCTGTGCCAGGGTCCATGCCACTGCGTCTTCACTGCTATTTTGAGAGTTGCTAGCAGGATTAGAGGTAGCGCTGGTTTGCCTAGCTGAGCTGCAATTACCCGTTGCAGTGTAGACATCCCTTAGATGCACTATACCTTGGTAGGCAATAGGACGCAGTGTGACCTGATTGGGTCACTATAAGGGCCTTTTTGTGCCATTTGCTTCAGTTGCTGTAAATCCTGCTGTCCATCCCTCTGGCTTCTCAGGAGACCAGGTTGCTAGGTTGAAGCTGCCTTTATTCAAGACAGTGTCGCTTAGTGGGTAGAACAGGACCCAGAGTTCCATTTCCAGCTTCTCCCACCAACTTTGCAGGGTGATCAAGGGCGAGTCACTTTTGTCTTTCTGTGCCTCAGTCTCCCCACTTGTAAAATGGGTCTAATACAATCCACCTGCCAGAGGTGTTATGCGGCTTCATTAGTCTGTAAAGCGCCTTGGGTTCTTCCTGGGCAAAAGGCTCCAGAGAAGGGCAAAGCATTCGTCTGATTCTCCCCACCCGCTAGTGGCAGGGGGCACGGAGAGGGGAGGGGCTAATGCACACGGTTGAGAGCACGGTGCTTTTTAAAGCATCGTGTGATTTACAGCAACATTCTCAGGCCTGGGAGAGGTGCTGGGTTTTCTAACAGGCCGATTTCTCAGCTGGACCCTTCTTGGGGGCTTAATCTGCCACATCAGCCTTTGACTAGTAGGAGTCTGATAACCTGAATCCCTGTTCCCTACTAGCTGGTAAGAGGAAGGAGCTTTCAGGCCCAGGCGGTCTGAGAGATTCCTGGATGCTGAGGGATGGCAGGGATCAGTCTGTCTGTCCCCGTATCCTGTCTCTGACAGTGGACAGCAGCAGACGCCTCAGAAGAAGGTTCAAGACCAGAGGCGGGTTACAGTTTGTGGGGCCGTGGGCCAGAGCAAATGGGAGCCCCACCTCACCCCCTCCACCTGCAGTCCCCCCACCTCGCTGCTGCTAGGGAAATGGGGTCAGGCTTCCCCCACTCCCCAGCAGTAACGTCGGGCGGGCGGAGTAGGGCAAGTCCCCGTTCCCTCACCCTGCCCCTTGGCAGGAGTGCCGGACGGGTGGGTGAGCAGGTTGGGGTGCCAATTTGTCCAGGGCCCCCCAATTGGCTGGGGCCCCTGGGCACGGGCCCCATTGGCCCTGTGGCTAATCTGCCCTTCAAGGGGCAGATGTGGGGTAAACTGCCCCCCCCCCGCCCACTGGATTTTATCCTGATCTTTGATAGTTCGAGATTGCCGGAAGCCCGAGGCTGAATATCCCTTCCAAAGTTTTCCTTGTCAGTAATGGCAACTGCATATTCTCCATCCCTGTAGCAATGTCCCCTCCCTGCTTGAATCTTACATTCCTGGACTCAGCAGAAACCTGCTGGACCCTGTCCACACTCAGCTTTAAACCCTGTCGATTCACGGGTTTTAACACCCTTTTATCCTAGTCTCCCCAAACTTCTTGGGGGCACCTGGCTGTGCATGTAGAATCCGCTTCCCCCCTCGGTCCCCCCAGCACCCCGGGCTCCTGCGGTGGCTAAAGCCCGCCCCAAGCAACTCGCCACGTCCGGGGCCGGGTTCTGCGCCTCTGCCGGCGGCTGGGGGGCGTTAGGACCCCCGGGCAGGGAGCCGATGGCCATGAATGAAATCTCCAGGAAGGGGCGGGGTTCCTCGGCCGCCTGCCTCCTCCCGGGCCGCCCTGGGTCTCCCTGCCCGTGGGGCTCGATCCTACTCGCGAGTCCCCGGGCGCTGCGCGGTGGGTGCGGAGCCGCCGCTGTCCGGGGCAGAGCCCGCGGGTGGCCCCAGGCGATGGGACGCTCCTGAGCCGCTGGCAGCCGGGGAGGGGAGGCGCTGGCCTGGGCCGAGCCGGGCGGGGCTGGGCCGGCTGGGGGGGGGGGCTCGCGGATCTCCCGGCGACCCCCCATGAGCGCCCCCGAGCGCGCAGCGGACGAGCCGGAGCTGGAGGCGGTGATCCAGGTCGGTGGGGTGGTTTCGCTTTGACGAGGGGGCTGGTCCCGATGCGGAGCTGAAAGGATCCGGGCAGGGACTGCGGGGAGGAGGGAAGCGCCCGGTTCTGGTCTCACTCCGGATCTGAAAGTCCCGGGCCGCCCTGGGTTTCAGGCGCTTCCTCGCCTGGCAAGCGGAGCCTGTAAGTGTGGCACCGACCCCCAGCCGCGCCGTGGCTCCAGCCAGTCCCGACTTCTGAGCCATTTTACACCTCCCAGGGCCGTGCAAACTGCTGGGGGAGGGACCCAGTGCCTGATTCGGATTTCACACTGATTTCAGGGGGGCTGCTCCCGCTTTACACTGGGGCCAAGCAGAGGCGAGTCAGGCCCCTGGTATATTCCAGAGACCCCTCTTTGCCCTTTGCCTTGACTGTTTGGGTAGCAACAGTGTATGAGCCAGTCCCGAAAGGCCTCCTTGAAAACGCTGGTCGCTTGGATTAAGGGTGATCTGCCAAGCGGATGCAGCTTTTAGGATATATGGGTGATGCCTGAAAGGTGGTTTTCTCCGCCCCCCCCTCTCTATTTTTTAAACCATGCAATAGCGGGAATATTATATTCCCAGTTGCTGCTTGGACAGCTGGAGACTCAGGGTGGGAGGTGTATGAGCCAGGTATTAAAGGAGCGCGGGTGTATTTCAGTCCATCCTGGAGTGTTGGTCTCCCAAGCACGTGCCAGGCATGGGAGTGATAGGAGTGGTTTTTAAAAAACATTGTTGCTCAGGTTTGATGCTTGTAACCGCATCCTCCTCGAAGTTCTCCAGCGGGCTGCAGAGTCCTGCAGTAGGAACGGGGCGGACGAGAACTCAGACTCCTGTTACAGAAGCAGCCGGTCAGGGCCCCCTTACAGGCCTCGCCTGTCTAGCATCAAACGGGTGCAGACGCTGGCACCTGACTGTATTCGGGCATTGGTTTTGTCCCCTGAAACGAAAGCTGCAAAGGAACCCGGTTTGGAGGCAGGGCTGGGTCTGACGCCGAGTTCAGTCCATTCCGGGCCGGGGGGGAGGCTCTCTGGAAGATCCCGTAGTGCTCTCGGTGTGAGGTGAGCCTACGGGTAAAGGGTGCCTGTCCGCATTGCCCTGGCAGGGACGGGCGTAGCGGGGCAGAGAGAGATCAGGACCATGTTTGTAAGGGCCCCTTGGGGAGCTTGCACCTGGAAAGTGTTTGCAAAGAGCTTTGCCCATTCCTGGGCTCTGGGGGTGTCACAGCTCTGAACTGCACCCCGAGTAGCTTGGGATAAGTGGAGGGGCTGGGGCTTGGTAATGGAACCAGGGGAGCCTTTTGCCTCCGAGCTCTCGGTTTGGGTCTGAACTGCCTGGAGCGATGGGAAGTTGCTTCCATCCTGGTGGCTGTTCAGTGGCCTGTGTAAAGCATGTGGGTTGGTCTCCGGACAGGTCCCTAGTGCCCAGATTTCCACACCCCACGAAAACCTTTCTCACCCCCGGCCCCCTTTGCCTCTGCAGTGAGGCCGAGGGTTGAATGGATGGTGTCACGGTGGGAGCTTGCCCTGCCCGCGATGGACCCACCATCAACCTCAGGCCCTACTTGAGGACTTCAGCCTCCTGGGTTGTCAGCCCAGCACTAGAGAGTGAGCGATGGGGTGTGAGGATTGTTCGCCCCAGGGCCAGGAGCTGGACGCTAGGATCTGGTGCCCCATTGATTGGGGCTGACAGTAAAAATCCTCTTGTCCTCTCGTTCTCAGCCTGACCCCGGTGACTATCGGGTCTGGCCTGGCCCCTGAATCTCCCTGGGGGCAGGGGGGATTGATCCCGTTGCATCTGAAACAACCATCTGCCGGCCTTGCTGGTGACAAGTGAAAGGGAAATGACCCAGGAGCCTGACGTGATCTGAACCCAGGACAGGCAGGTGCTGACCCGGACCCTAGAGGTGCTGTTGTCCTTCCTGGGAAAAAAATGCTGCCACGTTTAAGCTAATGAGGATGGAAAATGAAACCTGCAGTGGCCAGCAGCCTGGGTGTTAACAGGGATTTTTGTGGCATGTCATAAAGTCCAGTGGATTCGGTTTATTTGTTTGTCCCTGACTGAGTCCAATCGTAGGGGCCTGGCTCCTGCCCTCAGCCTGCTGTGTTTGCGCCCGACAGAAGCTGGAGAGCAGCGTGCTGACCTCAGGGGAGGGGAAGAGTCTTACCATTCGGGGCAGCTCTGAGGCCGCGCCACCCACCCGCCTGCCCGCCCGGATCCGAGAGATCGTCGCCGAGAACCTGTCGGAGCAGGAGAGCCCAGGTAGGGTTGTGGCCGTCCTGCCCCCCTGCCGCTCCCCGTCTCCATCCGTCTAATCCTGCCCACCGCCGTGCCCTACCGGGCTGAGCCTCGTGCTGGGGAAGTGCGTGGGTTCTGCCCGGCCACGCCAAGCCACAGCCACCAAGGAGCAGCTTCTCGGCGGGTTCTCGGCTCCTGGCCCTTGCCAGGCTGTGCCCACCTGATGGCTGCACGGGTAGCTTGCCAGGACCCCCAGGGCCAAGCCTGGATGGTGTGGAGTGCAGCCGCCCTTGCAGACCCTAGATCCCCTCTGGATCCAGGCAGGCCAGCTGCCTTGCTAAATTCCCCATCCCCCATGCAGTGCAAAATGGCGCTTTAAAGGCTCGTGGCCCCTCCCACAAAACCTCCCTTGCTGTGGGGCCCACCAAACCAGCGGGGAGCTGGGCCACCCACGGCCGCCAGATTAACCCTTTCGGTGCCCCGGGACTGTGCGCTGGTGGAGGGCCCAGCCTGGTTGCCCACTGCCAAAGGTGGTCGCTGATTTAGGCAGCAAAGCAGCCCAGGGCGGGGCTTGATATTCCCCCCCGCCCCCCCCAGCACCCCCGGCCCCACTTTCTTCTCCATCTCTTGGACCCCAGGGTCTGGCTGTATCCATCAGCCTCCATCTTCCCACAAAGGGCTCTACATCTCGTGCTGCCCCTGGCCGCTGCCTCGGGAGTCTTGTGTTTGAGAGCACCCTGGAAATCCCTGCTGCGCCGCTGCCCCGGGCTCGGTAGGAAGGGGACAGGGCTGAGCTGGCCCCACCTCGCTCTGTGGCACCGATGGGTGCGTATCACCCATGAGGCTGCCTCTGGTGTTGATGTCATGCCCTAAACCGGGGCGATCTGGACCTCTGGTAGGAGAACCACAGGGCCAGCTTCTTCTCCAGGCAGCCGCCTCCCTGTGGCTCTGGGGTGGGTGCCCCCAGCCGGGTGCTGATGCCCGTCCTGCCCTGCTCTGCTACGGCTCTCACTCTTCTCCCCGCAGCAGCCTGCCCTGGGGAGATGTCGTCGCTCCTCTCCCTCCAAGAGGAGAACCGCATCCTGCAGCAGGAGCTGTCCCGTGTCGAGGACCTGCTGGCACAGAGCCGGGCTGAACGCGATGAGTTGGCCATCAAATACAATGCCATCAGCGAGAGGGTAGGTGTGGGAAGCCGTGCCTGTCCGGATGGGGGTGGACCCCCCCATCCCCCCGCCCTGGTCTGTGTTCAGGCAGGCACCATAGGATGTGGTGAGGCAGCTCCCACTGCGCTCTGTGCTCAGGGAGAAGTCCTTTGTGCCAGAAATGGGGCTCTGCAATGGTGAGGAGGGGAAGTCGTCATTGGAGCTGGGCAAAACTTTTCATCTGAAACTTTGTTTTTGGCAAAAAAAAAATGAAGAGTGAGGGCGACTGAAACATTCTGCAGATTCCGGTTGATTTCACCAAAGTGTTTTGGTTGAAGTGGATGGTGTGTGTGTGTGGGGGAAACACTGAACAAAATTCTGAAAATGTCAGAATGTTTCCTTTGGACAGTTTCCAAATGAAACATTTCAATTTTTCACTTTGAAATGCCCTCGAATTTTATGACAAAAACATTAAAGGGAAAATAAGAACATAAGAACGGCCATACAGGGTCAGACCAAAGGTCCATCCAGGCCAGTGTCCTGTCTTCTGACAGTGGCCCCAGAGGGAGTGAACCGAACAGGTAACCATCAAGGGATCCATCCCCTGTCGTCCACTCCCAGCTTCTGGCAAACAGAGGCTAGGGACACCATCCCTGCCCAGCTTGGCTAATAGCCATTATTGGACCTATCCTGCATGAATTTATCTAGTTCTTTTTTGAACCCTGTTATAGCCTTGGCCTTCACAACATCCTCTGGCAAAGAGTTCCACAGGTTGGCTGTGTGTTGTGTGAAGACCTATTTCCTTTTGTTTGTTTTAAACCTGCTGCCTAGGAATTTCATTTGGTGACCCCTGGTTCTTGTGTTATGTGAAGGAGTAAATAACACGTCCTTATCTACTTTCTCTACACCAGTCGTGATTTTAGAGACCTCTATCACATCCCCCCTTAATGCTCAATGTCGAGCTGCCACCTTTCTTCGTTCAAGCCACAATTGTGTTTTCCTGGCCAAAAATTTAGAAAAATCTTGTTTTTTTCAGGTGACCCAAAATATCTTGAGACCCCCCCCCCATTTTTTGGCATTACCAGCAGTGAACAGAACCATCTGTGATTTGCCCAGCTCTAGTCATCAGGCCTTACTGAGGTGCAGCAGGGCAGCGGAGTCTGAAGAAATATCCTCCCTCCCCCCCCCCCGGGGTCTCCTTGGAGCCTCCTCCTCTCTTTGGCCTCCAGCGCCGGTGGTGAGGGTGCCAGGAGGATGTGTGTGCAGGAGGCCCACGCACTGGGGATGGGGCCCTCTGTGTTCTGGCTTGGAAGCAAACCTCCTGGGTTCAGTTTGGCATCTAGTCTCTTGGGGTTGGTGACCGGGTGTGGGGATCCCCCTCCCTTCAGGGCTCTTCCCCAGCCACTGTTCTCAGAACATCTCACCTTGTGTTAAGCCCAACTCTTCCCCTTCATAGAATCTCAGGGTTGGAAGGGACCTCAGGAGGTATCTAGTCCAACCCCCTGCTCAAAGCAGGACCAGTCTCCAGATAGATTTTTGCCCCAGATCTCTAAATGGCACCCTCAAGGATTGAACTCACAGCCCTGGGTTTCGCAGGCCAATGCTCAAACCACTGAGCTATCCCTCCCCGCTATAGAGGGATAGACATATTGAAACCAGCTGAGCCCTGAGATCTGGTTAGAAACCAGGGAATTGCTGTCCTCAGGCAATGGCGCTCCTTTGGCACCGTGTTAAGCACCGCAGCGGGGCTGGGAAGCATGTTCTGATAGCAGGGTCGAGTTTCCACCTCGCAGCGCGTCTGTGCAGCATTTCAACTCAGCCCTCGCCAGTGAGCGCTGTGGGGAGAGGGGGCTCCTGGTTCTCTACCAGTGTACATTGCTGCTAGGGTCTTGGCTGCTCCTGCCTCGCTAGGGGAGCCCGTGCAGCTACATGCCTGGCTGGTCTCGACCTCCTGCTGGGCGGAAAGTCCCAGCTCTCTCGCATTGATGTGCCAAGCTGGGAACGTGCTTGCGGGGGCCGAACGGTAACACGTCTCTCCTGGGCTGTAGCCCGGAATGCACTTAAGAGTTGCCACCCCCCTAGGCTTGCCCTGGAGTCTCCAGGCGTTAGAGATTAATCTTTAATGAAAGAGTGTGTCAGGGGATGAACCCTCCAGGAACGTGTCCAGCCAAAACTGGCAGCCCACCATGCAATGTGTTTCCCTGCCGGGGGGCCCTGTGCACTGCAGCGACCCGGTGGAATACGCAGGTTGGTTGATTCTGAGGGAAGTTGTGCGTGTTCTCGTCCACGCCAGGATCACAGGCCTGTCTGGGCATGTTCTTGCAGGGAATGTGACCAGGGCTTGCTGGGACTTGCCCCAGGGGAAATAAAAGGCCCGGTGGCTAGTGGTTGGGATAGCAGCCGGTCGGTGTCCTTGGCACTCACCTTGGGGGTGGGGTACTGGCCTGCGCCTGACACAGCCGGGCAGGCTGCGAGGGTTAAAGCACAGAAAAGCCCCTCCTGGTGACACTGAGCGTCTGATTTCAAACCAGCAGCTACAACAGAGGCTCTGAATCCCGCCCTTTGTGAAGGCCCTGAGAGGGAAGTTGGGCCAGAGGGACCCTCCCACTCCCAACTCCCGCCCGTCGGGCTGCTTGAATGGAGGTTTTGTTGCTGGATTTCTCCAAGTGCAGTAACAAATCTCTGTGAAAAGCACTTAGGTCAGAGCCCCTTGGTGGGCTCCGGCCCCCGGGGGGGGAGGGTGGTGGGCGGATGCTCCAGCCCGCGGGGGGAAGGAGGGTGATGGGCGGTGGTTGTGCGCGTATGTAGATAGTAGTGCTGTATGACAGCTGACCTGCACCCAGCTAGTAACACGCTGTGCAGAGGACTTTGCACGCGGATGTCGCAGAATACACCCCCAGCAAGGGGCGATCGCGGGAGCTGGAGGTTGGGAGTTGTTTGAAGGAGGGGGCCGGGGTGGTATTAGGCTGCTCCCAAGTGAGGGGCAGCGGGAGAAGGGGACTTGGCTGACCGCCCCAAGAATGACCCTGTCTGCGGCCATCGGTCCGTACTGGGGGCAGCCAGCCCCTTGTGTCGCTGAGGCTCCAGGTCTATATTTAGCACGCTAGCTGGATCGGAGCTAGCGCCGGTATGTCTCCTTGAGCTAAAACTGACCCCTTCCAGCTCTGGGGTAGATGTACCCGTAGTTAGCAGGGGCAGGAGGAGGTCAAGGCCGAGAGGCGGGCAGGCTGGGGAGCTTCGGAGGAGAAGCGCAGACTCCGTGGGGAGGTTGCCGGGGATCCCACGAGAAGCAATGATCAGTGCTGCAGGGGGCCAGTGATCTCGGCGGCATGGTTGACGGCAGAGGGTGATGAAGGAGAGGAGAGAGCTGAGTGGCGTGAAAGTGGAATACCAGCCACTCCAAGGCAGTGGCCCCAATTCAGATATGTTTTGAGGGCAGTACAGGAACGACTCCCCAAGCGCCAGGTCGCAGTACCATCTGTACGGAGGGGTGACTGGCTCCAATGTCTGTGTGTTGTGAGCACGCAGCTGGGGCAGTGCTCTGGCAGCAGCCACGCTGGGTTAGTCTGGGATCATTGCGGAAAGGATCTCTCTCCCCTACAAGGGTTCCCCTGGCTAGCTGGCCGGAGAGAGGTTTGATCCCAGGCGCTGCAGGTCGATGCGCGAGGAGCTCTTTGTGAACGCCGAGCGTCACGCGCTGTGAGCTGGGAATGGGGCGATGACTGATGAGCCCTAGTTCTGTCCGAATGACGGCAGATTCTTTCCTTCGAGGCCAAGCATGTGAGCGGCGGTTATCTCTGGCTTCGCTGGCCTGGGAGCGTTCGGCATAGCTCGCGTCAGTGATGGTGGCTGCGTGTCTGTCCTTATGGAAATAATAAACCACAGCTCTGGCATAGCGCTTGTCTCAAACCATGAAGTCAGGATCATTATCCCCTTGGTGCAGGTGGGGAAACTGAGGCACAGAAGGGGAACGTGACTTGCCCAAGATTAGCCAGCAGGCCGGTGGCTGAGCCGGGAACAGAATGCAGGTCTCCTGAGTCCCAGTCCTGTGCCTGATCCGCTTGGCCTCTCCAGTGGCAACCTTCCTCTTTGCTAGCCCAGCCCATCCCTGGAGGAACTGTTTCAAGTGCAGTCCTGGTTGGTGGTGACCGGCAGGTGCTACCATCTGGTGCGACTGCCGTGGCCCGTGGTGCAGCAGTTGGGGATGGTGATGGGTCTCTGTCCATTTCCTAGTGGATTAGTGTCCCCGTGTGAAATCACCATCACAGCAGGCGCTATCTGGCCCCTGCTGTCAGCACAGGGGCGCATGGGCACTGACTGGTACAGCTGGGTGCCGCAGGGCCGGGGGTGAGGGCAACAGCGGGGGCAGCTCGCCAGTGGGGAATCGTGCAGCGTAACCCGGCTCCTTTATATTCCAGACCCCAAATGATGGGGCCTGGTGGCGTCTCTGCACTTGTACCCCAGAAACTGACCTACCCTGGGGGGGGGGAGGGGCTGTGACGGAGGCGCGAGGCCCCCTCACAGTTTCTCATCTTCTTTTGAGGCAGCATTTTGGGCTAGCGACAGCCCTGGTGTCCGTGGCAACGGGGCAGAAGAATGGAAGGAATCCCCGGTTGCTAAGGCAGCAGTTGCTAGGGGAGATGGTAAACTTTGTTCCTTCCAGGGCCCGAGCCTGGGGAAAAGCCCCCGTTTACAGAATACGTAATAATACGAATCATGAGATGAGCAGAGAGGTGGGGCGGGGTCACCTCGTGGGCAGTTTATTCCAGACTCCGCCAAGCTGGGACGATACAAACAATTGAGAACAGCCTCGAGATACCAGCGGGCCAGATCTTGGGGCCGCTGACGGAAATCTCTTTGGGAGCAGGTTGGCCCTGCAGTTGGGGAATCCTTTCCCCCCCCATTTGAGCGGGAGGCCCCCGAAAATGAAGGCTAAATGTGTGAGGCCTGGTAACTCTGGCTTCTCGGTCTCGGGGATCTTGCTTGGCTTTCCTGGGGCTGCAGAGGCGGTTTTGATGCACGTCTCCGCCATCGCAAATGCAGCAACACAATCCAGGGGCCGGGGCACCGCACTGGGAGTCGGAAGCCCTGGTGGTAATTCCCAGCTGTGCCACTGACCTGCAGCGCTCTGTGCCTCAGTGTCCCCAGCTGTAAAACGGGCGCAAAGATACTGACTCTTCTTTGTAAAGGGCTTTGAGCTGTGGGGATGGCAGACTGCCCCATAAGCACTACGTATTGTTGTTGGGTTTTTATTCTATTACACAATTAAACATTTTGTCTTTTTAGAGAAAAAACTGGGATTTTCCCTTTAGCTCCAGTGTTGTAACCGGAGGGCCCAAGGTGATCTGGCTCATGGTAGCTTGCCTGATATTTAATTTTTTTCTTCTTTTTCCCCTGATTCCTGCCCCTGTCCAAAATAACGGTTTAGCTGGATTTTCAGCAGCAAGTACAAGGTCCATAAGCAAACAGGAAGTCCGGGACACCCAGCAAGTCTGTATGTTTCAGGCTTGCATGTGGCTAGATGTGAGAGAGAATGTGTATGACAAGGAGAAGAGGGACAGATCAGAAACAAAAACATGAATCAGTTCTAATATTAGCTCTTGTACCGCGCTGCTAACGTGTCTTGCAAATACGGACCGATATTATTAACCCCATTGTACTGATGGGGAAACTGAGGCCTAGAGAGGGGAAGGGCCAATCCCTAGGTCACCCAGCGGGTCACTGGGAGATCTGGGACTAGAACCCAGCTCTGCTTGATTCACCCGCTCTGACTGGAGAAGAAGCAGACCTGATCCCCTGGGACTGGAAGTGCTGCTCTGTGGCTAAAATCCGTTGCATTTTCTAAGCGAGGAAACACTTCTATTTTTTAAAGAAGGCAAAGTCAGGGGGTTAAACTTCCAGACAGGCACAGCTGTTAATGGGCCCTTTTCACTGTCGGGAGGCACAGACTGGCCCTGTGGTCCCTTCACTGGGAATTGGGTGCCCTGTCCTCTAACCTATAGAGTTTCTGAAGCGCCAGTGCCCATAGTCTCTCGGGGCCACGTGCTGTAAGTGCCCAGAAGTGGACACTGGTGCCACCCCCTGTTGAGAGGTTGCTGCTTCTCCGCTGCGTTAGCAAGCTGTCCCCCTGAGCGCCTCTTGCTTTGAAACGCCTCTGCCTGGAGTAGCCATAAGAGCCCTTCCCCCTTCTCCAGACATCAAGCACCTCGAAGCGTGTCACTCACGCAAGCGCCGTATGGGGTGGGTGCATGTTGTCACGCCCGCTTTACAGATGGGGAAACTGAGGCACAGCTGATGAGCCTGTCAGGGAGTGATGATCCTTGACGTGTTCCTTGGGTCCTGAGCCCTCCTGCAGAGGCAACATGCCCTGTGGCGCGGTGTGCGTGCCAGGGGAGCACCCTGCTCATGAACCACCCCCTCAGGCTGGCATTGATTAGTTCGGGGGTGGGGTGGGGAGGGGAGGTGTCTGGATCAAGACCCTTGAGGATGGAGAACTGGGGGGAATATCACTGGAGCCCAAATACCAAACGAAACTGAACTCCTCTGAATCTCCATAGTGACGCCGCTTGGGGGGGAGTTCTGCACAGCGCTCTCTGGCTGCCGGCGCGCCGAGGACGGGGCCTAGTGTCTGTCTGTCCATGTCTGGTGCAGACACCCGGGAGTTCCCTGGCCAGCAGTCTCCAGCTGGGAACGAACGGGCAGCTCCTCAGACCCCCTGCCGACCACGGCTTGGTCACGCGACCCCGTCTGGGCCTGTGCAGGCCGGCTGGAGCGGTGGCAGGCCACGGATTACGGTCGCTCTGTGTCTCGTTTCCGAGCCGCCCATTAGAATGTGAATGAGTCTCCGGGCGGCTTAGGGGAGACAATGCACAAACTGGGCCCCGCCGGCAGCTGGATTTCTTAGCCTGTCTCTCGAAGGCGCCGGGGCTTTGTGCCTCGCTGGAGCCGGGAGAGGGAGGGCTCTGCAAGGAGCTGGGCACGCAGATGTCTGGCGACGCTGCCTGCAGGATGGAGCCTGAGGATCCGGCCCCCTCCGCGCCCCCCGAGGACCTCCCTGGGCTTTATGTGAAGAAGCGAGTGGAGCGGGCAAGTGGCGACCCCCTGGGCTGCCCTGTGGATGCCTGGGGCGGGGGGCGCTGGGGAGGGAGCGGGGGGTGCCCTGTGCCCTTGCAGAGGGATGCTAGGAGGGAACCCTGGGGCGGGAGGGTATTGCCTGGGGAGCTGAATGCCATTACCAGCCGCGGCTGCAAGAACGGACTCGCCGAGCCCATCCCGGGGTTGTGGCCCGCAGGCCGGCCTGTTACAGGCCTTGCCCAAGGCAGCAGAGCCGTGCCAGGCAGTGCCCTATGGGGGCAGGGGCGGGGGGGGGGGCTCTTCCCTTTGAAAACGGGAGTAGAAACGAGAGAATTTGGGAGGTTCTTTCCCTCCCTCCCTAGAGCCCAGGAGAGGGGGCCCTGCTCTGCCTTGCTGCCCTCCAGGCTAGAGAGAGTTGGGGATCCCCCCGCTCTTCCTTCTGGCCTGGAGGAGCCCCCTCCAATAGCCGGATAGACCCAGGGTGCTGAATGAGCTGCCCTCAGTCCAGACCCCTGGGCCCATTGGGTCAGCCGGGGGGCCAGGATTGGAGAGTGCTGGCCGGGAGAGCCAACCCAGTCCCCTCTCTGTGGGACAGGCCGGCTAGAGGCCTGTCCTGCTGGGTGGTGGGACCCGGCTGAGCTGGGGGTGGGAGCTGGTTGCTGTGCAGCGGGGAGGATTTTGCTCCGTGCCCAGCCCCACGGAGGCAGCCGCTGGCTTGCTGTTCTGGCCGCCGACCGCCACCGCGGGGGTTGCAATAAGCTTTGGCTTTTCGCCGTCGGGCACCTGGCTCGAAACCCGCTTCCAGCCCCCGAGGGATGATTTTGGGAGCCCTCTTTGTGCTGGCTGAGTTGACACCTTAACCCTAGTGGGTGGTTTGGCCACCACCACCCAAGGGGCAGTTTTAGCTCTAGAAGCCTCAAGAGTTCAGTAGGTGCTGCAGGGTTGTGGGGCACCGGCTGAGCTGAGGGGGGATCCCAGGGCTGGGATACTGGGGGGAAGAGGGGGCAGCAGAGCGGGATTGTGGGGCACTGGCTGAGCTGAGGGGGGATCCCAGGGCTGGGATACCGGGGGGAGGAGGGGGAGCAGAGCAGGGTTGTGGGGCACCGGCTGAGCTGAGGGGGGATCCCAGGGCTGGGATATCGGGGGGAGGAGGGGGCAGCAGAGCAGGGTTGTGGGGCACCGGCTGAGCTGAGGGGGGATCCCAGGGCTGGGATACCGGGGGGAGGAGGGGGCAGCAGAGCAGGGTTGTGGGGCACCGGCTGAGCTGAGGGGGGATCCCAGGGCTGGGATACCGGGGGGAGGAGGGGGAGCAGAGCAGGGTTGTGGGGCACTGGCTGAGCTGAGGGGGGATCCCAGGGCTGGGATACCGGGGGGTGGGGGAGCAGAGCAGGGTTGTGGGGCACTGGCTGAGCTGAGGGGGGATCCCAGGGCTGGGATACCGGGGGGTGGGGGAGCAGAGCAGGGTTGTGGGGCACCGGCTGAGCTGTGTGTGGAACGTGTAGGACTGGAAATATCAGAGGGGGCTGCAGGTGACGACTGAAGCATCTTGCCAGAGCCGTATGGGGGGAGCCCAGGACTGCACCAGCCTGGCAGAGCCGCACGTGCGAAGCTGGCGCAGGCTCTGTCGAATCAGCTGTTGGTACCTGACTTAAAACGCACCAAATCAGTCTGCTGCCCATTTAAAAACGAATCCAGCTGGATTCCCCTGGGTGACTAAACGCCAGTGGTTGGGCTCTTTGCACCTGGCCTGAGGAGCTCGTGGAGATGGCAGCTCTCTGCGCTTGGCTCTCCCGGGGCTGGGCTGGGGATGATTAAATTCTGCTGCGCAACCAAATTAGCCAAACTCTCCTCCCCCAGCTTTTCTTCAGGCTGGCCCCACCCTCTGCCCCCGTCTCTTCCTTCTCTCCCCCTTTCCTGGGGTTCTCCATCGCTCCTTCTCCCTGCAGCTCGGCTGGACCGTTCCTGGGGAGATCTGGTGCTTCCCCTCCCTGCTGTGTGTGCGGTTGTGGGCACTGGGCTGGTGTCTGTGCTTGGGGCGGGCCTGGCTCCTCCGGGGCGGGGGGGTCTGTGCTCATGCTGTCTGTTTTCTGTCTCTCCACCTGCCTCCCCGCCACAGCTAGAGGAGAGCTTGCGCCTGAGGGGGCCGGACCCGGTGACCAATGCTGACGTGGGTATCCTGCAGCGGAAGGCTGTTGCTGTCTGGAAAGGCATGAACCCCGTACAGCAGATGGGTAGCGAGGGCATCCCTGTGGCCCTGGGTGCCTCAAAATACTCAACACCTCCCCACTCCCCCTGGCCAGTTGGGGTGCACGGCTCACCACGCTGCCGAACCCCTCTCTGATGGGAGTAACTGACGAGGGGCTTGGATCAGCTGCCTCCTGTGAATGTCCCACTTGACATCCCTGCAAAGGCAGGATTCTCCTCCCCATGATGGAGCAGGAGCCAAACCCGTGACCCACAGAGTTCTACAGAACGGGATGGCTTGTGTCAAGTTAACACCCACTCTGGCCCTGGGAGGAGCTAATCCAAACCCTGCTGAACTCGCTGGAAAGGCTCCCATTGATTTCAGCATGGATCAGGCCCTGAGTTCCTAGAGACGCTGCTCAGAGATGGTCTGTCCTCTGACTGACTGGATAGGAGCGAGACCCCCCCCCCGTCTCCTGAGCCCCTGTGCCCCTCGTGAGACACAGCTGAGCCTCAAATGTGTTAGCTCGTAAATCACACCTTAGGGTTCCCAGCTCCCTCCGCCTCGTCAGATCAGCCTGGCCCCGTTTTTACGTTCATGGAAGGAACCAAACCCCGACCCAGCACGGGCTTGTGTGTCACATCCCCAGGGAAAGCTCTGTGGTTTACGAGTCCTGTCACTGTTGCTTTATACTAGGAATCCCCATTGGAGGTTGGATGGCTCCTGGGTGGGAGCTCCCTGACTGAGGTCTGTGTGCATGTACGGGAGAGACTTTTATCTTGCGCAGCAAATAAATGAACGAACAGCTCCCTAAATAGATGATCTAGTTTTTTCTGCCTTTGTTAGAAGATGTGACAGGTATTTTTAATGCTTGTTAACATGGCGTAAAGTCCCCAGAAGTTACTTTTCTCATTGGTCAGCCAGTCCCACGTCATCTTGTGCTTACCCCAAGGGTCTGTGCCCAGCAGTGGGAACTGGTGTTACTGGTGCGTCCTCTCTCCGTTAGCTCGGTAACCTTCCCTCCCAGCCCAGTGCAGACAGGTGGAGTCTTGTTCACTCCAGCCTGGTTTCTGACTCGTGTCATGTAATAACGCAGATGATATTAGACCAGGAGTCTGCCTGCCCGTATCATGCAAGACGTGATGTTGCCCTGGTGCGAATTGCCCTGTGTGCCACTTGCTACAGATTCCAGACCCCTTTCCTAGCCTTTACAAGGGCTGCCCTGAAGGGCCCTCCCACCAGCTTAGCAGCATTGCTGCTGTTTATCCTTTCAGGCTGTGGGAGCCCAGGAGGCTGGCTATGTATAGGTGAGCTTTTTTGCAGTCTTCTTTGCAAGCAAAACATTTAATCTCCAAGTCACTTGGGATCGTAAATTTGCATGCCGGCGTCAGTCTACGCAGAGTTGCTGTCTTTGCTCTCAGAACTCTGTTCGCCTTTTGCTGGGGATCACAGGGCAGTGACTTTTTTCTCACCCAGCCAGGGGTTCGGTGCATGGTTTGCGTTGCTGTGTTCTCACGCATGGGAGGGTTTGCTTTGCACGCCGCGGGGCTCTCTTCTTGTTGACAGCCAGGGAAGAGCATGCCCACTTAGCAGCATGCAGCCCCTGTGGCACCCGGGCTCTGTGCTGTGTACATGGAGTGGTCCCAAGCACTGATCTCGCAATGTCTTTTGCTGCGGAAGCTGGAGCAAGCCATCCGCTGGAGCTGTCGGGGGTTGGGCACCAAGCACGGGGAAGAGATGGAGCTGCGGCGGAGGAACCAAATGGTAAGGAGCTCGGGGTGGCCTGGGATGGCCTCTGTTCCGTTGGCCACAGCGGAGCAGAAGTGGGTCGGGGTTTGGCTCTGTAATACATTGAGTCTCTTCTCTTAGATAAGATGAATGGAAATCAAGGATTTAGAGAGGCTGTGTGGCCTAGTGGATAGGGCATTTGCCTGGGCGTCAGAAGACCTGGGTTCTGCTCCTGATGCTGCCACTAATCTGCCTGTGACACCTTAGGCAAATCATTTTGCCTCTCTGTGCCTCAGTTTCCCCTCCCACCATTTCTGTCTGATCTCTTGAGGCTCAAGAGGCAGAGACTGTACTAACTGTGTGATCAGTGCTTAGCACGACAGGACTCTGATCTCGGCTGGGTTCTCTATTACAGTAGCATCTACAGATAAGAAGGCACTGATATCTCAGACTCCAGCAATAGGTGCATACCTAGCAGCAGGCAGGGGACTGCTTTCAAGGCATGTGGGAGGCTGGAGATGGTGGAGACCCGTCAGTCAGGGTGGCTAACCCGAGCTGCAGCAATAACCTGTTCAAAGTGTCTTTGTCCCTCTGTGCGGAGCAGGCAGGGTGGTGTGAGGTTCGGCTGGGTTTGGGGCATCAGAATGTGATGTGACTCGGAGAGGCCTCTGCTGCAGAGAAACAATATTTATCCCTGGCCCCAGTGGGCACCCCAAAGCTCGCGCCCGTGGCAGAGGGGAGCTGCCAGGATAAATACTCTGGGCCTAAGAGCTTGGTCAGTTGTTGAATGGCTGCTTTGATCTTTCCCGCTTAGCTGGGGAAGGTGAGGCTAGACCGGTCAGTTTCACTTTCCAGGCCTTCTGCTCTAGCTTGAAGGCTGTTGAGTGCGAGATTCCTTCCCGGGTGCTAACAGCTCAGTAACTCTCCTTTGCCTGTGCAGACGGATCAGGGAGGCTCTGCAAAGGCAACCGGAAAGGAAGGGTCCCGGGGCCTTGCTGTGCAAACGTAGCATGTTTTCATTGAAATATATCGCTGCCCCTTTCTGTTCGTATTAGGTTTTTTTTAGCTCCGTGTCTCTGCCTCAGCTGCCGGATATTTACTTCGATTGCAAGTTCTTCAGGGCAGGGGCTGTGTGTGTGGTCTGGGTTTGTGCAGCGCCTGGCACTGGGTGCTGGTCCGTGATGGGCCCGTAGGTGCTATTGCAATGCAAAAAGTACAAATAATGTCCCTTTAACCCTGTCCTGGCAGCAGGTTCCTACAGAGCACGAATTCAAAGACGCTGCGCGCTGTGGCACCCAGGGGAAGCCCTGGGTTCTGTTGGGGGCTAATCCTTCCAAATGGGACATGGGAAAGGGATGGCTCGAGGGGCCAGAGTCCGGTCGTAACGCGTGTCTGCAGTGACCCTTTTCCCCCCTCTCCGGGCTCAGCTGGAGCAGGCCCTGCGCCTGGAGACCGGGGAGCGAGAGCGGGAGTCGCTGGAGAACAAGAGCCTGGCCCAGCAGAACATCGAGCTGCGGCGCCGCCTGGAGGAGGAGCAGGCCGCCTACAAACGCAAGCTCCAGGCCTACCAGGAGGGCCAGCAGCGGCAGGCGCAGCTCGTCCAGAAGCTGCAGGCGAAGGTGAGTGTCCTGCACCGGACAGGCCGGGGTGTGCTGGTGGGAAGGCTCTGGGGAGAGGCTGCACTGCCATCAGGAGGTGTGGCTGCAGCTCGAGCAGGCACAGCACACCTGAGCTAGCTTTGATCTGCCTAGGACTAGCCCAGGTGGCCACGGCTTCGCTGCCGCTGCTACTCGAGCTAGCCATGATCTTGCACTTTGGTTCTCATGTGACATCCTCAGGTCCATACAGACAGTATATAGACCAAGGGTTCTCAAACTGGGGATCGGGACCCCTCAGGGGGTCACGAGGGTATTACACGGGGGGTCGCGAGCTGTCAGTCTCCACCCCAACCCTGCTTCACCTCCAGCATTTATAATGGTGTTAAATATATAAACAAGTGTTTTTAATTGATGGGGGGGTCGCACTGAGAGGCTTGCTGTGTGAAAGGGGTCACCAGGACAAAAGTTTGAGAACCACTGCTATAGCTTGTGTGGATGAGGCGCACCTAACACGGAGAGCTGCATATGCAGCCTGCAATGGTAAATAGGTTGAGAGCCACTGATCTAGTGGGATCCAAGCCAGCTCCGGCATGTCTACACAGGCTGCCCTCACCCCTCCTGATGGCTGTGTAGACGTACCCCGGGAGGCGCGATCTCTGGGACTAGCAGCTAGGGGCTGTCCTCTTGCCGTGGCAGGCACCTAGAGGCTTGTGGGGGGTTGGGGGAGGAATTATCTCTTAGGGTGGCTTGAAGGAAAGGAAGGGGCTGCCTGACCCAGGGCAAGGAACCCTCAGGCTGGTGCAGAGAAGGCCCCATCTGCATTCTCCAAGCTCATCTGCCCGCTCAGCTCTGGCTTGTTTCAGTCCCTCCCCTGCAAGCACTGTTGGGTGTCAGACTCTGAGGACCGTTTAAAACGCGGTTTCTGACTCTGAATAAACCCCTTGAGGGTTGCTTTCCCTGATGGCTCGACTAGCTGTGAGTGGGGCGGGGTCGTTCGGACGCTCTGGAATTTGCCCAGCTGGGGTTTGGAGGCTGCGGATTTCACTGGGTATATACGGCACCCATTCTGGGGGGCAGGGGAGTGGCAGCCAACCCGGCACTGCACAGAATATTTTGGCTAAGGCGGTCTGAGCAAAACGGGCGAAGTGCTCTGGGATCTGTGATGTCCGTGCAGAGCGGGCAGGGCCTGGGCTGGAAGGAAAGGTGCCCCCGGCCCCCAAAGTGGCTGGGGGCTCAGTGCAGCGGCCTCGAGGCGAGTCCGTCCTCCCTGGAGTCCTGGGCTAGTCTCTCCTCAAAGAGCTGCTCCGTCGCTGAGGGCTTTCCAGCGGATGGAGGCTGGTGGGGCATTGCGGGAGGGGGAAGGGCCCTGCTGGACATAGCTGAAGAGTCTCAGCTTATGGGGTAGGGAGACCAGTCTGCCCCCGACCCCGCCCCGCTTGCAGGGACTTGGCGCTTTGAACCTACCAAACTAGCGACTTAGGTGGGGTGGAAAGGGCCTGCCCTGGGGCTCAGCTGATGGTGGTTAGGATTTCAGGAGTGAGGGGCCTTGCGGGGCACTGTGGGTGCGGCAGGGAGGGTGTGGGGGCCGGCCAGCTCTGTGGTTGTGTTTTCCTTGTCCTGCCGTGCGTCCGCGGAGCCGGCTCTGAGCTGCAGCGTTCCCGCAGGTTCTCCAGTACAAGAAGAAGTGTGGGGAGGTGGAACAGCAGCTGCTGGAGAAATCAACGGAGCTGGAGCAGCAGAGACTCACGGTGAGTGTCGCCCTCCTCCCAGTGCCAGCGAAAAGCCCGATGGACCCCACGCCCACTAGTGAAACGGCGTCCCTGGGTGGGTCCTTGTCCGCGGGATTGAACCGGCGACTTCTTGATCTAACAGTAAGAGCAGTGGCTGCCTGAGCCGAAAGGCCCAGCTCCGAGCCAAGCCTGGAACAGCCTCTCTATGGTCCAGCCCCCACTAGCGGGGACGGCGCCGGGCGGCGTGGGGGTGGGATACACCCGCCGTTGTTTTTTGCCCACCCGCCGGGGGTGCCAGCTGGCTCAGGGACTCCGTCACGGCGGGCGGAGCCTCTCTTGTTGCTGCTTGATTGGACCTGCTGGCATGAGCCTGCCCCACTCCTGCTCGGACAGATGGGAGCCCAGGCTGCACCAGCCAGCTCCACAGCTGGTCCGAACTGCCCCCCGGCAGGCCGAGGCCTGACCGACTCGTGGAGGTGGGTCCCGGCAGGGCTGGGTGGTGTTTGGGGGGGCGCTTGCCCCGCGCTGCCCTTCTCCGTCCCATGGCCGAAGGGACGGGCTGGTTCTCCAGGGCCCCCGGCCCCCTGCTAAGCGGCCACCGCCCCCTCCCTCCCCCAGAGCCGGCTGGACATGACGGACTCGCGCCTGCGCCAGGACGAAGAGCACAGCAACGACCTGGAGAACGCGCTCATCCGGCTGGAGGAGGAGCAGCAAAGGTGTGTCGGGGGCGGGGGTTGGAGGGGTCCTGTCCACGGGGCTCCACAGCAGGGGCCCGGGGCCCAGGTGGGTCTGGGCAGCTGCACCCTCGGAGCCCCATGTTTCTGGGCCTCTAGTGCCTGGCTGGGCATCATGCTGGGCTGGCAGAACGAGCGGCACCTTCCGTGGAGCCTGGGCTGTGCCAGGAATCTGCCATTGGAGTCCGGGCGCCTGGCACCGCCTGCACTGAGGCCCAGCATTTCCCTGCAGCCGAGCCACCGGGGCTTGTGAGCCTGTCCAGCTTCCCCGGCTAACCAGGGTCAGGCGGGGTCCATGTTTGGACAGGGGACCTCCTAGGATGGCTGGTTACTGTAGGTAGTGGTGTCGCTGGCTTTTACACACCCACCCACACACCCACCCTAGGATGGCTGGTTATTGTAGGTAGTGGTGTCGCTGGCTTTTACACACCCACCCACACACCCACCCTAGGATGGCTGGTTACTGTAGGTAGTGGTGTCGCTGGCTTTTACACACCCACACCCCCCCCCCCCCACACACACACACACACCCCTCCTAGGATGGCTGGTTACTGTAGGCAGTGGTGTCGCTGGCTTTTACACACACACACACACACACACACACACACACACACACACACACACACCTCCTAGGATGGCTGGTTACTGTAGGCAGTGGTGTCACTGGTTTTTACACACACACCCCTCCTAGGATGGCTGGTTACTGTAGGCAGTGGTGTCGCTGGCTTTTACACACACACACACACACACACACACACACACACACACACACACACACACACCTCCTAGGATGGCTGGTTACTGTAGGCAGTGGTGTCACTGGTTTTTACACACACACCCCTCCTAGGATGGCAGGTTACTGTAGGCAGTGGTGTCGCTGGCTTTTACACACACACACACACACACACCCCTCCTAGGATGGCTGGTTACTGTAGGCAGTGGTGTCACTGGTTTTTACACACACACCCCTCCTAGGATGGCTGGTTACTGTAGGCAGTGGTGTCGCTGGCTTTTATATATACACACACACACACACACACACAGAGTACTGCACTACTAACACCTAGCAGCTGCACTTTGGAAGTGCCGTGTATTTTGCGGCGTGAAGCTGTCCTGAGCACTAGTGCTCGCTATCGGTCCCTGGTGCTTTAGATGAGGCAGGGTGTTAACTCCAGCCTCGCGGCCCAATTCCCTCGCAGGTTATTATGTTGGGCTTCCCCAAATCTCCTCTGCAAATTCGATTGGATGGGCTCTTTTTTTGCTTCCTGTTACGTGCAGCTGCCACGCTGCACCCCAGAGGTGGCTGCCTGGCGGTGGTGGGTGAACGGATCCCTGTAGCTCCCTTATTGACAATGGGCTCAGTTAATGTCTGGAAAGGGCCAGGAGGCGCTTGGCTGGAAGGCGCTCGACTTGGGCAGTGATTGTCGTATTCTGAATGAAGCGTTTGGATCTGTGTTGTTCGGTGTCTCAGAGCTGCGATACCAGGGCCCATCCTCCACATTGGGCCCTTTGCCCCATGCCAGAGTCGGTCCCTTCCCACCTCTGCGTGGGCCCCTCTTTTCCTTCCTGCTCTCTCGGTCGGTGCCGACGCTCTCGCTGTGTCCCCGTCTCCAGGAGCGCCAGTCTGGCCCAGGTCAACGCCATGCTGCGGGAGCAGCTGGACCAGGCCAACGCCGCCAACCAGGCCCTCAGCGAGGACATCCGGAAGCTGACGACCGACTGGACCAAAGCTCGCAACGAGCTGGAGCAGCGGGAGGTGGAGTGGAGGCGAGAGGAGGAGGTTAGGGCCGGAGAGATTCAGTGCGTCATTCTCGTGCATGCCCGTCCCGTGGGCACTGTCCTGCTGGGCACAGACGGATCTGCACACGTGCTGCCGGGGCGGCTCACGCCGGCCCAGAGAGGCAGCGCCTTGGCCGTAGGCTGCGCAGCACGTTGCTGGGAGCCTCCCTTAGCCCAGCTCCTGGAGAGGTGGTTTGTTGTCATGTGTCCCCCCTGCAACTTCCTTTTACCATCAGTGGGAGCCAAGTCTCTCTGCTCTGGGCCTTTCCGTGCCAGCGGTCACTGCGTCACCCCAGAGGTGGCTGCATTTCAGTGGTGCTGCCTGTGCATAGCTGGGTCAAGCCCCTTGTGGGGGGGAGGGGGGTCTCTGCCGCGTGAAAAGCTCTGTATAAACGTAGCTGTTGCGAAGGGTCCTGCCTGGCGCTGCCATTGAGGTCAGCGGCGCCGGCGCCTTCGGGATACCGAGAGCCATGCAGGGTGCAGGGCTTGCTCAGTTGTGGGGCGTTATGGAGGATCAAAGCCAGGTGCTCTGTATCCAGCCAGGCAGCGATGCATCGCTGTGCCCTGTGCTTCCCCCGGGGTGCGCTGGCCAGGCCCTTGGCAGCGCTGGAGGGGGTGTGCCTGGGGAGGGGGGTCCGGCTGTCACTGCTTCTCCTCTTCTCTCCTCTCCCAGTCTTTCAACACCTACTTCAGCAACGAGCACAGCCGGCTGCTGACCCTCTGGAGGCAGGTGGTGGGCTTCCGGCGCCACTTCAGTGAGATGAAGACCATGACCGAGAGGTCAGGAGGGGTGTGGGGCAGGGGGTGTGCCTGGGGCGGGCGGTTGCTGGGCTCTTTTTCGTCCCAAAGCACAAGGAGCTGGGCCTGGGAAAGCTGCCCAGCCCCCCGTGGCTTACAGCGCCTCCTCCAGGGTCCCTGTGAGAACTACCTGAGTGCAGAACAGCCCTCCTGATCTCCCCTGCACTCCCCACACAAACCCGTTAGCCAGCCCTGGGAGCCATGTTTGGCCGCCCGGCCTGATTTCTCCCTCTCTGCGTGTCCTGCCTGGGGGCCTATAATGACCTTCTCCCTGGCGGGGGTGGTGTAGGTTCTGAACAGTCGGGCTCCCGTGGGTTTAGATCCCAGCCAGGCCCCCTTGGAAGCAGACGCCCTGCAGGTTATGGGGCGTGGGGTTCTGTAGATCCAGCAGCGTGGGCTCCTCAGGCCCCTGGAAACGCCCCTCTCTTTGGGACTCCGGTGCAGGGACCTGTCGGAGCTGAACAACGAGCTGTCCAGGTCCGGCCGCACCATCCACGCCGCCTGCCTGAACCTGAGCAGCAACCTGCGTCTGTCGGAGAGCAGCGCCAGCGCGGCCCTGGAGAAGCAGGCTCTGCTGCTGGCCCAGCTGGAGGAGCAGCTGAAGGACAAGGTGCGCGACATGATCCAGCTGCAGGTCAGGTGTGACATGGAGAAAGCGGAGCTCGGCACCAGGTAATGCCCCCGATCAGGGCCAGTGTCCCAGGCCCTGAAGCTTGGAGCTCACTGGGCCGGGAGAGGCACCATGTATCCATGGGGAATCAGGGAGCACTGCCCCTCCAGCAACCTTGGAGATCCTGGGGCTCTGGGCTGGGCATATCCTGCTCGTGGGAGAAGGAAGGGCAGAGGGGGGTCCGTCTGTCCCATGTTATGACCATCCTGGAGCCTTAACTTTCCACCTGCCCTGCAGGCTGAATCCTGTAGAGCGGTGATACTCAGACCTCAGTGGGTCAGGCAACCTGGGGCCCGGCTCTGTAGCTCAGGGGGTTAGTGCAGTGGTCTCAGAACGTGGCAATTGCCAGTTCAAATCTCATGCAGGCCTCAGTAGCGGTTGGCGGCATTAGATTTTCCAGGAGCCAAATTAGCGATTGGCATTACCCAAAAGAGCCCCGGCCGTGGGGATTCAGCGTTTCATTTACTGTTTATATATTCTTGGTTATTCTGCCCCAGTGTCGTTGTTTTATCAACTGCGATTGGTTAATAACACATCGGAAAAGCCTCCTGATTGGTAAATAACTTAGGTCAATAATCACATCCCGCGGTGTTTTAATATCGCGTGCGGCAAAGAGCCGCAGGAGACACGTTAATGAGCCGCTCGTGGCTCTGGAGCCAGAGCCTGAGCATCGCTGCTGGAGAGTAACATGGTTCCCGGTTCCAGCCGATCAGAGGCTCCCCGCAGAGCCATTCCTTTGGGTCCCCAGGTGCCAGGCCCAGGACATGGGTTGTGGCCTGGCCTCCCACCGCCTCTTACTAGACATCAGCTGGGCAAGCTCAGCGCCGTGGGGGAGGGGACGTGGTGTATGTGGAGGGTGTTAGTGAGACAGCGGAGAGGAAACTGCCATGTGCTCCAGCCAGGGCTGAGATAATATGGTGGGGGTTTTCCCAGGGCACTGTCGGCATGAAGCATCTCAGGCCCTGGACCAAACGTGGAGCTGTAAACCTCTCTCTAGCGTGGCTGGGGCACGAGGGATCTCCGAATGCTTGAGCTGGCCCTGTGCCGTATAATACGCGCCCCTGGCCGTTCCTCTGCTCGCCCTGACCAGCCCCCCTCCCTTGCTCCAGAATCGCTGAGACGACGGCCACCGTGGAACGCTTGAAAGCCCAGAACTCGGAGAAGGAGAAGACGATCGAGACGCTGACCCAGAAGCTGGAAAATCTGGTGAGAGACTCCCCGTGACCTGGCTGGTTCCCGGAGGAGGCAGGAGCACCTGAAACAGCCATTCATCCTCGGCAGAGCCGCCCGCTCTGGTGCCTGTGCGCCGGGGAAGGGCCCACCAGCAGTCAGCCTGCCGCTTCCCGGCTGGGAGCTGGAGCCAGAAACTAGCTGTTGAGCGGACGTGGGGGGCACGAGCGCCGCCTGGCTGATGCCGCGTCTCTGCTTTCAGGAGGCTGCGCGGGTGCAGGAGCAGGCAGCGCTGGAGGCTGAGGAGATCGAGGCCTTGCGGACGGAGTCGGAGATGCTCCAGCAGACCCTGCGAGACCTTGCTCAGGTACAGGGTGTGCAGGTGCTGTGAGCAAGGCGGGGTACCCAGAGAGCAGGGTTCTCTAACGTGTGAGCAGTTACGGAGAATTTACAGTCAGAAGGAATCACCCGATCACCTAGCCCAGAGGTGGGAAACTACGGCCCGCGGGCCACATCTGGCCCTGGGGACCCTCCTGCCCAGCCCCTGAGCTCCTGGCCCAGGAGGCTCGACCCCAGCCCCTTCCCCACTGTTTCCTCTCCCCCGCAGCCTCAGCGCACTGCGCCGCCGGTGTGGCTGCAGAGCCGCGGCCTGACCGGTGTTCTGTGCCGAGCGGGGCTGGCTCCAGCCGGGCGGCGCGGCCTGACCAGTGCTCTGTGCCGCGCGGAGCGGGGCTGGCTCCAGCCGGGCGGCGGGGCGGCCTGACCAGTGCTCTGTGCCGCGCGGAGCGGGGCTGGCTCCAGCCGGGCGGCGGGGCGGCCTGACCAGTGCTCTGTGCCGTGCGGAGCGGGGCTGGCTCCAGCCGGGCGGCACGGCGGCCTGACCCGGGGCTTTGTGCCGCGCGGTGGCGGGGCGGCCTGACCCGGGGCTCTGTGCCGCGCGGTGGCGGGGCGGCCTGACCCGGGGCTCTGTGCCGCGCGGTGGCGGGGCGGCCTGACCCGGGGCTCTGTGCCGCGCGGTGGCGGGGCGGCCTGACCCGGGGCTCTGTGCCGCGCGGTGGCGGGGCGGCCTGACCCGGGGCTCTGTGCTGCGTGGAGCAGGGCTGGCTCCAGCCGGGCGGCGCGGCTGCCTGTCCTGGTGCTCTGGGCGTCACGGCTGTAGTGCCCAGGGCCGGCTCCAGGGTTTTTGCCGCCCCTAGCAGCGAAAAAAAAAAAAAAGCCACGATCGCGATCTGCAGCTCTACCGCCGCCGCTTCAGTCTTCAGCGGCAATTCAGCGGCGGGTCCTTCGCTTCAAGAGGGAGTGAGGGACCCGCCGCTGAATTGCCGCCAAAGACCCGGACGTGCCGCCCCTCACCATTGGCCGCCCCAAGCAGCTGCTTGCTGGACTGGTGCCTGGAGCCGGCCCTGGTAGCGCCGCCAGCCACCGGTGCTCCAGGCGGCGCGGTAGGGGGGCAGGGAGCAGGGGGGGCGTTGGATAGAGGGCAGGGGAGTTCGGGGTGGTGGTCAGGGAGTGGGGGTGTGGATAGGGGTCGGGGTGGTCAGAGGGCAGAGAACAGGGGGGTTGAATGGAGACAGGGGTCCCAGGGGGGCAGTCAGGCAGGAGAGGGGGGTTGGATGGGGTGGCAGGGGGCAGTCAGGAGCAGGTGTTCCAGGGTGGTCGGGGAGAAGGGATGGTTGGATTGGGCAGGGGTTCCGGGGGGCAGTCAGGAATCAGAGGAGGGGTTAGATGGGGCGGTGGGGGGCAGTCAGGGGACAGGGAGCGGGGGTGTGTGTGGATGGGGCAGGAGTCCGGGGGGGGGCCGTCAGGGGGTGAGAAGCAGGGGGGATGGATAGGGGGCAGGGGCCGGGCCACGCCTGGCGGTTTGGGGAGGCACAGCGTCCCCTAACCGGCCCTCCATACAGTGTCGGAAACCTGATGTGGTCCTCACACCAAAATGTTTGCCCAGCCCTGCCCTAACCTGATCTCCTGTATAGCTCAGCCGCCAGCACCCATACAGTAAACCCAGCAGCCGAAACGGGACCAAAGTTTTACAGCCCACAGGAAACTAGACTGTTCTGTGCCACCGGCAGAGAATAGGAGGGACCCACCAGTGCCCGAGGCTCCTGCAATGGCAGGAAATTGATGAAGTGAGATGTACTCAGGTAATCCCGGCAAGTGACCTGCACCCACATGCTGCAGAGGAAGGTGAACCCCCCCCAACTCACTGCCAGTCTGAGCTGGGGGGAAAGCTCAGGGAGAGGCGTGGGCCTATCGCCCAGCTGATGGGCAGGGCAGGGAACGGATCGCCTGGACGGAGGAGTGGCCCCTCTCAAACAAGCTATTTTCTCGGCGTCATCAGGGGCTGAACTGAAAAATCCCGAGGAAAAAATCTGGTTCAATTCAAACCAAAAGAAAAGGGTCTTTGCATTTTGTTTTGTCCACTGGAAAACTAAAAAAAAAATAAATATTTGGAATGCACCCAAAACGTTTTGAGTTGATGCCAAATGAGTTTTCTTTCAATTCAGTTTCGGGGCGGGGCCTCCCCTTTTTAAACTGTCAAAACGTTGACGTTGAAACCAAAAAAGTCAAAACCAAACGGTCGGAAGGAAACGTTCGGACTCTTTGTACATTTTCGTTCTCAGCTGAAGCTAGTGGTTGAATTCACCGGTGGGGAGCTCTGGGCCCCAAAAGCTATTGATAAAAAACCCCCAATTTGTTGGGAAAATGTTGCCCTGCTCCCGTCGGGCTTTGAGCGATGGCTGTGTCGCCCCCTGGAGGCTGGCGGCCTAGCGCCCCGGCTCGCGGTGTGTGTGGTGATGGGAGTCTAGAGACCGGCTTTTGTGCCTGTACCCAGTGCCTCGCCATTGTCTCCCCTCCGCAGGCCGTCCTGTCCGACGCCGACAGCGCCATCCACCTCACAGGCACGGAGCGAACGACGGACGTTTCGGACAGCGACGCCACGGGATTCAGCCTGCGGGGCCTCTCCTCCAGCCTTCGCACCCCGTCCCCGCTCCGGCGCTCCTCGCCCCGGCGCAGCTCCTCGCCCCGGCGCAGCCTCTCGCCAGCTTTCTCCGACTCCACGCTGGCCGTGGTGCACTCCGCCTTGCAGAAGAGGCAGCTGCAGGTGCAGGTGAGGGGACGGGACCTCCCGGAGCACGTGGCCATGGGATTCCTTCGCGGCTGGGCACCCAGATGTCCTCCTGTTCCCCACCTCTGCGAGGCTGCGTGGGATGGGGCCATCTGGGGTTCTAGCTATTGGGGCTGCATTTCTGTGGGGCTGTTGGTGCCCACCAGGGGAGTGGGAAGGGGACAGGGTTGCTCTGCTGATAAAGGAGCCTGACGGGGTAGATGCTGGGCTGGGAACCCCGGGGGGATTTTCGTGCCTTGCAGGGAATAGGATTCTGGGAAGGGGGGGTTGGATCGGGTGGGATTCCCATGGGAGATGGTTGTCCACAGGGCATGGAATGTGGTCAGCCATGCAGGGAGCCCCGGTGGCAGGGGGTGCGGGTGGCGGGGTGCACCGGGGGGGGGCAGTGCCGCAGAGGGAGAGGAGCTGACTTGTTGGGGTTTCTGCTAGGACATCCGTGGCAAGTACGAAGCCATCCAGGAGCTGGTGGGCTCCCTGAAGAAGCAGCTGGCGGAGAGAGATCACGAGCGCCGGTCCCTGGAGCAGAAGATCCTGCAGCTGAAGGACGACGTCGACTGCTCCTTGCGGGCCAAGGACGACGCCGTGCGGGATGCCAGCCGCTTCCGCTCCTCGGCTGACCTGCTGGGCAGGTACTTCCATGGGCGCTCCCCCCATCCCGTCCCGTCCCGTCCCCCTGTGCTCCAGCATACCCCGGCTGACGGGATGGGCATCACACGGGCATTTCTGCCCTGCTGGCATCCTGGGAGTGGCTCCTGCTCTGAGGGTGACTTTCTGCAGCCCAGGTCAAGTGCCCTGGCATGTGGGGAGGGTTGATTTTTGTTCCTTAAAGGGCTGTTCAGCCCCCAGAAATCTGTCTGTCCGTGCCCCTCTGTCAGCGAGAAGAGCAACCTGGAGCGAAGCCTGCAGGCCCTGCAGCAGCACGTGGAGGCCCTGCGGCAGGAGAGCGAGAGGCTGCAGCTGGCCAACAGCGACCTGCAGCGGCAGCGTGAGCACCTGGAGGACGAGAAGGAAGACATCGCGAAGGACAAGGAGCGGGCGCAGAAGGAGATTGAACGCGGGTTGGTGTGGGGAGAGTGGCCAGTGTGGGGGGGGGGGCAGGCGTGGAGGAAAGACCAATCTAGAGACGGAGGCTCCTCGGTAGCCACCCCCCTCCAGTGACCAGCACCCTGGCCCGGTGCTCTGACATGCCAGGCCTTCCTCCCCTTAGCCCCCCAAGGCAAGCCCTGCTAGTGCCCAGGCCCAGCGTCCCAGCCCTGATCCTGGGGCCCAACTCTCCCTGCCAGCTGAGGTCCTGCAGACCCAGGCTGCCTGGCTTCCAGAGGAGATGGGGTTTCTCCATGGGTCATTTGAGCTGAGCTGCTCTAAAAACAACACCCGCTCGTGGCGTTTTCCCTTCTCTTACTGCGGACACCTGGGCCGAACACTCTGCCTGGCTGGTTTCAACTTAATCTCCGGCAAGCGAGCTGGTGCAAAGGGAGGGCACTGAGTGATGAGCAGGGCTGGTAAAGACAGATGGTCTTGTATAAGGCACCACAAACCGCTCACTGATCGCACCAGAGAGACAAGGCGGGTGAGGTCCTATCTCGTACTGGACCAACTTCTGGTGGCAAAAGAGACGAGCTTTCGAGCCACACGGAGCTTTTCTTCAGATCTGGGAAAGGTACTTGGTGCGTCCCAGCTAAATACAAGGTGGGACAGATTGTTTAGCGTCAGTAGAGAAGAGGAGCTCTGTGGAGCTCGAAAGCTTCTCTCTCTCTCCAACAGAAGTTGGTCCAATAAAAGATATTACCTCACCCACCTTGTCTTTTTCATATCCTGGGGTTAACACAACTACAACGCTGCAAATAATCTCATATATATAGTGTGTTTGTGTGTGTGTTCTGGCTATACCTAGAAAAATGGTCATTTTTTTTCAGAACCATAAATATTCAGAAATGACGGTTGATTTCCTTCAAAATGTCCAGAAACCTCACTTCTGACCTGAATGTTTTCAGGCAAAAAGAGGCGCCGGGCCTCTGAACGGCCAGGCCCGGAGGTGCTGGGGCTCTGACCGGCCAGGCCCGGAGGTGCTGGGGCTCTGACCGGCCAGGCCCGGAGGTGCTGGGGCTCTGACCGGCCAGGCCCGGAGGCGCCGGGGCTCAGCCTTGGCAAACGCCAGCCCAGATTAAGCCCTGCCTAGATTCCAAGGGTGGATCATCTAGTCTGACCTCGTGCATAAGACAGGCTGGAGAGTTGCACCCATTGGACTGATTAGCTCCCCAAGCTATTCGAAGTCCCTTTGTTGTGCTCCCTGTGAGGCTACCCAGTGACGAAGGGTGTTCAAGGGAACGGTTTGATGGGGTTGTGTGAGTGCCTCTCTCTGCCCTGCAGCCACAAACAGCTGGAGCAGCTGGAAGTGAAGAAATCCGGCCTGAAAAAGGAGCTGATGCTGGTTAAGGAGGCTCTGAACAAAGCCACCCTGGAGAAGGAGGTGTCTGAGAATGAGAAGGTGGAGATGGCGGAGGCTCTTTCCAAGGTAGGGCTTTGCACCTCGAGAGGCAGTAGGGGATTGGGGGGGAGGGGGCGGGTATTACAGTGCGGCTCAGCCAGAGTAGCTCTTGGGCTGGCTGCTATGGATGCCTCAGATGGATAATGCCGTGGTAGCGTCGCTTGTCTTGCCACTTCCAGTCTACAGATCTGATTTCAAGGCAGCTCCCCCAGGAGATCTTGACTAAGGAGGCTCCCCTCTCTAGCACCTCTCATCTGAGGCCTGCAGACAAAACTGTGCTTCACAACTACCTGATCCGATGGGCAGGTGCTGCACCCGTTCTAGAGCGGGAGCACTGCCTAGTGGTTAGAGCACAAGGCCAGGCAGCAGGATTCCTGCATTCCGTCACCCGTCGCACTGATGGCTGTTGGCCCATTGTTTCATGATGCTCCCCTGACTGTCTGTATCCACCTGTTTGCTCTTGTCTTGCACTTTAGATTGTCAGCAATCGGGGGGAGGGAGCATCTTGTGCTGGGTTTGCCAAGCGCCGAGCACAGTGGGGTTCTGGGCCACGGGGCTCCTAGAGCCTATGGGAATTAGCTAACCACGGATCTGCTGCGGGCTCTTGGGCAGGCCACTGACCTTCTCTGCTTCCTCCGTCAAGGATCCGTCCCGGGAGAAGGATCCGTCCCGGCCTCGCAGGCGTTGTAGCTTTGATTCATGTTTAGACCGTGCTTGGAGGTCCTTTGAGAGGGAGAGGGGCAAAGGGAACTTGCCTGAGGCCACCGAGCGAGTCAGTGGCAGAGCCGGGAATAGCGCCCAGGACGCTGTCCCTGCTGTAGCCATTGGAGGGCGCTGTGTTTCTTGCAGCCTGTTTGCTTTATGTTATGCATGCAACATTGAGATCGTAGGGGGCTGCCCCAGGGCTGGCGGAGGGATCCTAGCCTGCAGCTTGGCTAGCGGGATTCACACCCCTGGTTTATCCAGGCTTCTGTCCGCGTCCTCCCCTCCCTGGCGGCTCCCCGCGCCCTGTGGTGCTCCGCGGGAACTCCTCTGCCCACCTTGCTGCAGCGACCCGGCTGCTCCATCTCTCTGCCCCCCGCCCCATGTTCGCAGGCGGAGGCCGGCCGGGCCGAGCTGGAGCTGACCACTAGCAAGCTGAAGGCGGAGGAGGCCTCGCTGCGCGACTCGCTGTCCAAGATGAGCTCCCTGAACGAGGGGCTGGCCCAGGACAAAATCGAACTCAACAGGATCATCAGCCAGGTCGGTGCCGCCTTGGGCTTGGCGGTGGGGCTCAGCGCCCCAGCGCCTCCTGGTGGCCCCGGGTTGGGGACATTGACCTTGGCGGGCAGCCTGGGGGGAGACTTGAATCTCTGCTTTTCCAGGGGAGCCTCAGTTGGGGACAAGCACCCTGGCCCAGTCTGTCCTAGCCAGAGGGAGGGTCGGCCTGGCCCGTGGCTCCTTCCCATGGGGAGGGCTCGAGGGGTTATGGGTGAGGCCCCTGGAGGAGGAGATGGGCAGGGGGTGAACAAGGAGCTGCCCCTGTTTCCAAGGCTGGTGACGGCCTCTCTTGCCCCTGGCAGCTGGAGGAGGAGAAGGTGGCCCTGCTGGGGCAGAAGCAGGAGGTGGAGCAGGAGAAGACCTCGATCCGTGACGAGCTGGTCCGGCTGGAGCAGGAGAAGCTGGAGCTGGACGCGGAGAGGCAGAGCCTGCAGCACTCCCTGCAGGATGTGGAGCGGAGCCGGGAGAGGCTGGAGCGGGAGCTGCTGGGCCTGCAGAAGGAGAGGGTGCAGCTGCAGGAGCAGCTGGGGCAGGTAGAGGGGTGGGGCGCAGGAGCCGCATGGAGGGCATGCGGGTGGGGGGTGCATGTGGGGCTCTGATTGCTAGATGCTGGCAGCTTTGTGGGGGTGCTAGGGCTTGGGGGTCAAGTTGGGGGTGCTGGGGGAGGAGGCTGGGGCTGGTGGCGGCCTGGGTGAGGAGCAGGCTGGGAGGCTCTGAGAGCCGGGGAAGCAGGTGGACACAACAGCTGAGATGGGTCCCTCCAAGAGGGGCTGGAGCCTGGCTCCCTATGCTAGAGGGCTGGGTGCCCAGGGCATGGCCTCCCCTCCAGGCTCAGCTCTGCCTGTTCTCCCCTCCCCTCCCCGCCAGCTGTCCCGCCAGAGGAACGCGGCCAGCGAGGAGCTGGGGCAGGCGCGGCGGGAGCAGGAGCGGCACGGCGAGGCCCTGCTGCGAGCGGCCAGGGAGAAGGAGGGGCTGATGAAGGAGAAGGCCAGCGTGGTGGTGCAGCTGGCGGCATCGGAGCGGGAGAACAGGGGGCTGGCGGAGGAGATCGCTGGGCTCCGGTAAGGTTCGGGCAGGCCAGGAACAACGGGGTCCCTCCTGCGCCTGGACGCATGGAGTCCCTGGCCTCTCCCTCCCCACGGGTGCTGCGAATGGGGATCCCTCAATGGGCACCCTGCCTTTGGGACCACCTACGGGGTACTGGAGCGACTCGGGGCTTGGGGGGGGGGGGAGAAGGGTTCCCTGGCACCTCCCCTCCATGGTGGGGTCAGCCCGTGTTTCCCCTCCCCTTCTCATGGGGGCTCGTCCCCTTGCCATGGCCAGGCTGTCCCCACGGCCCGGGCTGCCCCTGATTTCCCCGTCACTGTGGGTGCTGCTCCTCAGAGCATCGAGTGGGTTCTGCCCCGAGCTGCTGGCTTGCCCGGGCCTCTGCACTCGGTAGGTGCCGGGCAGCCCAGGGCGGGTGTCGCCAATGGGTGCAGCCCGGTGGGGCTTAGCTGCATGTGGAGATGAGGTCCGACTGCTGGGCACCAGTCCAGAAACCGTGGCAATCCCCCTTGGATAGGTGGGCCCGGAGCAAGGAGGACGCAGGGAGGCTGCATGTGCATCCTTGCTGCTCCAGCTGGGAGGTTTGAGAGAGGCTCCTGGAGCCGCTGGATGCAGGCGTGGTGCGCTACAGGGCCAGGTGCACAGCGAGCTCGCCCTGAGGCAGCTGCCTGTGTGTGTGTGTGTGGGATGGTTACCAGGGAGCAGTGTTTGCAAACAGTTGTGTCAGGTCAGGGAGTGGGGGAGTACGGCGCTTAGTGCCGAATGGCAGCCCTGGGTCTGTAGGAGCAGGTGGAATCTCTCATGTCGCAATCCCCCGGCAGGTCAGTGTCTCCCCCCAGCTCCGGCCTTTCCTGTCCTGTCTCCTCGTTGCCCTCTCTGTGCTCCGTGCGCTTCCCAGCCCTGGGGTCAGATCTGGGCCGGGGCAACCGCCATGGCTGGGATGGAGCTGGCCCTTCACCCCTGGGCCGTACTGCAGCTGCCCCCTGCTCTGCCAGGAGGTGTGAGATCGAGTGGGCACCTTCGCCGCTGCCCTGCGGACGACCCCACACCTGCGCATCTGCAGGGAGTGCCTAGCTGTGCAGGCCTCTCCGGGGTCCCTGAGGCCTCGCTGCCGGGATCTTCCTGACCTCAGGGCACAGGTTTGCAGAGGGAGCGACTTCCTGGCGCTCTGAAATGCACCACTGTGTCCGCGGCTGGAGGGTGTATTGGGGTGGCTTTCCACACCTCCTTGGAGGGACCCAATGGGGATTTTAAGGGCTGGTGGCCCTCCAACTCAGAGGCCAGGGTGCCGCCATGTGCCAGGACCCCCGGCGTGCCTGTTCAGTCACCAAAGCAACGTGCTTCCTGGCTTAGATCATCAGCTCCGTGAGGCCGTTTTGTTCCGGCTTTGTCCAGTGCCTAGCGCACTGGGGGCCTGCTCCGTGAGTGGGAGGCTTCCTCATCACTTCCTCGGTGGCTTTCTCTCTCTCTCTCTCTCTCTCTCTCTGCATGAGACCGGGGCAGGGCTGGGGACTGGGAGGACTCACTCTGCTCGCTCGTTCCCAGGTCGGAGAAGGATGCCTTGGAGACCACCCTCTTTGACATCCAGCAGCAGCTCGCTCAGCTGGACGCCCGGAAGGAGCAGCTGGAGGCCGACAGCCAGAACCTGCTCCTGGCCAAGGAGATGCTGCAGGGTAACCTGGGCCTGGCTGCCCCACCCCCATTTCCTTCCGTCCCCCATTGGCCGAGCTGCTGCTGGCACTCTGAGGCTGTCATGGAGTCCCCAGGCGATGCTCTGGAACTGCTCCCCACCAAGCCAGGCAGGACTCTGGGGAGCCTCCTCTCCCTCGGAGCAGACTGTCTGCAGGGCAAGAAGCTCACACGGCTTCACCTCCTGGGTCTCTCTTTAGAGCATTCAGCATCCTCTGCCCCTCCGTGTGCTTCCCACAGCGAGTCCGCCCAGGCGGGGTCCTGGGGAAGCCACAGGGTCCCGCACCCCCACTTTGCAGTCAGACGTGACTCTCAGCCAGCCGGTAAAGCAGGAGGTTTATTTGGACGACAGGAACACAGTCCAAGACAGGTCTTGCCGGTACAGACAACAGGACCCCCTTTAGTTAGGTCCATCTGGGGCCCCCAGGGAGGCCACAGCCCCGTTGGGAAGCCCAAGCCCCGTCGGGGCCCCTCTCCATTTCCCAGCCAGCTCCAAACTGAAACTCCCTCCAGCCTCTCACTCAGCCTCCCCCCCGGCTCCTCCCCCAGCCTTTGTCCAGTGTCCCGGAGCCGTCACCTGGCCTCCAACCCCCCTCCTGGGGTCTCAGGTTACATGCTCAGGTATCCTCCCTTCCCCAAGGCACATCCCAGCTCAACTCCCCTGCAACCTTCCCAGCTCAATACTCCCCACTCAGCATTCACATCACACAGCCAGAACATCCCCACATCGTCACAGCGGCCAACGGGGCTCTGGTGGCTGGATTGAGAGGGAGAAGGAGGCTGGTCCAGGGGGTAGGAGACAGGATTGGGTTGTCCCGAGTTCTAATCCTGATTCCGCTGGGCAGCTGGGGAGAATGACACACCCTCCCCTTTGTAACTGTGAGCTGTGTGGCTGGAAGCCCCTAGGTAGGGGCTGCGAGATGGTCCCTTCCATGCTGCCAAGCCTCCCAGACCTGGGGAAGGGCTGTAGTTAGCAGATCTCCCTTCACGCTGTAGATGTTGATCGGCTCCTCATTGCTCTATCCCCAGTGGAGCTGGCCAGCGTCCGCAAGCAGAGGGAGATGGACGTGACCCGGCTGGAGAGGGATAAGGAGCTGCTGGCTCAGAAGTTGGCTCAGACGGAACAGGAGACCCAGGTCACGCTGAGAAACAAGCAGGCGGCTCACGAGGAGGACGTCGATCGGCTCCAGAGGGAGAAGGTGCGGCACAGGGCTGGCCCCGCGTCTGACTCAGACCAGCGCCACGTTATGTACCCCAGCGGCTCAGCTGCGCTGGCTCGGTCCGTTAGGGGAAGGGATCCCAGGGAGTCCACAGCAACATCTCCTTGCCTTCTACGGTGCCGGCCCAGGGCCTTTGGGATTGACCCTGCAGCGGGAGTGCATGGATCTTTCCTGTGGGTTTCGGGGGAGAGGCAGTGAGTTTTCCTGAGCACGGGGCTGGAATCCAGGGATCCTGGTTCTGCCGCTGGCCCCCTCGGGCACATCCCGGAGCTGGGCCTGTTCCCCAGCTGTGAATGGGTGGATAACGCCTGCACTGCTGCAGGCTGGTTAGTTTATGTTTCTGACACACTCAGGAGCTGTCCCAGCGAGTGGCATTGAGCTGGCACCGCTAGGGAAGTGACTTGGGTGGGTCTCTGGATCTTTTACTGCATGAGTCACGTAACTCAGGACGATTGGGCAGTTACGGCGAGGGGCGGGCAGGGACTGGGGTAGCAGGAGGGGGCTCGGCGAGCGGAGGAGTGGTGGGGCGCTGCAGCTCATGCTTGAAGACATAGGCACCGACTCCGTGGGTGCTCCGGGGTTGGAGCACTCACGGGGAAAAATTGGGGGTGCTTAGCACCCACCGGCAGCTCCCTGCCCCCCCCCCCCAGCTCACCTCCACCTCTGCCTCCTCCCCTGGGCGCACCACGTTCCCGCTTTTTTCCCCCTGGCTCCCAGCGCTTGCGCCGCGAAACAGCTGATTTGCGCGGCACTGGGAGGGAGGAGGGGAACGCAGCACGCTTGGGGAAGAGGTGGGGCTGGGGCGGGGATCTGGGGAAGGGGTCCAGTAGGGGCAGGGAGGGGGCGGAGACTTTGGGGAAGGGGTTGGAATGAGGGCAGGGCAGGGGTGGGGAAAGGGTGGAGTCAGGGGGCGCCTATGCTTGAAGGGCATCAGCGGAGCTGAGGGGGCGCCCAAGGGTGGACTGGCAGTGGGGGCTGCGGGTCAGGACTGAGGGGCACCGGCAGAACTGGGAGGAGCCTCGGGCTAGAATAGCAGGGGGGCTGGGAGTCGGATTTAGGGGCTTCGGCAGAGCTGTCTGGGGGGGTGTTGAGCTTCCACAGACTCTGATGTGGCTGTTCCCGTGTCTAGCTGGTGGCCGTATAGTTCCTGGCACACGGATTCTGGAGCCACAGACGCTTGTACAAACTGGGGCCAGATCCCAGCTTAGCTCAGGTCCATATCGGTGGGGCTGCCCCAGTGGGTATGTACCTTAGTCCGTCCCATTGGCTTTCCTGGCTGGGGCGTGCTCGCTGGCCGCAGGTTCTGCGCTTGGGGAGCTGACTGGCGCTGCGGGTGCGAAACAGGCCCCGTGCGACTCACGCGGACGTCAGCCCGCTTTACCCCAGTGCAGCGCAGCTGTGCTGGGGGGTTGCACTGGAGCAGGAGAATAACCCCCGTGTGGTGAATGCCCAGTCCTGCTCCCAGCCAGCCCCCAGGAGGAATTTGCTTGTTTGTCCCTAGAGCAGAGCCCCGCCCCAGTCTTCTTAGACTCCTCCCGCCGGTGAAACAGGAGGTGGGCTCGGCGCAGCAAAGAGCTGCAGGACCCGGGGTGGGCCTAGGGCGACCAGGGGGCCGGGGTTGGGCCTGAACGCCCGGTCAAAAAGGAATCCTGACGGCGTCCAGCAGGGCTGGAAGCAGCCGGCATGTCTGGCTCCTAGCCTTAGGGGCTGCCGGGTGGGTCTGCGTGCTGCCCCGCCCTCAGGCACCCCCATCCCCCAATCCCTCCACGTCCCACCCCCCTGCACCCCATCCCCCATCCCTGCCTCCCTCCCCGTCCCACCCCCCCGCGCCCCATCCCCGGCCCTGCATCTCTCCACGTCCCACCCCCCCTGTGCCCCCATCCCCCGTCCCTGCCTCCCTCCCCGTCCCACCCCCCCGCGCCCCATCCCCCGTCCCTGCATCCCTCCCCCTCCCACCCCCCCGCGCCCCGTCCCTGCATCCCTCCACGTCCCCCCCGCACCCCCATCCCCTGTCCCTGCATCCCTCCCCCTCCCACCCCCCTGCACCCCATCCCGTCCCTGCCTCCCTCCCCGTCCTACCCCCTGCGCCCCATCCCCTGTCCCTGCATCCCTCCCCGTCCCACCCCCCTGCACCCCATCCCCCATCCCTGCATCCCTCCATATCCCCCCTGCGCCCCATCCCCTGTCCCTGCATCCCTCCCCCTCCCACCCCCCCGCGCCCCGTCCCTGCATCCCTCCACGTCCCCCCCCGCCCCCCCCTCCCCTGTCCCTGCATCCCTCCGCCGCCCCACCCCCTGCACCCCCTCCCGTCCCTGCATCCCTCCCCGTCCTACCCCCTGCGCCCCATCCCCTGTCCCTGCATCCCTCCCCCTCCCACCCCCCCGCGCCCCGTCCCTGCATCCCTCCACGTCCCCCCCGCACCCCCATCCCCCGTCCCTGCATCCCTCCCCCTCCCACCCCCCCGCGCCCCGTCCCTGCATCCCTCCACGTCCCCCCCGCACCCCCATCCCCTGTCCCTGCATCCCTCCCCGTCCCACCCCCCTGCACCCCATCCCCCGGCCCGGCAGCCCTCCCCGTCCCACCCCCCTGCACCCCATCCCGTCCCTGCATCCCTCCACGTCCCCCCCGCACCCCCATCCCCTGTCCCTGCATCCCTCCACGTCCCGCCCCGTCCCTGCCTCCCTCCACATCCCCCCCCCGCACCCCCATCCCCTGTCCCTGCCTCCCTCCCCGTCCTACCCCCTGCGCCCCATCCCCTGTCCCTGCATCTCTCCACGTCCCCCCCCGCATCCCATCCCCCGTCCCTGCCTCCCTCCCCGTCCCACCCCCCTGCGCCCCATCCCCCGTCCCTGCATCCCTCCCCATCCCCCCCCTACGCCCCATCCCTGCCTCCCTCCCTCCCCATCCCACCCCCCCGCGCCCCCATCCCTGCATCCCTCCCTCTCCCAGCTCTAGTGTCCTGTAACAAATAAAACCTGAATTTAGCGTAATACATCTGTCAAAACAGAAATACGCCTGTTTGGGCCTTGCAGTGAAAATGAGCACGTGAGAGAGGGTGGGGGAGAGCAAGCGACAAAGGGAGGGGGAATGGAGTGAGCAGGGGCGGGGCCTCAGGGAAGGGGCGGGGCAGTGGGCGGGGCAAGGGTGTTCAGTTTTCTGGCATTAGAAAGTTGGCCACCCTAGGTGGGGAAGGGGCCACTGAGCCTGCCTTCCCTCCGCGGTCTAGGGAGGAGTTAGCAGGGGTTTGGGCATCAACTAAACTGGGCAATTGGGTTTGCTGCTTAGTTTCCTTGGGACCCACAGCTCTGAAGGGACAGGCCTCCAGCCCTGGAACTCGCCCTCCGCTGCGTCCGTATTAGGGCTCCTGTGCGCCTCCCTGGACTCCCGCCTCCGCGTGAACCTTTAGCCCATGTGCAGCTCTGCTGCCCCCTCCGGTAACGGGGATGGGCTTGCGCCCAAGCCGCGGCTCTGGAGCCTTCACCTAGAGCTCTGGCGTCTGCTGCTTGGTCCGTGCAGGAGGCGGTGCGCCTGGAGTTGGAGTCGGGGCGGGAGGAGCTGCTGCACCGGCTGGGCCACGAGCGGGAGGAGCTGCTGGCCCGCTACGAGGCGGAGAAGGAGGAGCTGAGCGAGGAGATCACCGCGCTGCAGCAGGAGCGGGACGAGAGCCTCCTGCAGGCGGAGAACGAGAAGCAGCAGGTAGGGGAGGTGCGGGGGGGATTGGCACTGCTGCCGGCCCCGGCCTGGGGGAGGCTCCCATTAACCCCAGCTGAGAGCTGGGGCCAGATCCTGGCAGGCGCTCAGCACTCGGAGCCGCAGCAGCCGGCGTGCGGTGGAACGGGGCCGAGAGCAGGGCCTGGCCAGCCCCACACCAGACCCGCTGCGGCTCCCACCCACTCCCCAGCATCCCAGGGCTCTAGCCCCCACTGCCTTTATCCCCACTTGGCTTTAATGCTGTTCCAGGGATCTCCCTGCCCCCCGAGTTTACCCCCTGGATCTCGCCCCTGTCACACCAGCACCACGTGCCCTCTGAACGTCTCTCCCGGCTACGCAGGCACTGTCCCTCAAGGAGTCGGAGAAGACCCTCCTGTCGGAGAAGCTGACCAGCGCCCAGCACAGCCTCGCCAGCGTGACCGTGGAGATGGAGCGGCAGAAGCGAGAGGCCATGAGCCGGCAGGAGCAGGACCGGGTTGGTGTGGGTGCTGTGCGGGCAGCGGGAGGGTGTGAGGTGTCGCTGCTGGTGGTTAGCACTTTCACCACGGTGTTTGCGGAGGGGGGGTGATGATTTCTGCGGCTGCGGCAGAACCGAAGCATAACTCGGGAAGCAAACACCACCACCATCTCGCTCCGAGGCAGCGCTTTCCATCTGTCAAACGCAGAACACTTGGCAAAGCAGCATTAGCTCTATGTTACACATGGGGAAACTGAGGCACAGAGAGACATGACTTTCCCAAGGTCACTGGGCAGGCCGGTGGTAGAGCTGAGAATAGAACCCAGGTCTTCTCAGTCCCAGGACAGTGCTCTATCTGCTAGGCAACACTGCTTCTTGTTGCCCTACACATCTCCATAGATGCTTAATCAGTATCTGCAGAACCTGTTTCCGGTCCTCTGCTGAGACACTTCAAACCTGAATTGCAGCCATGCCAGTGAACCTAACTCCCGGCCTGCAGCCATCCTGCATGCAGCAATGCCAGTGCACCCGAACTCCTGGCTTGCAGCCATCCTGCATGCAGCAATGCCAGCGCACCCTGACTCCCGGCCTGCAGCCATCTCCCATGCAGCAATGCCAGTGCAACCTAACTCCCGGCCTGCAGCTACCCCCCAAGCAGCAATGCCAGTGCACCCTAACTCCCGGCCTGCAGCCACCCCCCATGCAGCAATGCCAGTGCACCCTAACTCCCGGCCTGCAGCCACCCCCCATGCAGCAATTCCAGCGCACCCTAACTCCCGGCCTGCAGCCACCCCCCAAGCAGCAATGCCAGTGCACCCTAACTCCCGGCCTGCAGCCACCCCCCATGCAGCAATTCCAGCGCACCCTAACTCCCGGCCTGCAGCCAACCCCCATGCAGCAATGCCAGTGCACCCTAACTCCCGGCCTGCAGCCACCCCCCATGCAGCAATGCCAGTGCACCCTAACTCCCGGCCTGCAGCCACCCCCCAAGCAGCAATGCCAGTGCACCCTAACTCCCGGCCTGCAGCCACCCCCCCATGCAGCAATGCCAGCGCACCCTAACTCCCGGCCTGCAGCCACCCCCCATGCAGCAACGCCAGTGCAGCTTTCTCCTGGCCTGCAGCCCCCTCTTTTGCTCCTCTCCTGTCTCCCCAGTGTCCCCTCCCACAGCCCTGCCCATGCACCTCACTCCTGATGTGCAGGTCACATCCCAGCCTAGCCCTGGGCGGAGACTAGCCCCAGCGCAGGGTTACACCTCGCCTACGCAATAAGCTCAGTCACCACGAAGGGTCAGGTGGAGCCCAGTGACGCAGGAGGGGTAGGGAGCTAGATGCCCGTCTCCCCTCCTGGAGCACTGAAGAGAAGCTGATCCCTGTTCGCGGCGAATGCCCCCTCCCTGTACCTGGCGGCTGTGTAATGCATGATACGGGCTACCGCTGATTAGCAGATCCTTGGCAGCCGAGTGACCCCAGCGAGGGGGGAGCTGGGGCAGGCCAGTAAGGGCTGGGCCGTTCTTTGCCTGCAGAGCACCGTCAATGCCCTGACCTCGGAGCTGAAGAGCTTGCAGGTGCAGTTGGAAGAAACCGTCGCAGCCCACGAGCGGGAGGCCCGGGGGCTGCAGGAGCAGGTCAAGGAGCTGGCCAGGCAGCGGGAATGCACCCTCCGCGAGGTGAGTGCCGGCGTGGGGAGGGGGATAGAGGGCTGGGCCCCACCGCCACCCTCCCCCTTCCAGTCAGGGATGGAAGCAGGGGCAGGAGAGCGTCACGGGGGGCGGAAGTGGAGCCAGGAGCTTGCATAAAATGGGGCAGCGTCCCCTGCGCATGGAGGTGCAGCCCAGAGACTACGAATCCCAGCATGCAGTGCGGTTGGGCCCCTTGAATCTGTCCCACAATGGGTCTTATTCAGTGGGGCTTGACAGTGTAGCACTGCAGATAGCAGGTGGGGCTGCACCTCCCCTCTACATGGGAGTGGGGGCTTGGAGATCGTGCAGGGATCTGAGGGCGCCCGCTCCCGTCCTCGGCCTCGCAGGTGGAGGAGCTGAAGACCCAGCTGCGCATGGTGGAGGATGCCCGGGACGGCATCCGGCGGGACGTGCTCGAGGCCCACCGGAAGGTGCGGGAGAGCCAGGAGGGCCAGGAGATCCAGAGGAAGGACATCCTGGACCTGCGGCGCAGCCTGAGCGACGAGGCCAAGGAGAAGGAGGCCCTGCAGAGATCCAACCAGGAGCTGCGGGCTGCCGTCAAGCGAGCGGAGAGCGACCGCATCAGGTGTGTGTGCGGGCAGCCGGCGGCCACCATTGTGGGGGGAGCGGGGGGAGTGGGTTACGTCACTGCGTCCCCCTGGGATCTGACGCCGCCTTGATCCCCAGCTTGAAGCGGGCCAACGAGGAGAAGGAGCAGAAGCTGGCCATCCTGGAGGAGGCGCGGGCGGCCGTGGGCAAGGAAGCCGCCGACCTGCGGAGCAGCCTGCAGGAGGTGGAGCGATCGCGGCTGGAGGCCCGCAGGGAGCTGCAGGAGCTGAGGCGACAGGTGTGTGGGTGTGGTGGGGGGTGGGGGGGGTGGCTAGGAGGAGCAGGCTCTGCAGTAATAGGAAACTGGCCCTGCACCTTCCCCAAGTGCTCAGGGCCTGGCCTCTGTGCGGGCGAAGCAGCCTGGGGGCAGGGCCCTGCTCCTCGGATGAGCCTGTTTTCCCTGATGCGGTGCCCGAGTTACCCCTGGCTGTGACCCCTGTCCCATACTGGGGCTGCTGCCCCCGCGGCTGGGGGCTCGAACTCCTCCCGCGGCTGGGAATCAAACCCCAGAGGAAAGATGCCCTGCAGGCCCCTCGGAGGAGGAGCTGATGGGAGCTGGATGCTCCTCTGTGCTCCTGGTGAGGGCTGGGACGGGGCAGGCCCATGGTGCCGGATCCCCAGGGTTGTCTGAGGTTGAGCGGCTCCGAGGTGCCGCGGGGGGAGGCGAAGCAGGGCTTCGAGCGAGGGGCTAGCGAGGTCGGGGAAGGGGGGAGGCTCTGTCCCCGAGCCCACGCTGACGACTCGCGGTTGGAAGGGCAGGCGGGCGTGGGCCTCTCAGGGGCCATGCAACCCGCACGGTTGGAGTAGCAGAGTCGGGGCAACGGGGCCAAGCATCAGTAGTTCAGGAGGGGCCGTGGGTGTGTAGGACCCTGCCTCGCCGGCCCTGGGGTGAGCTGCCGTTCCCCTCGCTGGCCTGGAACAGCCTCGGTGCCTCTCTGTTGCGCTGCGCCTCCCCTGTCCACGGGGCGCAGTCACGTGCTTCCCCCGCCCCCCTTCCGGTGCCCCCAGATCAAGATGCTGGACAGCGAGAACACCAAGAAGAACAAGGAGGTGGCCGAGCTGCAGGCCCGGGTGGCGCTGGACGAGCAGCGGGAGGAGGAGAGCCGGCGGGAATCCTTCGGCCTCAAGCAGAAGATCGTGGAGAGCGAAGCCAGCAGGGAGTCTGCCAGGAAGGAGGTGAGCGTGGGGCTCCTCCTGCCTCCACCCAGGAGTTCTCTCCTGGTCATTCCTATTAGCCACCCAGCTCTTGCTCATCACAATGCTGCCGCCAGGGACCGGTCATGGTGTGTCCTGCCCACATGGCCCGGGCGTGTGGAGCAGATGCATCCCTCCAGGGCAACTTGAACGAGGCTCATGGAGGTTAAGGCCAGAAAGGGCCATTACAGCGCTGTAGTCTGACGCCCTGTGTAACCCAGGCCAGAGAACCTCCCCAGTAATTCCTGCCTCCAGAACTTCTGGCTGAGCTCAAGCTGACCGAGAGATCACACGCTTCCTCCTTGGTCGTCTTTGCCTGTCCCACCTGGCATGATAAAATGGAGGAGAGTGGCCCGTAGGGGTGGAGACCATGTCCTCCTGGAGTAGCCACATGGCCAGGAGGACGTGGCTTTTGCGCGGAGGTGGCTGTGCCACGCTCGGTCCCGTGCGCTCGCGCTGGGCTGACTCTGCCAACCCAGAATGCCTTTCAGCCCTCGCTCTTGCCTCCCCAGCTCCACAACCTGCAGCGGAAGCTGTCGGAGCAGGAGGGTGAGTTCCGGGTGCGGGAGAAGGACCTCCTGGGCAGCCTGGAGGAGGCCCGCGGCAATGAGAAGAAGCTGCTGGACAACGCCCGCAACCTGGAGATCAAGTTGGAGAACGCGCAGGCCGAGGCGGCGGAGCTGAGCCTCCGGCTGAGCGCCGCCGAGGGCCGCGCCCACGGCCTGGAGGCCGAGCTGGCTCGAGTGGAGGGTTTGAAGCGGGACGTGGAGTTCAAGCTGGGGAGCCTGCATTCCGCCCTGAGGCGCACCATGGGCATCAGCCGGGGCGGCCGGGCCCCCAGCCCAGCCATCAGGGGGCGTAGCGGCTCCCCCAAAAGATTCTTCTCCCCTGCCAAAGGTAATGGGTCAGGAGAGCCCTCGGACGCAGCCCTGGGGAGGTGCCTTTCTCTCCTCCCCACACCTTGAGGGCTTTGCTGTCTTCAGTGCCCCGCAGTGTGGGAGTGGCATCTAGTGGGCTGGAGCCAGGACTCCTGGGTCCTGTTCCTGGCCGTCCCACTGCCCTGCCATGGGGCCTTAGTCAAGTCACTGCCCTTGCCTGTTTCCCCATCTTTGCAATGGGGATAGTGCCCTAGTGCGGTTGGGAGGATCAATCCCTGGGGCTTGCAGAGTGCTTGGGGGTGCCCAGGTGGAAGGGCCTGGAGGAGGGTGGGGTAGAACTGAATGGCTGGCTGGGATTCCCTCCAGACCCTGGCTGCGCTGCTCTTCACGCCTGTCCGGTGGCTTCTCCCTCAGCTCCTCCCTGTTCGCTGCCTTGAGCCCTTCAGGGTGGGGTGGGGGGCCCTTTGCGGCCCTGCTGTACCGGAGAGGGTCTTCTCTGGCCAGGCTGCTGCTCCTCTTCCTGCCAGTAGGTGTCCCCCTTCTCCTTGTGGGATCAGAGCCGGGGACTAGGAAAACCCTAATGGGTTTGGCGCCGGATTCCCCATTGTTCCCTGCCTGATGATTCCCCACGGGGCTAACTCCCGCTCTGCGGCGAGCCCAGCCGGGGCCCACCATCTCTCCCCTGTGCCCGTCTCCCCCAGGTGACAACACGTACAGCACCACGGACGGGCGCGGCAGCCCCACCCCACGGGCGGGCAGCCCCGAGCGCAGCCCCAGCTCGCGCCCCCTGTCTCCGGAGCGTGCCCTCTCGCCCAGCCGCAGCGAGCAGCTGGTGGCGGATATCGACCCTGACGTGGTGCGGGCCGCCCTCCGGGACTTCCTGCAGGAGCTGCGGGAGACCCAGCGCGAGCGGGTACCGCTGTGGGGAGGACGGGGTTAACTTCTGCCCACGCTGCTCCGCCCGAAGCGCGAGCGGCCTGGTGGGTCTCCCGACTGCTGATCGCCCCCTCCTGTCTCGCCCTCCCCTCCGAATCCAGGATGACCTGCGGGCCCAGCTGGGCAGCCGGACCCGCCAGCTGGCCGAGATGGAGTCCGAGCAGGACAGCGCCAGCACCCGAGTGCAGCAGCTGCAGAAGCTCATGGCTGAAAGCGAGGAAGGTGAGGGCTGTGCGTGGGGGCATGTGCCCAGCGTAATAATGAGTGCCCTTGGCAATGCTTGGCCCATCTCTAGGTGTGCAGGTGGATCCATTTTGCCTCACGACCCCTTACCCTAGGTTAGTCTTAATAGCCCCATATTCAAGAGGGGGAAACTGAGGCACAGAGCGGGGAAATGACTTGCCCCAGGCCTGTGGCAAAGTGAGGGCCCCGCTCTTCGAAGCCCCTACTTGCACTGGGTCTTCATGGTAATTTACGTGCTGCTACCAGTGGTGCTCCAGGCTTTTTAATTTTTTGCAGTGGTACCTTTTGTTTGTAAACTCGGTGCTTTAATGCCCCGATACCAGTGGGCTGGGCTACCGTGCAGAGGTTATACACATCTGGCAGGCTTGGTCCATTGCAACATGCAGCAGACCCTAGCTCATCTCTCTTGCTGGCAATGCAAGGACAGCCCCAGAGAACAAGGACTGCATGGTAGGGGGCGGTTGTTAGTGAGTCTCCAGGCCAGGGCTTGTGAGATTTTCACGGAGTCCCCTCCCAGCCAAGCCTGCGTGTGCCGTCTCTCCCGTGCCGCTGCACTGTGTCCCCGTGGCGTCTGCATCAAGCACTAGATTGTTGTGCATCGCTGCTTTGTGCTGTTTTAAACAGCTCGTTACCTTCCCCCCCCCCCAGAGGTGGCTGCATTTCAGTGGTGGGTGAAAGGATCCCTGTATACCGTTTTGGGGATCACTTTGCATGAAAGGAACACTAGGAAATACCAGCCTTTGGCTTGAACCACTAGCGCCCAGCAGAGCCTGGGCATCGCTCGGTATGGCTGCCCCCTGCCGACGCTTGCGACCGGAGGTTTAACCCTTAACTGCGGATTTCCAGACACTTGGGGTTTGGTGTCTCGGATCTGGCGTTCTGCATATGGCTGGGCTGCTCCCCCCCCCCCCCCCCAAGGGACAATCCATTTTCCTCCTTTCTCTAAGTTCATCAGCTAGGAAAGCTCAGAAGACGGCGATCTCTGCCCAGGCTCCAGAGCCCTGTTCCTACAGCGCAGCATTTCAGGGATGCTTGGTTATTCCCTGCCCTCTCCCCTTTCGTGGGTGTCATGCTTTCCCCGTCCCCGGGTCTGTGCCCGTCAAACCTTGCCTCTGAGGTTCACTGGGAAGGGGTCGTTTTTAAATCCAGCTGTACAGATCGCGTCATTCTCAAGCTTTATTTTAGCATTGAAATGAATTCCCTGGTTGAGGGGGAAGCACAAGGCGAGGCTAAAACTTTTTTACGTGGGGCTTCGAAACCACTTGATCCTTCTTATTGTTACATGTAGCGACTAGAGGACTCGGCTGAGATCAGGGCCCCATCACGCTAGGAGCTGTGCAGAGATAGTGGGACTCAGCCCTTACCCCAAAGGGCTTCCAGTCTAAATAGCCCAGGCAAAGAGCTGGGGGCAGACGATCAGTATTATCATCTCCCCGGGGATGAGAGGAGCAAGACACATTGTGTCACTGTCACAAATCCACAGGATCTGGGCTGCACCCCGGCTTTTGTCTCTCGGAGGCCCCCCTCCCGTGTGCCGGAGCCCGTCACCGCCTCCTAGACTGAGCTACGGGGCTCCAGCCCTCCTGCTTCACGCCGTGAGCTGTGCTCAGCGAGTCCCACTGACTCGTGGGAGGGCCGCGTGCGCTCTTTGGGGACGAATGCACCCCAGCCAGTCTTTGCAGTGGATCAGCCGGCTGGAACGCAGCCTTAGGTTAGCACAGAGGATAAAGGGTAAAGCATTGTCCCTTCTGGTCAAGTCGCAGTTCACCAGCCAAGCTGTAGTGAGCTCCATGGTCAGGCTCTGTCTCTCCCTGACTTAGTCGCTTCCCTGGTCCGAGAGCTCCCAGCCCCTTCCAGAAATCAGCTCTTGATTCTCTCCCGGTCACGGCTCGGTCTCCAGGCAGGCCCGTGCTGGCCGGAGTGTCCAGCCTACTGAGTGTCGATTCACGAGTCACTGGTGCTTGCGTTGTCTCTCTGGACCCATTGTTGATCTGGGTCAGTTTCAGGCAGCTCCTTAACGACTCTATTCATCCCATCCAGACGGGGGAGGTGAAGCACACCTGACTCTTAGGGCTGGTTTATAAGTGGGAACTAACACTGGCATAGCCACATCTCTCAGGGTGTGAAAAATCCACACCCCTAAGAACCATAGCGAAGAACATAAGAACGGCCATGCTGGGTCAGACCAAGGGTCCATCTAGCCCCGTATCCTGTCTACCGACAGTGGCCAATGCCAGGTGTCCCAGAGGGAATGAACCTAACAGGCAATGATCAACTGATCTCTCTCCTGCCATCCATCTCCACCCTCTGACAAACAGAGGCTAGGGACCCCATTCCTTACCCATCCTGGCTAATAGCCATTAATGGACTTAACCTCCATGAATTTATCTAGTTCTTTTTTGTACCCTGTTAGTCTTGCCCTTCACAACATCCTGTGGCAAAGAGTTCCACTGGTTGACGGTGTGTTGTCAGCCTAACCCTTGGTGTAGACAGTGCTAGGTGGACAGAAGAATTTTTCCATTGACCTAGGTACTGCCTCTTGGGGAGGTGGATTACCCCATTGCACTTAAGTCTGCACTTAAAAGGCTGCATCGGTGCAGTTGCGTCACTGCTGCATCGTTAATCCACCTCTGCGAGAGGCGGGGAAGCTCTCCCGCCGACATAGCGCTGTCTGCCCCAGCGCATGGCTTGGAATTACTACCTCACTCAAGGGTGTGGATTTTCCACCCCCTGAGCAACATACCAAAGTAATTCTGCAGTGCAGACCTGCCGAAGCAGAAGCGATACAGTGGAGCAGCAGCAGTGGTTTAAGTGTAGACATACCCGTAGTCTGCCTTGAGAGCAGACATCATCCTTCCCCCCCACTCGGTAACAATGGAAAGTATAGGGAGAAACTGAGGCACACGTAGGAAGAATCCCATGCACTGCTACAGACTCGGGACCGAGCAGCTAGGCAGCAGTGCTGCAGAAAAGGACCTAGGGGTTACAGTGGACGAGAAGCTGGATATGAGTCAACAGTGTGCCCTTGTTGCCAAGAAGGCTAGCGGCATTTTGGGCTGTATAAGTTGGGGCATTGCCAGCAGATCGAGGGACGTGATCATTCCCCTCTACTCAGCACTGGTGAGGCCTCGTCTGGAGTATGTGTCCAGTTTTAGGCCCCACACTACAAGAAGGATGTGGAAAAATTGGAAAGAGTCCAGCGAAGGGCAATAAAAATGATTAGGGGGCTGGAGCACATGACTTATGAGGAGAGGCTGAGGGAACTGGGATTGTTTAGTCTGCAGAAGAGAAGAATGAGGGGGGATTTGATAGCTGCTTTCAGCTACCTGAAAGGGGGTTCCAAAGAGGATGGATCTAGACTGTTCTCAGTGGTACCAGATGACAGAACAAGGAGCAATGGTCTCAAGTTGCAGTGGGGAAGGTTTAGGTTGGATATTAGGAAAAACTTTTTCACTAGGAGGGTGGTGAAGCACTGGAATGGGTTACATGGGGAGGTGGTGGAATCTCCTTCCTTAGAGGTTTTTAAGGTCCGGCTTGACAAAGCCCTGGCTGGGATGATTTAGTTGGGAATTGGTCCTGCTTTGAGCAGGGAGTTGGACTAGATACCTCCTGAGGTCCCTTCCTACCCTGAGATTCTATGATTCATAAAAATATTATGAAAAATTCCCACTTTGTCCGGCTTTGGGCTGGGAACTGAACCCACATCTCCTGGATCCCAGCCCAGTGCTGTGAGACGTGGCCCAGGCCGTGTGAAGAAGTTGGCTATTGCCTGGTTTATACGTTGAGACTCCAAAAGGCAGCCCCCTCGCAGGTGCTGAAGATGACCCCTTCAGGGACAAGTGTTTGTTCAAGCTGCATAGTAAAACTTCGCTCTGAAAGTGAGCGCGTCACATCTCCATTGGTAACGGATTTTTCTCTCCCTGGGGTAGGCAAGCACTAGCCTCATTTTACAGCTGGGGAAACTGAGTCTCAGAGGGTTTAAAGAACTGGCCCAAGGTCTTGCAGTGCATCAGTGTCAAAGCCAGGATTAGAACCCAGGCCCCTGTGCCTCCTATTTGCCGCTGGCTTCTGGTGCACAGTGCCCGCATGCCCCCTCACTGGCCCTGCGCCCGCGTTCTCTGCCCCAGGGAGGCGCAGCGCGGATGGCAAGCTGAGCAGCGCCCAGACCGCCCTCCTGCTGCAGGAGGAGACCCTCCGCCGCACCGAGCGGGAGCGCAAGGCATTGATGGACAAGGTGACGGCGCTGGAGCGGAGCCTGCAGGCGGCAGACAGCGACCGGCGAACCACCCAGGTACATGGGGCCGGGGGCAGGTTTGAACGGCTCAGGGATAGGAATGGACCCCGAAGGCAAATCCGTAGAGAGGGTAAATGAGGACACCAGGGGAACAAGGCCTTTCAGACGGGTTGAAGTGAGCCCTGTGTGCGCTCGTTGGTCGGAATTGGTCAGGGCCATTCGGGGCCCCCGGGGGTTACAATGAGTGTTTAGGGGTAGGATCTCCCTTTGGCTAAGGCAGCTCTAGGTTTCTCCCCTCGGGAAGCAGTGGCCCATCCATAGGCTGGGCCTCTCTTCTGGCTGCAATGGGCACTGAATACCAGCCTGATCCACCCACCCCCGGAGTGGGTGCTTAGAGATTCACCATTGTTCACCCTGGGTGGGCAGGAAGCTGGGTTTTCCCAACTCAGTCTCCCGGGCGGGTGGCGAACGCCCTGTGCGACAGCCTGGGATGCCCTCCCTGCAGGGCCCCTGTTGGGATCACCTCTAGGAGACAGTATCTCCATTGGGCCGTTGCTCCGCACAAGTGAGCTGGCAGAAAAACACTCCTCAAGGCTGCCGCTGTGCATGGAAAGGCGGGAAGTGGGGGCTGCTAGGAGCCATGATGGGGGCACCCCTCTGACGGGATGGTTTGCGTGGTCTGTGTGAGCCTCCGCGCCTGCCCTGCACCCCTCTTGCCAGCCGGGGTGGTGGGTATCTATTGAAAATTAGAATGTCACCCAGCCCCAGCGGCGGCCGCTTGCGTCCTAGGGTCGTTCTGTGCTCAGAATATCGAGTAGGAGCCAGTCCTGCACTCTCCAGCAGGCTGGGGGAAAGGGCTACGCTACAATCTTAAGTCGACCCGTGTAATGACTGCGGTGGCTGATGGCCACACTGTCGGTGGTGCACGTCCTCACCGGAGCGCTTCCCCCACCGAAGAGGGGCAGTGTGGGGAGCCCATGCAGCTCCCTGCCGGGAGCCCAGCTGCCCCCTGGACTTCTCACCAGCTGGGAGCGGGAGAAAGCTGCCCGGGGCCTCTTGCCTCCAGTGGGGAGATCCCGGCCTGGAGTCCAGGTGACTGCCGTTCCCCCGGTGGGGAGCCAAGAGCCGGGGGGCGGGGGGGCGCGGCTGGAGTGTGGACACTGGTAAGCTGCTTCGTGTAGACCAGGCCTTAGGCTTGACGGGGCTGGGGCGCCCCCCCCTCCCTGCGAGCTTGGTGTGGGACAGAGTGGGGCTCGAGGTTCAGATCCACGCAGAAGTGGCTTCATTTTACTTGCTAATGTGACCGGGATCTGCCTGCCTGACGTCTGATTTACCTTCCCGTAGCACCCATGAAGATCAGGGCCCCATTGCACTGTGCATGTGTGTATGTACATAGGAACTCACACACACGGACTCTCACATACATGGACATGGGCACATGTGTACACGCACATGGACACAGGCACGGACACACACGTGGACACACACCGACATGGACACGCTGACACACCGACATGGACATGGACACACACCTGTGTACACTCAGACACGGACACACACACATGGACACTCGCACTCACACACACTCCTTGTCCCCAAATCTCTTGCAGGCAGAATAGACCAGACAGACATAGGGGGAGAAGGGACGTGACTTGACCGAGATCCCCCGGCAGGCTAGTGGCAGAGCTGGGACCAGACCTATGTTTTCCGAGTCCCAGTCCGGTACCCTGTCCCCTAGACAAAGCTGCCTGCCCCTGATCTGTCAGGCTGTGGGCTCCATGCCCACTGCAAGCCTCTCAGAGGCACTGGGGAAGAGATGCAGCGGGGTATTGGATCTGCTGAGCTGCACCGGGCAACAGGCAGGGCACGAGGGGTGAGACTCCTCCAGTATCTCCCTGCCCCCAGGCTGGCACTGGAGCTAAATCTAGGGGGCTGCTCCATCCTATGCCTGCAGTGGGCGTGCGCCTTGTGGGGCTGGCTCTTGGCAGCGTGCAGGCCGCTCTGCCTGGTGGAACTCTTTGCTCAGGGTCCCGGGGGGAGCCCTGTGTCTGGGCTGTGTGTATTATGTCTGCCGGGCTCGGAGGCCAGCCAGCCCTTTGGATTAAGGAACAAAGCTGGGAGGCTGCCAGTCTGGCAGGGCCTGGGTCTGCCGGCTCAGATGGAGGCCAAAGACTGCGGTCTGCTGAGCGTGCAGCTTGGGAGCGGGCTGCGAAGGGGAGGGGCCGTCTTTCTTGCAGGGGTCTCTGCCACTAGCCGCGCTCTCCCCCATGCTCTGCGAACCCCAGGGCAGGGCCAGACCCCAGGACGGGGGAGGGCGCTAGCCACATCCGCTCTCCCTGCATTCTACTCTTGCTGCATCTTTGTCTCTTAGGAGAACTTCCCGCGCCTGGGGATTCAAAGGGGGGAGGGCTGTGGGCACCCCTTGAGGCGAAGGCCAGGCAGATGGGTACCACCGAGAGCCTCGCTCTCAAGGGTAGGGCTGGCAGTGCCCTGCTCAGTGCAGAGCGAGGGGCCTTCCTCTGCTGGGGTCCGGCTGCCGAGCTCATTTTTTGGTGTGTTAATTTCTTCTACATGTTTCCTCTCTGGTCCGCGAGGGGGGATTGATTTGTGCCTTTAAAGCTGAGTTAGGGCTGGACATGTGGTCTGGGGAGACTACAGCGCCCAGCATGCAATGCGGCTTGCTCTGGCCAGCCTTGTTGCAGTGCATGCTGGGTCCTGTGTTGTCTACCACCCCCCCATGCACCCTGCTCTGGAGCATGGAATTAACCCCTGCCTGACCAGCCTGACCCTGGAGCCCAAGGACAGAGGGTTGCTGTGATCTCAGCTCTGGGGAGCTCTGAGCTGACTCTGGGGAGGAGGCCGGCGGATTGGTGGCCCACACGCACGCTGGCGGCGGTGCTGTGGCTGAGGCACTGCTCTCCTGGGGACAGAGAGGAGTCTGTCTGCTGCATCGCTTCCCCGTCGTGGCCTCTGGCGCAAGGGGGACTGTCGCCTGGCGAGGAGGCCGGGCAGCAGAGCAGAGGGTTCTCCCAGGCTTGGCGCTGGCTACTGCTGTTTATTATTTGTATTGTGGTGGAACCTAGGAGCCCCCGTCCCGGACCAGGACTCTCTTGTGCAAGGTGCTGCGCAAACACAGAACAACATGATAGTATCCCTGCCCCAAAGAGCTTAGTTCCTAGGGCCCCCCCCATCCCTTGAGAGCCCTTTGGCCCTAGGCTGCTGCGTCTTCCAGGCTTTGGCCTCACAAAGGCCAGTGCTGAGCCCTGGCCGCTCATCGCAGATTCCTGCTGGCCCCTGCAATGCCGAGAGCTGACCTGCCGGGGCTGTGGCTGCCAGCCCCCCTCAGCCCTGGCTTGCAGCACCCGGCTCTCTCCTCTCCCCTCCATGCTAGCAGGGGAAGCCAGCCCCACTGCGGTTCATTAGCCTCTGCTCCCCGCCCTCCGCCGGGATGTGGGGTGACGGCGGGATGTGGGAGCCCACAGACTCTCTGGCCGAGCGTTGAGCAGCAGCTGAGCCAAGCCAGGGCTTCCTGTGTGGCGCTGGAGCTGTACTGAATTCCTGCCTTATTGTAACCAGCCTCCTGCATGCCTGGAATGGGAGCGGAGGGGGGGAAGGAAGGGATGCCTGGAGGCGGAAGGGGGCCCAGCTGGGCTCGCTATGAGCCCTGCAGTCTCTGCAGATGGAGACTGAGGGGCATCAGCTGAGCTGCAGGGGGGCAGGCTGGTATCGCAGGGGATGCTGGAGGGTGGCACTGAGGGGTGTCAGCCGAGCTGGGGGCGGAGGTGCTGGAGGGTGGCACTGAGGGGCGTCAGCCGAGCTGGGGGGGGCCCAGGCTGGTATCGCAGGGGATGCTGCAGGGTGGCACTGAGGGGCGTCAGCCGAGCTGGGGGCGGAGGTGCTGGAGGGCGGCCCTGAGGGGCGTCAGCCGAGCTGGGGGCGGAGGTGCTGGAGGGTGGCACTGAGGGGTGTCAGCCGAGCTGGGGGCGGAGGTGCTGGAGGGTGGCACTGAGGGGCGTCAGCCGAGCTGGGGGGGGCCCAGGCTGGTATCGCAGGGGATGCTGCAGGGTGGCACTGAGGGGCGTCAGTCGAGCTGGGGGCGGAGGTGCTGGAGGGTGGCACTGAGGGGCGTTAGCCGAGCTGGGGGCGGAGGTGCTGGAGGGCGGCACTGAGGGGCATCAGCCCAGCTGGGGGCGGAGGTGCTGGAGGGTGGCACTGAGGGGTGTCAGCCGAGCTGGGACTGGACTCTCAGGGGTGGTGCAGGCGAGACTGGAGGTACGTCAGTAGAGCTGTGTAGGGACCCTCGGGCTGGACTAGCAAGGGGGCTGCAGATCATACTGCCGGATGTTAGTGGGGCTGGGTGTGGAAGTTGAGGCAGAGCCTGCTCTGGACTCCGGCCAGGCCATTCATCTCCCACGAGCCCTGAACTTAGCCTGTCAGGTGCCAGAGCCAGATGAGCCCTTAGCCTGGGGAGAGGGGAGGCAGCTGGTGACTCTTCTCCCCGCTCTCCCGGGCCCCAGGAGAAGATCAGCAAGATGAAAGCCAACGAGGCCAAGCTGGAGACCGACAAGCGGCGCCTGAAGGAGATCCTGGACGCCTCGGAGAGCCGCTGCACCAAGCTGGAGCTGCTGCGGCGCTCGCTGGAGGGGGAGCTGCAGAGGGTGAAGCTGGTGCTGAGTGACCGTGAGATGGAGATCCAGGTGCTGCAGGACCGCGGTGACACGCTGCAGAGACAGGTAGCGCCGCCGTTGCTGCTGAGCCGGGCCTGTGCCCCGTGGCAGACCGAGGCCGTGGCAGCCCCTTGGCACCGGCTGCGCCCGCTCCTCCTGTAGGGTCTGTGCGCGCCAGCCGTTGGAGGGGAAGGAGCCGTGATGAGGCACAAAGGCCCACGCTGCTGACGGGCTGCCCAGCTCCCAGCACAGCCGGGCTGCGTGGCGCCCGGGCAGTGCCCCTGCGTGGCGTAGAGTGGTGCTCTGTGCCAACTCTGCCTGCCCCAGTGTGGGGAGCAGGGAGTGACGTGGCTAGTGGGTCTGTGACTTTGTAGCCCTGGGGGTCACTGGGGGTGCAGTGGGTGAGTGAGCACCATGGTCCAGGCCCTAAGCCGCTGCTCCCTACCCGTGAGCTGGGGTGTGGATTCGATCACCGCTCCGTTTTTATCCTGAGTGGGTGTGGCCTGCTGACTAGGGGCGTGGCCTAGCACACTGGACTAGTCAGCCATGCAGGCTGCTCCTCTCCGAAGGATTCCTGATGGCAGGGCGGTTTGTGTAACGCCCGCGGGGCTGGCACCCCTCCAGCCGTCCCGGTGCGGCCCCTGCCACTAAGGGCAGGGCTTTGACCGCGGAGCCTTTGTGAACATCGGGTAGTAACGCGGGAGATGCAGCCGCTGGCTCATTGCTGGACTGCGCCGATCCCACCGCAGGTCACTGACAGCGAGACGAAGGCCAACGCCCTGCAGCTCTCCGTGGAGCGACTGCACCTCACCCTGGCCAAGGCCGAGGAAGGCGAGAGCGCCCTGAAGGACAAGGTGCAGGGCCTGGCCCTGTCTCTGTCGGAGAGCAGCGCCAGCGCCGGCGCCACCCAGGAGAGAGTGCTCCAGCTGCAGAAGGCGCTGACAGCCAGCGAACATGAGCGCCGAGTGCTGCAGGTGGGACTGCAAGGTGCAGCGAGACAGTGTGTGTATGTGGGGGGGGGGGGCAGGGTCCAGGCAGAGATTTCCAGCAGGATTGAGGGACGCTGGCAGAGGTGGGAGAGGAACCGGGCCAGGACTGGTTCCCAGCAGGTCAGGATTGGGTGCACTGGTAGATCTATCTTGGGTGGGCCAGGAGGGGGCTGCAGGGGAAACTGCTGACATGAGCCTGACCGTAGACACCTGCTTCAGTCCCACACCATCCTCCCCGCGCCAGCTGCCCGTCCACACCGCACGGGGACTGGTTCCCCACCCCACTGTCTGTGCTGCGAGCGGGTGGCTCCGTCCTGCTAGCGTTGGGTTCACTGGCCCAAGCTTGTGAAGCCGGGAGCTTTGCCAGGGTCTGTTTTGTGCAGCCCAGCCCCTCTGTGCCATTGGGGGGTCACCGTCTCCTCTCCTGTCGCAGGAGCGGCTGGACGCTGCCCGCCAGGCGGTCTCGGAAGCCAAGAAGCAGAACAGCGGGCTGGCCGACCGGGTCCAGGGGCTGAAGACCGAGCAGGTGGAGCTGGAGCTGCAGAAGGAGGAGCTCGAAGGGCAGCTCCGGCAGCAGCAGGAGGTGAGGATGCGGCGCTGGGTCGGGATTGGGGGCGACTGTCCCATGAACGTAGTCCGAGCTGGCCGGCTGCTGGTGTCAGGGTAGGGAGGCAGTGGGTCACTGGGTTGTGCCTGGCTTTCTGTGGTGACCCCAGTGAGAGCATCCCCTGAGTGCCACCGGCACAGAGAACGGGAAGCGTATGTGGGGCAGGGAGAGGGGTTTCCCCAGAGCTCCCTGTGCCACTCATGGCCCAGTGCTACACAGTCAAGGGGGGCTGGAGGGAGGTTTTCCTTGGAGCGACCCCTGGGGGTTCACTTGTGGCTCTCCCCACAGGGCTCCCTATGGATCTGTGGGCTCTGCCTGCCCGAGCTAGGGCCTGGGAGTCGAAGCTGCCTTTCCTCAGTGTTCGGGCCCTTCCTGCCCCACAAGGCAGCATTCCCAGGGGGCTGAGCCCCACGGTTGTTAAGCCCCCACTGCCCCTTGTGCTGCTCTGTGCCGACAGCCACGTGCCTGCTTTGGGGGGGGTTCAGAGTTGCTCCCCCCAGGGGGGTCCCCCACCAAGCCCCATTTATCCTCAAGGCTAAGGAGAACCAGAGCGTTAACCCCTCCGAGTCCCTCGGTGCTGCCGGCAGGGTCTGTGCTGAGCTACCCGTCCTGCCCCGCTCACCTCCCAAATCCCAGCAGCTCCCTGTCCTGTGACATGGTGCTCAGCCACGTCTCTCTTCCCCCGCTGCCCAGCTGCTGCGCCAGTGCCAGGAGAGCGGGAGCGCGGCCCTGCGGAGCCTGCAGAAGCTGCAGGAGGACAAGCACCTGCTGCAGGAGCGGCTGGGCAGCCTGCAGCGGGCGCTGGCCCAGCTGGAGAGCGAGAAGCGGGAGGCGGAGCGCTCCTCCCTGCGGCTGGAGAAGGACAAGATGGCCCTGAAGAAGACCCTGGACAAGGTGAGCTGCAGGAGCAGGGAGATGGGGCTTGTGCCTCTTTCCCTCTGCTCGTGTTCCTGGTTCCCAGTGCTCTCTCCCCGGCACACACCGCCGGAATGGTACGAGCCGATTGGTCCCTCCAAGAAACGGCACCGGGGTTAGCCAGGGGGAGATTGTTATGGGAATTCGCTAGCTCCGTGCCACCTTCCCGGCTGGCAAGGGGCTGCCTGATCTCGGACAGAGGCTGCGGGTGACTAGCAGGGGATACAAAATTCCACTGGATCCTGGGTCTGGCACTGGGTTCGAATCCCGAGCTGGCATTTCTACTGAGAGTGAAGGGGGTGAATGCTCAGCTGTGACTGCTGGGGCGTGAGGGGTATTATCCCTGGCATCGTGGGGCGTTACATTCGGGAACGGCCTGGAATCTCCTCCGTCCATTCAGTGGTGCTTCGGTCATTGCATTTATGCTCCTGTGCCTGCGATTTCAACTGGCAACCCGTGGAATAGACTGGCCGTAGCAGACAGCCCCTCCCTGAGTGACCCCCCCACCAGTCTGCCATGGGGAAAACCCACCCAACCGTGATCCACATTCAATCCCTTCCCCATAAAGCGGTGCCTGGCCCTGTGCTCTGAGCCAGCAGACTCAGAGCAGAGAGAACCATAGCCAGACTCCCCTTTTCCTCTGCTGCTGCCTGCAATCCTCCGGAGAGCACCGCTTGGGGGGACAGTCCTGGAGTCGTTTCCCGCTCCCCAAAGCTGTGGGGTCAGGTCTCTGGTGAAGAGTGGGGCCTTCTTCCTCCCCAGAAGTGACTGCATTGCAGCAGTGGGGGAAATGCGTCTCTCCACACACCCTCTAAAGCAGGCTTCTCACAACCGATTTTTGGTGGCCTCGGAGTGCAGCCACCAACACGTGCTGGGGGCCGCTCTGACAGCTTTTCCTAACATACTTAATTAACTTTAGGAAAAACAAATACATCTGCACATTAATGTGTCCAAGCACCCGCCCATCTGTCTATCCCTGCCTTCAGCGAGAGCCCGCCCTGGGGAAGGCGGGTCGGGAACTCACTGGCCGCCTGCGGTGTCCCAGACTCCCCGAGGCCTGGCTGGGCGGGACCGGGGGAGCTGCCCGGTGCCCGAACGCTGCAGCCGCCTCTACTGCCAAGAGTCGCCTCCGGCACCGTGCACACCGGCCCCCCGTGTCTCCAGAGGCGCTGCCCAGAACCCCCCGAGGAGGCTGTGCCGTGCGGGGCACCCCCCTGCTGGCAGCGCAAACACCAAGGTGGCGCGTCTTGCTGCCCTTGGTACCAGCTACTCAGGAGCAACAGCTGGGAGGGGCTGCAGCTTTCTGGGAGGGGAGACCGAGGGTCGGGGGGGACCTGCCTGAGCTGTTTAGGGGCGGCCGAACTTTAAATTTTGCCCCCCTCACCATCAACACATACAGTTTCAGGGAGGCAACGCCTCCCCCTCCCCCCCATGCTCACCCCCAATCTCTGCCTATGCTTTGGAGGCTGTTGTGGCCAGAGAAAAGCCCCCGGTGGCTGCGTTTGAGAAATGCTGCTCCAAGTCTAGATGGCAGCCAGTATCAAGTGGAGTGCCCCAAGGGTCGGTGCTGGGGCCGGTTTTATTCAATATCTTCATTAACGATCTGGAGGATGGTGTGGACTGCACCCTTAGCAAGTTTGCAGATGACACTAAACTGGGAGGAGTGGTTGATACGCTGGAGGGTAGGGATAGGATACAGAGGGACCTAGACAAATTAGAGGATTGGGCCAAAAGAAATATGATGAGGTTCAACAAGGACAAGTGCAGAGTCCTGCACTTAGGACGGAAGAATCCCATGCACTGCTACAGACTAGGGACCGAATGGCTGGGCAGCAGTTCTGCAGAAAAGGACCTAGGGGTTACGGTGGACGAAAAGCTGAATATGAGTCAACAGTGTGCCCTTGTTGCCAAGAAGGCTAATGGCATTTTGGGTTGTATAAGTAGGGGCATTGCCAGCAGATCGAGGGATGTGATCATTCCCCTCTACTCAGCACTGGTGAGGCCTCATCTGGAGTACTGTGTCCAGTTTTGGGCCCCACACTACAAGAAGGATGTGGATAAATTGGAGAGAGTCCAGCGGAGGGCAACAAAAATGATTAGTGGGCTGGAGCACATGACTTATGAGGAGAGGCTGAGGGAACTGAGATTGTTTAGCCTGCAGAAGAGAAGAATGAGGGGGGATTTGATAGCTGCTTTCAACTACCTGAAAGGGGGTTCCAAAGAGGATGGATCTAGACTGTTCTCAGTGGTAGAAGATGACAGAACAAGGAGTAATGGTCTCAAGTTGCAGTGGGGGAGGTTTAGGTTGGATATTAGGAAAAACTTTTTCACTAGGAGGGTGGTGAAGCACTGGAATGGGTTACATGGGGAGGTGGTGGAATCTCCCTCCTTAGAGGTTTTTAAGGTCCGGCTTGACAAAGCCCTGGCTGGGATGATTTAGTTGGGTTTGGTCCTGCTTTGAGCAGGGGGTTGGACTAGATACCTCCTGAGGTCCCTTCCAACCCTGAGATTCGATGATTCTATGATTCTATGAAGTGCCCTGGGAAGGTGCCGTGGGTCATGGGAGCAGGGCCTGCTGCACCTCAGTTCCCTTTTCGCCCTCCTCAGCCCTCGGGCCTTTACCCTCCCCCCGGGGGGAATCCAGCGGTTCTCAGACGGGGCCCTGGGCTCTGGCGCCATGTGTATGGACGGGGCTCACCCAGCCGCTCGGGTGGGCTCTTCGCAGGGGGACACAGTGAGCACCATCCTGCTTCCAGCCAGCGTGGTGTTCGTTTCGGCGTTTTGAGAGGGGAGTTAAACACCAGTCTGTGCACGTGGCTCTCTGGCCCCCAGCCCTCCCGTGGTTAACGGGCGTCCAACCCGGCCTAGCGTCTTCAGACACCCCGCAGGGGCCTGGTTCATCTGAACGGCTCCCCGGCAACCACTGCCCCACCTGGGGGGGGCGTCCCGGCTAATCCAGCCAGTCCCTGCTCGGGTCAGTGCCTGGCTTTGATCCCGCGTGTGTAACCCAGCTGTGGGCTCAGGGAGAGGTTGAGCCGGACTCCTCAGAGCCCACGGCCCTGCCAGTGTCCCGTAACAACACACAAGTGTTTGCTCACGGTGGCTTGGCCTGAGCTATCCTGTTTCCTTCCTGCGTGCGTTTTCCTCCCAGCCCCCTGTTGAACTAGACCACTTCACTCCCACAGCGGCCGGCCCAGGACCAGGCCAACCTCCAGCCTTCGTCAGTCAGTACCCGGCAGCACCACGCCCGCCACGTGTGCTGGCTGGAGCAAGCGCTGGGCCTGAGCAGCGGGAGTCTGGCGCCCAGTGCGTGGGGGCGGGGGTGCTCAGGGCCATGTCAACGCCAGGTACCCTCTGTGATCACATGGGGTACGTCTACACTGCACACTGAGCCCGGGCTCTGACTCAGGTTTGAGCCCAAGCCCCCCTTCCGTCCACACACAAACCAGTCTGACTTGGGTCAGCCAGCACTCAGGACCCGGGTCCTAGGACCCTGCTAGGAGGGTGGGTTAGAGCCCGAGTCCTGCTGTGTCTTGGATCCAAGCCCTGTGGTTTCGCAGAGTGGATGCAGCGCACACCGCAGCCCCGACTCATAAGGTGTGAGACCTGGGTGCAGCCGTTATAAGCCCAGGTTTACAATGCAGCGTGGACGCGGGCTTGGAACCTCCGAGTTCACTAGCGCGGCTCCCGCAGGCCGGGGCATAGTGTGGAGCGTAGCCATAACCAGCATGGCCTGACCCACCCTCTCTCCCTGGGCTTGCTTGGCTGGCAGGTGGAGCGTGAGAAGCTGAAGACTCACGAGGACTCGGTGCGGCTGTCGGCGGAGAAGGGCCGGCTGGACCGTTCCCTCAACACGGTGGAGCAGGAGTTGGCGGAGGCTCAGCGTCAGATCCAGCTGCTTGAGGTCAGCCGTCAAACCCTCCCCACTGAGTGCTCTGTCCTGAGCAGCCGGGATGCGGGGCAGCTTCCCAAAGACCCAGGCACAGTCCTGGTTCCTGCTGACCCCTGGGGATGGAAACACCCCGCGGTTCTGCTCGCAGCTTCAATCACGCGCTGCCGTGGCTGTTAGGACGTAGCCAAGATCCAGGGTGTGCAGAACCCAGCACTAGGCTGCTGGGTCAGGATGCTGGCGACGGGGCCTCTTCCTAGGCTCCCTTGCCTGACCTTAACCAGGCAGGACGTATTTTCCTGGTTCTGCACAAAAACCATTGGGTGAGGGGGAGGAGGGGACAGATCAGTGGGTGGGGGCTGAAAGGGGGTGGGAGTTGGGGGGAAGAGACACAGATGGTGGAGACGTGGGTCTGAGAGGGGTCATGCAATTTAATCTACAAGGCGCGTGTGAATGACGGCGAGGGGGGATTAGCTCCAGAGCCGAGCGGGGTGGACGTGACGGCATCTCCCCCCAGCAGACGAGTGTAGCCCAGGGGGTAGAAGAGGAGGGGAAGGTGGTTTGGGAGTTAACGCCCCGGCCGGAGTGTAGGTCAGGAGATCCGGGCTCGCTCTCTCCGCTTGGCCACTGGGCCGCCGTGTGAGCTGGGGCCTGGCGCTTCCCCGCTCTGGGCCTCGTAGGGACACGGGATGGGGATAGCGCCGTGTGCGGGCGACGCTGAGTTCCGGAGGGCAGGCGCTGTGGAAAAAGTTTAGGGGGGACCCAGCCTCGACTTGGCAGTGGCCTTGAAGGGTTAATACTCCCTCCAGTGCGATGGAGAGTGGGCAGCGGGGGGGGGAAGAGCAGTGGGGGAGCAGCACCCCTAGCTGTGCTGATTGACAGCCAGTGACCTGCCCCTGCTGCCAAACTCCTCCCGAGCGCCTCCGCGCTACCCACCCTCTTCCTTCAGCTCTAGCCAGGCGCGTCCCACATGGGCTGAGACCCAGAACCTCGTTCCACACCTGCGCCCTCCTCCCAGCGCCGGCCCGGGGTGCTGAACGCTTCCCCACTCCCAGAATGCCCTGCTGCCGCCGGGGGCGCTGGCGTGGCTGCGCTGCGCGGAGACAAGAAGCGGCAGCGTCCCCAGGATGGAGGCAGGATTGTATCCGTGCCCAGGGCCTGAGCCAAGGCTCATCGTGGTCGATTGAAAGACGCCCATTGATCAGACCCATGTGCAACTCCCCCGCCCCCTCGTCACCTGGATTCCTTGGCTCTCCTGGGAGGGGGGAGTCTCGCTCACCCGCCCCCCTCCCCTAGCTCAGATAACCTTTGACCCCTGGCGCTCCCTGGTGTGCTTACTGCCTTCTCTCTTTCGGCCGGGCGGCTGCTCCCTGCAGGAGAACCTAGGCAGGGTTAGAAGGACGCTAACGTGTTCCTGGGTGAGTCCCGCCTCCGGCTCAGAGCTTGTCGCTAGTCCTGTGCGCGGAGCCTTTCACCCAGCCCCTCCCGCACGACGCTCCCCCTCTCAGCAGAGAGCCAGACAATCTATAGCAGGCCAGGGCTTGCTGCGCGTTATTGTTACTCGTATTACAGCCGGCGTAATTGCACTCAGGATCCTGTCATGCTAGGCCCCACGCAGGCATGGAGTAGGAGACCACCTTGCCAGGTGCCCATCCGTATGGACAGGGTGGGAGGGGAAACTGAGGCACAGAGCAGTGAAGTATCTCGCCCAAGGTTACGCAGCATTTCAGTGGCGGAGCCGAGAATAGGGTAGAAGCTGCCACGGTTTGAATACGCTGCAGCTGAGTGCAAACAACGCACTGGGGATTGAACCGGGGCCCTTCGTGAGCTGCTCCAGTTTGTGCGAAAGCCACGAGACTCCTTAACTCGGGGGTGGGCAAACTTTTTGGCCTGAGGACCGCATCGGGTTTCGTCAATTGTATGAAGGGCCAGTTAGGGGAGGGGGTCGTGGCCCAGCCCCCACCTCCCATCTGACTGCCCCCGGACCCCCACAGCCCCATCCAACCCCTCCTCTCATTCCTGACTTCCCCCCGGGACTCCTGCCCCATTCAGCCACCCTGTCTCCCTGTCCCTGACTGCCCCTGGAACCCCTGCTCCCGACTGCCCCCTGCCACCCCATCCAACCCCCCCCACCCTGTTTCCCCCTGACCACCCCCCCTATCCACACCCCGTCCCCTGACCATCGCCCCAAACTCCCCTGCCCCCCTTCTCCCTGCCCCCTTACCGCGCTGCCTGGAGCGCCAGTGGCTGGTGGTGCTACAGCCGCGCCACCACCTCCACCTCCACCTCCATGCAGCACAGAGGGCGGGTCAGGCTGGGCTCTGCAGCTGCCCTGCCGTCCAGAGCCTTGCGCCCACGGCGGAGCGAGCGAGCTGAGACTGCGGGTGAGGGGGACCAGCAGGGAAGAGGCCGGGGCAGGGCCGGCGCAAGGCATCAGCCGAGGAAGCACGTGCTTGGGGCGGCACATTCGAAGGGGCGACATTCCAGCCATTCTTTGGGCCGCACAATCCGGCCGCCATTTTATTTTATTTTATTTTTTTTTGCTTGGGGCAGCAAAAAAAGCTAGAGCCGGGCCAGGAGCTCGGGGGCCGGGCTGGCCCATGGGCCGTCGTTTGCCCACCTCGGCCTTAGCTGGTGGGTTACACAGGCAGCAACTGAGACAAGCAGCTGCTGGGGGGTGTTTATGTGAGTGGAGCTCTGGGGACTTCGGCGTCTGAGCCTGCGCTGTGGCTCCCGTTCTAGTCATGCTGAGCCCTGAGGGAGTTTCTGTCCCCCGTTCTCGGGTGTGACGGGGAGTGTGGGCAGGGGCAGGTGGTTATGAAATGGAGCCTGCGGGAGACCCATGCAGTCGATGGCCTGTGTGAGCACGTAAAGTCCTGGGGTCTTGGCTGCACTACAGCACTTGCTGCATCGCCACTCAGCCGTGGCGCTGTCTGGGGCCCAGCTGTGTTAAGCCCAAACTGGTCAGCAAACGTCTTCCAGTTGGGAGCCGGTAAGAAAGCGTGAAAAGGGTTTTCCTTCCCCACAAGCTCTGTTTTTTAACTTTTTCCAGTTGGGGGTGGGGGAGATCATTTCAAAAAAGGGAGGGAGGCACGAGGACCCCAAAAATCTCAGCAGAAAACAGCCACGTCTTGGTTTCCAAAACCCGAAACGACGTGATGCTGGGTTAGTTTTGAAACAATTTGTTTTATTGTCCTGCTTGGAGCACTGAATCAACGCTGCCATTGTCCCTTGGAGAATTTTTGGTCTACATGTTTCTGCCAGGAAAAATTTTTTGGTCAAGAAATGTCCCCCAGCTTGCAGTAAACCATTCAGCAGGCAGGAAGACGAAACGATGCTTGCGCGTGGGCGTGCGTCACCATGGTTGAACCCTGGGCGGGGCCTTGGGTCTTAAAATAGCAGCCTTGTAACGCAGCAGCCGCGCAATCAGCTTTGAAGTTAGGGTTTAATTTGAAGCCAGTGCAGTGCTGAGGGCCACCAGGCCCAGTGGGTGAGGATCTGTCAAGTCCAAGGCAGCAGAGAAGCGTAGGGCCTGTGCAGAGCCCTTTAGCCAATACTGGGAAGAAGCCGGGCTGCAGCGAGACAAACCCAGCGAGGGTCACTGGTCAGATGCTGCTGCAGCGGCAGGGCGCTTGGAGCTGAAAAGGAGGCACCAGCACGGCAGGGAGTGTGGGAGGAGGTGACGCCTCCCCAAGGTGGATGGTGGCCGTTCTACTGAACTGAGTTCTGAAGGGGGCTCCTTCCTGAGTCAGACACAGGGGCATGGTAGGGTGGATCCTCCATTTCCTTTAAAGCCCCTGGTGTCTCCAAGCAAGGGAGGACGCACGCAGGGGGCTGTGGCCGTGCTGGCTGCGAGACGGGTCCGTAGGGAGCGGGAGGAAATGCGGCGGGTGGTGGCTAATGTTGGCAGAGTGATGTGATCACAAGGGGGTTGTCTGGGCAGATGGGGTGCAGGAGACGTTTTGTTTTTTTTTTGCTGGGGGTGGGGGGGAATCCCAAGGTGGGATGAATCAGCCCTCAGCGGAGGGCCTGTGTGGTCACTCGACCAGCGTGGCCCCTTGCCCGTGGAAGCCAGGAGGTGTGACCCCCCCTCCCTTGCTCAGGCTCAGGTAGCGGAGCTGGAGCAGAGCCAGGCCCAGAGCCTGGTGGAGACGGCCACCCGCCACCGGCAGGAGCTGCAGCTGGAGGTCGAGCGGCTGCGCGGCTCCCAGCTGCAGGCGGAGCGCACGCTGGAGGCCAGGGAGCGAGCGCACAGGCAGCGCGTCAAGGGGCTGGAGGAGCAGGTGAGCTGCTGGAAATTGACTAGCCGCGAGCGAGCGCCCCTGCCGCCAGGGTCCCTACAGCGCCCCCTGCTGGGAGAGACTGGGCCTGGAGCAGCTGTAAGTTCCCCCAGCTCCCTTCCAGCTCCCGTCCTCCCGGATTCCTTTGCCTATTTGGGGAAATAGCCCCGAAATGCTGCTGCACCATCTGGCTCTGCCACGGCTTCGGGGGACCCCCTGTGCAGCCAAAGTACTGACTGGATCCCCCCCCCCTTTTTTTAATCCTCTCCACAGATCTCCACGCTGAAGGATCAGCTGCAGCAGGAGCTGCGGCGGTGCCAGACCCATTACTCTCACTCCTCCCTCCTCTCAGGGAACTAGGCTCCCTGCCTCTCCCTACCGTCACTGTGACCAAGGAGCCTTCAGTGCTAAGCACCCGCCGGCTTTATGCTGCAGCCCTGCGGCAGGGAAATTGGGTTTGTATAGAGGGGGGGATGCCCCTGCCATCACCCTCCCCATATGGCCCTGTGGATTCCTTGGGGGCTCAGACCTTTACAAAAGACCAGCACGCGCGCACGTTCCCCTGAGCGCGCATCGAGTCGGGCTGACATGGAATCGGGGAGCATCTCAGAGCTGCTAATTTGCCTTTACGGATACGATACGAATGGAAACTAATCAGTGACAACAGGCAGCCTGGGTCTGATTTTTCAGCAGCGCTGAGCACCCCCAGCTCAAAGCACAGTCCATTGGCGCTGGGGGTGCCCAGCGCTGGGCAATCAGGCCCCGGGTGGCCTTGCTCAGAAGCCACCTTCAATCCTTTTGTAGCATCTTTCCAATGGCGGGCGAATTGTTACACTGGATAGCAGCCCCCTTCCTTTTGAAGCGGAAGGTAACATTGGCTAGTAGTCAGAGCAGGGGAGTGAGGACTCCTGGGTTCTAGTCCTGATGTTGCTGCATCGTATGATTGCCTCACTCTGTGCCTCAGTTTCCCCATCTAATGCAGGGCTAACAATAGTGACCTCACAGAGGAATGCTGAGGCTTAACTAATTACCATGATGCGCTCTGAGATCCTCCGCTGGAAGGTGCTCTGCAATAGGGTTTTTCGTAAGCAATATTATTAAGTTTAATAGAAACAGTGGCTGCTTTGTCCAGAGGGTCATGCTGGCGGCTAACATTAAAAATGCAGCTCTGAAGGGGGGAGGGCATTCGCAGGCCGACGATTGAATACCCCTGGGTGACTCGAGTCAAAACGGGCTGTCACCAGTGAAATGGGTTTGCTGAGCGGTGTCATCCCGCTATTTCATTAACCCTAAAAGGCCCCTTTAAGCAAAAATATATTATGGGGGGGGGGTTGATTTAGGACCAAAAAAAAATCTACAACCAAACTGAACTAGGTCCTGCGAAACCAGCATTTGCCTTCTCAGCAAAGACGCTTCTGCCCCTCCATTTTTTTTAAAAACAGCACTTTCCTAAGCATCAGGAGAATGTATATTTGATACGTCATTTTCTACTGCAGTTTTTACTAGAGGTTTGGAAACTTTGTCCTAACTATGAGTATGAAACCTGCTTCTGCAGCTCTGGTTCATCCACTGTGTTGCCCAGAAGACCCATAACCCTTTGTAGAAAATGGGAGGCGGGAAGGTTTGTTTTTATCAAGGATTTGAGCTGGGTGCTCTGCTCTACCCTGGCCGTCCCCGTTTGTTTCCCTTAGAGCAGAGAAGGGTCAGTTTCACAGAACGCTAGTCTAAGCAGCTGTTGATTTTTGAACGGTTGCTCCTCCGTTCCAGGTGTTTTCTCCTCCTCTCCACTCGCCAACAGCCTCATGCTCTGCATGAGCATGTTGGCTGAGAACGTGCCCATCGTGTAGCTGTGTGTCCATTACCATCTCAGGGCCCCCGCTCCTCCCAGCATCCTGCTCACCCCCAGTGCCCGCACTGGGACGACACTGTCGTAAGCAATAGGTGCTCTAAGTACAACCTGAGCCGGTAGCTGCTTCCTGAAACCAGTAGGTGAACAGACTCCACCATCAGAGGTGTAGTAATTATTGGTGCCTGCCAAAGCCTAGTTTATTGCACGGCCAGTGAGCAGGGAGTGGAAAGCTGAACGCCCCTGAGACCCAGAAGAGCCAAGCTAACTGGGTTAGGAGGCACACTGAACCTGAAGACGTTCCTTTTCCCCAGTAGCAACGAGTTGAGCATTAGTGTCCCTTAGAGTTAGTGGCAGCCTGTGCATTTGATCCAGCCTTGGCGTCTAGTTCAAGAGCCAACTTGAGCACCGCTGGCTGAAAAGTTTTACCTTATTACAGGTAACACCAAGATCATCAGAATTTATTTTTCTCTACGTTGGGTTTGTGCATTTGACAGCACCGTGTGTTTAGTCAGTTTCACTGGGGGCCCTTGTTTTAGGGGTGGGAGTTTAAGATCGGAAAGTAGGATTGTTAAACATCAGCATCTGCCACATCATCACTCAGGTTTTCGAAACTGACCCGATTCCAGGTTGTCCCAGCCCCTCAGCCTCCTCCAGTGGCCCTTGGCTCTGCGGGTTAGGCCGATGAGCAGAGCTGTCTACGCTACTGCCAGCAGCATCGCTTCAGACTTCTCGGGTTGTGTGACCAAAGGGAAAAGCGGCTGCGGAAGCGCAGCTGTAAAATTAGAGCAGGAGAAGGAAATGCACCTAGTGGAAGTGGCTGTTGCAGGGAACTTTTCTCTGCTAACCCCTGGCCTGGCTTTCTTGGTCAGGTGACTAGAAAGGCACCGAGAGGCCTGGGAAGAAACTCTGCAGCAGGTGCCATGTTCTGATCTGAGCCCCCAGCACTCGTGTAATGGAACCCCCACTAGCACAGAGTTCTGCAGCCCCGCGGGCCAGTGCAGCTGGAAAGGGGGAAGCCAAACGAGCTCCATGGAGGCAGCGCAGGGCAGCCGTGAGCCTAGCATAAGCTGTTAAGCTAGCGCTTGGCCGGGCTTTCTAAGCAATCTGGGGCCCAGGAACGATGGGGGAACTAGGCTCTGGTCACTGGTTTAAAGTACAGTTCTGCTCTCAACCGAGCCGCTCAGCTCAGCTGTGCTCCGGTCCCACATCAGCTGCCCTCACTTTTGCTCTAGGCCCTGAGTCAACCTGGGCCCTTTCCCTCGCCTGCATCAGCACTAACGATTCTGCAGGGAACCCCACCCCGGCATCCATGTCCGGCCGTGCTCACTGAAGCAGGTGTAACTGATTGGCATTCAGCAAAGGGCTCTGCCGCTGCCCCAGGATGGGAGAAGGAAGCTGTAGCTTTCAGACTCTGTAAGCCCTGCAGGAGCCAACACTTCATAAAAAAAAAAAAACCCATCCACTAAAAAGCAGCAGCTGTTGCTCTTCGCACAGGAGGTGCTGTTCTGTGCGTGAGATCAGGCCCCTTTTAAAGCACTTTCAGGCTGTAGGTTTTCACACCTAGAAACATTCCTCTCCCAGCTGGTCTGTGACACTAAATGGAAAAGGCGCAGGCTGACTGTGCATAGCAGCAGCATGCAAGGAGGGTTTTATTGAAAGCCTGGTTCCTTAGCACAAGGTTTTTCTACAGATGGGTGGCTGGGTTTGTTTTTAAAGTGACCAAGTTTTCTACTAGCAATTCTTACTTTTCTTTTGTTCTCTCTTGTGTAACGATTAATCATGCCAGGAAGAGGGTTTTTTTTTTTTTTTTTTTTTTTTTTTTTTTATAGATTATATGGGTACTTTCTTGATGAATTTGGACATTGGAAATGTCAGCTCACCTCTCATTTGAAATCCCTGGTGGTCAGTTCGCTGTAAGCTGAGGCAATGGAAAGACCAACCAGGGAACTCTGTGTCTCTGAGTCAGACTTTTAAACATTTCCAAAGTTTGTATAAATGTTTTACAGAGGGATTTAAAAAAAATAAATAATAATCACACCACAGACAGGCCATTGCTCAGCCTGCCTCCCCGCCTTTGCTGTCAGGGACCAGCCCCCAGTCCAAAGTCACATTAAACAGGAAGAAAAAAGTGTGCCGACAGAGTGTGTGTGATTTCGTTTTCTCCTGTAGTAGGTTGCTGCCATTGGAATAGTATCAAAGGGCTGGTGGGGCACTCAAGAGCCAAACCTGGGCCTTACCCAGCAGCAGATTGATTCATGTTCATAAGTTATAAAGCCAGGAAGGATCTCCTGACTTAATTTGTGTTGGAGTTAAGGAGTAACTCTGTCACTGCTGTCATACAGATCCCCTCAGGCTACCGGTGAAACTGACAAGGATGGTCACTTTCAGGTTATGTCACCAGGTAGAGCTTGAATGTCTGGCTCCAGGAAACATACCGGCACTAGCTCTGATCAAGCCAGCATGCTAAAACTAGCAGTGTACCCACAGGGGTGGGATGGGGCAGCTGCCCCGAGTACAATCGAGCTGGGCCTATAGAGCCATACGTGGGCAGCTAGTCGAGCCTGTTGCTCCACTTCCATTTTTTGCACGTTCCCATGTAGACATCTATCCTCCTGCTGCTGCTGGGGAAGCTAGAGGCGAAGAGCTTGAAGCTAATGCTTCCTCCAGCGCTGTCTCAGGCCGGGGTGAGGGTCTCTAGGCTGGCAAGGAGGGAGTGTGGGCTCCTGCTTGGCCGCCAAGGGATTGAAGCGTACGGTAGAACCTCCGAACGGAGGTTGTCCGTGACTCTGAAGTGTTCCGAACTCAAACCAAAGCAGAGTTCAGGCTCCAGCTCTAGCAGCTGAGCCCTTCCCGGCCAGGGAAGGGGTGTGTGAAAGTGGCCTGGACACCAGCATTGCTCCTGCTCTGTCTCCAGCTGCCTTGGGCTGGTAGCCCCGGGGTCTTGGTGGAAGTGGCTGCCCTGTGCATGGGGGGGGGAAGGGGTTGGGACAGGCAGCCCAGATGCGCCTACCTTTGAGGTGCACGGGCCCAGGATTTGCTTTTTTTTTGGTCCCTGCTGCTGCCTGATTGGTTAGTTCCAGTTTCATGTGGGGTCCGGTTGACCAGCCCGTCCGTAACTCTGGCGTTCGTATCTCTGAGGTTCTACTGGAGTTAAACTGAAAGGCTGGAAGAGGAAAGGGGTTGCTGCAGCAGAAAGCACTAGGCTAATCCCTTCGCCTGACCAGGACTCTGGCATTTGGCGTCGGGACAACGTTCTCTGTGCTGGGGGGATTCTGCGGAAGCCGCAGTGCAAAGTATTTTCATAGCAAAGCAGGTGGCGGGACGACTGCTCCACGTTGCTGCTACGCTGCCCAAGCCACTGCCCAGCCCTGGCCGTTCCTCCCCCAGCTCAAGCCGCGAGGCTCAGTGGGGCCAGACGTGACCTTTTCGGGGTGTTTATTTTTTTTAAAACATTTGTTTTGTACAAAAAAAAAAAAGAGAAGGAATTATCCGTACAAAGCTACAGCGAATGCAAGCAAACCAGACCAGCCGAGGGGAATGCAGCGCTTTGGGGTCGCTCGAAGCCCTGGGAGCCAGGGGTACTGGAAAGGTCACCGCATGCAGTCAGGGTGACATCTCCAGCACTGGCCCAGTTTTTTTTTTAACAAGCTATTTAGCGGTTGCTGCACTCAGCATTGCTATTTAGGAGCCTAAATCTCTTTGTCAATGGGATTTAGGTTCCTAAATTATTTACGCACAGAAATGCTGAGCCCGGTAACCCTAAATACCTGGCTCGAAGGGCAGGAGGTAAGGGCACCCCTAGTTGGGTCAGGTATGGAGCTGCAAGAGTGACAGATGCCTGGCTTGGTGATGCAGAGACGGCCAATGATTTTTCAGCGGACGGCAAAGCTCCCCTGCAGGTGGTCGGACAAGGCCGGAGTGGTATGGGTGAGCTAGCACCCGTCTGAGGAAGCAGAGAGATGAAGGAGCAAGAGCACAGGGAAAAGGTTAAACTCCGCCGCTGAAAAGGGCTGACTTTGGCAAAGCACAGAGGGAGATGGTACAAGTGGCCTCTACCCACCTACCTGTGCAGCGTCTACCTCAAAAGAGGCATTTTCTTTCCAAGGAAGGAATGGCTTGGACCAGGTGGGAGCAGGCACCAGCATCGTCCCAGCTCAGCTGGTGCTCCAGGGCCTGAGTGGCTGAAGGTTGGCTGCAGTGGGCGGAAGTTATTTGCGCTGGCAGCTGACCTCTCTAGCCTGTCATCTCCCCAGTGGGATCCCAGGTCCCTGCACTGAGAACAGGCTTCTCCCGTCTCTGCAGCAGTACCCAAAGATGAAAGTGCCAGCTGTTAAAATACGCCCCGGGCTGCCTCTGGTGCAGAACGCCATACCCAGCTCAGACATCTTCAGCCGAGCCGCTGGTTCCCTCGCTGCAGTCGCAGTGGGGCAGGTAACAGGCAGTGTTCTCCTGACACGTGAGCAGAGGCGAATTGGGGCCTACGCCGAGCTGCCATTCAGCCCCTTGGCGCGTTCACAAGGAGACTGGGACATGGGGCAGAGTGTGTGGGGGGGAGGGGTGGGGGGGGCGCAGCAGGCAGAGCCCAGCTCCTGCAGCATTGTGGCAAGCTACAGCGTTGAACAAGCCTGGCACAACTTGGGGGCCAGATGGGCCCCCAAAAATAGACCCTTGGGCCAGCACGAGCTTCAAACTGCACCCTGGTCCAAACGAAGGAATTAAGCAGCCTCCACCGAATCCACTGGGAAGTCGGAGGAGGAGGAAGGCGAGACAAGGGCAACGGTCTAAGAAAGCACCAAAAGGGGGGCTGGGAGGAAGTGGGGGGAGCGACCAGAAATTCAGACAACTCCTTACTCTTGTTCTCTACGTATAAATCGAGCCAGCGGCCCGGCGGGGCTGGCCTGCACCAGCTGAGTCCAATCAGACTGCACTGGCTCAGCCAGCCCCTGCCGGTGACTCTTCCAATATAATAAAAAGTAATAAAACCCCCCCATAAAAAATCCCTATATTATGTGCACAAAATGGACTTCTATGCTGTTTCATGCACCATGTTTCCTTAGCACCATTGATTTCATGAGCACAATGACAATGTTATTCTACCGGGGCGGACGGAAGGTAGCTCCGGGGAGAGACCGTTCCTCTGGGTCGGCTTGGCCTGGCCTGGAGACAGCAGAATCGTGGCCTGTGCGTCTGCTGTGGCAGCCACCGTCCAGCCTTAGCAGCCGCCGCAGCTTCTGGCGCAGGAGGTAGCCATGGTCTGGCAGAGGCCACTGGTTGCCAGCACGCTGCATTTGGAGAACTTGTCGCGGCACAGGTCAGCTGTGGAGAGGAGGCGAAGAACCGTGAAGGAACAGGGCAGAGCTCGGGGGAATGGAGCACCAAGTTTCAGGGTTGTGTCAAAACTGAAAACCAGAACTCCAGAAAGTTTCTACAGCTGAAGATCTGTTTTTAATCCCTGTTCCCCCCGTCGGTCGGCCCCTCCTCCGGAGTGATTCGCTCCCACTGCCCAAGTGTAGGGTCCGCACCGGGTGTGAGCCAAGTCTCCCTCCGCCCGTTTTTGGAGAGCTGCCATTCAGCCAGCCTCCCGCTGCAATGGCCCCTCCCAGAGTCCTCCAGAGACCAGGCCATGCAGCTCAGCCCCAGGGGCTCCCAGCGCGTCACTTCCTTACCTCGGAGCAGCTCTTCGTGGGCACACACGGTACGGACACAGATTTCCTTGTTAATAACGTACACCCGTCGAAGGCTGAAAGGGAGACCAGAACGCAAGGCCTGAGACCCCCTGGACGTGGGGAATGGGGGAAGGGCTCTGTTCCCTGCCCGGGCTTGTGTCAAATTGGGCACGTTGTTGGGGGGGAGAATGAAATACCACAGCCAAGGGCTCTTTTTAATCACGTGTGCAGGGGTGTTGCTGCTGCCAGCAGCTGAGGCAGCAGCGACATGGGGCAGAACTCCTCCCCTCTATCACAGGGCCAGGGCTCGGGGCCCCGTGCGAAGGCGTTGGAGCACCACTGGCGCTCGGGTACCGCGTGGCGTCAGCTATGTCCCTACTAGCGCATGGCTGTCAGGGGAGGCTCACGCAAGGTCTGCCCCTCCACGCACACGTGTGTTACCATCAGTGGGTTGTGTATGTGGCCACGGGGCGCGTGAATGGGGCCACTCAAGCGATAAGCTCCGGTTCATTGGCTAGTGAGGACAAGTGTCACAAGCCACTGCCCACGGTTCATGTCACTGCGAACTCAGCGCAGCCCAGACAGAACTTTTTGTTTTAAATGCAAAACTGGGCCGGCCTATGGAAAAAAACCGGGCCTGGCCCTGCACCCAGGCCGTCCGTGCGGGTGCAGCCCTGCCCGCTGCTTACCTGTAGAAGCAGATCTCGTTCAGGCACTGCTTGCAGGGCTTGTGGACCGAGTAGAGCCTAGTGCAGGGATACTGCTCCTCCCGGCAATCTGCCCAACGAGAGAACACAGGCACTGGGGACGGAGCACTGGCACGGTAAACTGGCCGCGGACATCAGCCAAACTCTAGTGCAGCTGCTGTTGCTCTGGCATTGGTCCGAATGGGCAGTGCATGGCTCAGGGGGGAAGCTGAGAGGTAGGGATGAGTGTTTAACAGGGACCCACAATTTCATATAAGAGCCCTTGGGGGTCCCTTAACCCCTCCCTGAAGAGCAGCTTCTCCTGTTTCTTCTGCACTGGCTGCTGGTTCTGCAGCATGAGCCCAACTGGAGTTCTGACCAGTCTGGGGCAGCGGAGGGCTGGGAGGGGCGATCTTCCGTGGGCCCAGTCACCATCGCAGTGGGAGTGCCCTGCCAGGCCCATGCCAGTGCTGACTCGGACCTCCTGGTTCCCCAAGTTAATGAAGTGCCCCACAAGCAGAGTGGCGATGGAGTAGGAATGTCCTCTCTCTATTGCACTTTTCATCCCGTCGGATCCCAAACGACTGTACCCACGTGGCCAGGAATTGCTTTAAGGAGCAGTGAAATGCAGCCACTTCTAGGGTGGAGCAGCACAACTGTTTAAATAGCTCCACAGCTTAGGGCAGAAAGTGAAGAACTTTATCTCCCATGAAAACTGGACTGTGGGGGGAAGGACTTCAGGGAAGGAGAATTTAGTTACTGGAGCTGGCCAGCTGAGTTAACGCCTCTCCTCGGGTGGCAAGGTCTTTAATGAGCACAGTGGCCAGAACCTCAGCTTTAGAGGACACCTCCAAAGCACAACAGCGTCCCCTGCAGAATGCTGGGGCATTGACCCAGCTGTCAGAGGGGACTGCCCCTCCACTGCGTGAACGCCGGAGCCTTGCTTAGCTTGCAAACCCAGTTACTGGCATGGCAAAGTGCCCCGGGGGGTGGGGTGGTGTGTGCAGCTAGTATCTCAATGGTGACAGGGCAGGTGCTGCTACAGGGCTGCTCCCATGGGTGGGGCTTCACAAATAAAGCCCCTGCTGTGAAGACTGAACAAGCTAAAAGCCACATCTTGCAAGGGCCTTGAATTGCAGGGGCTGGAGGGGTAGTCAGCACTTGGCAGGAGCCAGGCGGCTAACACCTCGGGTGCTGCCAGCAGCCTGTGGCAGGGCCATCCAGCAGTTCCTGGAAAGCTGGCCTCCCTAGGCAGGGGCTCGGGAGTTCTCCGCCTCCTTTCGTTCAGCCTGCTGGCAAGCGCCGGGAGTAGGTCCAACCTGGAAGGTGATCTCGATTTTCCCTTTGGGAGGAGGAGGGGGAGAGGAAGCAGGAAAAATGTGATTTCATGACGCTGTGCCAGCGTGGGAGCGTTGTGCTGCGAGCAGCCGATCTGTGTTTAGCTTGGAGCGGAGCAGAGCGCCCCGCTCTCTGCACGCTTGGCAGGATCACTGGTGCTGGCCTGCGCTGTCCCTCCACCCCCACCCTGCAACGCTGGTTGGTTAGCCAGCTGCACATGCAGCAGCCCCGCAACACGTCACCAGGAGACGGCCGACTTCTAACCCCAGCTGCTCTCAGTAACGTGTCCACCCCCAACGGCTCAATGCTCCCAGTGGCGGAGCCAGATGGGGGCAACCCGAGTGATGAGTCAGTGGTGGCGGGCCGCAGAGCGAGCCTGCCCCACACTCACCCAGCAGCGTGGGCTCCCCATGCCAGGCGTTACAAACACCATACGGGTGTCATGATGGACAGGTAGCCGTGCCAAATTGGAGTGAGTGGCATTGCAATGTGGCGCATGGGGTCACAGCGCCATGGGGACCCCGGGCACCGTGTGCAATGCCCCGAGTGAGGAACTGGGGGCAGCCTGGCGGAACAGGAGTGGTCACTGCTGGGTGACTGCAGGGCCCCTAAAAGGCACCCCTCATACACCTAGAGGCCACTGGGGGGGGCTGTTCCCCACCCTCATTAGCTCTGCCACTGACTGTTCCCCTTACGCAAACAGATCCGCTTCCTAACCCCAAGGCAGAGCGGGAACCAGCTCGCAGCCGGCTAGAACCTGCAAGAGAAGGAAACTCCACGGGGCTTTGCAAACTCCGCTGGTTTGTGTCTAACTCTGGGGCAGGGACGGCAGACGGCATCGCAGGCAGAGTTTAGGGAGAAGGTGGAGGAGACCAGCCCCACTGCTCCTGAATCTGAGCATGACGGGGAGAGGGAGAAAGCAGGATTACGGAACAAATAAAGCAAAAGTCAAACAGGTGCACTGGAGTGAAAGCCAGAGAAATGCTGCTAAATGTAACAAGGTTCATTCGTAGCCGCCAGGGCTCCACCGGGCACCATGGCTTGGAAATCTATCCGCGCGGGAGGAAATCAAGGGAGACTTTGTGCTTTCTCGGGGGTCTGAACATTTTCTCCCCACGGAGGAGGGGTGCGCAGCACAGGGGATTTAAGCTACTCTCTGACATCAGTTAAAAAAAACAAGGGTCACCGAACGCATCAGCTGGAAGGGCCCGATCCTGCAATTCTGGGAGACACGCCGCTGGATTCAGCAGGGCTGCTCCCAGAAGGGAAGGCTGCAGGATCTGGTCCAAGGAGAGAACGCTCTGTCCCATCTACTCCCCTGCTTGTTAATGGCAGGTTCTCTCTCAGACTCTCGATCAAAGGCAGATTGGCTGATGTGTGGGAGGAGATGGGGTTTCTTACGCTGCGGGCAGACCTCAGACGATATGCTCGCGATCGAGCAATGGTGATCTGAAGGATTAGCAGGTACCAGGGTGGCCTCATTAACCCTCTGCTCAATTTAAAGCGTTTCCTGTAAGCGAAACGTCATCAGAGCTAGAAATGCACCAGGCAGCCCCTGCCAGCTGGAGAGAGCCTACAGCCCCGCTTCCCAGCTGCGGTGTCTCCTTCACATTCCACCCCAGGTTGTCCTGCCTGCGTGCTCGGGGTGGAGCGGGGAAAACCAGTGCCCTGGCTCCTCTCTGAGCTTGAGTGAGCAGCTTTTTCCACCTCCTTTAAACTTTCCAGCCGTGCCTCGTGCGGGCCCTTCCTCCCGCTTCAGGCAGCTGCAGTTCCCGGAGTCACCCTCCGGTTCCGAGAACAATGGGCTGCGGGTCTTACCAAGAGGTCCAGGTTCTGTGGGTTCGGTCTCGGGAAAATCTGGAGGGGAAAGACAATAGGTGGAGTTGAGAAAACAGCACCAGGCTGGGAATGGGCTGCAAACTGGTACAACTCATGCTCCTGGCTATCTAAGGTACATACAGGCCCCCTTGTTGTTCCAGCGTCTGAGCGCTTCACCAGCTCGGATGTACTGATCCTCACCACGCCCCGCCAGGCAGGGCGGGCCATTATCCCCATTGTGCAGATAGGGAACTGAGGCCCTGAGAAACCAAGGGACTTGCCCAGGGTCACACAGGTAGACTGTGGCAGAGTACACAGATCTGCCACGTCCCAGGCCAGTGCACTAACCACTGGGCCATTCTCCCTCTCTGGGATAGGTGCTACTGCCCAGGAAAGCAACACACACAGAGGACACTGTTTATCCTCTGTTCCACATTTAATCAGCTCCTCGGCCAGTGGACGGCAGCGGACGTACTGGCTACACTAGGACTACACCAGCTCCACAGCTAGGGTGACCAGGCAGGAAGTGGGCGGGTAATAGGAGCCTATATAAGACACAGCCCCAAAAATCGGGACTGTCCCTATAAAATCGGGACGTCTGGTCACCCTGGCCACACCGCACCTCGGGTTGGCGCTGGGATGATCTCCTGCTGGTTCTGTTGCTGGGACTGATACTGGAACTGCTCTTCAGGAGGGCGCTGGGTGACATCTGCAACGGAGAACAAGCATGTTCAGCTCAGACTAATTGGGCACCACCCGCTCCCACCCCTCCTGCCAAATGGGGCCAGAGACCCCAGCACTCTCCCTCCCCAGGAGCCTTGTTTCATTGGTCATTTTCCCCGGGAGCCTCATTTTGCAGTTTGGATCCTCCTCCGTTTCTTCCTTAATCCCGCAGTGACGTGTCAATGCCACATAGTAACTGGGGCAACACTGCACCATAAACCCCGCAGGCCTAGACCTTCCCTGCAAGATGAAGGCGACAGGGAAGCCAGGCTGGGACTGGCAGAATTCATGTCCCCAGCAAAGCACAATCATGCAGCCTCTGCGGCACGTTAGTTCCACTCCAGCCAGCGCCGGCCAGCTGCAGCAAACAGCTCAGAAGAGCAGCTGAGGGCTCCACAGAGAAAGCACTTACCTTGATAGTCATAGTAATCTTGATTGTCTAAAACAAAACAAAGCACAGAGAAAGGTCTCACTTTAGGAACAGCAAAGACCACCACAGCGTGTGGAAGAAGGAAACCAACCGCTCTTGTTCTGCACAAAACCTGTCTCGCCCAGTCAGCTCAGCGGTGGCCGCATCTCGCCTGGGATACGGACAGATTTCCTAATCCCAGGTGGGTGCATTTTACAGGCAATCCACCCTAGGGTTTACAAGCCTGCTCTGAGTTGCTGATCGCCCAAGTCAACGGGAGAGAGAAGTGATCAGCATCTCTGGGGAAAAAAAATCAGGGCATAAACTTTCACCCACGGCAGTATGGTTTGAGAGAGGCGATAGTAGGTCAAAATTTTCTAAAGCGACTAGCGGAATGATCAGGACACCATACTGAGGCCTAGTTTTCAGAGGTCAGGTGTCCAGCACTTTCTGAAAGATGTTTCAAGCTGGGTCCCCCCTCCAAAATCACTAGTCACTTTTGAAAATCTTGGCCATTAGTCTCTTCTGCTCATTTCCAGTGACTCTCCAGGGGGAATGTAAAATCCCAATAATTGTTTTTTTCCCAGAGGCCTGGACGACACTCCCTTGCAGTAACGTCTGAAAGACCCTGGCTGAGAGAGAGCAGTCACTGAAGGCATAACAGCTGCTGCCTTCGCCTGGGCTTTCAATGTACCACCAACACCAGCGGGTTGTAAAGTGCATTGGGCTATAAAGCACGTTGTGTTTAATTCAGCGACAGTCGCGGTACTGGGAGGCAACATATATAAACTTTTAACAAATCTTAGACTGATCGAGATTCATGGGCAGTGAATACACTTCTTGGAAGCAGCCTGGCAGAGTTCAGTTGCTATATTGCAATAATCATTTCCCTGAAATCTCGTGAGCTACTCTGAACAGGGGAAGTAGAAACCTGAGTTAGCCAAGCATCTGTTAATGGAATAAATGAGCTTTGCCAGATGGGAAAAGGCAGATTATTGTACTTGGGAGGACCCTAAGTTGTCCAACCTTCTCTATCAGCCAGGGGTGATCGTGGGCAGCATATCAGTTGTGAGTTTGTTGGGCGATGCGACAGTGAGAAACATTTAATACAGTTTAAAGGCAACAGCATCCGGGAACATAGAATCGGAGGTGCTTCTGTTTGTCTCTGGACACTTTGTTACCAGGGAGATGGTGACAAATCCTGCCCAGTCCAGTCACCTGCACTGAGATGACCCAGGGAGGTCCCTTCCACTCCTACAATCCTATAAATCAGAAGAGTTCAGTGAAGCGCATCAGACGTTACCAGGGACTGGTTTAGGGGGAAGTTTCATGGAGCGACACCTGTGGAGGGGCATTGGACCAGGGTTGGGAGGAGCTCTCTCTAAGGACCTGAAAGCTGTAAATATGAGGGAGGGAGAGGAAAGGGTTGGCGTGGGACAAACCGGAATGAAATTCAAAAAGGGGACATTCAGACTGAACATCAGGACAAAACCCTCCCAGGTGGCAAGATCTGTTAGGCGGTGAAGCCGTCTCACCGAGACACAGAAAGAGCAGGCGAGTGTGTGGAGGGATGGAGCGGGGAGAGATTAGATATGTGAAGCCACCAGGACCACTCACCTAACTGAGGGTCGTACTGGGAATACTGCAGCTGGTCGAGATAAGGAGGTCCTTCGAGATCGTACTGTCCCTGGGCCAGGAGCACTGCTGAGAACACACACAGGAGGGAGAAATCGTTGTCGTTTATTGAGTGATCAAAGTATCTGACCCTTTCAGAACTGCCCCCCCCTGCTCCCACTGCTTGTCCCGTCACTAATGGGCAGATACAGCATAAAAAAGCTGCCCCCACAAGCCAACATCCAGGTGTCTGTGAGTTCGATCCCCACCACACCCTCAGCAGCCCTGGGAGAGCCCCAATCCGCTGGCATAGCAAAGCTCTTGGAAATCAACAACTGGACTCCACGTGCATGTTCACACGAGGGTGGTCGTGGTCTGAACCCGACACCTTAGGGAGGCACGTGTGGTTCACCAGCCCCCCGGGGGGAATGCTGGACCAACAGCAATGCCCCCTTTGAGGGGGTGACGGGCTCAGTGCCTGGAAGCCGGCAGGCAGTGGCCTCCCTGCACTGCTTTGACAATGGGCCCTTCGCTACCTCCTGAGAGTTTCATTGTCAGGGCTCGGCCGCATGAAGAGCTGACGTGATGCCCAGCCCCGGGATCGCCAGCGTTTGTCTCCACGCCGCATGGCTGGCCGCTGTTCCTGGCAGCCGGGAAGGTCGGCCCAGTCGCTGTGATTGCCCCTTGTCAGGGTGTGGCCAGGGCCGGCTGCAGAGCAGGAATTCTCGGGCGAGGACTCTGGGTTGACCCAAACAGCACCCGACAGGGCCGGATTAACCTTGTGTGGGCCCCCCTGGGGGCAGTGGAGCACGGAGCAGGGCGGGGGTGTGAGGGGGTTGGTGCCCAGAGCAAGGGACCGGCCAGGGCATGACATGGCAGGGGCAGCCCTGCTCCGCCCAGCCCAGCCTGAGGGCACTAGTTACAAACCCGCAGTTGCCAGTTGCACAATGGTCAGCATCTGCCAGCCTGCCCCAGGCTGCCCCATACATCCTCCCCCGCCCCGATTCCCTATGGCCAGAGCCCCCCTAGACCCACTATGCCCAGCGCCCCCCCAGCTCCTGCCACACCACCACCCCTGCCCCTCGCTGCCCACAGCACGACCACAACTGCCCAGCACCCCCCCACTGCCCCAACACACACAGATCTCTGCCCCCTCACAGCCCAGCACCCCCGCCTAGGCCCTCCAGAGACACCCGCACTCACCGGCCCTGCTGGGAGGCGACTGTCTGCTGGGCTGAGCCGGCAGCGCGGCCAGGGCCGGTCCCAGGGCCGGGAATCGCTCCGGCTCCCCAGAGGGGCGCGATCAGCCAGGCCAGGACCTGCCCCTGCCCCGGCCGGGCTCCCTCAGGACCCACTTGCTTGGAGGGGCCCAACCAATCCCCCCACACTATCCGCCCCCCCAGACTGAGGCTGGCCAGGCTTCTGCACCACTCCCAGGCGGCTCAGCTCCAGGGAGACAGGTGGGGCCCCCCAGGCGGTGGGAAGCCCGGAGCTGGAGGTGCACTGGGGGCCGGCCAGGGGCTGAGAGGAGCTGGAGGGTGAGGCCAGGAGGTGGAGAGGAGCCCTCGGCGAGAGGAGCAAATGGTGGGGGGCCGGGGGGGAGCCAGGGGCTGGCGGGGTCTTGGGGCGCAGTGCAGGCAGAGCAGGACGGGGCCCCTTCTGAGCATGGTGCCACTGCCCGTACCGTACACAAAGGAGCAGCAGCCTGAGCGAGGCGGCGAGGCGGATACATTTACCTGCCCCACGATGGCTCTACTGAAGCAGCCTCGACTAGCGTGAGCCGAACTCCCATAGCGGCGACCCCGAAGGCTGCACAGCGCATTGACTGAGCTACACGGGCCAGGACTCTCCGTCTCCGTCTCCGCGATTTAGAGCGGATCAGGTGCACGGACTGTGGAGTGCCCCCCCCGGACAGGAATCACCCCCCCTGGACAGGGACTCGTGGGGGTCCTGGGAGAATGTGCTTGGCACTGGGTGGAGGCATTGTCCTGCCTCAAACATCCTCCTCCTCACTGCAAGTGGGAACTTTACGAGGCCTCAGATTAGCCAAGAGCGTGAGCGTTTAGAACCAGCTGTGAGCCACCACCTCTCGGATGGTGCGTCCAGCCGCGTACGCAAGCACTAGGATTAGGGTTGCCAGTTTCGGGCGTGTTCCTGGAGATTTCATCCCATGACATAATCTTTAATTAAAGATTAATCTTTAATTCCTGGAGACGCCAATCCTGCAGGGCTGGCAACCCTAACTAGGGTGCGAGCTACAGAGAGACAGCGCAAACGATGGCCACGCACTCCCGCAGGGACCTCAGAGAGCACAAAAAGTGCTAGGTCCCGAAATCAGCACACGAATGATCTCAAGCGTGGGGCAGGCCTGCAAAGCGAGGGAGCTGCTCCTGAGCCTGGTCCCTCGCCTTTCCTACACCCACAGCAAGGGCTGGTGCCTGGCGCTGGCTGGCAGCTTGGTAAATCTGGCTTGTCGAGCACAAGTTCAGGGAGCGTATTGGAAACGGGCGTCCCCCGCCGAGGTGCACAGACAGTCACCTCATTCTGTGACCGGACTGACAGCCCAATGGATCTACGTGCAGCGGGATCCACGTTCAAAGCACAGTGGGGTCCAATCTGGGCTGAGCTACCAACACTGCCGGATGCGCAGCAAAGTGGACATTTAAGGTCCTCTCCCCTGGATGTGCAGAGCCCGTGTCGCACCCAAGCCCCCCGATGGGGTACCCACGTCCAGATGGGAACATACCCCCGAACCTAGTGTGCTTATGGGACGCATGCACGCTAGTCTCTTCAGCCATTGCACTCCAATGCAGAGAGGAAAGCAGATGCACTGGAAGTCGAGGGCTTTGCAAATGAAGCAGGAAATTGAGACATGTCTCCCTCCAGCTGGAAGTCACTGAGTGAACAAGAGCTCCTCGACCCCGCTGCAAGGTCGGTATCCACAAAGCAGCAGACGGCAGAGGAAGGAGAAGAGCTGGCTTAGGTCCCGAAAGAGCAACAGCCGAACATGACTCCAGGCCAGGTAAAAACCCCAGACCTCGTAATAAGCTGTAAGAGCCGAATCACTGCTCAGCACCCACTGTTTCCCCGCGTCCATCTTCAGGCCCCACCCGCCCCTCATGAAGCCTGGAAATTCCCACAGGGAATCTCCTCCCTGTCACACACACTTCAGACACGGGCTGAACGTCCAGTGGAGAGCACACACCCAGCCATGGGCAGCGCATGAACACCCCCTATGGGGGGGGCTAGTCCCCCAGGCCTGCCCCTTCTGCCTGAGGTCCTGCCCCCTCACCCACGCCCTCCCACCGCGGCTGGAGGAGCCCCCACCAAACCTGCTCAACCCCCAGGCCGCCTTCCAGCCCCTGAGCGTCAGCCTGACCCCCAAAGCAACCGGCTAGCCGAGCCCCAGCTCCAGGCTACCAGCCCGAGCTGAGGCCCTGCCGGCTTCAGGGGGAAGAGGGGGGTGTCAGGGCAGGGCCTCCCCTGGCCTATGAGACCCGCCGTCCAGGCATTCAGCCTTCCCAGGTGCCCACCTGGTTGCCATCCTTGTGAACCCAAACACTACGCTGCTTGCCACAGCTGCCACTGATCATCTGAGGCCTAGCTCTGCCTGTGGCAGCGAGAGCCCAAGTGTAGACAGGCCTCCGGGACCACAGGTATTTTATAGACCTGCCAGGTTCAGCTGACATGATGGTGAAAATGCTCGAGTGCCGTCTACACTAGTGCTCCTGCTGGGGGGGGGGGGGGGGGATGCCCCAACAAGATTTCCCTGATAGAACACACACGAGAGCTGGTCAAAACAATGTTGTCAAAAGCTTCCTAGGGAATGTACGGGTCTGACGAAACGTTCATGGAGATTTCACAGGTCCGGGCTGGAATTTCTGGTCTAAACCAGAGAGAGAAAGAGCCAGCTTAGCCGATGGCATGGTAGGGCACTCACCTGGGATATGACTCCCTCATCCCAGTGTGTGGGTGATGGGGAACTTTGAAAGCACTCGGTTTCGTCCCAATGTGGAATGGGAACATTTTTTAAAATCTCAAAAGCGTTCATGGGATGGTAAATCGGTTTCCTCTCCAGCTCCCATGTGCTCACAGCCTTAAAGTGACACCGAGTTAAAAAGCACGTTCTTTCACAAACTCTACGTGAGGTTACGCCGAACATTTACTGCCTATTTCTCACCGTTAATGCGACTGCTTCTTTCAGGTTCACTCAAGGATCAGATAAACTGGCTGGTTTCACTTGCTGGAGCTCATGTAATAGCACGAGGCTGCAAATGCTGCCAGGGAATGGGGGTCTCTCCAAGCCCAAAACATAATGAAGCAATCAGACTATTTGAAGAAATTCAGAGAAATGTTTCTGGCGCCCTTTGACTTTGCAGAAGGTTTGAACAGCAACTCTGTGCGCTGAGAGCAATCCACAAGCATACAGGGAGACTCAGGGGAGCTGCAGTCTATCCCTGACTCTACCACTGCTGGGAGAGCTTGGATCTGGCATGGCCCCCACTCTGTGCCTCAGTTTCCCCATCTGTAAAGTGAGGGTAACACTCCTGGCCTCCTTTGTAAAACACTTTGAGAGCTACTGATGGAAAGCGACAGATGTGCACCAGGGTCACTATTAACACATTTTAAAACCGTGGTGTAGGCAGGACAAGATGCGTCAGCTGGTTCATCGAACCATAGAAACGTACGGCTGGACGAGGTCACCAAGGACCAAGTAAACCCAGACCATCCCTGGCAGGCGTTTGTCCAACCTGTTCTTAGAAACCTCCAGCGACAGGGATTCCATGGCCTCCCTAGGTAACCTCTTCCACTGCCTATCTGTCCTTGTAAATTGGAAGCGATTCCCCAGCAGGGGAGCCCTGACTACTCTAGGGTTTAAAACCATGTTCGCTAAAAGGTTTTAGCTAATCTGTTTAAACCCCCTTTCCCCCTCTCTATCCTAGTCTAGACACATACTGTCTGTACATGACAGATTCTTCCTAACAGCAGAGATTGTGCCTTTGTTGCCTGGACAACACTTATGCATCGGATTTAACTGCTGAGACGTTTCGGCAGGTTTCACACATTTTATGCTCCACAGCTGTTATCTCTTGACAATGGCAGATTCAGGTCTAGAGAAGCATGAGAACAACTGCAGTGTTGCCAACTCTTGTGATACTGGATTTAAAAGTCCCAAGCTCCTGGAGTCATGTGAATGTATGAGCATCTCAACTTTCATTTAAAAAAAAAGTTTCTAGCATTCATGGGTATGGAGAAAAGCTTGCAAATACCAACCAGGTGCATCCAAAAGGCTCACAAACCAGAAGGGGGTGTTTTCTTCCCTTCCTTTCCCAACATGTATTTTCTTAAATCTCATAATTTTAAAGCAAATCTCATGATTTTGGGGGTTGGACCAATGTTTTTTTTTTTTTTTAACACTTGGGATTGGGGATACTGAAGCTACGTCCTACGTTGTAGATGCTGCTTCTAGCACAGAGTGGGGCTGGCATTGGTTTGGTACCAGTGTTCCCTTGCGTGACAGACACACTCATCAAGAGATGAGCCATCAGACCCTTCTGAGGATGGGTCTTTGCAAGGGGTCGGACTCCATGAATGACTAGGGCACCCCCCTGCTCACAGCCTAGGATTTACCTAACACTCACAAAGGGAATCTGTCCAAACCCTACACGGAGAAGGGTCCAGACTCAGCTGTACCCAGAAACTCATTCTCACCCAGCTGCACCCGAGAGGCCAGTTTTCCATCTTTCCCCTGCAGTAACCCGCAGGCTATCACAACTAGAGCTCTGCTGGGCAGGGATTGCTCCTGGGACAAGGTGAGGAGGAGTAATGGAGGTTAACTATAGGCCGTATTTGGGAATGACTCTCAGTTGACAACAGATGTGCGCCACAAGATCCCCCCCCATTTCTCCCAGACTCTGGTCCTTAACTGGGTTGAGAATGAGTTGGTCATTAGTGTAGACAGGAGCAAACTGGTTTCAACCCCAGCTGGGGAGATGGGCAGGGGGCTTGTGAATGAAAGCACTCGTCACCCATGGCTAATGTAGCCAGGGTCTGACTACAACTCCTCTCAGCCCGGGACGGCGTTCCAGGATCAGTCCATGAAAACATTTCCAGGAACACACAGTTTTATAAACAACAACAAAAATTAAATGAATGGGCAAGAGATTGTGGAAAATCACTAAGAAGTGGAGGTGAATTCAGCCCGGGTGGAAGCAGCTGTTGCTGCACTGAAGTCCGTGGATTTGCACTGGGTCTAGTGTGGACGTTAGCCTCAAAGTTTTCCTTGCATCCAAACAGGCCAGCAAAACCACGGGTCCCGAAATGTGTTTTCAAGGCCCATTCTTCAGAGTCATCGCAGGGCCTGAGACCTTTCAGAGTGTAGACAGGAGCCCAGAGAAGTCAGGGAACAAGCTAGCAAAAGGCACATGCCTGAGGGTACATCTACATTGTAAAGAAAAACCCAGAGCACCGCGTCTCAGAGCCTGGCTCAATGGATCCAGGGACAGGGGGCTCCGAGGGTGCGGGGCTAAACATAGCAGTGTAGACATTCAGGCTCGGGCTGGAGCCTGGGCTCTGAAACCCGGCCTTGGGGAGGGTCTCAGCGCCGGGGCTCCAGCCCGAATGAGAACGTCTCCACAGCTAGTTTGGTGCTAGGCTCTGAGACTTGCTGCCATGGGTTTTTCTCTGCAGCGGAGATGTACCCCGAGAGGAAGGACGGCCCTGTGTTTACGGCACTGGACAGGGATGCAGGAGACTGGGGGTCATTTCCAAGCTTTGCCGTAGGTCTTCTGTGTGACACTGAGCAAACCCTGAGCTTTCCATGCCTCAGTTCCCCCATCTGTAGAATGGGAGTAGCAAAACTTCCTTTTTGCTGAGCTAGTTGGATTGCAAGCTCTGGAGGCGTGCACTGCCTTCCTGAGTGTATGTGCAGCTCCTAGCACAAGAGGGCCCTGATTTCAGGGTGCTCCTGTCATATAAACACCACCCACCTCCCCGCTCTTCAGTGGCTTGGGGACACCTGCTGTGTCTGCAAATTCCTCCCCTTCAAGGTGACACTTAACCCTCCCCCCTCTGGAGAACACAGCCCGCCAGGGTCCCTCAGAGGAACACCAGCCATGGTGCTACCCCCGGTTCCAGCATGCAAAGCTGTTTGCGAGGAGGATCCCAAACCGGGCAGGCTGAAGAGAGACAGAGGGAAACACCCTGCACAGTCCGATCGTGCCCTTGTTCAGCGGAGAGGCACCTCAGTGCAGTTAGCCCCCGACCCACCTCAGCGGTGGTGGTGATGCCTCACGCTGGGTTTCCTCACCAAAGTTCTCTCCCTGCTCCATCTCCTCCTAGATTGTCTGCCCAGCCACGCACCCCCCTCCCTGCGATGTGGGGCAGGACGGGCCCCCTCCAAGCAGCACCTTCTTCCTCCCTCCCCCCGCACCAGATAGTGGCCGTCAGGCAGCCGGGCTGCCTCCTTCGCCCCACCGGCGCAGCCTCTGCCTGGGCCAGTCGGCCCTGGCCTCAGGGGCACCAGCCGGGCACGGCCTGGCAGTGGGCAGCCAGGTGAAACTCTCAGGGAAGCACCTGGAGTTGGACTCAGCTGCTTGGTTCTTATGCCACCTGCTGTGGGCCAGCTCTGGTCTCTCTCGGCCCCGCCTGGCCACGTTTTGTTACCCTCTGCGCAGGGCAGTTTTGCGTGAAGTTCTCCAGGCTCCCTGGTGACTCTGCTCATTTGCATCGGGGCCTTTGCCAGCACTGGGAGCGTCTAACTAATTCTTCTGGATCCTAAACACCCTCTTCCTTCCCGCCCCTCCCCCATTGAACGGCTGCTCGTGCAGAACGCAGGATTCCCCTTTTGTACCCCTGTCTTCATCCCGCCAAGCCTGGAGGGGCTAGGACTAGGCTGCCAGGCGTCTGGTGTTCGACCGGAATACCTGGTCGAAAAGGGACTCTGGCGGCTCCGGTCGGCACCACTGATGGGGCCATTAAAAGTCCAGTTGGCCGCCTGCAGCGGGGCAGGCAAGCTCCCTGCCTGGCTCCCGAGAAGCTGCCGGCATGTCCCTCTGGCTCCTAGCTGCATGGGGGCCATGGGGGCTCTGCGCAAGCACTGGCTCTGCAGTTCCCATTGGCCGGGAACCATGACCAATGGGAGCTGCGGAGGCGGCACCTGTGGGCAGGGGTGCAGAGCCCCCTGCCACTTAGAAGGTGGAGGGACATGTCACCGCTTCCGGGAGCCACCTGAGGTAAGTGCCGCTGAGCCTGCACCCCAAACCCCTCTCCCAGAGCCCACACCCTGTGCCCCCTCTGGCACCCCAAATCCCCTCCCAGAGCCCACACCCCGTGCCCCCTCTGGCACCCCAACCCCTCGGCCCCAGCTCGGAGCTCCCTCCATCACCCCTGGCCCCAGCCTGGTGAAAATGAATGAGTGAGCGAGATTGGGGGAGAGCAAATGACGGAGGGAGGGGGGAAGGAGTGAGCAGGGGCGGGGCCTTGGAGAAGGGGCGGGGCCAAGGTGTTCGGTTTCCAGCAAATAGGAAGTTGGAAACCCTAGCTAGGACCAGCAGCCTCTTGGCCGCCCAGGCGGAGTCATGCATTCAAACCTCCCAGAGCTGCCGCCGTCCTCCTGCCCGGCTCTGGGGACAGACATCCTACAGCCTCGTTAACTGCCCACCTAAACCACCAATCAACAGTGACACCGTCTCCCTGGCACCCCCCCTTTTCCCCCCACGCCAACAGGGGGAATAAAATGTCATTAACGATGCAATAATCTACTGTTACATAGGACCTAGTGTCCCCAGATCTCAAAGCACCGGCCAGCCCCCCCGGCACTGCCGGAGAGTAGGGAAGGGCTCTCGTCACATTTCACAGGTGGGGAAACTGAGGCCCAGAGAGTCTAAGGGACGAACAGGGAATCTGTGACAGAGCAGGGAATTGAACCGAGGCCTGTTAAGGCCAATCCACCATTGTAGCCACTAGACTGTCCTGTCCTCAGTTCCTTTTTTTCCCTTTATTCACTCCTGAAGCCCAGTGGATGGATACTGTCTAGCCCCTTCCTCTGGACCCTCCCCCTGCTCTTGGCTTTCTGCCTTCTGCCACATTGCCCGAAAGGGTTCAAACTCCCTCTCCCCTTCGAATCGCTTCGGAATACTCCTCCCCCTCCACGCCCTTCTTCCGGGAGGCCAAGCAGTGACTGCCAATCCCGGGAGAGGCATCTGAGGCCGAGCTTCAGGAGATGAAAACTCTGCTGCACTTGGAGAGCTGGTCGGTCAGTGCATCGCACACCTGAACGATGCCATTCCTCTGCTTAGATCAGAGGCTCTGTGGAGGAGGTTCTGTGCCCCCCAGGTTTGGTCCATCACTGACCAGGTGGGTGGATCTCTAACAGTGACCCTACCAGGTCACTTTCCCCCAGGTACGCGCATGCCATGCTGGCCTGCTCATGCCGGCGGGCTCAGGGCTGGGATGCCTGCACTCACCTGGCAGACACAGCAGGATGAGACAGAGGGTTCTCATGGTCACGGGGGGCAGCAGGGAGGAGCGAAGCAGCGCAGGAGGTAGTTGGATGAGCTTTGGGAAGTCTGGAAAAGAAGACGGGAGAAGGGATTAGCAGGAGGCTTTGGACGTCGTCCCAACTGCGTCACTACAGGGACAATCCCTAGGTGCCTTCTGGGGATCTTGCCGAGATGCCAGAGGGGCAGTCTACACCCTCCCCTTGCTGATGCTTCACCACTCGTCTCCCAGGCCAATGGGGATGGAATTACTGTGAGCCGCTGGCTGGCCAGGTCGGATCCATTAACAGCTCCTGCACACCTAGCTCTAAGCTCTCCTGCAAAGAAACCCCGAGAATTAGCACTTTTGAACACCTGCCATTTCTGTGCCATCTTCCAGCCATGGGTCTCAAGGCCACTTGACAAAACATTGAGGCCTGAACTTCTCCCCTTTGGGAATCATCCTCCCATCACAGAGACACTGAGGCTTTGAGAATTTAAGTGACTTAACTAAGGCCCCACAGTACGTCAGTGGCAGAGTAGAGACTAGAACCCATGTGTCCTGACTCCCCTCACCCCTTAACCACAAGACCATCCCTTCCTCCCAACCAGGAATCCATCAGTAGCCCCTCTGTGTGCGTCCCTGCCAAGACCAGCTTATTTTTAAAGGTGTCTTCTGGGCTGTCCTAAATGGGCCCAAGCCCCCACCCAAGGCCACTGATGCTGGTGGATCGCTGGAACATGCAGCATTCTGATGGAAGCAGAGTACGTCCTCCGCACACATGGCAGAAAGCCTCATCGGAAAGCACTTCGCCGAGCTCCAACAAGAGAGATCTAGCACCCATAGAATTGCACCGACTACAGTTCTACCAGGAGCGTCCCCAGTGCCTGGTGCTAGATGTCTAGGGTGCCGGGCTGGGAGCCAAAAGAGACGGGTTCTGTTTCCAGCTCTGATGCTGATGTGTTGCATGACCTTGGACAACCTCCATGCCTCAGTTTCCCTGTCAGTAAAGTGAGGCTAATGTTACCAACCTTCCTTTGTAAAGCATTAGAGACCAGATGACAGGGGCGCCGTAAGAGCTAACTGACGATATTTCACCATTTCTTTTTTAGAAGGCATGAAGGTGAATATGGTGCATTTCGTTGCTCTGAGACCACACTGCAGACAGCCCCTATCACTGACCAGCCAATGCACTTTCATTCTGATTTGTGTCGCCCCATCTGCTAGCAGTCTGGAATCCTCCCCCCACACGAACGCACGTTTCTACCTCTGCACCTTTTCTCATCCCTCCCAACATTTCGAATGGCTACAGCTGGACGCCACTCAGGTCTGGCCTTTCTGCCCCTCTGGAGATGGACACAGAGGGGTGGACGGGCCGATCCTGCGCACTAGGGCCGTATCCCGCGCAGTTTGGGGGCCCTCGGCAAACTGCCTTTCAATCAGGACAAGGGTTTTGGGGGTCAAAGCAGGGCAGGCCCATGAAACCCAGGACTAAGGTTGCCAACTGTCTAATCATACAAACCCCAACACCCTGGCCCCGCCCCTTCTCCGAGGCCTTGCCCCACCCCCTCCGTCGCTCGCTCTCCCCCACCCTCACTCACTTTCACCGGGCTGGGGCCAAGGGGTTTGCAGTGTGGGAGGGGGCTCTGGGCTGAGCTTGGGGTTGGGGTGTAGGGTGCAAGCTCTGGGAGGGAGTTTGGGTGCAGGAGGGGGCTGCAGGCTACGGTGCAGGAGAGGGTGAGGGGTGTGGGCTCTGGGTGACGTTTACCTCAGGTGCCTCCCAGGAAGTGGCCAGCATGTCCCTCCGGCTCCTAGTGGGGGGGCAGCCACGGGGATGTGCGTGCTGCCCCTGCCTGCAGGCACCGCCCCTGTAGCTCCCGGCCAATGGGAGCTGAGGAGCCGGCACTTGGGGTGGGGGCAGCACATGGAGCCCCCATGGCTGCCCCTACAACTAGGAGCCAGAGGGACATGCTGGCTGCTTCTGGGAGCTGCATGGAGCCAGGGGCAGGGATCCTGCCTTAGCCCCACTGGGCTTTTAACCACCTAAAAGTCTCCCGGTTTGGCTTCGGTAGCCTCTGGGAGATGGGGCCGGATTCTGGGAGACTCCCAGTGAAACCGGGAGGGTTGGTAACCCTACCCAGGACTGTTGGGAGGGACTGTTCTTGACTTGCAAAAAACCCAAAATCCCACCCATCCACATCCTGGGTCCTATGCATATTTCTGCCACTGCCCCACACTCTTGCTTTGCAACACCCATAGTAATCCTGTCCCAAGCTCCCCATCCAACAATGCGCTCGGCTCTGGCCTGCAATACCCTGGCTTCCCCTCCACAGGGTCTGAAGAACAGAGGCTGCCAGGCAGAGGGAACCGTGCAATGCCGTATCCAAAGTGTGCCAAGAAGTGCTGCTGCCAAACTCCTTGCACAAGTGACCGGGGCTGGATTTGAACCCGAGTTCTCCAGCAAGCAATGCCATCGGCCACTCTCCTTGGAGCGCTCAGCAGCCTGTGCACACTGGTAACAGAACGCCAGCTGCTCCCAATTAAAATCCACACAGGAAGCCTCTTTCCACTGGGGCGATGGAAGTTTCTGGAGGGCAAGCCCAGCGCGGCTAAGTGAGAACACATGCCGGGCTCATTTTCCAAAGGTCACTTGACATAAGCACGTACTCTCCTTGTTCTTACTGTAGCCACACAGGGTGAACAGCTGGCTGACACTCAGCCAAGCGGCCTGCGGATCTTAACATCTCCCCAAGAGCGTCCTGCTGGGGGGAGATGAGCGAGAGCCCCCTTCTTCCCCGTCTAGCTGAGTCACGGCGCTGTGGGGGAACCAAGCTAATCATCTCCTGGCAGTAGCCCATCGTGGATGCTGGACTGGAGAGAGGAGGATCTGGGATCTCTGATACGGTTCGTTGTGAGCAGCATCAGAGTCACCAGCTCATCCTCACCCCAGCGCAGGGTTTGGGGGGGATCTCAGTCCAGCTCCTAGCAGGACTGGTGTCTATATCACAAAGCCACCACCGTGGGGACAGGCACTTACTTCTCCATCTCCTACCAGCCGCTTCAGCAGCAAGGTGAAGGACCACTGAAGACTGAATTCTCCCCCGACCCCTCGGGAGGGTCCCTCTGGGGATGGATGGAGGCACGCTGGCAGAGCGGGGACCTGGAGAAAGCCTGTACTGCCGCCAACGTGTGATCTCTATCCTGTCAGTCCTGTCAGTCCAGCACCGTTCACTTCCTGCTACTCCTCAGGGGCCCCAGCTGAGATCAGAGTCCCATTGTGCTCAGGGCGGTACATACACCCAGCAAGAGCGAGTCCTTGCCCCAGTGAACTTTCCATCCAAGCCAGAAAAGGTAGGAGAATTATGATCCCCACGGCAGAGACGAGGCGCTGAAGCACAGAGAGATGAGGTGACTTACCCAAGGTCACACAGGGAGAAACTGGACCCAGATCTCCAGAGTCCCAGTCCAGTGCATTGACCACAAAACCACCCTTCCTTCCAGCCTTTCACCTCCCCATCCCAAGTTCTTTCAATGACTCAGTAAAGAAATGGCTTCCAATCTAAGCCAACCTTGCTCCAGCTTCCTCCTCCGCCTCCCCAGGAGAGGCAAGGAGTGGGATGGCGACCTGATCTTGGAGCGGAACAAACTCATCTGCAAGGATCTCATCTCAGCCACTCTGGTTCAGGAAAACGTTGTACAAGTGGCAAGAATGTGATTTCGCTTGATCTACGCCAGCCCAGACAACATCACCCCCCTCCCATCACATGGGGAAAACGTGACCAGGGCTGTCAGTGCTTAGCAATGAATGCTTAGCCTGACTTTACGCAGCTGTTTGTTTTTCCGCTGTTTTTAACACTGGGATCATCCGAAGCCAGGAGACGCCCAAAGGGGAGGCAACTGGAGGCATCACGGATGGTGCCCCATGTGGAGGGCAGTCAGAGAAGTGACTGCAGATAGCACCAGCCTCAAAGGAAGGCAGAACAAAGCAGCACCCCTGGGTGCCTCCAAAGATGGCCTCTGACTCAATCTAAAACCTCAAGCGATGGTCAGCACTGTGCTGAATCGCTGCCCTGGCCGCCCAAGGTTCATCTTAACGCCCTGTTCTCCTCGCTCAACACGCAGGGATCTGCTTAAAAATGGTAACTATAAAATCATAGTCCTCACACGTTCGTTAGCAGTGCTTGACTAACTACATGCTTCAGCAATCTCTTCCCCTCCCACTGGAACGCAGCCACCTCTGGGGTGGAACGTCATTGGCTGTGCGATACAGTGCAGCAGCACAAGGTCTGGGGAAACTATTTAATGGAAAATTGAGGCATAGATTAAAGAAGTTTTTTTTCATGGAAAGTGTCTGCTTCCCGCTGCAAATCTCAACTTCTAGTCGAAAAACCGAATACCCGAAAAAATTTGATTCAGGAATTCTGCTGCGGTGCCTTCTGGGAGCTGGTGTTCAGGCAGCTCATGGCCTCATTCTCCTCTACAGGCAGGTTCCGGCTACATCTGCTATGATACACCACGCTGGCTCAACAAGAAGGGCGACAGTGGTGTATCATGGGAGATGTAGTCTGACCAGGGAGCTGGCCCATAGAATAAAATGGCGGCATGAGACCACCAAACTAAAATTCCCATGAAGCAGTGGCTAAGCAGTGCTGGCTATGGGGTCATTCCCCAATGCCCAAGGAGAAATTCTGATATAAGAGAAATAACTTAGTTGGATATTTCACTTTTGCCAGAAAGTTTTTTTTTTTGTGAAAAATTTCCTGAAGGGTCCCCAGTACTGCAGCATGTTAAACTACCTCCCAGTATTACAATATCTGTACAGAACGCTCTAGCAATGAAGTGAATGTTTCCCACCAGGGCTTTGGAGCTGTGCTCCGGCTCCGCTCCACCTCCAGGCAAAAAACCTGCAGCTCCACTGCTCCGGAGCTGCTCCGCGCTCCAGCTCCAGGCTCCGCTCCAAAGCGCTACAACAAACAAGCTCTCCAGTAAAATCTGAGAAGCCAGGACCAACTATGGATGCTCTGAATCCCTTGCAGAACAAACAAATACACCAGAACAACTTCAGATTTGGGCACGAAACCAAAGACGTAGCCTGGTTTTTGCCCACGGAGAACTGAAAGCCAAGGTGTGTTAGGATACGTCTACACAGCAAAAAACCACGTGGCAGTGAGTCTTAGAGCCTCTGTCTACAGACTTGGGTTCACGGCCATGTAGACATTTCAGCTTGGGCTGGGGCTCTGACATCTCTCCCCCTTTCCAGGCTTCAGAGCCCGAGCACCAGCTGGAGCCAGACCATCTACATGGCTATTTTTAGAATTGTAGTGCGAGCTCACCGCTCCCAAGTCTGTAGACCTGGGCTCTGAACCTTGAAGCCGCTAGTTTTGTTTCTGTTTAGTTCCTAAGTGAGCAGATCCCAGGTTGGAGAAATCAGTCTTGGACATGAGAGTCTATAACGAAAGGATTGCTGGCATAATTCATACCGGTTCATTAAATACACTGTAGCTTAAGTGGCTTTCATTTTGGAGTCCAGATCAATGTAATGACATTAATTGGGTGTGTGTTTGTTTTTTAAAAAGTGGCCTGGGTTGTATTCCTGGGTCCTTGGGCAAGTCACGTCTCTGGCCTGTGCCTCAGTTTCCCCATTTGTTAAAAAGGAACGATTCTTTCATTCTTTTGTAAAGTGCTTTGAGCCCTCCCAGATGGAGTGTGCTAGATAATTACTGGGTATTAATGGGCAGCCCCCACGCAATTTCTTGGTTTTAGACGGCTCTGCAAATACTCATTTGAAGAGGTTCTAAAGAAACAGAAATGGTGCTAAGTATCAGAGGGGTAGCCGTGTTAGTCTGGTTCTGTAGAAGCAGCAAAGAATCCTGTGGCACCTTATAGACTAACAGACGTTTTGCAGCATGAGCTTTCGTGGGTGAATACCCACTTATCTTCCACGGCTACAAGCGGCAGGGACCTCGCGGCGATGGGTCACCTGACAAAGAAACTCCGGCAGCGTTGCGTGCCCCCGGCGTCCTGCTGGGGCAGTGGGTTCATGCAGACAGCAGGACGCTGCCTCTTTCTTGCAGCAGCCAGGGGGGGCTTTGCTGGAGAACTCGCACCTCAGTACTGATCAGAGCAGACGGTGGTTCAGTTTAAGTGTTGTGCGCAGTGATGATGTAGCCGTGTCGGTCCCAGGATATTAGAGAGACAAGGTGTGGGGAGGTCACATCTTTTATTGACCAACTTCTGCTGGTGAAAGACAAGCTTTTGTGCTGCACAGAGCTCTTCCTTGGACACGACTACACCCTGCAGGTTGCACAGCTGCCAGCAAAAAGACTTGCTGGTGCAGCTTGTAAAGGGAGGGGGGACAAGGGGGTGGTAACGTGCCAACAAAAGAAACCATGTCTTTTTTCTCCCTTCGCCTTTCCCGTGTATTTTGCCCACGTGTTTACCGGCTTCTCTTGCAAAGATTGAGTTGCGACGGCTTATCCAGCGCTTGGACTGCTGCCGGCGTCTCGTTAGCGCCAGTGCAAGGTGGAACGCTGCTTTCCTCCTCTATATAAGTCATCCCTGTTATCACCATATGAAGCTAATTTTCCAAAACTCCTTCATAACCTGTGCTTAGCGGGCCTCTGCACAACCTTTACTATCAACACCCCACCCTGAAAACAAAGGCCCGGCTCCCCCACGCACTTACCCACACGCTTAATTTAACCCATGGGAGTAGCCACTGTACGAGTCGAGTGCGGTGTGGGTGTTTGCAGAATGGGAGCTGCAGGGACAGCAAATCACATGGAGAGGGAGCGGGGAAGGATCTGTTTTAAAAGAATCTTTTCCAGACTGATGTGAACTGAAAAATACACTGGCATAGATCGCTGCTTTGGTGTGTGTCCCTTTAAGAAGCAGCAGAGGTAGAGGGGTGGCGGGTGTGTGTGTGTGGAGCTAGATCACACAGCCAAACCCTGCAATTAGCACAGACTGTGGTCAAAAGCCTCCTATTTAAGGGGCCAGCGTACAGGTTGACAGTCCCACTTCTAATGCGTCCAGCAGCTCTTTCCCAGCGTCCTTTGATTTCTCCATGCATGAATAGAGACTTGCTCTCCTGAGCGACAGGGGGAGAATTTCTTGTCTCTTTCTCCCCCCTCTGACCATGCCTGTTTCCCTTGGAATGCTCCCTGCCCCCCACTTTACCCACCCCCAAGGTCCTTCACTGGAAAGGAAATATTTGCTCGATGCTCTGGGCAAAGTGTCCTTAAACAGGCCTGGACATAACACGCTTTGTTCTTTAGGAAAGTTTCCTGGTATCTCCCCCCCTTTGAAGAAATGCGTGCGCAGACCATCGAAGGAGACCACTTCTGCCCATGCTGATGCTCTTCCCAACCCCCAATCAATTAATCCAGGGCCAAACGCCCCCTTGATGCAATCAGCTTGAAAAGGAATGAGGTCAATGATTCAGAAAAGCACTTTTCAACAAGCAAGCGACGTTCCTCTTTGGGTGCCGGGAGACCCAATCTGAGCAAAGGGCTGGCTGGGAGTGGCGCCACTGCCCCAAGGCAGGAGGGTCTGGGCACTGGGTTTTTCGGTATTTGCACGTGCTTGGCGTTCAGTGGTTTGCAGAGACGTGAGCTCATTTGGGAAGGATTCCTTGGAAGGGTCTGTGTGTCCCTTCCTAGGTGCAGTTTGCTGTGGAGAGTCACGCCAGGATCCCATCAAAGCACAAGCAATGCCAAGATAGCTTTGGGAAGCGAGAGTCGAGAATTGCATTTAAGAAATAAACAATGGATGGTTAATTGTAGGCACCTGTGGAAAGGCGGAAGGTGCTGCAGAAGCCCCTCAGTCCCCCTACACAGCGCCTCCTGCACAGCGCCTCCTGCTGGTCCACTCTTGTCTCTTTCCCCCTCCAGTTTGCTCATGTACCTCAATCCTGTCCTGCAACTCCCACTTCCCTCGGCACTCCAGTCCTGCCCTCCACCACCCACAGCGTGGCCAATACACCTCAATCCAGATATCCAGCACCTCCTGCTATTCCAGCCCTAGGTTTGTCTCCACACCCCACAATCCTAACCTGCAGCCCCCGCGGCGGGCAGTGAAACGCACAACATTGCTGAAAGCTTATTGTAAGATTTCTCCCTCTCTGGGGTGAAACTGACAGCGTTCGACTGCTCCCCAGACCATATATGCTCCTTGTGTCAAGAGGTATTTTGCAACTTGTGCATCACTGGTGAATGAACAGCAAGGACTATAAAATCCTCCAACATCTAGTCAGTTTGGGGGTTGACAAAGCTGCTTAGATTTTGCAAACCCTCTTTTGTCTTGTTCTGGAAGCCCTGGGTACTTTCCATGCGCCGTTCACATTTTTTTCACCATTTCTCTAGCTCAGTGATTCTCAATCCGCGGCCCAATCAGCACAGAGCTGCAGCCCACGTGACAGCCCCGGGGCTATACAGGTAGTATGGGATGCAGCCCGCAATGGGTTGAGAACCACCGGCCTAGCTCCAGGACCGGCAGCCTGTGCCGTTGGCTAGGGCCAAGCCCATCATCCTAAAGCTCAGCTGGCACGGCTGGGTGACTTGTCTGTAGGCTGTTCTCACCCCTCCCAATGACACTGTCCCTCCTCCCTTTCTTGTCTCAGTCTCGCCGCAGAGCGGCACATGAAGCCAATAAATCCAAGTCGAAACTTCCAAGCCCACCATGTTCCAGTGCCTTTGAAATCAGGCCAAATGAGCTGGCCTGTCCCTAACCAAACACTTAACTCTTTTCCTGCCTCTTGTGTCTGAAGGGCTCCAATCACTTTACAGACCCAAACTCTTACAAAGGCCCCTGTGAGATAGGCAAGGAGAATGGTTCCCATTATACAGATGGGGAAACTGAGGCACAGTCCAGGGAAAAGAGTTGCCCAAGATCATACAGAGTCTAGAGTGAATGAGGCTCATTTGCCTCTTAATGTAGGGCTCACACAGAAGGTTCAGCTAGCCCAGCGGACGGCAGCCTGCCCAATAGGCAACACACCACTCCAGCCAATGGTGGACCAGCTCCAGGGTTTTAGTGCTAGTCTTTGAAGCCCTCAGTTGGCCAATCCTTGCTCCTTCAGGCCTTATCGACACTAGGAAAGATTCCTGCCCACGTTCCAGCAATGGCAGAGGCACTGGTGCTGGCCACGGGAAGGACACCTGCGTAGGTTTTTACCACTCGCCGGTGGATAAAATGCCCGTGCCCTGGCTATGCAGCAGTGCCGCTGCACTGTCGCTGGAGCACGGGTCCTGCAGCATCTCGGAGCTTAGCTATTGTCTCCCGTTGACGTCTACAACCAATGAGGACGCCGTGACTTGAAGAGCCCAGAGTCACCACGCTGGGGCTGAGCCTTCCGCACCTGGGATGAGACTCGTCTCTGCACATGGACTCCAGAGCTGGCAGCCCAGAGAACAGGCACATGGGCTGCATCACAGAAAAAGGGTAACCGCCTTGGGTAAGGGGGGTAGAAATGTCCACAGGAGGGGGGACCCGCTGGAGCTGGTCACTGTTTCAAAAACCCCCTTCCCCCAGAGGCTGCATCTGGAGCTCTGAAGCTTGAGGAGTCTGGTTCCAAGCCAGTTCCCACCCCGCCGGGGCTATAAAGGAGAGGGGAACAGATTCAGAGGCCACATGGGAAGGGAAAAGGTCAATCCCGTCTTTTCCAGCGGGTGAGGTGAGGAGAAGGAAGACCCTGTTGTCAGCCCACGTGCGCGGTACGTTGGAATTCAGCTGCCGGAACTGGGGGTGCTCAGAAGGAAAATGGGGCTGGTTCCCTGCCCAGCTCCCCACCACTGCCAGATAGACCCAGCGCCCCTTCCTTTGGCATCCCAAGAGGCACTGGGACTCCCGCAGCCCTGTCCTTTAGCCCGACCTGCCGCGACGAGAGAACCACGTGGACTCATCGTTGCTTTTAACCACGGCTCAAGCCTGGCACTTGTATCTCCTCTACCCCAGGATCCAAGCGCTCGTACGGCTGGATCCAGGAGGGGGCATCTAAGTCCCACCTCTGACTTCTGCCTCCCTGGCTCTCGAGCCTGGTTGCATGGTCCTGAGCCGCGCAGTGATTCTGTTCCACCCTGCTGGACTCGGAGTTCTCACAGGGCGGTGGGAGAGCCCCCCCACTGATTGGATCCAGGCCCCGGTTATTGGCATTCGCCAGACTTTGAAAGTCACGTTATGCTATTTTTTTCTTTAAGTTACAGGGTTGAAATACGTTAATTCCCTGGGTTGTTAGCGTGCGCGAGTGTGGTGGGCATAGAGGATGGGGAGAATGGCAACCCCACACACCAAGCCCTCCAGCCACACCGCGGGTAAAGCACAGCGAGGAGCGAGAGGGACGTACAGGCTCCAGGCCCATTCAGGCCTTAGCCTCTCGGCCAAGACTGCTGACCAGGGAATCGATCAGTCCCCGGTGGGGTGGCTGCGTGTGCGATGGAGACTGCGGACGCGGGCAGAGATCGCGTCTTTCGTCTGAAAGTTCGTATCCCTAAACAGCAGGTGGCAACACCCAGTCAGTTCAGCTTTTTCCAATCAATTCTTTGAGATTCACTTACACCTCAAAAGCCACAAAGAGTCCTGTGGCACCGTATAGATTAACAGACGTATTGGAGCATGAGCTTTCGTGGGTGAATACCCACCTCGTCCGACGCATGTCAAAAGCCAGCATTTATCTCAATGCGCTTCCCCACGCAGCGAGCGCGGATCCACTCTGCTAGTTCTACTTTCATCCCTACCATCCAAGATGGGCGACGAACTGGAATGGAGTCAAAATTCAGAGCTAACCTGCCTAGGAGAGCCAGGGGAGTCCATTCCCAGCTCTGCCACTGATCTGCTGTGTGACCTTGGGCAAGTCACCTGACCTCCCTGTGCCTGTTTCCTCTCCCACCCTTTGTCTTGTCTGTTTCTATTCCAAGCTCTTCAGGGCTGGGACTGTTTATCAGGGGTCTGTCCACCACCTGGCACAACGGGGCCCTAAGGCATTGCTGGCCAAAAATAAACAATACTGCTCCATGGTTGGTCCCTGGGCTGCACGGGCTGTTTACTGATCCAAAGGGCCATTACAAAAGACGGCCCTTTGCGCCTTTAGACTGGTCACGGTGGCCACCGCTGGTTAGTTAACGTCACAGCTTCTCCTCTCATCTCATCTCCACGAGCCGCTGGGGCCGGTCTCCACTTGGCAAGTTACTGAAATCACTCTTAGTCCGGAAAACGTCCCAGTGCAGACTGTCCACAAAGCCGCATTCAAGTCCCTCTGCCCCCGCCCCGAGTCCCCAGTTCATCCTTTCAGCTGACAGCCCCTGTCCCCCCTTGGGACGCTCACCCAGGGGCTTGCGGCTACATGCACCTTGGGCACGCCCGCTGCTCCCCACGAACAGCGAGTGGCAGAAGGGTCCCAAGAGATGGGCACTAGCCATATGCATCCCAGTGCCTCATTCGGAGCAGATCAATGGAACATCACCAGTCAACAGGCGCCAAGAAATACCCCCCTCCGCCCCCCCCAGGCTCCAACTCACCTAGCGGAAGAACCCCATTAAATCTACCCCCGCACCCAGGCACAGTTGTTTTGCTCTGAAAGATGTGGCTGTTGCCTGCACTGAGCTGGAAGTGGGAAAATCTGCTCAAGTTTATGGAGGAACTTTCCTTTCTGCTCCGTGCTCCAAGAGACCAGATGTTTTTGTAATGCACATCTGGGAACAATCAATCTCGGGGAAAGAACAACACAGTCGCCCTCTTTCATTCAGTGAAACCCCACCTTCCACAAGGCCTCCCCCCTCCCCCAACTTTTTACACAGCAATCCAGCTGCCAGAGGGAGAGAACAAAGAGAAAGAGGTTTCAAGGTTTTTTTGGCCACTGACCAAAGGTAAAACTCACTGAAGTGGGCTTAATTTCCCCCACCCCGCGCACACTTTTTGGGGGGGTGGGGGGGAGACATTAACAATCTTTTGTGCAGTTAGTTTCCAGGCAGGGAAAAAGTTTGAGCTTCCTTCAAAAGTTAGGCTATTTTTAGATTTATTTCTTGGCTAAACATCTGTAATTCTACAATGGTCTAGTTCTAGATTTTAAAAATATCCCCCCCCCCAAAAACCCTCTTTTTTTCCAAATCAAACTCAGAACAATTGCTTTTTGCTTAAAGCCCAGAGACCAGCTTTCCAGAGCTGGGCTTCACCTTGGGCTGGAGAAACACAAACACATTTGGCAAGAAGAAAAAGAAGATTTCCCCCCCCCCCACCCCCATTCAACCAAGAAATTCTGCATTTCCTCACTTTGAGCTAACTAGACACTAAAATCCTACCTCCCATCGTCCCTCCAAGTATACCCCAAAGATGTCACATCTCCAGCTGGGAAGTGTTCAGCTCCCCAAATCCTGTAAGAATTGCCCTGCCTCTCCCAACGGGTCCTCTGGCCGCTCTCTCATTTTCTTACCAGTTTGGGATCGATGTGCCGGTTCGGTCCTTTCCAAATGCCTTGATCTCTTCTGTCTGGTCTAAAAGCTCCAAAATGGGACAAGCAGCTCCTACCTCCAACATGATTGCACCACTGGGTCCTAATGCTACACCCAGTGCATTCTCAGCCCTGCTTCCTTTAAAGGGAAAAGATAAATGGAGGTTACTGCCCGTCACTCAATTGCAGGATTATTTTTTTTAAACTCCTCAAACCCTGGTGGGTGTGAGGTCAAGGAAAGAAGAGAGGGGCTGGATCCAGGATTGGGGGCTCTCCGGGGCTGGATCCAGGATTGGGGGCTCTCCGGCACTTCTGTAATGCAGGTAATAGCAATACTAACACCAGAGGCTCAAGCAGAGCTCTCCGGCCGGTGCCAGCGCAGCCCAGGACTGTGGTGGTCAGGAGTCATTCCCCATCACCGGCTTTTCAGTGGGAACACCACACTGGTGGTTTTAGCCCAGGCCTCAGCAGACTAATAGGCACCTAGCAAAGGCCCCATTATAATTCGTCCACAGTCCCGCTCAGGTCAATTAAGATACGTCTACACTGCGCCATAAACCCTGGCTTCGGGCCCAAATTCCCCTTCCGTCCACACAGATCTCGGTCCAACTCGGGCCAGGAGCCCCTCGAGGCTCAGGTCCCAGCCCCGACTGCGGGCGGGCGGGTGTCCAAGTCCCCGGCACTTTGCAGCGTGGACGTGGGACACGCCGCAGAGCTGAGCCGGGGGTGCGTGTAGCGCAGTAGGGACGTGGTAAGACGGCTGTGAGCTCCAGGCCTGGAAACAGCGAGTGGCTCCCCCCGGGCTGGGCTGGCAAGTGCAGCGTGCACCTTGCCCCAGAGACTGTCACCCGAATACACTCTTACTGAGGAGTTATATCGTGGTAGCACCTAGGAGCCCGCACCGCGGACCAGACCCCCACTGTGCAAGGTGCTGGACAAACCGAACCAAACCACCATCTAACCCTGCCCCAAAGAATGGCGGATCCAAGTCGGCTTTGGCGCTCAGTGTTTGGCAGTGAGAGCAAAGAGGCCCAGGACGATTGGAATTCCTCTTTCCATCCTGGAGCGCTCCTCCGTGCCTAGAGGCATCCCTCCCAGTCACCTCTCCTAGGCCCTGCTGGCAGAGCGGCATGGGGGAGCTTGCACTATTGTGGCCTCTGCTCCTCCATTTTATGGTTAGAGGATGGCAGTCCACAGACTAGCAGCCCTACATTGCAGTAAGAAAGTGAAGACCGTTCCCAGATCTTCAAGATCCGCTGCATTGTAACAGTGCAAAGTACTTTACAAACTGGATACCACCCCCATTTTACAGATGGGAGAACTGAGGCACAGAAAGGGGGAGCGATTTGTCTGTGGTCCCACTGAAAGTCAGGGAAAAACTGGGAACAGAACCCCCCAGACTCCATTTCTCAACCACTTGGCCCTGCAGCTCCCCTAAAAATAGAAAACACAAGATTAAATTAACCCCCCTGCAAAGGCAGGAATATCGCTGGCTGAGATTTTTTTCTACAATTGTTGTTGTTAAAAAAATGCCCATTTTCTGAAACCCCAACACGATCGCAAAACAACGCTGGGTTTGACACATTTCCTGCCTTGAAAAACGACAAGGAAAAAGTTTTTTTTAAAATGTCAAGACGTTCTCCACCCAAAAAATTCCAGTTTTCTAGTTTGAAATGATTTTTCATTTAGAAATGTAAGCCATTAGACTGAAAAAATGGTTGAAAAGAAAAAAAAAAGGCAAAATTCAAAATTTCAATGGACCTGAAATGGGGAAAAAAATTGGATTTTCAGTTTCCAAATACCTGAAATTTTGACTTTTGATCCTGATTCGAGATGCGGGGGGGGAGGGAAATGAACACTTGAAAATATTCACTGGAGAGGAAAACTATTTCCTGCCCACCTCTAGGCAGAATATAATCCATATTGCCTCTCAATAGAGGTTGCATTAGTGTTAAACTGATACTACATTGGTTGTACAAACGACCTATTGCAGTAACACAGAAGTAGAGGATCTGTTTGTGTTACCGCTTTTTCTAGGCTTTACACTGATAGGAAATAGGGCTGACAATTAATTGCGATTAACTCAAAAAAATAAAATCACAATTAATTGCACTGCTAAACAATAGAATCCCAATTGAAATTTATTAAATATTTTTGGATGTTTTTCTATATTTTCAAATATATGGATTTCTATTACAACACAGAATACAAAGTGTACAGGGCTCACTTGATATTTTTTATTACGAATATTTGCACTGTAAAAATAACAAAAGAAATTGTATTTTTCAATTAACATCATACAAGTACCATAGTTCAATCTCTTTATCCTGAAAGTGTAACTTACAAATGCAGATTTTTTTGTGTTACATAACTGCTCTCAAAAACAAAACAATGTAAAACTTTAGAGCCTACAAATCCACTCAGTCCTACTTCTTGTTCAGCCAATCGCTCAGACAAACAAGTTTGTTTACATTTGCAGGAGATAATGTTGCCTGCTTCTTATTTACATCACCTGAAAGCGAGAACAGGTGTTCACATGGCACTTTTGTAGCTGGCATTGCAAGGTATTTATGTGCCAGATATGCTAAACATTCAGATGCTCCTTCATGCTTCGGTCACCATTGCAGAGGACATGCTTCCATGCTGATGATGCTCGTTAAAAAATAATGCATTAAATTTGTGACTGAACTTCTTGGGGGAGAACCGTATGTCTTCAGCTCTGTTTTACCCGCATCCTGTCATATATTTAATGTTATAGCAGTCTTGGATGATGACCCAGCACATGTTTGTTTTAAGAACACTTTCACTGCAGATTTGACAAAACAAAGAAGATATCAATGTGAAATTTCTAAAAACAGCAACAGCACTCAACCCAAGGTTTAAGAAGCTGAAGTGCCTTCCAAAATCTGAGAGGGACGAGGTGTGGAGCATGCTTTCAGAAGTCTTAAAAGAGCAATACACCAATGCGGAAACTAAGAACCCAAACCACCAAAAAAAGAAAATCAACCTTCTGCTGGTGGCATCTGACTCAGATGATGAAAACGAACATGCGTCAGTCCGCACTGCTTTGGATCCTTATTGAGCAGAACTCGTCATCAGCATGGATGCATGTACTCTGGAATGGTGGTTGAAGATGAAGGGCCATATGACTCTTTAGTGCATCAGGCACATAAATATCTTGCGATACTGGCTACAACAGTGCCATGTGAACGCCTGTTCTCACTTTCAGGTGACATTGTAAACAAGAAGCAGGCATTATCTCCTGTAAATTGTAACCAAATTTGGTTGTCTGAGCGATTAGCTGAAGTAGGACTGAGTGAACTTGTAGGCTTTCAAGTTTTACATTGTTTTATTTTTCAGTGCAGTTATTTTTTGTACATAAAATTCTACATTTGTAAGTTCAACTTTCATGATAAAGAGATTGCATTACAGTACTTGTCTCAGGTGAATTGAAAAATACTATCTTTTGTTCTTTTACAGTGCAAATATTTGTAATAAAAATAAATATAAAGTGAGCATTGTATACTTTATATTCTGTTGTAATTGACATCAATATTTGAAAATGTAGAAAACATTCAAAAATATTTAAATAAAGGGTATTCCATGATTGTTTAAGCGCGATTCTTTTTTTTTTTTAATCGCACGATTCATTTTTTTAATCATGTGATTAATTTTTTTAATTGCTTGACAGCCCTAATAGGAAGTAGGATAACTTTGATTTTGGAAAGTTATTTTTTCTGGACATACATGTATTCACACATGCACCCCGAGACAGCATCCATCAGATGGTAATAAGGATGAAAAATCCAAGATGAGGGAGGAGAGCTTTATTCTCACTGGTAAATATAAAGACTTCAAAGCAAACACCACCAAAGTTTTAAAACTGCGCACAATGAAAGGTAAGGTGGGTGAGGTAATACTTGTTACCAGGCCAACTCCTGTTGGTGAGATAGACAAGTTTTCAAGCTCTGTGTAAGCTCACAAGCTTGTCTATCTCACCAACAGAAGTTAGTCCAATAGAAGATATCACTTCACACACCTTGTCTCTCTAGTATCCTGGGACCAACACAGCTACAACCACATTGCATACTAAAATGAAAGATGCGAGTTGCCAGAGAACATTATACATACAGCTGAAAGGTACGTGCAAAGCAGGGGACATCAGAGACATAAGTAGGTAAAGGCACTTGTTTAAATTAAAGCTTGTTAAGATTTAATATCAACAATTTAAAAAGTCTAGTTAACCTCACATTTGCTCAAGAAGCCCTACGGAATTTCAGAGAGTTTAAGGCCAGAAGGGGACCATTAGGTCATCTCCTGTATTTCACACCCAACTAAATTTCGCCTAGTTACCCCTGCGTTAACTTGGGTTAGAGTAAACCATTTCAGCCCTCAGGAGACGGACTGTTGTGTGCCACAGGCAGAGACCAGGAGAGACCAAAGTGCTACCAATGCTGGAAGCTGGAATTGATTAGGTTGATGATCCTAACGGGTGACCCACACTTTATGCTGCAGAGGAAGGTGAAATCCACCCAAAATCCCTGCCAATCTGATCTGGGGGAGAATTCTTTCCCAACTTCAGATCTGGCCATGAGGAACATCCAAAACACATGAGCAAGACATCAGCCACGCATCTAAGAAAGAAGGTTCTCTGTATCGTCTCAGAACGTTGGTCCACCCTATCCTGTTTCCTATCTCCAGCTGTCGCTAAGCTGGAATGCTTTAGAGGAAGGTGAAAGGAAACCACAGAATGCATCCAGGGGAAAGAAATTAACAGAGAATGGTAACTTTTCCACCTTGCAGAGCTCTGTAACAGGGATGGAGCTCTCTATCCAAGTCCGTAAGTTGCTTTAAAAGTGCTAGTGAGAAGGTCCCATTCTCCAGGCTTCTAAAGTTACTTCTGTAGAACCCTGCGGGTTTCATCCCTATTAAGTTCTGTAGGAATGTTCCATAGGGCATTCCTTTGAGAGACCTTCAGATGCCTGGAAGTGTGAACCCAAAGAAACTATAAAGTAGCCCACGCGTGGTTCTGCTGCTATCTGCTCGGATTGTCAAGCTCTTTGGGCAGGGACGGTCTTTTTGTTCTGTGTTTGGGGGCCTGGGCCATGACCGTGGCTCCTTGGCGCTACTGCAACGACACTGATGTTTCTCCTACAGAGCTACAGAAAGCAAATACGTTCTATAACGTCTGCACATGGACCTTGTTGTATCAGCATCCTCTGCACATCACCAGTGATACCTACTCTCTTACCCAAGAGCATGGAACATCCTCTCCAAACCAGCCCTCTGATTCCCTCCTCAAGACCTCTGTGGAACAGCTATTTAAGGATGTGGCTGCACAGGTCAAAGGTCAGTCCCCAGACTGCAGGGCGAGGGGATGAGCTGCTGCCTGCTGCCACTTACAGCTGGCTCGCTGCAATGCCATGCAACGTTTGGCTGATGCAATCGTTGAATTGTTAAACACAAGTGCTCTGTGCCGCAAGATCACCACCACAAAAACCATTGCTATCATGATGCCCAGGGAAAATTGCCAGCTGATCATGGCCAGGTAGGTGCCAATAGGGACTTCTGATGTTTGTCATCTAAAGAAGGTAACTGACTCAACCATCCAGCTTCCTCCACAACTTGGTGCTGATTCCTGTTTCCCTCCCAACCTCGTTATAATAGTTAACCCACTCATTGTGTTTTGTCTTGAGATTGCAGGCTTTTCAGGAAGAGGCCACCCTTCATTCTGTGTTTGCACAGCTCATGGTGTGATGGGGTCCCAGACAGGATTACAGCTGGGTGGGAATTTTCTGACTATTTGGGGTGTTTTTTATTTTTGATTGAAGAAAAAAAACCAAAAAAAACCACGTTGTCAAAAACCAAAACCATTTGAGAAACAGGACGGGGTTTGACGAACTTCCCGACTCGAATCGACGTTGAGAAAACAAAGGTTTGACATTGTCGAAATGAAAAATTCCAGTTCTCCTGTCCAAAACTGCCTTTTGTTTGGAAATTTCAGCTAATTAGGATGTAAAAAAGGGTGAAGAAAAGGGTCACAATCAAAATGAAAATGTTTCAATTGACCTGTAAAAATGTTTTGGTTTTATTCGGGTTGTGAATATTTTCAAGGCTGGCTCTTCGTCCCCAAAAAGTTTTGAACTCTTGAAAATACGCATGGTGTGGGAAAACCATTTCCCACCCAGCTCTAGGCAGGACTGGGGCCTCCAGGTGGTACCTTAACCCAAAGTAACCATCGCCATCTCCACAGGAGGGGACAGGTGGTCTGTACCGGGCTAACATACAAACCATTCTGATGAGGCCAGGTTAGAGGCGTGAGTCACCTGTTTGCACACACGTACTCCATGCGAATTGACCTAGAGTGAGTATAAATGGCAGGGGAGCCGTAGTAGTGCAGCAGAAAATACAGACCTTCAGGGCGGGGTTTTTTTTGGCCGGGATCACCTGTGCCACCGCGGATGCTGCTGCAGCTACGCTGCTATTTCTCCTTGCGCTGCCTCGATGGGGCAGAGCAGTCGCACCCTGGCTCGTTGTGTAGACGTAGCGGGGGACAGCAGGCACCCACAGCCGGCCGGCAGGAAGCGTGCCAGGCCCCTCCTCTCCTTGGCCGAGGGAAGAATGCAGGTCTATCGGGAGACAGGGTGGGAGGGATTGGAGAGAGATTTGGACCTGGTGGATAATGCAAGGCTTCAGCCATTCTGCCAGGGCTGTGGTTCTAAGCAAAGCAGTCCCTTGCCTGAAGTCCACAACCACTAGGAGTGGAGGGATAGCTCAGTGGTTTGAGCATTGGCCTGCTAAACCCAGGGTTGTGAGTTCAATCCTTGAGGGGGCCACTTAGGGATCTAGGGGAAAAATCAGTACTTGGTCCTGCTAGTGAGGGCAGGGGGCTGGACTGGACAGGTATATCTCACTACCCTTTGCCCTTATGCAGCACCTTCTGCCCAAGCCACTTCACAGCCATTACTGAAGCTCACAACCCCACCCTTGGGAAGAAGCCGAGGACTACCCTCATCTGTAAAAAAACAGGGTAACAGACTGAGAAAACTAAACAATTCACCCAAGGTCACCAAGCAACTCAATGGCAGAGCTGGGAGTAGAACACAGGAGTCCGGACTCTTGGGCTTTAAACCACAGGACCTTCCCGTTCCCTGTACCTAGTAAATCCAGATGCTGAATCTCAGCTGAGCACTCAGACATGAAGTACGAACAAAGAGCCCCACAGATCCCTGTGGGAGAGACAGACAGGCCCAGCAGCCTGGGAACATTCACTGTTTATTTTGCCCGGCCTTGGCGTTGATGTTAGCAATGGCTGCTGCCGCCTTTGTCTAGACGTTCCGTGTGATCGTCTGACAAAAGATGCGAGCAAACACATTAAACTGCTGGGGGCACATCCAGAGTCAAAGCCTGGCCGGCCGGCTGCTCTCAGACCCACAAGGCTGACTTTGAACTTGACAGCAGGATATGGCAGGCGGCCGCTAACCCGCCAGACCTAAACCTCACGCGAGCTCCCCGCACCGAGGCTCGAGACGAGGGAAGCAGAGATCCCATCCCGATCTGAGCTCCCTAGAACGTGGGGAACTGCTGGGCTTCCCCCGTCCACAACTACAACCTGCCTCAAAACTATCACCCAAAGTAATACCCTCCTCCACACCCACCACCTCAGCAACCCATACCCCCCTCCCCAATTCCCTCCAGCCTGTCAGCACTGGCTCCACCCACAGGTCACTTCCCCCCCTCCCAGAGTCCCCTCATGCTCCTGGCTCTGTCCAGCTGGCGGTGAGGGCCACCTCCCCCACCCCAAGGGACAGCAGCAGGGCAACCCACCACGGGGACACACTCCTGCCTCCCGCCCGTCAGTGGCTGTGCAGTGCTGCCATTAAGGGGAGCCTCTTCTGAGGCTGCCAGACAGATCGACCGAGGGGTTCTCGCTAACCCTCACTAACACAGTCAGGGCTCTGAAGGGAGATACCCATCACGCCCCATGACCATGCCCCATAATGCACCCATGCACGGCAGGTTCTTACCCCCTTTCGTGATCATCGCATTTATTCAGCTTCCTGAGGGACGTAAGCAGGAGCCATGCATCCAACCACCCCCACAGAAACAAGGCTGTGCTCCTGAGCCGACCAGCCCCGAAGCGTCCCTGCTTGCAAGCTGCCCTGTCCCTCTTACCACTGCCCTCTTCAGAGAGACACTCTGCTCCATGGGAGCTAATGAGACTCCCCTGGGCTGGCTGAGGGGCAAATCGGCGCAGGGGCACTGCACCTCCCTACGGCCGCTAGCACCTCCTCAGTCAGTGGAAGCTGGGACCATTACTGGCTTGAAAGTTTTCCACCTCGCAGGAGTCTGGCTGCTTTGCTACAAAGACAATTTGGTTGTGAGGATGAAGGAGGAAGAGAAAAATCAGAAGAGGAAACGTCATAGGTCAGGGGGCCTTTGTGACAAGAGTGCTTATGTCTGTATATAGGTAAAGAGTTTATGGCTAACAGGCCAGTAGATGGCACTCAAGGATGGGTATCCTAATTCCTGGGTGGAGCCCAGTTGAAAAAGTTTGAGACGGACCAGTTGTCCGCTGGAAAATGCCACTGTCGAAATCAAAACGTTTCCCGGGAATGTGTCGATTTTGACAAAATTTGATGGGGACAAAATCAGAATGATTCTCTCTCATTTCAGTGATGTTGAATTAATGAATGAATAATTCATTCCAATAACCAAAACACAACATGGCTTCGATGCACTTTGGCTATTGTGTGTGCTTGTATTTAATATTTGTATTAGAATGACATAAAAGTATCTAGATCGAACGTGTTTAACACCACCGATTGCCACTGAGTGGATCAGGCTCTTAACACAGCCTCTGAACGCCGCTGTAACGGTTTGCACGTGGACACAGGCCCAGTTTGGCTGTCACAGCCAAATACGTTTTACAAGCCCTAGTGTGGACGAGGTCATACGGCCAATAAAAAGTGCAAACGATCTCCGGACCTGAGCAGCAGCTGTGTTTGGAGACAGGCTCCACTGAAGGTTCTTTACAGCTAAAAACCAGTTTCTTGCCCCAAAAGAATTTACAAACAGTACCGGCCCCAAAGCTTTGTGCTCTCTTCTCCCCTTGCTCAGATCTGCAGAAGAGGCATGTTGTGTCACTGAAAGCAGATCCATAAGGAGACTGACTCAGAGGCTACAGCTTCTCCTCCATAGCCTCAAGCTCAAGTCTCACATCGCCCTCTAGTGGGTATTTGCAGTACCTTTCCCAGGCCTGAAGATGATCTCTGTGTAAACTTGTCTCTCTGTCTCCAACTGAAGCTGGTCCACTAAAAGATAATCACCTCACCCACCCTCTCTCTCTAATTTGCAGATGGCTGGAAATACTGACTCAGCGTGTGCAAATGCAGATCAAAGCCGATCCAAAGGACCAGTGAAGTCACTGGACAGACTCAAGTTTAGATGAAGCCCTTATCTGAGAAGGCCTCTGAATAGGAGAGTTGGATGGGTCTTTGTAGATTCCTCCTTGGTGACGTCTCGGTCAGATATTCAGTTCTGAAGTCACACGTTATTAAGCAGCTGAGCAGAATCCAAAGTCGGAAAGTAAAGAGAAGCTATAGATTTCTATCCAGGCTGTGCTCGCTGGGCTTCTTGCTGGGGCTGATGGAAGTCTCAGCAGCCCGATTGCAACTGAAGGATTTCCTTGCTATGCACAATGGAAATCTGACTTGCTCTCCAATACCTCTGCTGGCTCAGCTCAGGAGCAGGCTTCATAGACTAGTCTGGGAACCTCGGTCAGTGACTTCTGCATCAAGCCCATAACATCTGTTTATGAATGTCTTGATTTAAAGGCGTCACGTGACGGGGACCCCACCATGCCCACTGGTAAGTTATTCTAACGGTGAATTACCCTCAGTTAAAAAACGGGGTTCCTCATTGCTTGTGTGAATTTTTCTAGCCTCAGTTTCCTGCCTTTGGATCTCTGCCACTTTCAAGAACGGTCTATTATCAAAAATCTCTTCCCCAAGTAGGCATGAGTGGACCATGATCAAGTCACCTTCTCTTGGATAAACTAAATAGACTGATTTTGGTTAGTCTCCTACTAGCTTTCCAGACCAGAAATTGCGCTTGTAGCATTTTTCTGAACCTTTTCCAATTTGTCAACATTCTTTTTGAAGAGTGGATGCTAGAACTGGACACAGTTGTCCAGTGATCGGTTCACTGATGCTCCATACAGAGGTAATACCACCTCCCTACTCCTACCCGATACTCCCCTGCTTATACATCCAAGGGTCGTATTTGCCCTCTTAGCTACAGCACTGCCCTGGGCACTCATGTAAAATTGGTTATCCACTGAGACCCCAAAATCCTTCTCAGAGACATTTATCCAAATGACTGCGTCCTGGAGAGCAAAGCATAAACAAGAACCAATGGCCAGAAGCCGAAGCCAGACAAATTCAAATTAGACACTATTTTTTTAACAATGAGGGTGATTAACCATAGGGGGAGTGGTGGAGTCTCCATCAATTGAGGTCTTCAGATCAAGACTTTATGGAAGAGATGCTTTAGCCAAACACAAGTTATTGGGCTCACTACAAGGGTAACTGGGTGAAATACTGGCTGTGAAATACAGGTCAGATGAGATGATCTAACTGTCCTTTCTGGCCTTAAACTCTATGAATTCTGGCCTTAATCATAAGGGTGACTGTGACAGTCTGTACCCCTATCATAGTCCTGTAAAATGGGTGAACATGCATTTTGTACAACGTATGACTTGTGAGATATCATTTGCAAGCTCATAATTTGCTGATCATTATTATCCTGGTTACATGCAATGTTGCCACACACATTTCAAGTTATAGGATTCCTTTGTATGATACTATTTATTAGACACGTTCGAAGTGGTTGGGATGATTTAGTTGGGGATTGGCCCTGCTTTGAGCAGGGGGTTGGACTAGATACCTCCTGAGGTCCCTCCCAACCCTGATATTCTATGATTCTATGAAATCTGGAGGGGAGAAGCCACAAACCAGTTCCCCAGAGACAAAAATGTAGCCAACACCTCGGCCAGGCGTCAACAAAATCAAATGGATCATCGCCTGGTTAAGTGGCCACTCTTTGGCAGGAAAGAGGATGTGGATGAAGATTTACATCTTGACAAAAAAACAACTGGGGGTTCCCATCCACATAGACTTTCTGTCTCCTGAACTTCAGCAGGAGATGATTCTCGAAGAACAGAAAGAGCTAAAAATTGAGAGAGGAGATGCTCCTAATGGTTCATTTCTCTCTTCCTATGGCATCCACGACACCTGAAGAACAAAGGAAACAGCTTTGGACTGGGGGAGGGATCCTGCCTGAAACATTCAGCCAATAAGATTGTGGTGAGAGACACCTTGGCTTTGAATTCCCTCTAGCTTGTTCGGTTAGGCATTAGTTGCAATTTACTTTTATTTTCCTGTAACCAATTCTGACTTTTATGCTTCATTACTTGTACTCACTTAAAATCCATCATTCTGTAGTTAATAAACTAGTTTTACTGTTTTATCTAGACCAGGCTGCTTGGATTGAAGTGTTAGGAAAGCTCCATTTTTTGGATACAGGATCTGTGCACATCATTTTCTATTAATAAGATGACCGACTTCCTATGAGCTTGTGTTGTCCAGGAGAGGGCTGGGCAGTACAAGGCACATTTCTGGGGGAAAGTCTGGGACTGGGAATTTGCAGGTGTTGCTCTGCCGTGTAATTCAAGGGTGGCTGGCTGTAGAACGCCTGCAGTATATCCTGTGTGTGATCACAGCCGGAGTGGTGGCTCTCACAGCGAAGCAGCAGGGTAAAAGGAACCCTAGGTTGGAGAACGGAGGGGACACAGCTGTTCACCAGGTCAGACTGTACCCTGGGTATGTCGCAGTGACCTGTTATTCTTTATTCATAGATGTGTGACCTTGCATTTGGCAGCGTTAAAATGGGTTTGTATCAGTAAAGCCATCAGACTGTGCAAGTGACAGAAGCAGATATAAAAACAAAAATACCATGACCAACAGTACTCAGTGAAAAACATGAAAAATCATTAATATTGCTGTTAACTTGTTATTTGAAGAAAGGAATTTTTCCGTTTAATCAGAAATACATGTTCCTATTTTTTGGTAGACACGTGTTAGTCTCCGGGTAGCCCGGTTCGATCTCAGTACCCGTTCTCCATTACCTAGTTGTAATGTACCTGGGAAATGTAGCCACTCGGAATTAAATAGCACGAGCTAGTTTTCAAGAAAATAATGTTCATTTATTAGATACACTCAAAAAAGCAACACAGCGAAGTTGGAGATTGTACATGAGTTACACACACACAAACACACACACACACACCCTCTAGATACACTTTGACGAATAAAAATAGAGCTTACATCCTATACATCTTCCGTTCCAATTCCATCACTTTGCCGAAGCGTCACCAGTAATGTTCTAGCAGAGGACCCATCAGTAGTGGGAGTGCACAAACCCGGCATCAGGCCCGCAGCTTCTCGGTTAAGGTGGTGGCAAATGACCCAGCTTTTTGGAACAGTAGCAGCAATCCATGCGTTGCCCAAGGGTGGAGGCCAGGATCAGTTCGGATGGACAGTACAGCCGACTGCTACAATTCTACCTGCTCTGATGAACAGGCGAGGGGACGTGGAATAAATACAGCTTTCAACTATATTCTTCATTAAATATCTCTAATCCCATCCTCTGTCACGTTCGTCATGCCTGTCTCAATGAGCGCTGAGCATCACACGTGGCAGGTAACACTCTCGTTTGCTACAGCAGCTGGGTTGCACACAGGTCCGGCAAGCTAACAGTGTCTGCTACGCGTGGCCGTTCGGAGGTCACCGCCTCGTCTGCGGAGGGATGCAGGTGGCTTGTTCACAGTGAGAGGAGCCACAAGACGAGTGCAGCACCATGGCAATAGAGGCCATCTTTTATTAGTGGCTTTTAACACCAAGGGCACAAAGGTGCAGGGCGGGAGGGGTCCTCCTTTTTCCCCCCCATCCCTCCCCGACAAGGTGCAACATAGCTGTGAGGACTGCTCCACGCCCCGTCCAGGGCAAATCACCCAGCTGTGGATCTGACCCAGCCACCCACAGCGAGTGGAAGAGTGCAGTCCCCCGGGGGATGAAGGATCAGCTTACGGGGAAGGTAACCATTCGACAGGGCGCTGTGACTACGACACAGCAGCAGTCCCGGACAGCTCCTCTTCCTGAGTCACAGGCACGACTGGACCAGTCACTTGCCTGTGTCTGATCCTGACTGGCGCTTGACCCAGGCACACCAGAGAGCTGGAATAGTTTTCCGAGCGGAGGGCAGCTGCTCTGTGGTAGTGGCTGCCGAGGGCTTCCCCGCGGTAACCCCACCTGCCCTGCTTTTCAGAGCGAGGGCGGGTTGAGTACTTGCACCCCAGGGGAGATGGGCTCCCTGGCCCTTCCTGAGACGAGCACCTTGGGGCGATCAGCGTGAGGTGTCTCACTGGGGCCGGGCACTGAGAACCCTGCGGCAGCCAGAGCCCATGGGGAAGGCAGCGACGGACAGATGAACATAAATAAATGGAGCTGTGTCAGGGAAGGCTGGAAAGCTCCCCCAGGGTGTTGCTGGACTCACGGACACTGGCCCTGGAGCGAGGGGCTCTCCAGGAGCCGGGGCTAGCTCCCGGAGATGGACAGTTTGGGCGTGGCGAAGAGCGGCTCGTTCAATGGCGGCCAGGACGGCTGCTGCTGACTGAGCTCCTGCTCCAGCCTCTTGAACAGCTTCTTGGAGGCCCTCTTCCGGCGCAGCTGCCGCAGGCAATTGAGCATGCCGTGATCCAGGGCGGTCTGGAGCGGGAGGACGAGAGGGACGTGGGGTCAGGGCAGGGAATGTGGGGAGAACGGGGGGAAGCTCCCTTCCCAACACACCCACAGCGTTCCAGTGGAAGGGAACGGCTCATCGGCCGCCTGTCCCTGGGAGGACAGGCCTGGATCAGGGCTGTGCTGGGGAGCAGGTCAGAAGGGCCCAGGCAGGGAGCCCAGACTCATGCCAATCCAGAGGGGTCCCCCCGGCTGATGCGCTCTGTAGCACTGATTGGCTCTAGAACAGCAGTCCCCAAACTTCTGAGGGTGGCACCCCCCCTTCCCCCTGTCCATGCCTCCCCGCCGAGCCGGGGCTGGGAGTGGGGCTGCGGCTTGGGGGGTGTGGGTGGGTGGGAGGAGGGAGAGACGCGGACGGAGTAAGGGGGCTGAGGCTGGGAGTGGGTTTGGGAGCGGAGCTGCAGCCAGGCCGTGGTGGGGGCTGGCAATCAGACCCCTGGCCAGGTGCGGCTCCACTCCCGGCCTTGCCCTCAGCCTTGGCCCTGCGCTGTGGCCAGCGGCGGAGGCTGTGGCCAGGGCTGTGTGGGGCGAGGGCCGTGGCTGGGAGCCTGACTGGAGCAGAGCTGGGGTCGGGTACGGGCTGGGTGGAGCTCCCCCCCAACCTTCGTGGGGACTAGCCTGGACCCTGCTGCACCCACCGGACGGTCCTCCACACTCCCCTAGGGGGGCGCGCCCCACACTTTGGGGACCTCTGCTCTAGAAGGAGCAGTGCCCAGCACTCCCCAGCCCGTTGGGAACATTGACCCGTGGGGGGCCTAGTGAGGGGCACTAGTAAGGGTGGGGTCCCACAGGAACCCTGTCCCCGTAGCCGGGCGTTCACCCTGAATTCAGCCCCCACCGCCCTCCTACCTCCAGCATGAAGGCTGTGAAGAAGTTGAGTGTGGCCATGCCTAGCAGCAGCATCTTGAAGCTCATGTCGCTTATGTCTTTCAGCTTCAGCACGGCTTTCACGAAGCCCAGCGGGTAAAGAGTTATCCCGATCGTCAGGCCGAAGAGAGCGACAAGGACAAGCAGGAACGGCACTGGGGGCAAGACAAGACATCACGGACCCAGGACACGCCGGGCCGGTTACAGGAGCCAAGTGACCCCAGGAACCCCCCACCCCGCTACAGAGAAGAGGTGCGGAGAGGAGGCCGGCTGGGCTCTTACCGTTGGTGTACAGTGGCTCCCGGAAGGGGTACCCCTTGGACATGGCGATGGCGAGGATCAGGTACTGGAAGCCCGAGATGCAGAACACCACGGTGTTCTCGTAGTTGGGCAGGTTCTGCGGGGCGCTCACCGTGCTGTTCAGCGGGACGTACCTGGGCGAGAAGTAGGAGAGGGGCAAGGATCAGGCACGAGCCTCTGACCGCGGACAGCGGCGCAGTCCGGCGGGATCTGCCTGCAACGTGCAGCTGGCTTGGCCTGGAGTGAGCCACTGCAGAGAGCAGCATTTGGTTCCCAGCTGAGGATTAGAGGACAAGAAACCCCCATGCTTTAGGGCATGACCCATCTGATGGGGGTTAGGAAGGAACTTCCTCTGGGGGCAGGTTGCTCTTCCGGCGCCTGACGCAGGTGGTGCTGGCCAGGGAGGAGGCAGGATACCCCCAGCTCTGATTCAGTCTGGGGATTCCCAACACGGTACCTTTCATGAGGCCAAAATGGGCTTGTGTCCCCCCCCCCCCCCCCTTTTAGCTGCTGTGGCCAGTTCCAGGCAAGGACAGACACTTACCAGCTCTGTGAGACTGTGATGAAGTAACTCATGACTTGAACCGTGATCAGCAGAGCTGTTTGGAGGAGGAGGCTGCCGAGGACAACGATACTGATCAGGGCCCCTTGGGGGCGCATTGTGCCCAGCTCCTTGGCAGGTCCGGTCCGGCCCATCAGCACAGCCACGGTCATAGTGATGACCAGGTCAAAGAAGAGGAACTGGAAGTCACTCAGGTTGGTGTTAATCTGGGCGAGGGCAGGAAAGAAGGAGAAATGGGATATTCCATCAGGAGCAGACTGGGATGGCTCAGGGGACTGGGCAGTGGGGTACAGAGCCTCATCTCGAGGTCACTGGTTCAAATCCAGCAGTGACAGAAAGTCACTAAAGCAGAATCTTGTGAGGAAAGACCCAAATTCAACATACGGCAACAGATCAGTGGCTGACTAGGACATTACGGTGGCTGCTCCGCTGCAGAGCTCAGCTGCTCAGACTGGCCTGGGTTATGAAAAGCACAGGCCCTGCCTAGCTGAGCTAAAGGAGAATCCCAGTTTGCTGTTGGCAGTAAAGGGGGCTATGACACATGGTCGGGCAGTTCCATTTCCAGCAGGCAGTGGTGCATTATGGTCTCTATCGTTCTGTCTTTCAAAGTTACAAACACCAGTTTACACAGAGGACCCCAAAACCCGTCCCACGTCACAGGACGCTCCCCTCCCCAACCTCTGAGCCCCCCACCCCCCTGACGCACATGCCTCCCTCCGCCCATTCATCTCAACAAACCCCCACTTTTGCCGAGTGCTGCTGCTGCAGCCGAGGCCTGGAGGAGACCTCCTCTGAAGCCCAGCCCCTCTCACTGGAGGGGGGGGCTCTCGGAGACACTGAGGAGCGTGGGTGCTCGTGTTTTGCCCCCTTCGGGACCCCCAGCTCTGGCAGCAGGCTGGTGAAAGGGGCTCGACTGAATCCTCAGCGATCCGGGGCCTCTGTTTATACCTGGAACAGCAATGCTACTTCCCCTCCATTCAACCAGCGCACCTCGCCCTGGCCCTGACTGGACACCCAACATCTCTCAGGGCACCAGGAAAGCTCAGTCTCCAGGCCCGTTTGACTCCTGGCCCCTCTGCCCACGCTCCCAACGCAGCCAGCTCCATCACCTCACTTGCCCCGGCCAGCAAGCTGTGAGACAGTGGCAAGCAAGAGGCCCTAGCCGGATTCAAACCAGGGAGTCTAGAGGTGGGAGGCTCCAGGTTCTCCTTACAGCTTCCCAGAACCAGCCAGTCCCCCTTTCTCCTCTGGCCCACCACTGATGGTGCCCGAAACACTCACCGTGTAGAGTAGAAGCACTGAGACGAATTGCACCAGGCTGTACAGGGCCATGTACTTAAAAACCCCAAAGGAGGTGACCAGAGAACATCGGCCTTCCCTGAAAGAGAGATCAGAAAGACTTGGACCCTCCATTCGTGGACAAGGGGGCCAGCAGTTCTGTGCAGGGGGAGAGGTATGAGTCGACTGGACTCCATTTTGGAGCAGGGAGGAAGACCAGGTTTGTGGGTCAAGCAGCCGCCTCCATGGATAGTTCAAAAACCCTAAGTGACATAGCCTCTGGGCTAGGGGCCAGAAGGAGGGGACAGAGTGAGGGGAAGGGGTGATAGCAGCCAGCCTAGGACCTAGTGCAGGTCATGGATAGCCTAGGACTTAGTGCAGGTCATGGATACACCCCGCAGGGTGAAGGTATCAGGAAACACTATTTCACTAGCAGGGTGGTGAAGCACTGGAATGGGTTCCCTAAGGAGATGGTACAATCTCCATCCTTAGAGGTTTTTAAGATCAGGCTTGACAAAGCCCTGGCTGGGATGATTTAGTTGGTGTTGGTCCTGCTCTGAGCAGGGGGTTGGACTAGATACCTCCTGAGGTCCCTTCCAACCCTGAGATTCTATGATCAGGGAACAGGGAGTCAGAGACCACGGAGATTCTCAGAATATTGTTAATTAATATCAATTAATCCCCGCATTCCAGGCCACACCCTGGCAGACAATACACGTCCTTCCAGCCAATTTGCCAACCCCTTGCCATGTTCACATCTCCACCTTGACCCCACGTTCCATTCCCCCCATCCCGACATGCAATTCCGTGGTTCCCGGAGGACGAAGCCCACCTTATGACCAGAGGCACACACTCGATGTTGGCGATTCTGGAGGTGAACGGTGAAGCCACGGAGGCCTCCGCCTCCGAGAGAGAGATCCCCACGTCGGCTGCCTTCAGCGCTCCGCAGTCGTTGGCGCCGTCCCCACACATCCCCACGCAATAGCTGTGGCAAGAGACATGCACACACAAACAGTATAAGCCAAAGGATTCCCACCTCCTCCCTGCCAGGAAACGGAGCACCCTAGATTGGAAAACGTTGGGCACTTCGTATTAAAAGCACTGACGGTACATTGAGATCTGCCGATAAAGGCACCAGGCCCGTGCAAAGCTCTTCATAGCAACGAGCTTCAGCAACCCACTGGGAGATGGGCTAGAATGATCATCAGTCCCATTTTACAGATAGGGAAATGGAGGCACAGAGAGGTGGGGACCAAGTTGCCCCAGAATCAGTGGCAGAGTCAGGAGTAGAACCCAGGAGTCTGACTCCCTGCCTTGCCCCCATTTAATTATGAAACATTTTTCCCCATAAAAGTCATTCCATAAAGATCAACTCAAATCCCCTTACAGGAGGGGAGACACTTGCAACCTGGTAGAACATTCAGATTGTCGTCTCCTCGGGGCAGGGACCTAGTGCCTCTATTAATAAGGGCAACACACGCGTGCACCTGTCACATGCAGCAACTTCAGCCTGCACTGACTCTGGAAAAAGATGAGGGTGCTCTGTGGATTCTGTGAAATGCTGATTAAAGCCAGAAGGGACGCTCAGGATCATCTAGCCTGACTTCCTACATAACCCAGGCCAGAGAATTTCATGCAGCGATCCCTGTATCAAGCCCATAACTTCTGTTGGCGCTAAGGGTGTATTTTTCAGGACAACACCCATTCTTAGACAGTTCACGTGAAGGAGAATCCACCACACCTCTAGGTAAATTGCACCAATGGTTTAATGGCCCTCACGGCACCTTATTTCTACTATGAATTTGTCCAACTTCCGGCCACTGGATCTTGCTATGCGCCGTTTGCTGCTAGATGAAACAGTATCAGAAATGCCTACTGCCGCATGCATACCAGTGGGACTGCAATCAACTCGCTTCTTACATTTCTTTGGACCTATGTAAGTACTAAAAAAAAACAAACCCTGAAAGAGTTGAAATGCTTATTTTATTAAAAAAAAATCTTCCATCCCCTGGACAATAACTCTGTACTTAAAACTGTTTAGATTCAAGTCAATAAGAGAAGTCGATTCAGCTTTAAGGACAAATGCGCTAATTTCTCAATTACTTAGATTAACTAAATTTGTGTCATTTGTATAAAATATTCACTGGATTTTATTATTTTTTGGGTCACACAGTGGAGCTGCAGTCAGGGAACAAACCCCTTGGCGCTAGGCGCTGCACAACTCAGAACAAAAAGAGAGGCCCTGCCCCAGAGAGCTTAGAATTGGTTTCTTCGCGCTGATCTGAAAAAGGCCCAGGTTCCGGAATTCCAGGTTCTCCTGGCAGTTTACACACAAGTCTTGTCTACACAGGACTTCTTTGCCAAAGCTTTCCTGCCTTCACCTCTGGGTGCAGCTCCACAAACAGGAGCAACAATGGGAACGCTTGTGTAGCCAAAGGGCCTGTGTCTAACCACCGCCTCACGCAGGGCGAGGCAACGCCAGGGCGTGAAGTACAGCTGGTTAAGCACTCATCTCTGCGGCCATTGGTGGAGACGGACCAGTTGTAGCAACAATGGTAAGTTTTTGGCAGACAAGTTTTGTGTTGTTGTCGCCTTAGACCCCCACAGCTCCCTGCGCTGCTGGAAGTGCTAGTAACGTCAGTACACGATGCAGGTTGTACTGAGACCCTGACAAATTCCAAAGAGGATGGATCTAGACCATCCTCAGTGGTGGCAGATGACAGAACAAGGAACAATGGTCTCAAGTTTCAGTGGGGGGGGGGGGTCTAGGTTGGATATTAGGAAAACCTATTTCACTAGGAGGGTGGTGAAGCACTGGAATGGGTTCCCTAGGGAGGTGGTGGAATCTCCTTCCTTAGAGGTTTTTAAGGTCAGGCTTGACAAAGCCCTGGCTGGGATGATTTAGTTGGGGATTGGTCCTGCTTTGAGCAGGGGGTTGGACTAGATACCTCCTGAGGTCCCTTCCGACCCTGATATTCTGTGATTCTAAGTGCTGTCTGCCTCGAAGATGGGCTGATTTGTAGCTGGGATACTCCAGTAGCTTACAATGTAATGAGAGAGAAGCTCTCAGTCTGTCAGATCAAAAGGAGGAAAATAAAATTTAAACCCGGTGATAGTGTGGGAAAATCTATAATTCCAAGTGCTGTCAGAGAAAGTTTCTTTCCCTCTGGCTTAACCCCCCCCCCACAAGATCTCCCCTTCCAAAACAGCCAAAGCACCTGAGCATTTGGGTTCCAAGTCCTCTAGGACCTTCCTAAGGGTTTCTTGAATCCTGACTTATCATCTCTCCCTCGCAATCTGGAGTTAAATCATTGTTCCCACCTGCCTACAGAAACCAGAGATGGGTCTGGATCAAAAGCCAGGCTCTCAACAAGCTCTGACCTTGGGGAAAACTCAGATTTGAAGGTCACAGCTCAGACCCCCTCCTCCATAAAAGGGCCAAACACCTGTGAATTTGGGGAAAAGGCTGGATCTAGGCTTTGCAGCATGAAAGTAGGGTTTTGGGTGAGGGGAGGGAAAGGATGGAAATGGATCCAATGGCGTGGTCGGTCGGAAGCTGATTTCACAGCTGCCAAGAGCCCATGAGAAAGGAAGCATCCTGCTTTGCATTGACAAGAGGTCGCTTTGGAAGGAAGCGTTAGGTCTGACACCGTCTTGTCATCCTCCTCTTCCCCCCAACTTACTTCAGGTCTTGTAACCTGCAAACCAGCTGTGTTTTCTGGTCAGGCGACATGCGAGCGAAAATCGTGGCCTGAATCAGGATCTAAAAGGGAAAGGGCTTCATGGTCAGGTAAGTCACGGCATCCGAAGCACTTAGGCAGAGCAACAGCCAGTGGGGCTACTGAGTAGAGACTCCTTGGTGTGACTCTGGTCCCCGGATTGCTTCCACGGTGGTTAGGTTGGGGTCGGTGGATTGTGGCGAGCAATGTGGCTATGTAGTATCCGCTGCTGGTTCCCATGGGGACTCGGGAGCGTTTGTTCCAGTGATGGTGGGAACCCGCAGGAGAGGTTCCTAGCCGTGGGTGGTGGGTATCATAGGCTGGGGGAGGCAGTGCCTCCCCAAACAGCCAGGTGTGGCCTCACCCATGCTCTGCCCCCAGGTCCCCCTCTGCGGCTCCCCGTGTGGTGGCCCTGGCTTGCGCCGCCCGCCCTCCTGGTGCTGGGGGGCGCTAACTGGGGGCAAGGGCTGGCGGCCATGGTGGGAGGGCTCTGGGCTCCAGGATCGGGCCAGGGGCTTGCCTCCCCCAGCCGGCAGTTCACGCATCACCCATGCTCCTAGCTGCAATGACCCTGAAATCCTACAAGGCAGGGGCTGCCTCCTTACCTGATCTGCAGGGAGACAAACTCATGGCAGCCTGGGAACGCTGCAGCTTGTGTGTCTCTGCTCTGCTACTGCCAGGCATGGGCAGAAAACAAGGAGGGGAAGCGTACAGCCCAGACTGGTGGTGGGCAGGAGACCTTCGCCGTCCCCACTGCCCAGCAGCCGCAAGCCAGGCTTCACCTCCAGCAGGCTGCTTACATGAGATGGAGGAGGCGGGAGAGGGAAGGACTCACCCTGGGGAGCAGGTGGGGGAAGTGGTCACAGACCACAGCGAAGGATTTCCCGTTCAGTGCCAAGTGGCAGGGCTGCTGCTCGAGGAAACAGCCGTCCTGCTGGTACAGGCCCTGCGGAGCAAACCAGACCGGCAGCCGCTCAGCTCTTCGCTGACTTCACTTCTTTCCACAGTCTAACCTAGCCCCAGCGTCTGGTCAGCGGCAGTGGGCGGGGGCAGGGAGATCATCCCTCCCACACCAAAACAAGAGCGGGGTTTGGATCAAGCTGGGCCACCCCGTCGGCCCCAGATCAGGGTCGCGCCCTGATCCACGACCCAGTCCCCAGCTCGCTGAGCCCGAGAGGGGGCTCCTTGGAGATGCCCTGCCCTGGCTGAGGAAGCGCAGGCTAGATCGGATCCCGCAGCCCAACGCAGCCGGAAGTTCGGGGCAGCCACGCCTGCCGAGCTCCGGTCTGGGCCTGCCTGTTCCGGCGTGAGGGGGTCAGCTACAGTTCAGGGATGAGTATGTTCTTGGGGGTGGGGAACCGGCCTGCCTGCAGGAGCAAGATACAGGACACTTGTACAGCTCCCAGCACAACGGGGCCCAGCTCCTGACAGGCACCTCTGAGCAACGTGACACTGCAGATAAGGAAGAGGAAAGGACGAGGGCAAGTTAGTGAGTCCCACTGCAGGGCCCTGGAGTCCCTGTGCCATGGGACGTGTGGCATCCAGCTCTCTGCCCATCACTGCACCAGCTGGAAGCCTCACAAGCCCAGCTGCGGGGGGGGGGGGGGATGGGGGCCGAAGAGGGCTCTTGCATGGCCGTTTGTTCCATACCCCATAATATTGCATGGGGAGAAGGGATTCACGCACAAGGCTGTTGGGTTTTCCTGCCGGCCCGGCCGGGTCTCACCTGTGGCCGCTCCTGCCCCAGGGGGTCGTCGGAGAGGATGAATTTGAGGGCGGCGGGTTTGTCGTGGCTGGGCGGCGAGGCGTTCACGAACACCACCCGCTCCTTCAGCTCCACCATCCGGCAGCTCTTGGCCACGTTCACCGCGGTCAGCATGTTGTCCCCTGGCACGGGGAGAGGAACGGGGGAGTTCACACCTCTCAGAGCAGCGCGGCATCGGCTCGGGGTTTCACAACCAGAACCAGACTTTACACGGCTGCTCTTCCCAAGGGTTTTAATAAATAAGGGACCACGAACACATGAGCCTCCCAGTCCCCTTCCCCCTGTGAAGGCGGGGGGGTCTGGTTGCTAGCTCCATTTTACAGATGAATAGATTAAGGAACAGAACAACTAGCCCAAGGCCAGTCAGAGTCAGTGGCAGAGCCAAAAATAGAACCCAGGACTCCTGGCTCCCAGTCCCCTGCTCTAACCACTAGACCCCACACGTATTCCTTTACAGTTGCAATGAGCTTTAAACACGTGATCCCTTCCACAGATCCGGCCTCTCCCGTGCCCACCCCAGAAGCAGCTCTGCCGGTTACCTGTCACCATGACGGTGCGGATGTTTGCGCTCCTCAGCAGGTGGATCACGGGGGCCGTCTCTGCCTTGAGGACGTTTCTCATCACTAGGAAGCCAAGGAGAGTCATTCCACTCTCTACGGCATCCCTGCCAGGGCACAACAGGGCACTCGGCGTAAGTGTCGGATGCCAGCACAAGGTTAGGGGAGTGAATTAACCTGGCAGTTACTTTAGTGTCTGATTCTTTAAAAGCCATTTAGATCTCCTAATAGTCATCGATTCAGGTCAGAAGGCACCATTGTGAGCATCTAGCCTGACGTCCTAGAACACAGGCCAGAGAACCTCCGGGAATTGATTTTTGTTTCAGTGCTGACCCTAGAGCTATGCCAACAAATGATTTTTCGGTTTGCCGATAATTCCAAACAAACAAACAAAAATCATTTTGGGTTGAATGAAACATTTGACCATTTTTCAACAGTTTTGATCAGTTTAATAAATGTAAAGAACATTTTTCAATGAAGTCTTGGATTAAAAAAAAATAATTAAAAAAATCCCCCCCCCCCAAAAACATTTCAATTTTTTGATTTATGGTTCTTCTCTCTCATCCCCCCCACAGCTGGGACAATTCAGTGAAACAGACACAAATTTGTGAAATGGTGCAGTGTCGCCGAAGCAACTTTTTTCTTCTCAGAAAAGAATTTCGGTCAAAAACTTTTGCCCAGCTCCAGCTGACTCAGGGAACTTGAAGTGCCCCAAGGATCACACAGGAAACGGAAGGAGGAGAGGAAAGTGAGAAGGAAGGAAAACATCCCACAGGCTCACGCACCTCGTCAGCTGCTGAGCTTCCTCAAAGGTTTTGACGGCAGTTAGAGTTTTGCAGGCGAGCCCCAGGACCCGGAAACCATCTGTAGTGTAGTGTCGTAACAACTGGGAGAAATCCAGAGGGACTGCAAGGAAGGGCTGTATCAGCAACGCAGACTAGGGACCACATGCAGAACCAGTCTGGGAACAGTGGCTGATATCAGCACTTTTAGGGCTACTGGAAATTGAAGAGGCCACTCGTTTCATCTACTGCCCACATGGTGGTTTGATCTCTTCCCTTTTGCTCCCAAGATAAGGGGCCGGGAAGTTGAAACAGCTGGCAATCGAGGTACACGATCTAGAGAGATTTGGGTGGCAGAGACTCTTAGCCTTGTTCGGTGAGTACCTGCCCCTCCCGCCTCCCAAGTCCTAAGATGGAGCCACCAATGGGCTCCAACATCAGGCTGCCATAAACAGAGGTGTCGCTCTATTGTTGCTGCTCATGAAACTCGAACCATTTGCCTCCTCGCTAGGTCGTCTTTGGTGAGCAAAGGGAAATGCCAACGGGTGGTTTCCACTGCCGACAGCCAAACCCAGCAGGCAGGTCAGACATCCCTGGCTGTGAGATGTGGGTCCCTGCCTTTTACCTGTTTCTTCCTTACAGAGACTGGCCACCATCTCTGGAGCCCCCTTTATGTACGCCTCCGAAGGGGCGTCGCCAGGCAGCTTCACCAGGACGCTCATCCTCTGCAGGGAGGAGGAGAACGGGAACCGACGGAGAATCCCAACAGACACCTTGTGTTTCTGGGGAGGGAATGGAATCTGTGACTTGCCCAGACAGTGCCAAGTGGCGCTAAGATTACATGGCACATCAGTTGTGGGTGGCACGGGTCCAGCCATACGGTGGCACATACCCACCCGCCAGGAGCACTGCTTGCTTCTGGGGTGGTAGGAATGGCACATCTGAATGGGAGCCGTGAGGGATTTTTTGTTGTTGTTGAGAGGGATGTCAAAAATGCATGTTGTGGGGCTCTGAAATTATTCACGAATTCGGGTTGAGTTTGACTAAATAATTTTGAGTTAAAAATGATTATTTTTCAAAGTTAAAATGTTTAATTTCAACTTTTCATTTGGGAACAGTGTTTCAAACTCATATTTGGCCAACTATTAAAAAAAAAAAAGTGGCGGAAAAAACCCCCTCCCAAAAATGGCCAAATCAAAATGAAAAAACTCAAAAAGTTTTTCATTTTGTGTTGACCGAAACCTTTTGATCCACTTGAAACAACAAAAGGAAACATTTCATTCTGAATCAACCCGAGAGGTTTTCGTTGATCTGAAACAAAAGGTTTCTGAGTTTTCAATTTGATGAAAAATGTTGAAAAAATTCAGTGTGGTTCGAATTGAGCTGATTTCCCCTCCTGGATTTTTCGGGGAGATTCCCCGAACCAAAATAATTTGCTCAGCTCTGGTGCCTCTGCCACGTGAGCTCTTTGATGTAGCAGAGAAAGGCATGGACACAATCCAACGTCTGGAGGCTGAGCCTAGACCATTTCAGACTGCAAGTGGGGCGCAGATTTTTAGCAGCGAAGGGGGTTAACCATTGGAACAATTTACCCAGGGTCATGGTGGATTCTCCATCACTGGCTATTCTGGAATCAGAAGTGGATGTTTTTCTAGGAGGTATGTGCTGGGAATTGCTTTGGGGCAGTTCTCCAGCTGGTATTATCCAGGGGTCAGACCAGATGGTCACAATGGTCCCCTCTGGAATCTCGGTCACTCCAGCAGCAGGTGCCAACCCACTAGTTAAGAGACACTAAGCTGCACAGGGCTGCTCCTCTCTGAAGTACCGTATAAAACATCCCCTCCCTCCCACTTTCAACACTGTGCAATCAGGACACCAGCTAAGCAGGGCCTCACCATGCCGTGGGGTTGTTCTTCCAGAGGGGGCGGCCTCATCACCGCTAGGACCTTTGTCCCGAAGTGCTGGACTGCGCCCAGCTTGGCCTCCTCCCCCGTGGCCTCCTCCAGGATCTGAAACCAACGAAGTTGGGCACTTTAGAACATGCAGCCCCTTTTCTCCAAGCCGAGCATCCATCCCCCACCCAACAGCTGAGCTCGTAGACCCGAGATGGGCTCGCTACACAAAGGCAGCAATTTGCATTTCAGATGCGGCCTCTCAGGATACGTCTACACAGCGTTTTGGAGTGAGCCTCCCAGCCAGGGTGTGCTAGTGCTTGAAGCCTGGGGTGGGGTGCGCTTCGCTTCAGAGCCCAAGTTGCGACTTCAAAGCAGTGTCTCTATGGCTGTTTTTCAAGCACTAGCGCAAGGCCTGTTAATCCATCGGCCCCGGGCTGGGACCTGGCTCCAGATTGCTGTGTAGACATACCCTTAGCGTTGCTGACAGAGCTAGAGCTTCCATGGCTTTAATGCACAGACACAGGAGCCGGGACAGTGCTGGATGGAGGAGAAAGTAACTCGAAAACATGTTGACATTCTAGATCTACTGATATGATGTTTAAAAAAAGAAGGAAAAAATCCAGCTCTCCCCAGCTGCAGGAGTCGCCTGTGCACAGCTCCTGCCGGCAGCGGAATGCCTGTTTCATTCATTCAGTCACACTTGATCCATGAGGCCGGCAAGCGGGGACAGACTGTGTCTTAGCTAACGTCTCTTTGAATATTTCCAGGAACTGCTCTGACCACCTCTCCAGGGGCTGGACTTGGGGCCATGTGAAGCTTTGGAATCTTTCCCTAAACTGTAGCCAAAATAACTAGATTTTTTAACCTTCCAGTCTGTGTGGCGTTACTGGATCCTCTGCAGGGCTTTGCTATGGCCTCCCTGCAGTACAATACCTGCACAGCATTTTACAGCGCCCTCTGCCCCATATTTATGTACCGCAGGAGACACTTCTAGTAGATCAAATGTGCTGTTGGAAAAACAAAGTGCTGCAATTTAAGTGGCCTTTTCTCCACTTTCCCAACTAAGGGCACCCCCCCGGCTCAAATCGTTGCTGTGTGAGACACGAGACTTTCATCGGTGTTATTGGTTCTGGAGCTATTCAAGACACAACTCCCACGATCAACGTTCATGCCTCCCTGAGCGAAGTCACATGGGCTGGACGCCCTCCAGACCGTTCAATGCACAGACAATTCATGAGTGGCAAAGCGCTTGCAGCTACAAACTAAGCAGGTGGCACACACTTCTTCGCCCCAGTGTCTCCATCTCTCTGTTCAGGCCAGCGGGTGCCCTGAACAGCTCCTGGGTGATGCGGGCAGCAAACAAACATGGAGAGCGAGGCCATCCAGGGACCTTGTGCTTTGCTACAAAGGAGGCCTGGGGTTGAGTGCCAGAGTCCTGTACTCTGAGAGCAAAAGCACCATGTGTGGCGGTGGAGGAAATGCCCTGGAGCCCTCTGTTAGCCAATGCAGACAGATTACACACACAATCACATGAATAGGTGTTATGCTCATGGTATTAATATTGTGTCTGTGTTGGGTAATCATATTAAACTGAATCATGCTTATTCCTGCTCACCTGTGCTACGGCATACACCCCACGATGCCCCAGGACAAGTACAGCTTAGCACTTGGCATAGGCAAATACAGAAACTGTCAAGAGTTAGATGGATGAGCGTTATGTACTAACGTGCAATATCTGGAACAAAAGTACAGTGCGGTGCAAGGAACTAGTGTAAGATGTAGGAAGGCTTTAGGGGGTAGCGTTAAGTCCCGTGATGACTGGCATTTATTATTCAAAACGAGAGAGGGGAAGATACAGGGATGCACCAAACAAAGCTGGTACCAGCTGGCTAGTTCAACATGAAGTTCAAGTGATGTGAACAGCGTTGTGTAAACAGCCATGCTATAAACGATGGCTAGTTTAAGGCAGGGCCGCCCAGAGGATTCAGGGGGCCTGGGGTCTTCGGCGGCAGGGGGTGCCCGCTGCCGAATTGCCGCCGAAGACCTGGCACTTCGGCGGCGGGGGCCCGGCACTTCGGCGGCGGGTCCTGGGGCGGAAGGGACCCCCCGCTGCGGGACTTCGGGGCACTTCGGCAGCGGGTCCCGGGGCGGAAGGGCCCCCTGCCATGGGTCTTCGGGGCACTTCGGAGGTGGGTCCCGGGGCGGAAGGACCCCCCGCCACAGGTCTTCGGGGCACTTCGGCAGCGGGTCCCGGGGCGGAAGGACCCCCTGCCATGGGTCTTCGGGGCACTTCGGAGGTGGGTCCCGGGGCGGAAGGACCCCCCGCCACAGATCTTCGGGGCACTTCGGAGGTGGGTCCCGGGGCGGAAGGACCCCCTGCCATGGGTCTTCGGGGCACTTCGGAGGTGGGTCCCGGGGTGGAAGGACCCCCTGCTGCCGAAGACCCGGAGCAGAAGAAGCTCCGGGGGCCCGGGCCCCGCGAGAGTTTTCCAGGGCTCCCGGAGCGAGTGAAGGACCCCGCTCCAGGGGCCTCAAAAAACTCTCGTGGGGGCCTCTGCGGGGCCTGGGGAAAATTGCCCCACTGCCCCCACCCCTGGGCGGCCCCGGTTTAAGGGGACATTTGGGAAGCACGTCTTCTGCGCAAGGGGAACTGAATACGCTGCGAGAATTCACTTCCTGGTGATGTATTAACTCTTTCTTTCCTGTACCATTTTACTCTGTCTTTAGATGATAACCAAGTCCAGCCAGATTTATTGGGTCTCTTGAATGTTATTAATATTGAACCACAAGCATAGCCAATCAGTTGGCTACACCTTTCAGTGAATAGTTGGCGAGCCAGGCAGGAGCCATTAGCTAAGCATGGGGCAATGGGCCATTTGGATTCAGGATAGTAACCTCATAGTGGTTGGATTTTGGGGACTAGCGGTCCTAACTACACGTGCAGCAGGCTAGCCTGGGGGTGGGGGGGAGAAAAGGGAGTTTATAATAAGTGTTACATTGGCAAAACACCTTAAATAACCAGTTAAACTAATAAAAGCCAACTATTTTTCTGGGCATAAAGCCATACTTGAAGAATATATAAAGACTAATTACAGGGGAATCTTTTTCTGGGCCGGATGCCCAGATACAGCAAAACGTTAAAACAGCAAAATGCCCAAACCCAAGAATTAGCAGTAACGATGGACAAAAACCATCATAAAAGAGCTCTCAAATCTTTGGTATGAAAACATGCAACTAATTACGGGGCTGGTTCACCCACGCGGGTCACAACCCCGGGATTCTCTCTGTGGAATGAAAGATAAGGAAACAAGTCAAAGGACTAAAAGGAGGGTTAAAGCTAGAACAACATCAAAGTGGGAGATTAAAACAGCAAACGGACAATATCAGCCACTGTGATGCAGTTGTACCTTGCGTGTAGTTTACAAGAAATGAAGGGAAGACCAGGAGATTGTCAGGTAAGGTATGGCCAACAGGAGGGACAGAAGTTAGGCTGACAAAGACAGGTTAAAAAGCCTTAAAACATGTATTGACTGGCCCAGAATCAGTGCACTGCAGCAGGAAGTGCAGACACAAGCAACAGGGACTTGGGGAACAAATTCAGGTTGTGCAGGGACAGTAGCAGTGCTCGCTCTCCTCCCAGAGCGGGGATAAAACCCAGGAGTCCTGGCTCCCAGCCCCCCTGCTCTAACCCACCAAACCCCACGCCCTTCTCAGAGCTGTAACTTTTTATTTGATTTAAAGTGAATGTAGTAATGTGGTATGACACCACCAGCTGGTCACTACAGTTTTTCCAGCTCAGAAGAGTGAGAGTCACCTCTGCTACTTGCTTCAGATTTAGAGTCTCTAGGAATATAAATATCAAGGATAGTGACTAACACACTGACATTCACAAGTACAAGATCTTATAAAGTTAATTGTAACTTTAGTCTGTTTTATCAATTTTATAATTACCCAAGCATATAGAAATCCTATAAAGACCAATGCACAAGCTACAAATCTACGTATACAGTACCCTCATCCTTAATGATACTCAAGCTCTGATGGCTGCCTTGCCCATTGAGCCTCAGTAGAGGGATGGTTCCTGCTGGGGTTTTCCCGTAGGGAACTCATTTTACCCAATCTGGGCACCTTCTTTTTATAACATGATTCTAATTACACCTCATTAGCATTTACACACATGGTGCACCCTACGTAAAAGAATAAATGGACACAAATCAGACCTCAGGAATGGTAACATACAAAAGCCAGTAGGAGAACACGTCAATCTCCCTGGACATTCAACAACAGATTTAAAAGTAGCCATCCTTCAACAACAACAAACTTCAAAAACAGACTTCAAAGAGAAGCTGCAGAACTACAATTCATTTGCAAATTCAACACCATTAATTTGGGACTGAATAGGGACTGGGAGTGGCTGGCTCACTACAAAAGCAACTTTCCCTCTCTTGGTATTGACACCTCCTTATCAATTATTGGGAGTGGACCATAGACTCATAGACTAAGGTCAGAGGGGACCATTACGATCATCTAGTCTGACCTCCTGCTCAACACAGGCTACAGAATCTCACCCACCCACTCCTGTAACACACCCCTGACCTATGTCTGAGTTTCTGAAGTCCTCAAATCATGGTTTAAAGACCTCAAGGTGCAGAGAATCCTCCAGCAAGTGACCCATGCCCCTCGCTGCAGAGGAAGGCAAAAAACCTTCAGGGCCTCTGCCAATCTGCCCTGGAGGAAAATTCCTTCCCAACCCCACCCTGATATTTATCTCTCTGATATATTTATAAAGAGCAATCACATCTCCCCTCACCCTTCTTTTGGTTAGGCTAAACAAGCCAAGCTCTTTGAGTCTCCTTTCATAAGATAGGTTTTCCATTCCTTGGATCATCCTAGTAGCCCTTCTCTGTACCTGTTCCAGTTTGAATTCATCCTTCTTAAACATGGGAGACCAGAACTGCACACAGTATTCCAGCTGAGGTCTCACCAGTGCCTTGTATAACAGTACTAACACCTCCTTATCTCTACTGGAAATACCTCACCTGATGCATCCCAAGACCACATTAGCTTTTTTCACGGCCATATCATATTGGCGGCTCGTAGTCATCCTGGGATCAACCAATACTCTGAGGTCCTTCTCCTCCTCTGTTACTTCCAACTAGGGTGACCAGACAGCAAGTGTGAAAAATCGGGACAGAGGGTCGGGGGGTAATAGGAGCCTATATAAGAAAAAGACCCCAAAATCGGGACATCTGGTCACCCTACTTCCAACTGATGCATCCCCAATTTATAACAAAAATTCTTGTTATTAATCCACCCTGACTGAACTGGCCTTGTCAACACTGGGTATCTTTTAAGCAAAAAATTACTCTTAATGTTAATTTTTTGCAGTACCACAGATTGGCACATCTTTTCCCATAATCCTGTGGCATCAGGTCATTCTTTGGTCACTTAAATCAAGCATTTCTTACGCCTATGGCTTAGTATGGCTAAGCTGGCATTTTACAGCACTACGCCTGTAGGCCCTCCTTACTTCGATACCTAATGCATACTGCTCCCTTCTAACTACTAATCAGTCTCATACTTCTACAATGAGTAGAATGTAAATCTATTTTGCATACAATGATTATATATGACACGACGTGTTAGTTAATCCTAACATCACACAATAAATGAATGATAAAGTGAAGTCATTGGCTACACAGCTAACGGCATAACCTTCTGTCGCTAACGTTTTTACGTTTGGGTCAAGTTTTTCCTTTCTGCCCTTTCTCTGTCCAAACCCTCCCTCTTTCTTTTCTTCTCTTGTACTATTCGCTCGGCTCCATTTGCTACACTCGCTGCTGCGGCCTGTACTTTAAAATGCCCTCACAAAGTTAATTAATCTCCACTGGCTTATGTTTCCCTCCCTTCCTATACTGCTTCCTCCACTTCTGTCCTCCCCCTTTGTTTTAAGGGTTATAATTATTAAGGAAAAACGCCCATTGCACAAAGCGATGGGGGAACTGAAAAAAAATCAACAAAGAAATAATCAAAATACTTCAAATAAAAACTTCTCTTTAAATAAGTCCTGTAAGACTAATGGTTTTAACCCTTCAGGAATGCAACAACTAAAGGAACTCCTAACTTTCTTGAAGATATGGTTGCCAAGAAACAAAAATGCTAATTCTTCTAATCCTAGCCACTAATATATGATACATGGGCTTTTTCTTATTTCTATACAGTAGTGTTCTTAAGGTAAAAGTAATGTAAAAAGCCTTAAGTTAATTAAACTAATACAAGGAAGTACGCAAATAACTTCATAGGGATTTTTGTCAATTCTTATTACACGTTTTAAAGAAAGATAACAAAACAAATAACCTGCCACATTACGTCAGTTCTTTGAATGTTTGTTTTCTAAAATGCATTGCCTTAATAACGTTAAGTTCTTAATCACGTATCTTGTAGAGGTATAAATACAATTTTGGTACCACTCGTCTTTAATGGTAAGTTTGTCCTATATGTTATGCATAGTGTGTGTGCCATATGACTTTGTTTTTACGTTGTTTGTTGCAAAAAAAAAATAAAAATAAAATAAAAATAAAAAAAATCAATTTTGCACTCATTATCAAATACATATTACTGGTGCCACACTATTTTAACATTGTGGTTGGGTTATAACCATCTTCTCAGAAGAGCAATTCAGTGTTTTTGCAAAGCTCAAAAAGGCCACAGTGACTAACGTATGTACATATATTTCTGCCCCACCAAGTAATTCAATTGCAAACAAAGATTTCTTTTTTTTATTATTAATCAAAACTTTTTTGTTCAAGAAAAAAAAAGAAAACTGAAGGGGAGAACCTCAATACTGATGCAAAAATATTACTAAACGCATCACTTTTTAAAGGCTTTATAAACTTGTTTGTGCCTTTATTAGTATTGAAATACAGTTATAGCTATGTCATAGCTATTTTTTTAAAATATAATATACATTATGTCTGGTTATACTGCAAAACGTGACAGCTAATCAAATAAATTGCAACAGGTTTCTATCTATGTCTCTCAAGCATCAGCAAATGTCAAAAGTTTATTACCCTCAACGTGTTTGAATAAATCTGCATTTAAACTTCATTTTGCTTTCGTTTTTACACTATTTGCTTTTGTGCTATTGTAACACAAGTGCTGGCTATTAAAGTTTGTGCTTTCAAATATTTACCTAAAGTTGAATTGCTACAACACCCAAATTAACTCTCAAAAGTTTGGGTAAAAAGTCTATCGCTAACTCTCTTCTTAAAATAAGAGTGCTTGGGGCAGGAGAAAGAGCAATCCATCTTCTCACAGAAGATCATGAGCATCGGACTTCGCTGTCAAGGGCTATATTTATTATGGAAAGCTAGTAATGCCCATGTTAAGGAAGTACAAATAAATTATATATAACAAAGGAATAAAAAAAATAAAGAATAAAAACCAGCTTCTGTCATATGCTGAACCAAAGCATAACTTGGTCCCTATTACACGGGAAATAAACTGAGCTCACCTGTGTATAAATTTGGGTTACTGGAAACAAAAGAAATGTGGAGAAATTTACCACGTTAGCCAACTTAAGCTGTTGAAAGGTGCATCCCACAAACCAGAGATAGGAATATATCAGTGACCAGCGAGGAAACCCCCAGGCGTCAGAAGAAATAGAAAAGATAAAAAGTGCTTTATACATTACAGATTGGCCAACTACACTTCAACCTACCATTTGTGGATCATTGTGTCAGCAATCGACTATAGAACCATTAGAGAGACCACTAGTCCGGGCAGGTCTAAGTGTTATGTAAACTGTATATTATTAAGCACAGTGAGTTTATGCATAGATCTGTGGTTTTGATTCTCTCTCATTAGAATATAGCTACATTTGTTTTTTGTTTAAAAGCAAATGTATCATTGTTGTGTAAGTCTTTGTTAGTTAGTATAATAGCATCTTCTCAAGATCATGCACAAACTGGGCAAAAGACTGTTCTACAGTCTGGTATCCTTCAAATAGACGAATCCAAAAATTAGAGAGAATTATGGATTGTATTTCAGGATTATTTGGATCTAAAATGTCTATTTGGAACAGGGCTGTTGTAGAAATTTTAAAAAAATCACTAACTATTTTGAACATCAGGCAGCTGAAATGGTCTCTAAATTGATCATTTGAGACACTGAGGAGCTAGCTACTAACAAAAAAGTATGTGGTATATAATACGCATAACCTTGCTAAACTGTTTAACCAAACAAGAAAAAAAATTATGAATTAGTCACAAAACATCATAAGATAAGAAGGAAAAATTGTGTAGGTTAAAAAAAAAAAAAAAAGAGCTGCTTCTGGGAGTTATGCATTAATTACCATAATATCCCAAAGGAAAAACTGCCTAATCTGCCTAAATTCACAGTCCATTTTGATCAATTTCATGGCCATTGGATTTTTTTTTTAAATCATAAATTTGATGATTTCAACTATTTAAATCTGAAATGTCACAGTGTTGTAATTGTAGGAGTCCTGACTCAAAAAGGGGTGGGGGGGGGAGGTGTCACAAGGTTATTGTGTGTGTGGGGGGGGCGGGAGGAGGGGTTGCAGTACTGCTACCTTTACTTCTGCGCTGGAGAGCAGCAGCTGCTGGCCGGGAGCCCAGCTCTGAAGGCAGCACCGCTGCCAGCAGCGCAGAAGTCAGGACGGCATGGTATGGTATTGCCACCCTCACCTCTACGCTGCTGCCTGTAGAGCCGGGTCCTCAGTCAGCAGCTGCCACTCTCCGACCGCCCGGCTCTGAAGGTGGCAGCGCAGAAGTAAGGGTGGCACAGTATGGTATTGCCACCTTTACTTCTGTGCTGCTGATGCTGGAGGGGCACTGCCTTCAGAGCTACTGAAGGCAGCACAAAAGTAAGGGTGGCATTACTGCGACCCCCCCCTAAAATAACCTTGCAACCCCCCTGCAACTCCCTTTTGAGTCAGGACCCCTAGTTTAAGAAAGCCTGGTCTCCCCCTGTGAAATTGAGAGAGCATAGGGTAAAAGCACACAAAAGGGCAGATTTCACGGTCTATGATGCGTTTTTCATGGCTGTGAATTGGGTAGGGCCCTACTTATTAATGATAAGCAATTAGCGCGGTGGTATTGCTCTGTGTGTAGAACAAAAACTATTGTAAATTGGCAAAGCGCTACGTTGTGCAAACAAATTCTCTTTAGCACAATTTGTACTTTGGGGTCAGTGACACCATGTCCTAATGCATCCTAAAACCATATTGCTCAGTGTCTGGTTCTATGTATATTTCTTTTATGGTATTGTTACAAATACTAGATACTGACACTGAAACATTTGATAAGTTGGCTACTGTGCATCAAGTAGGTTACCCAAAAAGGGCATCTATAAAGAACAAATGGCAATGAGGGTAACGTATAATATGAACAGGCAGCACTGGATAGTGACTAGTTATAAGAAATGCACGTATGGGAGACTTCACTTGTGATGTTACTACTCCACACTTCTGTTTTAGGTCGGAACGGTGCCATGCAATACTAATGCCTAGCCCAGTTTTTCAGAATAAATACACAATTCAAAGCAAGTCCCAGCACTAGGATGAAGTACAAAATATATATGTGCCCATTTTTAGTGCATATATGGATCCCCTAACTTCACATTTTAAAACCTTATTCGAACAAAAAGATGCTCCGCTTGTTTCCGATGAGCAGTGGCATTCTTAAAGCAGCCCAAACCTTGGATAACCTTATCCATGCTGGTGATCTGGACGGAATAATTTCCCCCACTTAGGCAGAAGCTGCGTTGAAGGTTTTGTGTCTATTACAAGGTATATTTGTTTTAATTGTACTAATATGGCTGCTTATGCAGTTTACTAAAATAGTATAAATCTGCCATGAAAGCTCTTATCTTTGCCTCATATATTAATTTGGCTGAGGTGTAACCCTGATATAATTAATACACTGCCAAGTGAGGGACTGTTAGCCAGCGCATACGGGTTATACACACGTCACATGACTCGGTATTATTTGCAAAGTATTAACATGGTATTATATATATATATATGTGTGTGTGTGTGTGTGTGTGTGTGTGTGTTGGATGATCATGTTAAGTTGTATTATGCTTATTCTTGCTCACTTATGCTAAGGCGCACATCGTGCCCTGGGACACGTATAGCTTAGCACTTGGTACAGGCCTATACAGAAATGGTCAAGACTTACACGGAAGAGTATCATGTACCAAAATGTAATTCATGTAAGATGTCGGAATGACATTGGTGAGGCCTCATCTGGAGTACTGTGTCCAGTTTTGGGCCCCACACCACAGAAAGGTTGTGGAAAAATTGGAAAGAGTCCAGCGGAGGGCAACAAAAATGATTAGGGGGCTGGAGCACATGACTTATGAGGAGGGGCAGAGGGAACTGGGACTGTTTAGTCTGCAGAAGAGAAGAATGAGGGGGGATTTGATAGCTGCTTTCAACTACCTGAAAGGGGGTTCCAAAGAGGATGGAGCTCGGCTGTTCCCAGTGGTAGAAGATGACAGAACAAGGAGTAATGGTCTCAAGTTGCAGTGGGGGAGGTTTAGGTGGGATATTAGGAAACACTATTTCACTAGGAGGGTGGTGAAGCACTGGAATGGGTTCCCTAGGGAGGTGGTGGAATCTCCTTCCTTAGAGGTTTTTAAGGTCAGGCTTGACAAAGCCCTGGCTGGGATGATTTCGTTGGGTTTGGTCCTGCTTTGAGCAGGGGGTTGAACTAGATACCTCCTGAGGTCCCTTCCGACCCTGATACTCCTTAAAGCACTCATAAAATATCTTCTAGCCCCACTAATTCAAAACAAGAGCTGGGAAGGCACAGGGAAGCACCAAAGACAAAGCTGGCACCAGCTGGTTAGTTAAACTTGAAGTGACTTGACCGGCGCTGTGTAACCTGTAAACAGCCATGCTATGGTGGCAAGTTTAAGGGGAGCACATCTCCCGTGTCAGCTGAACTGAACACACCGTGAGAATTCGCTTCCTGGGAAGGAGCTTGCTTTCTTTTCTGTATTGTATTGCTTTGTCTTTAGACAACAGATCTGGCTGAGCTCAGTTATTTGGTCTCTCGAACATTCCCCAGTAGAGTCGAGGAGCGGCTATCCCTCTCAGTCCCTACCTCGACAGCAGCCTCTCTGCAGCACGAATGGGCTCCCCAAGGTGGATCTTCTTTTGGCTAGAGGGATGAAGGCTGCGATGCAGAGCCTGTGAAGTCGGGCGGGGTGGAAAGAGGCAGGAAACGGGTGGGGAGAGGGCCCTCGAGCTCGGAGGGATACAGAAGGCCAGCTGCTACCTCCCCCCTTCCGCAAACCGACCAAAGACACAAGCCAACACACACTCCCCTGGAAGCTTCCAAACTTCGCCCTGCACCCCCAAAATCAGCCCAAAGCCTTTTGGCTCACAGCCTGACTCCTCTCCCTCTTACCCAGCCGGTGGATTCCATCATCTTGAGGTCCATGGGGTCTCCTATGGGCTGCTCCCTCAGCAGAGAGACACCGTGGCAGGTGGCCAGCGAGTACAGCAAGGGGCCATCGGCCAAGCAGCGGGGCTCGTGGGTGATGGGCAGGAAGCAGTTATTCTCCACGGGAACGACACCCCAGACATCCAGGCCTTCCTCTGTGAGGGTCCCTGTCTGCAGCCAGGAGGAGAAGACACCTTGTTCAGCCCATCAGCTGGCAGGGTGTCAAGCCAGCCGCAGACGCCCCGGTGCACGAGCCCGGGGACTCACCTTATCAAAGCAGACCAGGCGGATTTTCCCGCACAGGTTAATCCGGGGAGGGCTGATGCAGAAGATGCCGTGCTGCTTCAGCCTGTTCTGGGCGTAGATGGTGCCCACGGTCATCGCAGCAGGGAGAGCCGGGGGCACGATGACTGTGATGAGGTCCAGCGCACGGATGATTATTTGCTGGAGAGGAACCTGTCCATGTGCGACAGCCAGGAACGGGGGAGTGTAGGGGTGAGGGAGGAGAGAGAGAACACGAGAGCTTCAATTGGGTGTAGGCTCTCCGGGGGGTGTTCGGCAGGACACACTAACCCACGGTGCAGCGCCCGGATCCGCGGGTCATCTGAGCAGCACTGGGAGCTGGACCATGGAGCACAAATGCCCCCAACACCCTGCCCAGCTGTATTTAATAAAGCTAAACTGGCTCTTCACCAGCAGCCTTCACCTGGGTTTGAGAGCACCTGGGATTTCCCAGATCTTTCCCTACCGGAGACACACACAAGCTCACCAGGCCCGACAACCGCAGACAGAGGAGAAAGGAAAAACAACTTAGAATGTGATCCAGGTTTTCAGAAGCCCCAGCTCCCTTTTTGGGGAGCATGATTTGCCCCGGCATTTTCACAAGCAGGTGCAATGAGATGATCCAATACCTGGGTGATTTGCACCCAGGGATTTTGGCAGGTCTCCTCCCTGCTCTCTCTAAATTTAACATCTTACCTCTGCTTCCTTCCTCAGCAAAGACAAGCTGTGTCTGCCATTAGCCCCGCAGGGCCCAGGAGAGTTGAACGGGGGGGTTACTCTGTGTTAGCCAATGCAGCTGCAGGATGTTTGTTACTAGTAGGGATGAGAGAGCCAGAAGAACCCAGAGCCGATCTCGGATGGAGTCTGCAGCGCTGGGCATTAGAGAAAACTGGAGGCAGGGCAATGCCTCGGCTTGCTCCCAGGCCAACGTCTTTAACAGAACCAAACTTGTCTGGACCACTCCTGATCTAAGCCCTGGATCCAAATCAAGGGAGGGGCGCAGAAGGGAGAGGGCTGGGAGGAGAGAGAGAGATTTTCCCACCACTGTCAGCTCACCTGGTTTTTAATCAAAATCACGATGCTGTACGTGGTGCCGATAAGAGCTGCAAGAGAGAGAGGGGACGGCTGTAAAGGGGATTCGCCAGTTCATGAGGCACTCAGCACCAGACGCCTGCTGCTTGCCATGCCGCCCGCTTGCAGACGTACCCAGAACGGCGAGGAAGAGGACAAACTTCACCGCATCCCTGTAGAACCTGAAGCTCACGGGCTTGGGGTAGAGGATGGAGCTGATCAGGTCCCCTTTGGCCGTACAGAACCCTGGGGGAGGGGGCGAAAGGAAAAGAGGCTTACGGGACTCGGAAACTCACACTGTGAAGTGTGGCCATTAAAAGCCAGAGATTTTGGGGCGAACGGGAGAAGCCGTCCTGCGATTCCCTTTGACGCAACCGCTCATCGCAGAGCAGAGAGGCGCTTCCAACACAGCTGGAACACGGAATTCAAAAGCAGGGTTTGTGTCCACCCCCAACAGGATCAGCTCAGAGCTCCTGATTGTGGAGATGTAGCATCTCTCAACCCTTGCTCGTGAGCCAGGCTGCAATGACACCGACAGGCCGTAATCACAGTGCGAATGGGATCCCCTAAGCGCCTGTGCCCAGGGGCTGCGTGCCCGCCGGCCGGTCCATCCAGGTTAGGTGGTATTCCACCTGCCACTTCTGGCAAACAGAGACTAGGGACACCATCCCTGCCCATCTTGGCTAACAGCCATCGATGGACCTGTCCTCCAGGAACTTATCTAGTTCTTTTTTGAACCCTGGTATAGTCTTGGCCTTGGGCATGGTAGCCCCTAGTACGGCTACAGTCCAGAGGGAACTAAGGACCGGGGGCTCGGGGTTTGCTTCCAGATGCAGCTACCTGTGCGCGTCACCACAGCCAGGACCTCCTTGCCCACATAGGGTTTGGCTTGCAGGACCTGAGTTCCGCAGAACAGCGTGTGTCGTTTGTGCTCCTCGGGGGAATAGATCATGTTGGCAGCTTGGGGGCCGCTGGGTAAAGGCGTCTTCATCACTGGGACGCTCTCCCCTACAGGGGAAAAATCAGCTGGTGAGTGAGGTTATGGACAGACAGATTCATACAAACATGCCTTCATGTTCAGCCAGTGTCTGAGTTCTCTCCGCACAGGAGTGGGGCAGATGGGGAATCCCTCAGGATCCACCATCCACGCTCAGTTTCCCCAACGCACGCTTCAAAAGCCCCTTTGCTGGACGGATCCACCCTTCTGGATGTGTGTTCTGATCTGAGGCCCATTACTGGAGTATCCGAGCAGCTCACAATCTTTTACAAGTAGATTTATCCTCCCAGTGCCCCTGTGCGGCAGGGCAGGGCTGTTCTCCTCATTGCACAGACGAGGAGCTGAGACACCGATGTTTAGGTGCCGAAAGATGTAGACAGGTGCCTAGTGGGATCTTCAAGACTACCTGGGTGTCAAACGCCCATCGAAATCAAGCACTGAAATCAATGGGAGCTGGGCACCAAGGCCAACTAGGCGCCTACCTGCATCTTCGTGTGCCTAAATACCTGTAAAATTCTGGCCCTAAGTGACTTGCTCAAGGTCACGCAGGAAGTCAGTAGCAGAGCAAGGAACTGAACACAGATCTCCCCACCCCCAGGCTCGTGCCCTGACCATGGGACCAGGTCTCCCTGCAGTTCCACTGGATGGCCAGAAGGGGTCACTACAGAGCTTCCCCCTCTCATCCCAAAAGAGGCTTCGGGTACGTCTACACTGCACTCAGAGCTGCGAGCGCAGCACGTGTAGACTTGCCTGAACTAGCTTTGATCTAGCTGGCTCCATGAAGCCATGGCAGCATGGGCTGGACAGGCCTGCCCAGGCCCTGGGTATGCACTCCGGCGGCTAGCCTGCGCTGCTGCGGCTTCACTGCTATTATCTGAGCCGCGAAGCTCACAGCCTGTCCTGCTGGCGTCAGGGAACACAGGCTCAGGCAGGCAGCTGAGCGATTCCTCTCCCACGCCGGCAGCGTGTGCTCGGCTAATGGCAGGAGGGGGACAGTCTGGCCTGGGTAAGCGGAGATCTCTGCCTCCCACAACGCACCTCTCGCGCTCCCGCCCCTGCTCACCTGTCAGCATGCTCTCGTTGACCATGCACTCGCCGGTCAGCAGCGCAGCGTCGCAGGGGACGACGAACCCGTCGGAGGGGAGACTGATGCAGTCACCCGGCACCAGGTCCAGAGAGCTCACCACCTCCTCTGCAAAGGCAGGCAAGCCACAGCGCACTCAGACACCTCCCGCTGTAACAAGCAGGCACGTGGTGCTTGGTACCGGCAGATCTCGCAGCAGCTTCCAAAGGAGTTAAATAGCACTGCCCCCGTTTAACAGAGGGGGGACCCTGAAGCCCAGGGAAGGGGCTCCCCCAAGATCACGCAGCAGGTCAGCAGCAGAGCAGGGAACAGAACCCAGGGACTGGGAGCCAGGAAACGCAACATAGGCCATGGATCATGAGCAAATATGCTGCAGCAACATACACTTTGGGTGTGTCTTGTACCTTCCTCCTCTGCTCATGGCAATACCACTGCAGGCATACACCGTGGGGAAAAGCCCTTCTAGATTCAGTCCTCCAACTTTTCCCTGCTGTACTTTAAAGCAGTGACTCTCAACCTTTCCAGACAACTGTACCCCTGGCAGGGCTCCGATTTGTCTTGTGTACCCCCAAGTTTCATCTCACTTGAAAACAACTTGCTGACGAAACCAGACATAATACTGAACAACTGCCGACTTTTCTCATTTTTACCATATAATTATAAAATAAATCAACCGGAATATAAATACTGTACTTGCATTTCAGCGTATAGTATATACAGCAGTATAAACAAGTCATTGTCTGTAGGAAATTTTAGTTTGCACTGACTTCGCTTGTTGCCTGTTGTAAAACTAGGCAAATCTCGAGATGAGTTCACGTACCCCCTGGAAGACCTCTGGGTACCCCCAGGTTGAGAACCACAGCTTTAAAGCAATGGATCAGCCTCCATTTAATCATTAACGCATTAAAGTCCAAATCCCCACTAAAGAACTTACGCAGATCGCTCTGCCTAGGATCAAGGCTGAAATTGGAGCTAACTGGTTCGTAATTACCACTTTAAAGGCTTAACAGGATGTGCTGTGGTGCATTTAATATCCGTGCTCTGAGCGGCTGCTCAATTATTTTTATATAACGTTAGCATCGCACTGATAGACACACACAGCAGGAGACGCCATCCCGTGTTGGGTAGATAGTGAAACTAAATCCCCGCCAGTGTAGGAGAGAACCTTTCACAGATCAGATACAAAAAGACAAGTCAGCAGGGGCTGGCGGGAATCAGTTCTTTAAGTCTCATGTAATTTTTAACCTTTTAACTTTAATCTTGTGATCACAGGGTGCTAGACCCCAGGCAAACAGCTGCTTAGAGAAGGGGGAAAAAAAAAAAGAAACCAGCCTTTTATCTGCTGAGAAAATTTAATTTTAACTAATAAAGTGGCTTACTGGAGCTCAGCGGAGAGGCAGTCGTCAGAAATTCTGCTTAATGGAGCATGGTTAAGCTGCTCAACTGGGCTGATTTACAAGAGAACACACATGTGACATTTCTTAAACAGTAGGTACATTTTTTCATGTTAGAAAGGGACAGCAAGGACCTGCCTGGTTCCAAGTTTAGATGTTGTGTTAGAGGTTTTACAAAGCCTAATGCAGTCTGGCTCAGTGGCTAGAGTGCTGTCCTGGGACTCAGGAGACCTGGCTTTGTCTCTAGCTTGCTGGGAGACCTTGGGCAACTCACTGCACTGCCCCATCCTCAGTTTCCCCATCTGTAAAATGGAAATAATAATCCTGGCCTCCTTTGTAAAGCACTTTGAGATCTATTGATGGAAAAGCGCTAGATACTAAATAACCACCACCATCCCTTGTCCCTCACAACAGCACCTAGCTTGCTAGAATGAAAAGCATTTAAAAAATTGGATTTTCCTTTCACTAGTGATATGGTGTTAATTTCTGCTGTTCACTTCCTTTTCGGCAATGAAGATAAACTCATATGTTCCCCTTCTCCTTGCCAAGGGCGTTTCCATGCACACTGCAGACATACACGCTCTGATCCCACAGACTTGTGCATGGGCTTTCCTCACATGAATGGAGCTGCTCAGGTGGGTGGAGCCCGCTTAAATGTTCACAGCGTGGTGCTGTTGGAAGGAAAAGTTAAAATGCCAAATGCTGTTTTCATTGGAATGCTGAAGCTCTATAATCAAAGTATCACCACCCCCATTTTACCAGTTGGGAAACTGAGGCACAAACCAAGCAGGTGAGTCGCAGAGCTGGGAATAGATCCCAGGTCTCCTGAGTCCCAGTCCTGTACTCTAGCCACCAGACCACACTGCCTCTGCAATCACAGGGGAGCAAACGGTGTGTTCTATCTGACTTAAATCTAACAGCGTCTTTACACATGGCACTTTTTCACAATGCCTTAACCCTCACCAAGCCTGGCAGTTTACACACGAGATTTCACTACGTCAACAGCTCAGGGGGAGTGCAAGGCCCGACGGGGTGAAGTTCACAGCCGTGCAGCCAGCACAAGGCTGGTGCACCACTGGAATCCTATTTGAAAGGTTTCAGGGAGACTGGAGTGGCACATGGACCTTGTGCATGGGTGAATTTCATCTTATGAGCAAGATCTTAATATTCCAACCGTTCCCACTGAAGCCACTGGAAGTGCTCCTAGGAGCAAGCACAAATGCCCGGTAGCATTTCCAGGACCAGGGCCTAAGAGCATAGCCAGCAGCCTTTTTGTTGATTGACAGCTGCAAAAATACCCTTGCGAAGCGTCCAATCCAGGCTACCCTCAACCCCCGCCATCTCAACTGACCCGGCTGCTCAGAGCGAGGACGATGGCACCACAGACACGGCGTGATCTTCCCCCTCGTAGCTCTGCCAACAAAGGCCCATTTACCTAAGCAGAAGCGCGTGGCGTCTGCCTGCCTTTCACGCAGCAGAGGAGAATTACAACCTACTGCTGCTGCTCACCTCCAGCGGCTCGGTGGACTCTCACGCCGATGGCCATCTTCACCATGTTCCGCAGCGTCACGCTTTGCTGCAAGGAATCAAACAGAGCTATCCGCTAGCAGGGCAGGGAGGGCTTGACACCAGCACTTCACGGGGGCTAGTCCAGAATGGAAATGGCACCACACGACGGCATGGGAAACCCTCCCCCCTCCAGGGCTCATAGATGTTAAGGCCAGAAGGCACAGTCTAGTCCTCCACCGGCCCGTGATGCCTGCACCAAGCCCATAACTTCTGCTTGCGCTAGAGCGAATCTTTCAGTAAGCCCCCCCAGTGCCGACTTCCAGACTTCGCTGCTGGAGAATCCACCAGATCTGACTCTATTCTGTCCCATCTTAGTCTCGTTTCTTCATCTCTCCTCTTCCTTTTACACCCCCGCCATCCCTTTCTCTTTTACGCAATAAAGGCACAAGGACCTCCAGTACAGAGCAGAGATGCACTGCGCCCAGGAGGATACAAACCCCAGAAGCACCCCTGGATTGCTAGGCCTGGTTATTTCCAGGCAGTGCCGCAGGGACAAGAGCCAGGGGACGCAATAGGCCGTCGCACGCTCTAAATGCACTTGTGCTGTGGCTGCAAACGCGAGAGCTCGATTTGGCTGCATGCTGATAATTGACGGCCCAGCCCACCCCTCACGGTCCTTCCTGGCTAGGAAAAGGCCATTGGAAACAGGCTTGCCCCCTGCACAAGGAATGCAGACAAACCACGCCCTTGTGAACAGCGCACATGCTGCAGAATGCCGGCCTGCAGGAAGAATGGGGAATACTTGTCTAGACTTCTTAGTCCCACAGAAAATAAAATTGGCCCCAAGCCACTGTTCCCAGTGTTTTTTAGCCACGGTGGTCAGGGACACAGCCCTATGCTCTGGATGTTCCTGGCCTCTGATTGCCAGGAGCTGGGAGTGGACGACAGGGGATGGATCACGCGATTGTCCGTCCTGTTCACTCCCTCTGGGGCACCTGGCACTGGCCGCTGTCAGAAGACAGGATACGGGGCTAGATGGACCATTGGTCTGACTCAGTCTGGCCAGTCTTCTGTTCCACGGGTGCAGAGCTGGAGTGGCTCAGCCTCCCCGGAGTCACCCTGCAATGCGGAGCAGACAGCAGAACGCAGCCCTTCATCTTTGCCCTCCCTGAAGGCCGGACACCCACCTTTCTAGTCTCGTAGAGAGACAGCCCTATGGATACTGCAGAGATGACAAATATGCAGGCAGCATAATAGTAGTAGGTGTCACAGAGCCACAAAATGATGCTGAAAACCTGGAAGATGTAGAAGGGATTCAACACCTGGAAAGAGAGAGAGAGAAAGCAGGAGGCCTTTAGGGCACAGGGGCTGATGCAATCGGTATACACAGAACGTCTCAGACTCAGTACATGGCAGCTTGTTGAAAGACAGGGAGATTAGGGTGTTACGGGCAGTGCTGGGAACGCTGGTGGACAGAGCATGTCACAGCCCTTGGTCTTCGCCCGCTGGCGGGGAGCACAGAGCTCCACATCCTGAGGAGCTCAAGCAATCTCCCGCAACCTACTGACGGGCGCGGCCCGGTCTGAGCTAGGAGATGCTACAGCCCTTGTCCATGGCAGATACTGCAGCCTGCCGGCCATGAACCGTAACCTGCTGTGGCCTGGGTCCCCTGCCTCATGTCTCACCCACGCCCATCAAGCCTGGCCAAACGACAGCTGCTAAAATGGTCGTCGTCCTGCTGTTGGCGAGTCAATATCCCCACCCCTCCGGAGCTCAGAAAGGGACTTCTCCAGTCTTCCAAGAAAACAGCAAAGACCTGACCTGGCAACGCGTTACAAACCAAATCGCCGGTGCGGGGGGGAGAGAACCGACACAGTTCACCCGATCCACCCCAGCCCAGCCACTGAATGGAGACACGGGAAGAGCGACGGGTGTTTTTCAAAGGTCTTTTCTGAAAATCCACGTGACGTGTCACTGTGTTAGGGTAGGGGCAGGTGCTCAGCTGGGTTCGCAGATGGTGAAACGCAAACCACGGAAGATCTGTTGGTCTGCCTGCTCCTGGAGGAAACGTGGACCAAGGGAGATCTTGCCAGGGCTCCAGGCTGGGCCATATCAACGTGCCCAATGCTAGAACCACCTCTGATTGTGGCGGAAGGACACAGGAAGAAGAATGCATTAGAGCAGCACCTGGAGGCCCCAGCTGAGGTCAGGACTCTATTGCGTGGGTGCTGGACAAACGCACAGTAAGGAAGTTTGCAAGCTCTTTGGGGCAGGGACTCTAACCAGACAAGAGACACAGGAAGCAATGAGTCCAAGGTCAACCCATAGATCAGTGGCAGAGGTGGGAATAGAACCCAGGACTTGCAACATCTAGTCCGGAGCTCTAGCCACGAGGCCCCTGTGCCTTAGCACGTGTTTAGCAGGGTTTTCCCCTAACAAGGGGCTTCACAGAGGGCCCCATCTGGTCCCTCCAGGCCTGGCTGACATGGAGTCTATTTCTGCCAGGTCTGAGTAGGGCAAAGCTGCTCTCTCCCTTCTGCAGAAGGCAACAGCCACGTTACGCGTTGTAGCTCTGTACCTCGTCCACCAACAGCCTGAGGTAGGATTTGACCGGCACATCAATCAGGTTTGGCCCATAGACCTTTCTCCTGTGCAGGAAACACAGAACAGAAGCCAGAGGTTTCAGGTGAAGACTTGGAATTTCAAACTTTCCTGTTAAACGAGCTACACGTTGCCCAGATCTCACCCCCGGCTCGCGGTATAAATTTCAAGCGGCGCATCGGGGAGTCAGTCTACTGCCATTAGGGGAACCTCTCCACCGGCCAGCTGTGCACACAGATGTCTTGAGCAACCTCCTGGTGTTTACTATAACCCCTGGCCCCCATGCCCTCCTACTGTTGGTTAAACTCATGGGTGCAGCTAGTGGGTTATTAAGTCATCAGTTCTTTGGGTGTGAGAAGAGAATCTGACACCTTTGGGGACACCCGCCCAATGGGGCCCTGAGCCATCATAATACGTCGCGCCAGGAGCTAAGTCAGGCAGCTGTTAAGATGGATGCCAATCGGTGGCTGGGCAAAGGGGCCCACAGACTGGTCACTAGCCCTCTGACCTCTGAAGGGGGGGGTCTCACTCTCAGGGTAGGTTAGGGTACAAGTGAAATTAACGCCGTGGTCTCCACGGAATAGCTAGGGAATTCTTAGTCACATCACCCAAGTTACTGCATCATTTAAAAAAAACCCGATGTGAAAGTTGAATGACCATTTTAGACGTCTCCCGCCCCTCCCTCCAGACACACATCTGTATCGCTAGCCAGTCATCAAGGCATGTACTCTACAGTCATAAATAGCCACAGCCCCGAATTTTTTTTTTATAACCGTCATTCTCCCCACCCAAGTTTTGTTGCTGGTCGTAACAGCAGGTAGCAGGTAGTGAGCTCTTTGGGGGCAAGAAACGTGGCTTTTCTATGGACAGCTGAAGTACCCGGGCACATTTTGGGGGACCATACAAGTAACGACAGAGCTGGATCAGGGCTGGATCCTGCGCTCATTTAAGTCAACGACAAAGCCCCCCCTTGACTTTAACAGTGCAGGAGCAGGGTCTACATGAGACAGCGTCCACAGAGCTGGGATAGCAGGAGCTGCGGCTCAGAATGTGCCGCCTCGGGCAGAAAACCACTGCAGAGCCCACCTGCTAGTTCCCGCATGTGCCATCAGTCACCCGAAAGCCGATCTACGGTGCAGGCGGTCACACCAGGCAGGGATCTCTTTAGGTGACACAAGCTCATAGGGCCGTGCCTAGTTTGCTATTGGAGCTAGCGCTGGGGTTTCAGCAAATGGTGAATAGAGGACAGAGCCCCGGCAGAGCATTTGGAGACATCATCCTGCTGGAGGTGAAATCTTTCAGAGAAGACCTGCGAGGGGCCGGGAACATTTGTCCATGGGACTTTGCACAAACCTGGGCCTGTGTGTGACCATATTCAGATTTCCCTTTCTGTTCCTTGCACTACACTGACACCCGCGTGGGCCTTCCGAGCTGATCAGCCAGGTTCCAAATTCACGTGCTTTGCATTTGACTTTAGGAAGGCTGAAGCAAGCCACAACACACAAGGCACAGACTGTTGGCATGGAGGGATTAAAATCCTGCACTGATCTGAGACACCTCTGCTCCCCGTCTCACAGGTTAACTACACGCCAAATTTTTGATGTTTGCTTGCCCAAACCAGCTTCGCCACTCCCTGAAACAGCACGATCTGCAGCCAGACCCGTCCCCAATCATTAACAAAGCCATGGCGTACTTACCTGGTGCTGTGGTCTTGCTGGCTGAGGCCTGACTGGGAGAGATGGATGTCTGCACAGGTCCAGCCGTCATCTAAGACACTGAAAAACACATGCACCAAAAATCAGAGGGGTAGGCGTGTTAGTGTGGATCTGTAAAAAGCAACAGAGTGTTCTGTGGTACCTTTAAGACTAACAGATGTATTGGAGCATAAGCTTTCGTGGGTGAATACCCGCTTCGTCAGACACATGTGAGTATTCACCCACGAAAGCTTATGCTCCAATACATCTGTTAGTCTTAAAGGTGCCGCAGGACTCTATGTTGCTTCATGCACCAAAAAGACGACACCTGGATTTACAATAATAGCCAAATCCAGGTGAGGGTACGTGGATAGAAGCGAAGGCGACCAGCACTCAGGGGCATGTGGATATTATCTCAAACATCCTTCATTATGGGGGTAGGGCTCATTTTAAAAGAAAGAGCCCACCATGTAAACCTGTTTTATTAACCATCCAAACAATACTAAGCTGGTGCCATCACATACCAATCAGCTGTGCAAAGATGGTTGTAACTGTTAGCTTCTAACAATGAGATCTACAGTATTACACGAATTGGAGAGAGTCCAGAGGAGAGCAACTAAACTGATCAAAAGGTTTAGGAAACCTCTCCTCTGAGGGAAGTCTAAAACACCTGGGCATGTTTAGCTTTGGGAAAAGACGACTGAAGGGGGGGAACTGAGAACAGTCTTCAAATGTGTCCAGGCTGTTACAAAGAAGATGGTGACCAACTGTTCTCCATGTCCACCGAAGGTAAGACAAGAACCAATGGGCTTAATCTGCAGCAAGGGAGATTTAGGTTAGATGTGGGGAAAAACTTTTCAACTCTAAGGATAGTTAAGCTCTGGAAGAGGCTTTCAAGGGAGGCTGTAGAATCCCCGTCACTGGAGGTTTTAAAGAACAGGTTAGACAAACACTATCAGGGATGGTCTGAGTATACTTGGTCCTGGCTTGGGGGGTGGGGGTCCTTTTCAGCCCTACATTTCTACGTTATAGATCTATGCAGTGCAACACCCCCGGCCAGGATTCTTACTGAGCTTCAACATTCGTCAGTACCTGCAGATCACAACAGTACAATAACTGAAATAATACATTTTCAGATCAATTGATCTCACAGAGCAGATGAACCGGTAACTAGAGCTGAATTAAAGCTCTAATGCTAAACTCTAACACAAGAGCATCGTTACGGTTACAAGGTCAAGCAGTAAGAAATCAGGAAATCGTTCACCGGTTGGAGCAGAAAGCTCACAATCTGGCCTAAGGCAGCTCTGGAAACATTAATTCTTGCACTGGGCACTTGCTGCGTATTTTAGAGCATATATTTGGAGAGAGGAAAACATGAATTCAACACGGGCAAAAGGAGTTTTAAAAAAGGCCACCCAAACCAGCACTACAGATGTGCCGTGTAACCAAATGAAAAGGCCTTCTGAAGAATCATTGCCCTGAAGAAGTTGTGAACCCCCAACTCGGTCTTCGTGTTGCAATAGCTGAAGCTTTTTGCATTTAATTTCCAAAGTGGTGGGTGTGGCTTTTTGTTTTTCAAACAGATATCGGAGGAGTGCTACCAGAATGTCTAAGCTGTTGACTCATGAGGCATATACTCAGATAAATGCACAAGAACGCATCTTTCTTAGTGTGCACCTACTGATTAAAAAGAACGGTCTACCGTGCATGCTCAAATTTTCAAATGGCTGCAACTATGCTAAATTGCAGCCAATCCTTTGTCCCAGCCCCCAAACTAAGCAAGGACAATAACCCAAAAAGGACTATGGTTGTGCCACGTTCCAAATATTTTTGAAGTTCTGATCACTAAAGCTTGACTTCTGATCACATTTTGAACTTTTTTCTTAAACATTCACCTTTGGGGCTGATATTTTCCATGCTCAGATTCTGCTTGAAGATATTTATATGTTTTGCACAAAGTAGATCAGAATCACTACTCCATTTTACAGATGGGAAAACTGAGGCACAAAGAGGTGATTTGCCCCAGGTCACCCAGCAGGCCAGTGGCAGAGGAAGGAACAGAACCCAGGACTCCTTGGTCTCAGTCTAGTGATCTCTTCGCTGGGCCACACTACTTTTCTCTGGACTATTTTCCATTCTTAACTACAGAAGGTACAATCAAGAACCTATAACGATAAAACCTAACTACAATCACAACTGACGACACAGACTCTATTACAGTAAGAAAATAAACCGGAACCCAGCATTCACACAGAAATAGTACTGCTTGGCTCCTCACAGATTCTGTCTAGCAAAACTAAATGGTTTAATTTTCCTCTGATCATTTTAACCAGATTAAGATTTTTTTTTTTTAAAGCACCCCTTGGCTCAGGATTTTCATCTCATCGTCAGGAAGTATCACGAGAAACCTCAAATCACAAGGGCGAAAGGGTGATCGGTGTGTTGTCACAACTGATCTGTGGGCACGACAGCCTCTATACAAGCCCTACCCACGTGAGTTTGGGAAAAAAGTATTCTGAAAGTTCACACCACGAAAAGTTCCGATAGGGGATCAGTCAGAAAGCCTCCCAGACAGGTGGCGCAATGTGCTTTTCTGTGCCCAGTTCCAGAGCATTCACACCGTGATCTCAGGAGTAACACCAGAGACTTATTTCACGGTCCGATGGCTTCAAAATGTCACGGTTTGGACTTCAAACCAAGCAAAGTACAGCTTAAACATTTTTAAGGCCAGAAGGAACTATTCAATCAGCTACTCTGACCTCCTGCATAGCTCAGGCCAGCCGAGTTGGTTGGCATCACTGTCCGGAGCAGAACTCTGCTTCGAGTTCAATATACGAAGTGGGAGTAAAAAGCTTTGAGTCAACAAGAATTATCCCTCCACACGTATTTCCTCTCCACACTCCAGCTGGGGGCCTCAATGTTTGAGGTGGCAAACTGAACTCACTACAGATTTGCAGGCTGGTTCTGGGGGCTGGACCAGGACGAATCCCCGTACTCCAGATCAGGGGTTCCTGTTACATGAGCACACAGAATTGCAGAGCTGCACACAAGAAGCCACTTCATTGGGCTGGCCTATGAAATCACTTTCTTTCTGCCTAGGCATGGCTCTGGTAGGCTGGGCTTATTCTCAGGCTTGGCTTCACCTGTGCAGTAGCATAACCACTGCAGACCTCAATCCAGGATCAGGACCCCATGGAAACAGACAGGAGGGAAAATACCATCATTCCTTCTCCAGGGAGGTACAATCTAGAGTCAAGGTGATTTCACTCCATCGCCATTAGACAAAACCAAATCACCCTTCTCCTCCGAACCCTCTGCCACTAAATGGATGGACCTAAGTAAGGATAGTGACACCCACAAGACATTTGCTAAGGGTGAATCTACACTAGGCAAAGTGATCTGCTGTTATTAGAAGCCCCCAGCCTCCTTCGTCTTACAAACAGACACGCGGGGTGGGGCGCACTAGTCACCGCTAGTCTCTGGGACACTTTCTGCAACGGACAATGAAGAAAACTTGATCCCAATGGTACTTGCTGCTAAACCATTTCTCACCTTGGTACAGGAGACCTGCTCTTAATGCCCATTGTCAACAACAGGTTATTTGCCCAGTGGCATCACCAAACCAGATGTGGAGATGGAGAAGATGCTCAATATGGGGTATGAACTCAAGTCATTTTAGCCCCATCCAGGCTGTTCTTGGCCAATGGGCGCTGCAGCCAATACGTCTCTGGGGCCTGCCGCTTCCTGCGGCTCCCATTGGCCGGGAACGGCGAACCGCGGCCACTGGGAGCTGTGGGGGGCCGAGCCTCCAGACGGTGAACATCAGCAAAATATCTTGTGGCCCACAATCCGATTACCCTGATGGGCCGCAGGCGTCTGGTAGGGTGCCCACCACTGGCTTAGACATTGTCCTGACTGGGGATGTTTGCCAGAATCAGGGCTTCAGACTGTAAGCTCCTTGGGGGTGGGGGCAGGTCGGTCTTCACTGCGGAGCTAACTTGGTGGTTGCCCCCAACCTCTCTCCCATCCACACACAAAACCAAGTACTGATTTTAGCCCCAGATCCCTAAGTGGCCCACTCAAGGATTGAACTCACAACCCTGGGTTTAGCAGGCCAATGCTCAAATCACTGAGCTATCCCTCCCAAACCCTCTCACCCGAGTTTGGCGGCGCTTTCGTCCCAGGCTACCTGGCCTGGCTGGGGGTGTGGATTAGAAACCAAGAGCCACTTTCCATGTGGGCAGGTCGCCTGCTCGCTTTGCAGCGACAACGCCGGCTGCATCCCTCGAGCACCGACAGTCCTCCAGCGCCTTCCCACCATTCCCTGGGTGCCCACGAGGACAATTCATTGGGAAAGAACTGTAGAGTGGCTCAGCTCACTACAGCAAAAAGCCCCAGGGACAGAGCGTGCCGCCAGAAGTCCCAGCGACAAACATGCATGAGCGTAACACCTGGGAGGACGGGCAGGGCTTTGCCATCTGGCTGTTCACACCGAAGCTAGGACAACCTAAGTGCTTAGAGCCGGCGTGTTCACGTGAGTTAACTCTGCAGTGAAGACAGACCTGGGGTGTCACTACAGCTCCAGCACAAGGGCCCTGGTCTCTGCGGGGGTCTCCCGATGCTCCTATCATGCAACTAAAGTTACTGAGGGTCACAGACAAGGAGAGGGCAGAAGAACAGTCAGAGCACAGAAGAGAAAAGTTCTTCCAGCCGAGAGGATGGATGCCATACCTGACCTTGCAGAACGCCTGCCGTCTTTCAATCCAGACGTAGCGCGACCCTTCAAAGAGATAGTAGCGCACGACGTTTTTCTAAACACAGAGAGAAACACGTGACGGGGTGTCCCCAGCACGGCTCAGCCCTCTAGGAGGAGGTTCTGATGGCCCCAAGGGCAGGATCCAACAGGAAGCAGAAGAGAGGGCGTTACCTCCTCCTTCCTATGAAGCCGGACCGTGTCTCTGCTGTCGTCTTCGTCCAACACTCCAACGGCGACGCTGGTTCTCCCATCATCGGCTCTGGCCCCAGGATGATGCTCGAGGCTGCTCGGAAGAAGAGCGTGATGTCAAGAAGCCCTGCTCCTGAATAAAGGCCTCTAAGTGCTATTCTGAGCACAGAGCTTCAGCGTGCAAGGGCTTTGGGAACCCTGGCGAACTCCAACAGCCTTTCAAATTGCAACTACATGCAAGCCCATCTTGCAGCGCCTCTTGCGCCAACGACGTGCGCAATCCATGGGATGGGGAGTTAATCTGGCTCTGACTCCACTAAGAAACAAACAGTTGAACAATTGTAATCTGAAATAAAACCAAGGTCTCTTCCAGTTATCCATGATCTATAGGGTTTCCCAGAGCAATCCCTGCACAGCTGAGAACTCGCGAGCTGTTATGAAGTGCTCTGGGGATGCAGAACGCTATACAGGTGTAAAGTGTGGTTCTTCTCTGAAAAATGACTGTGTAGAAATGGCAGCTTCTCACGCAGCCAATCTGCACCCTGTGCATATTCAGGATCCCGTCTGCCTGCTTTAGTAACTAGAAACGTATTCTACTCCTTTTCTTTCCTGTTAGCCCTGCAGGATCCAACATTATGTCACCCGGGTAATCTAGCGATTAAAGTGGCACCATCAATTTAATCACACTTCTGTCTGAAAGGGTTTTGTTGTTTTTTAAACCTACCGTTGTTATTTATTATACCCAAGATCACTATAACTAAAAGATCAGAAGGGGGGGGGGGAGAGGGCGCGGGCTATTTTACCCGTTTGTTTGCTCCGTGTATCACCCATTTTGTTTGTTTGTTTGGGTCTTTCACACAGCAACAAGGGAGAGAGAAGACAAAAAACCTTGAAAAGCATGAAAATGTGAATGTAAAACAACACTTGTCAGATGGATTCAGGGGCTGCTCTAATATCTGAAGCTATTTTTGTACAGGGCCTTGCACAATGGAGTTCTGGTCTGTGACTGAGTGCTTGCTATGACAATAAAATAAAACAATCTAATTTTTCCCAAGCTGATTGGCTTTCAAACAGATGCTGACTTTTGGACGCCACAGATATTGGAGTAATAATCAATCACATATTCAGTGGATTTAATTGAGTTTCAGTGGGATGGTGAGTTTGTTCATACCCCAGATACAAATCAATGCTCTGGGTGCGTGAAATGGAACAAAAGTCACATGGCTTCAAGTGATTCAGTTTTGCACAGCTACATTCATGTCAATTTCATTGTGTTTCATTCCACAGCGGAACACACAGCAAGCCCCCGAGGGATAATTCACTCTCTTGGCAAACTCACAATGGGATCATTTGATCACTGACCCAAACACTCAGGAAGGAGTGAATCCACAGGTCCCACTTACCTGCCCTCACCGAGCTGTTCAGTTTGCACCTGGGTAACGAAGCACTGCCCGAACCGATCCTGGAACACACAATTTCAAAACAAGTGCTTGGGGAAGGCTGGCCCTGGGTTTAGGGTGCTTGCTGGGGAAAAATAAGTGCAGGGCTCAAGTCGCTGTTCTGCCACATAATCCCTGTATGACCTTGGGCAAGTCACTCGGTCTCTCTGTGCCTCAGTTTCCCCTGTAACTTTTCATGCTCTGGGAGTTCTGCTTCTATGCTTTCTCTGGTAACTGGCTGGTAACATGTATCACAGTGGTACCTGCAGCTGCCATGTAGATCAGGACCGTACCGCACTAGGCCCTGGATGAGAGCTTCTGCCCTGAAGAATTTATAAATTTAATTAGGCAAGGCAGAGGGTGGGAATAAAGGCGTATTATCACGCCAAATTACAGACGGTCATGCAGGAAGCCTGTGGCAGAGCCAGGAATTGAACACAGGTGTTACGGAGTGTCGGGGAGTCAGGGCCCTGCACCCCTCTTCCTGGGATTCACCATGACTCTCAGCCAGCCAGTAAAACGGAAGGTTTATTGGACAATAGGAACGCAGGCTACAGCAGAGCTTGTAGGCACAACCAGGACCCCTCAATCAAGTCCTTCTGGGGGGTTCAGGGGGCTTAGACCCCAGCTTGGGGTTCCCTGCGTTGCACCACCCAGCCCAAACTGAAACTAAAATTTCCTCCAGCAGCTTTCTCCCCCCGCCTCCCCTCTCCTCCTCCTCTCCTTTGTTCAGTCTCCCAGGCAGAAGGTGTCACTTCTCCCAACCCCCTGCAACATTCCCGGGTCAAATCCGCCCCACTCCCTGCTCCATCACAACAGGTCTCTTGACTCCCAGTCCAGTGTCTCCACCACCAGATCCGCCCTCCCCCTCCACGTTTACTCACTGTGATTATGATCCAGTCGGCTTGCCGCAGAGCACACGGCCTGCACTTGGCTCGGACCTCCAGGCTTGGTTTCCAGCGAAAGACGATCAACAGGATTCCTGCCGTCAGCACGGAGAACACGGAGCAAAGGATTATCCGCCATGTTCTGCTCTGGTAACCGCTAACCTCCTGGGAAGAGCGCACAGGCAGGAGAGTTCAGAGCTCAGTCCAGACCAAGTCACTGCTCTCAAGGGTAGCGAGCAAGAGGCGGCTGCAGCAACGGGCAGCAGCCGACATTAGACCCTGCCAGTCCAGGCGCGTCTGACTCATTCCACTGGGTTCAAAGGGTCACCTAAAAGGAGCTGCTAATGGGTCCTGCCACCCCTGACAAGTCCACACAACGGCCTCATTGGACATGGGTGACACTGATTCTCAGGTCTTGCTGCTTAGAGTTTATGGAGAAAAACTCACAACCATCGTACTCTCAATTCTACCCGTTTACCCTGCGATGGGGGATTTGCACAGGTTCCAAGGCCAGAAGGACCATTCTGTTCCTCTACCCCAGTGGTTCTCAACCCGGGGCCCAAGCAGCACACAGCTGTGGCCCAGGTGACATCCTCAGGGCCATACAGGCAGTATCGGATGCGGCCCACAACGGTAAACAGGTTGAGAACCCTGCTCTAGCCGGACCTCCAGTGCAACCCAGGCCACAGAACTTCAACCAGCGATTCCTGCATCAGCCCCATAATCGGCTGATCCAGAGCAGATCTTTTAGCAAGAATCCACTTTTCATTTAAAGATGTGACGTGATGGAGATCCACCATCAAATCTTCCTTCCTACCTTTTGCTCCAATTATACACTATAGGAGAGAGGTCAATTGCTCTATCACAGGGTAGAGATGAGAGACACTAGGCCAGTGGACTTTAAAATAGAAATAGATGAATTATATGATTGTAAAAAGAACAGGAGGACTTGTGGCACCTTAGAGACTAACACATTGATTTGAGCATAAGCTTTTGTGGGCTACAGCCCACTTCATTGGATGCATAGAATGGAACACGTAAGAAGAGTATATATAGACATACAGAGAAGATGCCATACCAGCTCTAAGAGGCTAATTAATTAAGATGATCCGTATATATATATATGATATGATATGATTGTATTCCCCCTTAGCACATAGAAACCCCAGTCACGGACCAGAACCCCGCCACACAAGGCGCTGCACAAACACACACTGCCCCTACTCCAAAGGGCTGACAGTTTAAGTGTAAGAGACGATAGATAGATACAGCTCAACCAACAGGGGAGTAAAAGGAGAGAATGAGACGATCTTGCTCAGCATGACAGGCAGTGGGCTCTGCACACCGGCTGCTTAACTGAAGTATTTTGCGCTGGCATCACGGCAAAAAGAGAGTTTTATGGTGGGCTGGGAGGAAGAGGAGACTTTGCAGATGTTCATGGGGAGCTGCTTCCTAGCCGGCGGGGCGGCCTGGGACAAACCACATAGGTAAGGTCTGAAAATTCAACAAGTAGGTGATGGAGGCTGGGTGTGCCGCTCAGAGGTGTGCTCGCTCCATCATTAGTGGGATATTGTTTTACTTAAAAAAGTATCCAACCCCTCCTGATAAAAGCCTTAAGTCACTCAACTTCCTGGCACTGATGGACTGAAAACAGGATTAACTGGAGCAAAGCTGCTTTGGCGGGAAACAAAGACATCCCAGGACCAAGGTTTGGAAACCACTCGCCAGATGCAGTATCCACTGAAGAGAAGGGGAGCCTTGCCACTGACGTCACTGGGCATAAGATCAGGCCTCACGTCTGCTCAGCTAACAGGCTAGTGAGGACCCAAGACACCAGTGGAGCGGCACCGTTCCACAGGGCACAATGGCAAGACGTTGGATAAATCAGGTCGATCGGGTTGACGATGCAGCGCAGGCAGAGCAGCCCGAGAGGCAGCATCAGAGCCGCACACCAGCCAATCAGATGTCTCCTTTCACAACGCCTGTGTCATAACATCACACACAGTCCTCCACTGAACACCCTGCATGGCACAATGCAGTGGAAAATATTAACTCCACCATGCCTGAAACCAGCTCCCCTAGGACAGCTGTACGCCTAGCCCTAGAAAGAGCCCTACAGAGAACCCACTGATGGCCATTCGTTTGCAAAGCCCCCCTCTCATTTTTTGGCCTTGCAAATAACCATTGACATATTTTCATGATCCGTTCTGCAAATGTCCTTGTATTGCTCCGGCCCCAAATCCTCCTACGTACCATGCAGGATTTCCCAGGGCCCTGCAGAAGCGTCCCGTAGACAGGTGGATGGTTTCCCAGCAACTTGCTGCTATCTGCGAATGCAAACAGAGGAACACCATGTTACTTGATGGGTTGGTCGTATTTCCCCGTTTTCCCAGAATCGGAAAAAGCTCCAGTACGCGGAGCTGCGCGGTGGATCCCGATAGCTGCATTTGTGATCCTGCTCAGGGCCGACGAGAGAGGGGGAAGCTGGTACAAATTACCGGGGCCCGGTACCCCCTGTTTAGCTGGTCTGCCCTTGCTGGGGGGCCCGAAAATTTTTTTTCACCGGGGCCTGCATCCGCTCTCGGCGGCCCTGATCCTGCTAATGGCTTAGAGCAGCGATTCTCAGCCAGTGCCTCCAGAGCCAGCCATGTGAGGGGTCTTGGGAAGCACCCAGGTCTGACTGAGGGGAACGGTGACCACAAGAGGGCTCCCCATGGAGGCTGGTGACACACGAGGCAGACAGCAGTCACAGCACCCAGGGAACAGCTGTGCGAAAGTTACAGCCCACAAATGGGTAGAACTGTTAGCTTCGAAGCCTGTTTTCACTGTCCGATTGGTTGTCTAAGGGTATGTCTGAAAAGGGGATCGTAGCACATGTACGTACTCGGAAGGCCAACCTGTGCCAAAGTCTGTGCTGATGCAGCTTCGCTGCTCTTGTGAATGGAGGCAAGTAGATTAAAGCTAGCTGGGGTATGGCCACACATGCTACAATCCCACCCGACCGTACTGCAGACACACCTTTAGCCACCCGGTACTATTTCTGCAACTGGATTGGAGCGACGCAGCTGCCCCACCAGGGCATATATTAACAAACGGGTGTAGCCCTAAGGATCAATCTGCTGGTCTGTATAAATATCTTTCTTATAAATTTGAGTATTTGATGTAATAGGCTTATAGATTTATATTAAGAATAAGTTTGGCTGTAATGCAAGAGACCTACAGGTCAAACATCCTGTATGTGATGCTAAGGCAACTTTAGCACATTTTGGGACCCTTACTCAGAAAAGTAATAATAGAAAAAACACCTACGCAGCTGTCCGGAGAGCTTTGACTGAACCAGTAACAGTAAAGGGTGGCAAAAGGGGATTTTTGCCCACAAATCTAACAAGTACAGCACAAATGCATACATACCCGTCATTCACACGCACATACATACTAGCCTATGGGGCGAGTGTACCCTAACATTTCCATGGGTGAAGGATGAAATTTGGGCATAGGAGGAAGGATTTCTGACTAATGCCCTATAAAAAGGTGAGAGCGCTCACCATGAGACAAGGCAATTACCCAGCTATCTGCTCCCGTCTACTCTTCATTGCCTCCACCTTCAACTACGTCTCAATGCTACCCATCTACAACGGCTATTAACTATTAATAGGCTGTAGTATTATTTCTTTTCAAACTGTAAGTCTATTTCATTTTTATATAAAGCACATAGTTCAAATAGCAAAGAGTCCTGTGGCACCTTATAGACTAACAGCCGTTTTGGAGCATGAGCTTTTGTGGGTGAATACCCACTTCGTCGGATGCATGCTCCAAAACGTCTGTTAGTCTATAAGGTGCCGCAGGACTCTTTGCTGCTTTTACAGATCCAGACTAACACGGCTACCCCTCTGATAGTTAAAATAGAGAGCAAATAGCTCTGCATTAGCTTCCTCTGCCAGAGGTGTGAAAACGGAAATTGCTACAGGCGTGGCCCGTATTTTCTAGCACCGGGCTATCGAAACAGGGTCTGAGTACTAACCACATTTGCAGCTCATAATATTGAATTATCATAAATATATCTCAAAGAACTGTGATACTTGTAACTCTGTAATCCTAACTGTTTTATCATTTGCTTACCAGTTCATTGATTTTAATAAAAAGGTCTTTATGACTATATCTGTCTCAGTGTAAGCTCCTGTCATGACCCCGAAGTTCCTTTTATAAACTCTGTGAAGCCTGATTCAGGACGAACTTTATCTTCTGATCAAACATATTGGTGAGCCAAACCCATACTAATTAATATCCAATAATTATTAATAATATTAATTAATTAAAACTGATTAACCAGATAAAATTAAATTTGAGTGGATAAATTAAATCAACACTACTAACACACCCCAAATCAGGCTACACAGGTAACAAGCGAGGAACAAGCAAGAAACTTCAGACGAATCACTGACATCTAAAAAAGGAAATTAATACAAATTTTTAAAAACCAACCCCAAACCCACCAACAAAAAAAAAATCTACTCCATGCACACAATGAAAGCAAATGCAATGACGACAAAGGTTTTAAAACATTTTTAATCAAGGCTGGATGCTTTCCTAGTTCAAAACAGGAATTATTTCAGGGAAGCTCTCTGGCTTGAGTTCTACAGGAGGTCAGGCTGTGATCACAGAGATCTCGTCTGGCTTTAGAAAGGACATAGAAAACCAGCCATTAGCACAGAGGCAGACAACGCCTTTAAAACCTAGTGCAACAGCAAAGTAATCGTTAGTGTTTCTCTAACACCTGCCAGCCAAGGATCTTCAAAGAGCTTCTCAGATATCAGGGAATTAAACTCTGCCCTCGGTGGGGTAGGGATGGTGATGATTATGGGGGCCAGCAGTGGGATTCATTCAGCGGAAGCGAGATGCCAGCCTCTGGACATAAACCCAGCTACTGGAGAACGTTTTTCATCCAAAACATTTTTTGACTTAAAGGGAAAAAAACTGTTTTGGAAAAAAATTTACATTTTGGTTGAAATTTTCTGTTTGCTTTTAAAACAAAAATGAAAACTTCATTCCCCCTCCCCCTTTTCTGAGATGGGGGAAAAAGGGGAGAGGAAAAGAAAAAGGGGAAACACACACACACACACTCACTCAAGTCTGCTTTTGTTGAGAAACCAAACAAACTTCCATGACAAATTGCAAAGGCGATCCGTGCGTGTACAATACAGAGCATTTTCCAAACAGCTCTAGTTAGCTGAAACCACCGGCTTCGAAGCCAGGATTTCTCTTCTACTACATCCGTTTTCGCTGTATGCTCAGTAGCTCTGCTGTTTGCACAAGGGCTGTCTCTAACCACAGGCGGAGGCGGCAATATTCTCACTCAAGCTTGGTCTCCACCAGGGGTTCTCAACCTTTTTCCTTCTGAGGACCCCCCAACATACTATAAAAACCACCGGTGCTCAGCTGGGGGGTGCGGGTGGGGGCCTTGGGGCTCCTGGCTTCAGCCACTGAGTGGGGGGGGGGGAAGGGCACGGGGCTTTAGCCCTGCGGGGCTCAGGGCTTCAGGTCCGACGTGGGGGGCCTCAGGGCTCTGGATTTCACCCACCAGGCGGGGGACTGGGGCTTCAGCCATGGGGCTCCGGGCGGGTGGAGAGCTCAGGGCTTCAGCTCTCCAGGGCTCTGGACTTTAAACCCCGGGGGAGCCCCCTGGTTCCCTGCAGCTCCGCTCCCGGCTTCAGCCCCACAGGAGCCACTGGGGCTGAGGGCTTTAGCCCCGGCAGGAGCGCCGGGGTTCAGGGCTTCAGCCCCATGGCTCCATTTCTGACGTTAGCTCCTTAGGAGGTGCCGGGGCTCAGGGCTTTAGACCAGGGTGGGGGAGCTCTAGCTCTCGGGGCTCCCCCTGGCTCTGCTCCGGGCGGCGCCAGGGCTTGGGGCTACACACTTCAGGCTCAGAGCCCCGCTGCCCTCTGAACCCAGCCTGCGGAGCCCTGGCTGAGAACCGCTGCTCTACACGACGCACTTACTTCAGCGTAACAACGTCGCTGAGGGGTCGGAAAAATCCACACGCCTGAGCAATGTCGCTAGACCGACCTCCCCTCTGGTGCAGACCGCGCTAGGTCAACAGGCGAGCGTCTCACGCTGACAGTCACCGCCTCTCGCGCAGGTGGCGTTATTCCGCCAACAGGAGAGCTCTCTCCCGTTGGCCGAGCGCGTCTCCACCAGATGCACGACCGGTGTGAATCTGTAGTGCAGACCTGCCTTCAGTCGCTTGCTATGTGCACACCTCGGCTCTGTACTGCGTTTAGCTCATCAGCTCCGTGCAAACAGCACTGGCTTCCCGTTCATCTGGGGGTTCAAATAAAAGGCCTCTATGAACCTCTTTGCCCTCATGTTCTCAGTGCTTTCATTGCAAGAGCTTTCTCCACTGCATCTCCTGCCATCTCTGCCTCCGGCGACACTCCAAATCGTTTCAGTCCCCTGCTACGCTCCACACCTTCTCTCTCCGATTTGTGACCACGTAACTTTATAAAGTATCAGAGGGGTAGCCGTGTTAGTCTGGTTCTGTAGAAGCAGCAAAGAATCCTGTGGCACCTTATAGACTAACAGACGTTTTGCAGCATGAGCTTTCGTGGGTGAATACCCACTTCTTCGGATGCAAGTGGTGGAAATTTCCTGGGGCAGGTATATATAAGCAAGCAAGAAGCAAGCTAGAGATAACGAGGTTAGATCAATCAGGGTGGATGAGGCCCTGTTCTAGCAGTTGAGGTGTGAAAACCAAGGGAAGAGAAACTGGTTCTGCAATTGGCAAGCCATTCACAGTCTTTGTTTAGTCCTGAGCTGATGGTGTCAAATTTGCAGATGAACTGGAGCTCAGCAGTTTCTCTTTGAAGTCTGGTCCTAAAGTTTTTTTGCTGTAGGATGGCCACCTTAAGATCTGCTATTGTGTGGCCAGGGAGGTTGAAGTGTTCTCCTACAGGTTTTTGTATATTGCCATTCCTAATGTCTGATTTGTGTTCAGAACCAGTTTCTCCTCCCTTGGTTTTCACACCTCAACTGCTAGAATAGGGCCTCATCCACCCTGATTGATCTAACCTCGTTATCTCTAGCTTGCTTCTTGCTTGCTTATATATACCTGCCCCAGGAAATTTCCACCACTTGCATCCGAAGAAGTGGGTATTCACCCACGAAAGCTCATGCTGCAAAACGTCTGTTAGTCTATAAGGTGCCACAGGATTCTTTGCTGCTTCTACAGAACCAGACTAACACGGCTACCCCTCTGATACTTGACACCCCCCAGTGTAGACCTGGCCTCAGATAAAGGCTGGATTTGGTGTCCTCAGACTCCTGAGGTGTCAAGTGCAGTAACCCAATCCACTTGCGAGCCACAGAGCGATGCTGGTCCCAGCAGCTCCATCAGGGAAGAGGCAGCTGTGACCTGCTCTCCACTGAACATGCTGATGGCTTTCAAATCCATCCCACCCATCCCAGTGGTCATTTGCAAACCGCGAGCCATCCGCGCACTCCCTGAAGACGGACCTGCTGCCGGCTGTTTGCTCACTGCGTTCACACAAACCCAGACAGCATCGGCAGCTGCGAGGGGAAAAGGGCCTTTCAAGGGAGAGGGCGTTCCGCCGTATTTTTGAAGTGGAAACCATCTTCCAAAGAGGTCCCACATTTATACGGTGTGCATGTGCGTGTGCCCCTCTCCCTTCTCTTTGCATGAGCAGCAAATGAACCGAGTAAGACCCGCACTGTGGTGTTTAGCAGGCTGAGCAGTTTGGAGGGGGTTCCCCCCCCCCCGCCCTCACCTGGGTTTAAGACCCACCTTTAAATGAAGCATGTGGGGAGGCCACGAGGCAGCAGCCTTGAACTCTAGCTTCCTTGTTTAGCTGCACAGAGAGGCACTTTCCCCTTTTGTACCCAGGACAGACCAATACACCGTGAAGACAGAACGAAAGTTGGGCGATGGGGACCCTGCAGTGTGAGGTTGCTGATTCTGGAGCAGGCTCAGAAGAAGGCGGAAGGGAAAGACTAAGCAGCAAAGAGAACTAGATAAATTCATGGAGGTTAAGTCCATTAATGGCTATTAGCCAGGTTGGGTAAGGAATGGTGTCCCTGGCCTCTGTTTGCCAGAGGGTGGAGATGGACGGCAGGAGAGAGATCACTTGATCATTGCCTGTTAGGTTCACTCCCTCAGGGGCACCTGGCATTGGCCACTGTCGGTAGACAGGATACTGGGCTGGATGGACCTTTGGTCTGACCCACTACGGCCGTTCTTATGTTCATCTTTGAGCTTACACAGGTGCAAAGTCTCATTTGTCGTATTGCGCTTGGGTCTTTGGCGCATTAGAAGATTGAGACCCAGTTTGAGGGGCAGGCGGATAGAACTGAAAGGGAACTAATGCGCCCAACTGTGATAGACAGAACCGTACCTTGCTCCGGAAAGCAGCCCCACTGATATTCGGGGAGGATGGTGCTATTCAGCATGAGAAAGGGTATCAGAAAATGGCCCTAAGGGTACGTCTCCCCTCTAGCTGGGGGCCGGCCTCTCAACCCAGGTAGACAGACTCACCCTGGCTCGGGTTTAGGGCTTAACATGGCAGCACCAAGATATGGACAGTTTAGCATCTCAGCCATGACAGGGGGATCTGAGCCATACAGCTCACATTCCTGTCAGGGGCGGCCAGGCAGCTAAATCCACCGGTCAGCTTTGTAACAGACACAGATTTTCAAGGGAGAGGAGTGTTCTGTTGAATATCTGAAGTGGAACCATCTCACAAATAGGTCCCACCTTTATACTGTGTGCCCGTCCGTGTGCTCCTCTCCCTTCTCATAGAAGCTCAGGGTTGGAAGGGACCTCAGGAGGTCTCTAGTCCAACCCCCTGCTCAGAGCAGGACCAATCTCCAGACAGATTTTTACCCCAGGTCCCTACATGGCCCCCTCAAGGATTGAACTCACAACCCTGGGTTTAGCAGGCCCATGCTCAAACCACTGAGCTATCCCTCCCCCCAGCAACAGCAAAGGGGTGTTGCAGCCAACTGCCACCAGGCGAGAAGTCTGTTCTAAGGGAGCTTACAACTGAAGGCTTGTCTACACCTACCTTTTACAGCACTCTAACTCGCTGGCTGCGGGGAGGGCGGGGAGAATCACCACCCTGAGCGCAGCAAGTTTGAGCGCTTTAAAGCGCTAGCGTGGACAGGAGCGCTCGGAGCAAGCCCCCTTGTGGAGATGGATTACCAGGAGCTCTCCCAGCGCTCGTGTGTGCCCGTGGCATGCTTGGAAGTTTCTAGTGTAGACGCAGCCTGATTAAAATTCAGAGGGGCAGCTGATAAAGATCTAACAGGACTCAGCTCCCATTTAGGCACCACAATAAGTGGCTCGATTTTCACATTAGGTGCTGGACATGCTTGAAGATCCAGCCCCAGTTGTGGGTGCTGGGCACTTGGAAATCTGGCCCTGAGCTCTTTGATAAGATCTCGCCTCCCAAGGGGAAGCTAGCTGGTCGCTTTCTCCTCTCACATAACCCGGCTGGGTTTGTTCCACATTCCTGCTGTTTAACTACAAACATCTCCTACTGGCTATGTCGCCAAATCACAGGGAACAAGTCTGAGTAACAGTTTCATCAAATAAAGTCAGACCTCACAGCAGGACCCCAGAAAGTTTGTGAAAAGCCTGGGAGAGAGCTGGGTTAACTAACAGATCTGGAGCTTACAGTTATCAACCAAAGGCCATGGAACGAGCAGATCTGCCAGACATGCATTTTTGGCAGGTCTTATGCATATAAGCTGAGTGAACACAAGGTTGAAACCATCTGTCTTGGATGGTTTAGACACAGCAAATCCTGCATCTTGGCAGGGGGTTAGACTGGATGACCCTTGCGGTCCCTTCTAACCCTTTGGTTCTATGATCATATTCTGAAAACCTCAGATCAACAGAAAAACCACTGTTGTCATTTAAAAGGGGGGGAGGAGGAGACAGAGAAAGGGGTTATTTTAAACACAAGCCTTCCCTAGCGGCCTTTGCAACCCAAATATTGCAGCTAATGCATGTGAAATCGCAAATGAAATTAACTAGAAACTGCCCACCCAAAGGAATGTGGAAGTGGTGAATTTGCTGTCTGTATCTCTCCACATAAACAGCAAGAAGAACATCAGCATTTTAAAATGTCTTTTCCTTTTAAAAAGATGGTGTTGGCAAGATAAGGAGCTTTGTTTCAGTATCTGGCTGGGTCCCTTTAGGCCAGTGGTTCCCAAACTTTAACAACCTGTGAACCCCTTTCACTAAAATATCAAGTCTCACAAACCCCCTCCTAAAAGTGAATATTTCCAGGGATTTCCTCCTTTACCTGAATATAAATGATAAAAGCAGTGATCATGGAAATATAAAGTTTGTTTTTCTGACAGGCTTATTACACACTATTATTATTAATCATTACTGTATTATTACATTATGAAAATGGCAACACTCTTCCAAGATCTCACTTTCGTAGCTTGTATCACTTTGAATAAGCCTGTTATCAGACAAGGCTCCTATGTTTCATCAAGGACTATCAGATGTGAAACAGCAGGAAGTTATTTAAAAAGCCAACTCAAATTGTTCCTCCTACACAAGCATTCAGGTCTTGAGCAGTCCAGGCAAACAACGCACGTTACAACAAAGCTTAAAAACTTGCTTTTAAAATTATTATGAACAATACTAGCTGCCTATTTAATTTTAAAAACAGCAAAAATACCCACCTCCCTTTCCATTTCTTAAAAGGAGTCTTGAAGTTTAAATCTCCCCAGTGTGATAGAGACGCTTGCTTTGATCTGCTTAGCCCTTGGAAGTCCAGGAGCTCCGGCTGCCCCGTGCTGCCCCAGGTCCCTAGGGACAGCTCTGTCTGCCATTAGGGATTTTTTTCCTGAGAACCCCCGTAACATTTCATGAACCCCCAGGGATTCACGAACCCCCGTTTGGGAACCACTGCTTTAGGCCTTTCGTTTCAACAGAACTGAGAAATCCAGGCCACAGAAGTCCACTGCCAGATGATTTTGCTTTGGCCGCATCTCTAGAGTAACAGAGCTTCACGCTTCAAGTCACTGCTATCTGCGAAACCCGCACACCTGCATTCTGACCTCCCCCTCTCACGCCAGCTGCCTTCCAAGCAGCGCATTCTAGAGAGGATTTCCTGGCTGCTTACCTGTTTCAAAGCAGGTGGCGATTCCCCCTTTCCAAGGTTATTTCCTGTTCTCTTGCAGGTAAATCATAGCCCTGCCTCACAGGGACAGGTCTGCTGTAGGACAAGTAATTGCTGGGCATTCGGGGTGGGGAATAATGCTCCGCCTCAGAGGCCTGCACTACCAGTAAGAAACAAAGCAACCACACCTCCTGCCCAAACACAGCCCAAGGAAAGGGAGATCCTCACCCCCTTCCACGTCACCACTCCCCCCCCCACCCTTGCCAGTCACTTGTGTGTTCACGGAGCCATGTAAGTGGCTGTGGATTATAATCTAATAATCAGAATCTCTCTGTTAGCCACAGCCAGGGGAGCCCAGAACAATCGCGCGAGATTGACAGCCTCCCTAATTACAGCCTGGGAAAGGAGAGGAGGCTCAGGGCTCTTTGATCTCCAAGGTGTAATACACAGGGAAGCTGCGACGTGCCTCCAGCTGTGCGTGTGCAGAACCTGTCCAGCAGCAACACCCTACCCAGGCACTGATTTCAGGCTAGAAATCTGACCCTTCCAGAAGAGACGCTTGTTGTGTTGTCGAGATCTAGCGCATCTCCCTGCCAGCGTGGGATTGGTCTCTACAATGTGACTGCCTAGGAAGCAGTGCTGCAGAAAGGGATCTGGGGGTCAGAGTGGATCACAAGCCACATAGGAGTAAACAGCAAAACACTAGCAAAAAGAAAAGAAAAGAAAAAAAAAAAGCAAACATCTGGGATGTATTAGCAGGAGCATAGGCGCTGACTTCCCCTCTATTGTGGGGTGGGGTGGGGGGTGCTTGGCTGCTGGCAGGTGCTAAGCACCCGCTAATTTTTCTCTGTGGGTGCTCCCAGCACCTATGTGTTATAAGCAAGGGCTTGGCTACAGTGGAGAGTTGCAGCTCTGGTGGTGGCTTTACAGCACTGCAACTCACTCACCGTCCACACTTGCAAGGCACATACAGCGCTGTATCTCCCTGGCTACAGCGCTGGCTGTACTCCACCTTGGCCTGGGGAATAACGACTGCAGTGCTGGTGCTGCAGCGCTGGGGTGCCAGTGATTAATCTTACTACGCTGTGACTGACCTCCGGAATTTTCCCATAATGCTTTTAACTAAAGAACTCTCTTTGTTTTGTTATGATGCCTCTCTGTTTTGTTGTGAACTCGGGGCTCCCGGAGCTGCTTATCTAAAAAACACACACAGCCACTGTTTGCTGTGAATGAGGCAGGCAGGGGGATGAATGTCCACAGCTAGTGTTTGCTTAAGGAGAGAAACAGCGGGGGGGGGGGGGGAGGGAGTCCATCGGAGCAGCTGCTTATCTGGTCTGAAGGCTATTTGCATTTAAGAGTGTGGGGGAAGTGGTAGGAATTTGTAAGGCAGGGAGCTGACACAGTGTCGGCTCCAAAAATCCACTCTCTCTCTCTCTCTCTCCCCCCCACACTCCACCCCACCCCACCCCCCTCTTTTGAAAAGCACGTTGCAGCCACTTGACCGCTGGGATAGCTGCCCATAATGCACCACTCCCAACACTGCTGCAAATGTGGCCACACTCCAGCGCTTTCCCTACCCAGCTGTACGAAGACAGCTGTAACTCCCAGCGCTGCACACCTGCAAGTGTAGCCAAACCCCAAGACACAAGTAGTAATTCTCCCCCTCTACTCTGCACTGATTAGGCCTCCGCTGAGTGCTGTGTCCAGTTCTGGACGTCACATTTCAGGGAAGATGGGGACAAATTGGAGAAAGTCCAGAGAAGAGCAACAAAAACGATTAAAGGTCTAGAACACACGACCGAGGAGGGAAGATTGAAAAACTTGGGTTTGTTTAGTCTGGAGAAGAGAAGCCTGAGAGGGGACATGAGAACAGTTTTCAAGTACATAAAAGGTTGTTACAAGGAGGAGGGAGAAAAATTGTTCTCCTTAACCTCTGAAGATAGGACAAGAAATTTAAATTTCAGCAAGGGAGGTTTAGGTTGGACATGAGGAAAAACTTCCTAACTGTCAGGGTGGTGAAGCACTGGAATAAATTGCCAAGGGAGGTTGTGGAATCTCCATCATTGGAGATTTTTAAGAGCAGACTGGACAGACACCTGTCAGGGATGGCAGAAGACTCAGTCCTGTCATGGGTGCAGGAGACTGGACGAGATGGCCTCTCGAAGACCCTCCCAGTCGTACGGTTCTATGAATACAGGGAAAATCCACTAAAGACCCTTCCCTTTATTGCCTGGCTGCCCATAGCAACCACTGCAAGTATCCCAAGCATTTCACTGCACCGAGCGACCAGAGCGCACCCAGACTGGTTCCCAGTTACAGCAGCAGCCTCGCCCAGGGAAGTGCAAAATCACCAGTCAGTGGATACAAACCCTGGGGCCGGCCCCTGCAAATGCTTCCTGGTTTCGTGCCAGCCAGTGGGAATCTGCCCCACTGACTCATCCCTAGCAGTGTGCACAAGGTAGGGCCCACAGTCTGAACACTGGTGACTTTCCACACTTAACACTTGCAAGGCGTGCGAGCCATCTCTCCCTAGCAGTGGGCCCACGTAGCGGATAACGGCCTACTTCTGCTACCAGCTCAGGTCTGTGCATTGGTTCTACAGGTGACAGAACCAGCTCCACCTCTGAAAGCCTGTTCTGCAGGAAGGATCTCCTTATACCTGCAGAGAAGTCAGCCCACCCGGGGCACAGGGCACGGTCACTCCTGCACGCTATCGGGAAGAACGAGTCCAAGAGGGAATCTAATGCAGGTTCACTACAGCTTAAACTGCCACGTTCAGACTCCTCCGCTCAAAGCAGTGAGGACTAAATATACACAGAGGGAGGGGAGGTTTAGCAGCACATGGGCAAGGAGACAAAAGCCTTGGGGGGGGCGGGGGCTTGTCTAAGGGAGTCCTAGATTTAAAGGCCAGAGGGGACCATTATGATCATCCAGTCTGATCTCTTGTATAACCCAGGCCAGAGAATTCCACCCATGAGATTCCCGCTTCAAGTCCAATAACCCGCAGTCAAAGGACACTGCTGGAGACAATAAATCCATTCAAGATCACGAGCTGCTCAGATTCTATGGTAATGGAGGCTGCACGGGACCTAAAATAGATTTTACCGACAGGGAAATTAAGGCACAGAGAGGGCCGTGACGGTCAGCTGGAAACAGAATCCAGATCTCCCCACTCCCAGGCTCTAAACACAAGATTAGCCTTCAGGCTCGGGCATCCACATGCGGGTGTGCCAGCTAAATGGTTTTTAAAGCGCCCTAATTTAAAATCAGAGTCACCCTATTCTCTCTTTTTTTAAAAAAGCCATTAACCCTCGAGCTCCCCCTCCTCTCCTAATCCAGGCCAGATGATCTTTGCTCAGCGGGAAGTCCCTGTACCTGTGACTGCACCTGCTGCCGTGTGATCACCCAAGGGGAACGACCCCGTTTCCAATTGTTGCTGGAGATGGGGAGAGCCAGGAGTAGGTGGGAGAGGCGAGATGCATCCAGCCCTTGCTTTTTAAGGGAGAATGTAAAGGGCTGGGCTTGCTATCCGCAGCCCTCGTTTGTGGGAGACCAAACAAAACGCAGCATTGTCGGGACGGCCGAAGCACCGGCCGCACCCCGTCGCAACGGGAACACAGGGTACAAGAGCTACCGGGATGAAAAAAAGCGCAAATTTCAGCTGGAGGGTGAGCAGCAACCCCCGCAGGTTAGCAATGCCCATTGTCTGGCTGGGTTGTTCATGCAGCGAGCTCTCTCGGGTGTCCCCGCTTCGGTCGTCCCAGGCCCTGTGTGCAGAGAGGTGGAAAATCAAGGGGCGGCGGGAATGGGGGGAGAAAAGGAGGGATCCATGAATGCATGAGAGAGATCAGGCTCTTCTCCAGCAGCACGTTCACACGCAATGAAACTTACTAGAAACGCTTCCTTAGCACAGGGCCTGTGTTTCTGAGTCAAAGGAACCAGGAGGAAAGAGGGGCTGTGGGGTAACAGCACCAGACCTGGGGGCGGGGTGGGGTGCAAGACTTGGGTTCAGCTCCTGGCTCTGCCACTGAGTTCCCGTGTGACCTCCGGCAAGTCACCGAGGGCCAAATTTTTAAAGATACGGAGGCACCCAAATACCTTTAAAAATCTGGCCCCTGCGCTCTCCATAAGTCGGCTTCACCTTCTGTAAAACGGGATAATAAAACTCTCATCTCACGCGGGAGGTGTGTGCAAAAGAATAACATTCATGGCTGGCGAGACGCTCAGGCACTCGCGTGGGGCCCGTAATTACAAGCAGTACTTCAGGGGGTGTGTGTGTGGGAGGGGATGAGGAGTATTTCTCTACCAGCAGGCTTGACAATTTCACCTTTCTTGCGTAGTTGCTTCCTAGCTACATTTGTCCACGTTGTCTGGAACCACGGTACGGGAACATCTTACAGACACGCCTGTTGACTTCCCAGGTGGGGCTGGTGGCCAGATCTTTGCACTAGCAGGAAGCTCATAAAGCCCGAATCCTCCCTCCTTTTCAAACCTAACCAAGGCAGGAGCCGAGATAGAAAGCAATAAAGTTATTTCAGCACATTCCCGTCTCCTTATCAGGTAAGGAACAGTCCAAAGAGGACGGCTGTGGCTGATACGGGCGGCCCAGCAAATGTTTAACTCTCCCTTTCTCTGTCTGCCTTACCATGGAATTTAATGTTCCTGGCCTCCGTGGGTGGAGGGATAAACTCCCACAGTATTCTTGCCAGCAAGTTAAAGAAGTATGGGCTGGATGAATGGACGGTAAGGTGGATAGAAAACTGGCTAGATGGTCGGGCTCAACGGGTAGTGATCAATGGTTCCATGTCTAGTTGGCAGCTGGTATCAAGTGGGGTGCCCCAAGGGTCGGTGCTAGGGCCGGTTTTATTCAATATCTTCATTAACGATCTGGAGGATGGTGTGGACTGCACCCTTAGCAAGTTTGCAGATGACACTAAACTGGGAGGAGTGGTAGATACGCTGGAGGGTAGGGATAGGATACAGAGGGACCTAGACAAATTAGAGGATTGGGCCAAAAGAAATATGATGAGGTTCAACAAGGACAAGTGCAGAGTCCTGCACTTAGGACGGAAGAATCCCATGCACTGCTACAGACTAGGGACCGAATGGCTGGGCAGCAGTTCTGCAGAAAAGGACCTAGGGGTTACGGTGGATGAAAAGCTGAATATGAGTCAACAGTGTGCCCTTGTTGCCAAGAAGGCTAATGGCATTTTGGGTTGTATAAGTAGGGGCATTTCCAGCAGATCAAGGGATGTGATCATTCCCCTCTATTCAGCACTGGTGAGGCCTCATCTGGAGTACTGTGTCCAGTTTTGGGCCCCACACTACAAGAAGGATGTGGATAAATTGGAGAGAGTCCAGCGGAGGGCAACAAAAATGATTAGGGGGCTGGAGCACATGACTTATGAGGAGAGGCTGAGGGAACTGGGATTGTTTAGTCTGCAGAAGAGAAGAATGAGGGGGGATTTGATAGCTGCTTGGAACCCCCTTTCAGGTAGTTGAAAAGAGGATGGATCTAGACTGTTCTCAGTGGTAGAAGATGACAGAACAAGGAGTAATGGTCTCAAGTTGCAGAGGGGGAGGTTTAGGTTGGATATTAGGAAAAACTTTTTCACTAGTAGGGTGGTGAAGAACTGGAATGGGTTACCTAGGGAGGTGGTGGAATCTCCTTCCTTAGAGGTTTTTAAGGTCAGGCTTGACAAAGCCCTGGCTGGGATGACTTAGTTGGGGTTGGTCCTGCTTTGAGCAGGGGGTTGGACTAGATACCTCCTGAGGTCCCTTCCAACCCTGAGATTCTATGACCGCCACTGACGACCTGCTCAGCGCAAAGGGCAGCATGCAGCCGGACTGACCCAGGACTCTCGGTCACAAGCCGGTCAGCTCTTTGGGGCAGGCAGCGTCGTTTTGTTCTGTGTTCGTACAGCCCCTAGCACAACGGGGGCCTGCTCCGTGGCTATTGCTCCTAGGCCCGACTGCAATACAAATAACCGTTCGGTGTCTGCTTCCCACTTGCTCTGGAGTGGGGGGTACTAAGCCGGGTCCCTCCTTTCCCCTGCACTGCTCACTTCCCACGCCACACCAGCTCTGCTGCAGGGACTGCTATGCGGGATAGGCGGAGCGACGGCCCTACCCACTCATTGCTCTGTGCAGGGCGTAGCCTGCTTTCCCTACCCACTGCATAACCCGGCGTGGGCAGCCTGCCTGGAGAGCGAAGAGGCTCTCTCGCCCCCCTCCCCGTTCCTTCTCGTGGGTCTCACAGCACGAGCCCCCTGATTACAAACAAGTCCTTCCAAGCTACTTGCTGAGGCTCAGCGGAGACTTGAAACCAAGGTCTCTCCCTTCCCACAAGTGGAAGTTACAGCGCCAGAGAAGCCAGAATTCCCCGTCTGTTTCGGCAGCAGCTTGGTTGATGAGAAAAGCCCACGCCGTGTATTACTCAATGAGCACCCTATGGTGCGGCAGCTTCTGAGATAACGATGGCGGGGAATTGTTGTAAGACTCCCCTAGCGCAGACAAGGCTGAAACCACCACCTTAGCCACGCTGGTTAGTTCTGCTTTGCTGCGCAGACACGACTTTAAACCCTGTCCCCGAACGGCGCCAAAGCCTTGGGCAGAATAAGAAAGCAATGGGACTTGGGTGCCTAATTCCCCTACATCCCTTGGGAAAGCCCAGCTGTCCTGGCCCTGGCTCAGCACCCAAGTCTACCAATAAAACAGGACAACACGGTATCTGGGTCTCACCCCAATCGTCGCACAGACCCTTACAGTAACGGACAGCACGTCGGTCTTAAGGAGAATAGGCCCCATGACACCTCCAGACTTGGTGTAGCTGCAGTCAGTCAATGCCTCTGGATTAGAAAGGATCAGAGCATCGCCCAGCTATTCGTTATAGCTGCAGGAGCTTAACGACATTAAGCCAGACTCATCCCATTGCTGTTCGCACTGGGTGGCTCTTTAGATAACCTAGTCACCAACCAGGGCCAGGCCTGGAGCGAGGGGAAACTCCCCTCAAGTTAATTAGGGCAGGAGATGAGAGTAAAAGGTTTAACTCTGCAAGTCCTGGACTCTGGATGCTAGGCAAAGGGAAGTGTTGAATTAACACCCCCAGAACCTAGAGCCCTCCAACTAGATCAACACCCCCAAGCCTCTGGCTGCAGGCCGTAGTTAGGTACAGACGAGACAAGGATCACAGCAAAGGCTTATAGGTAATGATGGGAAGCAGCAGAGGGGCCAGGGTCCAATTCCACGTAACCCAGGATTCGGAAGGCTCCAGAGACACTTTGCAGGAACCTCCCCGGCAGATGTTTCACAAGCAAATGAGCCTCAGACAAGGATCACTGAGGATATTTAGACCCTTTGGAAGGAATAACTGGCTAGGTGTCACATGGAAACGCACATCTGCCAGCCCCAAGAATAGCTGCGGACGGAGCCGGCACTTTACCAGAAGCAGCTGCTGTTACTTAGGGATGTTTCACAAACAGCCCACAGTTGCTTGGGGTTTCCCGCAATACGATGTACACCACACGTGACCTTCTGCCTGTAACTTACTTCCCTTTTGCTCTCGCATCAAGGACCGAGCAGGAGAATGTAGGGAGCGCGTGTGCGAGAAACCGTTCTGCGTTGGTCGATACTGGAAACTCGGATCGCTGCAACTGGACTTTTTTTTTTTTAAAGCCTTCCTTAAAAATAAACCGGGGTCATTTTGTTTGCTGATCTCATGAGTTCCATGTAGTACCACGGCTGCCACGGAGGGGAGGCATTACTGCAGGAGCACATGCGGGGGGTGCTGGATCCAGAGAACCTGCTTTTCGGCAGCTTAGTTCTCGGGCTTCTTTCTTGTTCTTCCACGACCTGCCCAAAGGCAGGCCGGGGCTAAGACACGCCGAGTCCCACCTGCGGGCAGGGCTCCAGCCGTGTGCGGCCCAGGCAGTGCACACGGGAGGTGTTTAGTGAGAAGGGGGGAGACGATCACCCATTAGAGGAGGGGCAACAGGCCGGGCTGGCCCGCAGGAGGCAGTTCGGGTCATGGTTGGTGGGGGTGGGAGCTGCAGTGCCACTGGGGAAGGGAAGTCCCAGCAGAGCATGCCCACGGCCGCGAGCTCGGCGCGCCCTGCAGCTGTCGGCTCAGCACACTCCTAGGGCTGGGCTCGGCCCTGGGGCTTTCCAAGGGCAACCCAGCTCCAGAGCCCTCGGAAGCGCTGCCTCTTCTCACAAGCAGAGCGGGGAGGGAGAATGCCTGCGTGGTTAAAGCCCCAGGGCTGCAAATCAAGAGATCTGGGCTCTGTTCCCAGCTTCCTGCCTGACCTTTAATGACTCCGAGGCACTGAGAGAGATCCCTATTTTACAGAAGGGGGGAGGGGAATACTTGCCTTGGGGGTGGGAGGCTTTAATCCATTCATGTTTGCAAAGGGCTTGGAGATCCTCAGCTGCAGGGTGACAGGAAGGGTTATTCAAACAGAAGTTCTGGGTTAGGTGGCAGGGCAAGATGGGGGCGCTGGTAGCAGTGGCACGGCCTTAACGACCATTTCTCTCCGGCTGCTCAAGTCGGGATAATCTCTTCTACTGTATTTGCAAGATCCAGATCCCCAGATGCAGCTTTATCATGTTAGCTCACAGCTGGAACCTGGCCTGGTTTTAACCAGCAACATACACCGGGGGAGGAGTGAGGAATATCTTAACCAGGGGAAGTTTAGGGATCACCCAGAATGCAGTAACCAGAGATGCGATTCAGCCAATTCTTGAGAGGAGAGGGCTGTGGGATCTCGGACAAAGACAAGTGGTTGGGACCTCGTCTGTGCATTATCCCAAAGATGGGTCCTACAGCAGAGCCCACCAGCCCTGCACGGAGGCACTGGCTCAGTACCGATTCAGAGGTACGAGCGCCCCCTTCTGAATCACCACCACCATTACCTGCAGGGCAGGCCTGAACGTTACCCTCCGCCTCTGCAACAGATCTGGGGGCTACTGCATATGCTCAAGGCCAGGACCCTGTGTATTTCGTTCCTTTGTGCTCCAGCATCTCAACTCTCACCCTTATGGCAAGAAGAAAACCTTGAAAACAGGAACCAAGCATACCTGATGCCAGAGTCTGGTGAGAGCCTGAAACAATAGCTTCAAGGGCAAGTACTGCCCGGGGCATCTCCACAATTGGTTTCATTGTTCCAGTGGAATGTGGGTGTCTTGGTTGCAGAGTGAGTGCATTGGCCAGACCCAAGGGAGGGCTTTGGCTATTAGGACAAAGACCCTGACTCGGACGCTGAGTATAGCAGGCAGTGCAGTGCAGACGCAGAGCACTGGGGGGTGGGAAATGAATTCAGAGCACTGTTAACCAGCTGATCTGCTGAGCTTTGTACCAGTTCAAGCTTTTCCCAGGACATTTGGCTTCACTCTTAGATACAGAAAGCTACAGCTGGAGGTCAAAATTCACCAGGCTATTTAGATCACGTACATTCGGGACGAACATAAGGACAATGACAATGTGTGAGCTGTTTCCTTTCATCCCCGGGGCCCACTACATCCACACATCTGCTGCAGAAAGACGACAACTGCCGGTCTTGTACGTCACGCAGCCATCAGCTCGAATAGGAGGACGTCAATACCAGGACTGTGATCCTGCATCTGAGCCATGCAGGAACCAGTCGCTTCCTCCCTCTAAAACAGACAACTCAATGGCCTTGTCTACCCTGGAGAAAGCGAGGGGTTTTGCACCATGATTGCGCTAAGATTCTGCAGCATGAGAGCAAACAGGGCAAGTTGGAGCTATCCCTCAATTTGGCTGGTTGAGCTAAAACCTAGGCTCCCCCCTCAGTTTCACCAGCTAAAACAAGACCTTTCTCCATCTCCATTAGAATGATCCAGCATGTTCTAGCTAGCTAAGGGATAAGGCACCCATCACCATAGGACGTGGATGCCTCAGTCTTTAATATATTTCTCCTCACACTACCCCTGTGAGGCAAAGCAGTTATTATCCCCATTGCACAGATGGGGAACTGAGCCACAAAGAGACTAAGTGACTTGCCCAAGGTCACCCAGAGTGTTTGTGGCAGAGCAGGGACTCGAGTCCAGGTCTCCCAAATTCTGCCCTAACCGCTGGACCACGGGCTAGAGACTGTGTTGTAGAAACACGTGTTCCCTGCTGCAGATGTGCTGAGTAACACGCAGGCAAACACACATGAACAGCCCCTAGCTCAACTTGTCTACAGCCAAGATTTCCAAGACTAAGAAGTCTGGATCCCAAGTTTAGACCCCATGAAGGAGGCCTGGATTTTCAGAACATGCTGATACCCGCTTGCGACCCAAAGCGCCCTGTATTCACATCCTCCACACCGTTGTAATAGTCTTTGTACAAAAATATACCTTGTGAGGGCTCATTTGAAAACTACCACCACCCTGGTCAGGGAGGTCACAGTGAAATGCATATGTAGCAACATTATACGTGAAGTTATAAATCTCCCCCGTAGGACGTTACTTGTCCAAAACCAGGCAGCCCTGCCTGGGCAAAGTCGTTAAACACGCCCGGCCTAAACAAAGGAACGAGCGTTTACATCAGTTTATACCCATGTAGCGAACATCACGCCGCCATCACGGCAGCAGGGGAAGAAGATGGCAGGAAACCGAACCATTTGCATTTCAGCAAACCCAAGTGGGGGAAGAGAGCAGGGAGCCTCCTTCCTTACCAGACTCCACGTAGCCTCTCTCACGGCTTGAATGAACTTAACATTGTTCAGAAGAACCCATTTCAAGCAGTCAACGGCCTAGAAAAGAAAGGGGCAGAGAACGCCAAGTTCTCCCTTTCACCTAAGAAGCCAAAGGAACCAGCATCTTTGGAAGAGATCCCGACCCAGGAAGACCGTGGGTGAGACAAGCCATCTTGGACAAAGCGTTGAACCAAAGCTTGCTAGACTGAAGTTTTAGACTTTTAGTTGTGTGCTTTCACTTTTACTTGCTGGCAACTGTTTCTAACTTTCTCTCTTATTCGTGAACTCCAAATCCGATCTTCTTTCATTAATAACATTGTTTTACTATTCATCTAAACCAACGGGGGCTGTGTTTGTGCTAACGTGAATGTCAGCTCCAGCTGGTGTGACAACCTCGGTAAAGTTTTGTCTCCTTGAAGGAATAAATGGATGTTCTCAGTCCGCTGGACTAAGGACGGGGCTGGGAGCTGCCAAGCACATGGGTCTGGGGAAGGTTGGGGCGGGAGGTGTGTTGGGGTCACCGGCTAAGGTTGGTAAAGACAATACGTCTGTGATAACTGCTGGATTCAGCATGGCTGAGTCAGAGCTGTGCAGCGTACACAACATGAAGTGAACGCTGGCGGTTGTGTACATCCCAGGCAAGGACCCACAAGTAGCAGAAGTATTTGGGGGCACTCAGGGTTATAAAACAAGCAGTGACAACTTCTGGCTGGTCTGAATCGCACCCCAGAACGTGACACCACCCTCTGAGAACACAGCCCCCGGGCTGACGTCTCAACTCAGGGACCCAAAATGACTAGTCACTTTGGAAACTCTTGGCCTACAGACATTTTTGCCAGGCATAACCCAGTCAGAAGCACCAACCACTACGGGGGGAAGAGAGGGAGAGGAAACTTACTAAGATTGAGACAGAGCAGCAAGTTCAGCGTTGTCCACCCCGAGTGTTCAAAAACCTATGAAACAAACCTCAAAAAAGGCAGGAGGTTGGCTTTAAAAAACAGCCCATGGGTTTTTTTTTCTAAAAGTGATTAATTTGGGGTTCCTTGCCTTCCGGTTTCTGGACCTTCAGGGTGCACTCAGGGCTCATTTTCAAGCTTTTCCCTGCAGCCATGAAGGGATAGAAGCTATTTTAAAGCGAAAGCTGAGATACAGTATTCACCTAATCCCCTGGCTCCGGGAGCTGGGGCTTTAAAGAAAAACACCAAATATCGAAAGTCTTGGCAACACCACTAGTTTGATTGATCCGCCAATGTAATGGGTTTGCCGATCAGCCGGCTCAGCCACGCGACACACTCTGGCTCGTTAGACGGCAAGATCTGGCTTGCCCCCCCCCCTTTTTTGTTTTTTTTTAAACTCAGGGCCCAGCGCAACAGGACAGGTGGGACCTCCCGACGTTTAATGCTTCTCCAGTCCCCTCCCATGGCACCTTCTCAGCAACGTCACTTGCGAGGAATAGGAGCCGCACTCCTCTTCGGGCCTCACACCATAACCATACAGCAGGGTCCTGGGGGCCGTGTGCATCATCTCTGCAGCACTCTTAGCACGGAGCCTGACTAATCCTTCGCGCTTCTCGAGCAGCTCCCAGCAGAGGGGATCAAGGCCCCTTACCAACGACCAGGGCTCACACAATTCCCCGGGGAGCGAGGGGGCAATTCCCCCATTTTACAAATGAGCTAACACAGGCACAGAGAAGCTGCATAATTCCCTCCCGCCCAGTTTGCACAGTCAGCCAGCGAGCCCAGGAGGCCAAGTCCCAATCCCCTGCCCTTATCAGACCATCAAAGTGACATTGCCATCACAGCCAGTGAGTAAAGCAGGGATACTTGCCGTCTGGAGGACAGGGACATGCTGGAGCAGTTACAACAAGCTGCTAACCCTTGCCGTACCCCGTCATTAAGCCCCCAGGGCAGCCTAGATCAACACCTTCTGATGCAGAATCATTGGCCTCTCTTGCATTAGAAATGGCACAAATGTAGATTCACCTAATGCGTCGTGGATTTTACCCAGATCACCACCGTGTTTGGCATCACCGGCGCCCGCAGGACTGGGCACTGCCGCGCAGCACTGCTCAAGCACCACCTGGGATGTTTATAGAGGACCTGTCATTAGTAAGGTTGGTCCCTACCAGTGCTATCAGCTCCTCTCTTTCCCAGGAGCAGCAAATGCCTCCCAATCACTTACAAGGCACATTCCTTGATTCACCAAAGTCTTGACGGGATTAATGTAATTGTGGGGAACCTTCAGGGTTGCACCAGCACTTAGCGGTTTATTCACTCAAAGTGCATTTGTCTGGCTCATTTAGAACAGCAGAAAGACAAATTCCCGCTCACGGTGTCCCCTTCTCATAACAATATTAATGCACATAGTCTGTTACCATAAGGGGAGGGAGAGCTCAGCGGTTTGAGCATCGGCCTGCTAAACCCAGGATTGTGAGTTCAATCCTTGAGGGGGCCATTTAGGGATCTGGGCCAAAAATCTGTCTGGGGTTTGGTCCTGCTTTGAGCAGGGGGTTGGACTAGAGACCTCCTGAGGTCCCTTCCAACCCGGATATTCTATTCTATGAAAGGCTACAGGCATCTATGCAAATCATTTACCTTCCCACATCATTGTTCTGACTTGCTCCGCGGAAGCTAAGAACTGAAACCCACTATGAAGTACAGAAGTAGTACATTCTGGGTGACCATTTCCTTTCTCATTACAAGATTTCAGTTCTGCCAAAGTCAGTTGGTATAAGGAGTGGGGCGGCGGGCGGAACCCAACAATAACCCTGACCAGCTGTTTTCTATGCAGCACATGAAACTCCTCTAAAGGGAACTTTAGGTTCATTATTGGTTTTGATTCCTCTTGCAAAGAGGAAATTCTGACTGAGGTTCTCGACCTCCAGGTAGGAGTTTTTGCAGAATGGTGCATCCAATCTGACCCTGGATACTAGCTCCGCTTTGGGCAGGAACCCTGTTTTCTGTACATTTATGTAAAACACAGTGGATGTTTCCAGTGTAACAGAAGTAAAAAGGCTCACTGATCCTGAGGTCATTTATCATATATTATCAATGCATCCCTGATTAGCATAAGAAAATTCAGATTTTAAGGGGACACGTTTAATTTCATGGAGTAAATTCTCTGGCCTAGGTTATGGAGGAAGTCAGACTACAAGATCATAATGAAAAAAAAATCTATTAAACTGATAATGATTTGTTTCCAGGCTGTTACCTCAGTGCATTCAACAGAACTTTATCATCGGCTTCACTCCTTCCTGTCTACTCAGGCCACCATCCAGAAAGCCTTATGCAGGTGCAAGGTCCAGTGTGCAAGTCTTTGCAGGTTCAGGGACCTCAGCTGAACAATTTCTCTCTCATTGAGGAGCATGTTTGAAAAGTTCCAGAACTTACTATTTATAGGAGGATTCTGTCAGATATTGGAATTTTTTAAAAACTAGCAGTAAATAAATAAAGTTGGCAGTGGCCCTTTAAAACTGAAAGCAGCAACCAAATCTGGTTTCCTTCAGCATTCCTAAAGCCTGCAGCTGCAGTGAATTCAACTGGGTAAGCCTTGTCCACACTAGAGAGGTTTTGCCCAGTATAATTCTATCAGGATAGTTAATAGTTAAACCAGCAAACCCCTCCTAGCAAGGATTCAGTTATATAGTTATGAGTACAGCTTATGCCAGTTTGGGAGACTGGCATAAAACCAGGGCTGCACTGGGAAGGCTTTGCCAGTACAGCTATACCAATATACTGTACCGGCAGAGTGCTGCTAGTGCGGACGCAGTCCATGCTGACAAAACTGCATGTTTGCTAGTAGAAATTACTCCAGCAAACACCTGGCACAAGCAATGTCCGTAATACCAACATCGCCATGTTCACACTCGGGCTTACACCAGTACGGCTACGTCAAAAATACAAAAGTCACATCTCAAATGAAATAGATACACTTAAGCGTAGACTACGCTGTACATGTGTTAGAACCCACCTTCCTGGACCAGTTACAGCTAGACTGCCTCCAGCCATGCAGGGTGGGAGGTCAGCCTACCTTTGAGAGACTCCACTAAGGAGAATGAGCCAACCCAGATCCCCCTGGGGCTACTTGCCAATGCCCAGCAGAGGCCCAAGCTCCTGGCAAGGAATTCAGTCTTATCTCACCCCACCAGCCCTGGAGCACTCTCCCGCCCGGATCAAATGGCCGGGAATTCCCGATGGAGCAGCTGACTGAAGCATTTGTTCGTTTTCCTGTTGTCCTTTTTGGTTAAATAAACACCTTCCAAAGAGGGTGCTCTTTACTACTAGAAAGGCCTGCTTGGACTTGTTTATACCCCGAGAGAGGGGAAACTGAGGCAGCAGCTCACCAGCAGTGCTGCGCCTGACCACAAATGGTGCACTGGGGTTACCTCCATGCAGGGCTGCCCAGAGGATTCAGGGGGCCAGGTGCAAAGCAATTTTGGGGGCCCCTTCCATAAAAATATGTTGTAATACTGTAGAATACTATATTCTCATGGGGGACCCTACGGGGCCTGGGGCAAATTGCCCCACTTGCCCCCCCCCCCCAGACAGCCCTGCCTCCATGCCATGAGACCCACTTTTTTAAAGAGTAAGTGCTAAGCCATCCGGCAGGGGGTCACAGCTCTAGGACTCAGCTGCCACCTCCCCTTTTGCTCTCAGTATCAGTTTACAACTCGAGAAGACAGACTCCAGGGTGGTAGATCCTAGGTTATCATCTGGAGACCAGCTGCAGAATGCTCTCTAGATCCCTGGTGGGCTGATGGGCCACCCATTCCCTCCAGGAGCCGGGAACACATATTCAAACACAGCTAAAAATACATCAAGACTTTCCTAATGTCAGTTTGGTGCCTAAGTGACTTCGGCAGCAGCCCCAGGGTCACTGTGTGATTGTAAAGGGGATAGGAAGGCTCTAAGCCATAAGCTGGACAACTCCTGTTCCAAGACACGCAAGGGATGGGACAAGCCAGTCCCTGGGAAATAACTTTGCTGCTCAGAGAAGTGTGGGAGACTCAGCTCGGCCCAAGGCACCTGAACGTTCCCTGCTCCCCAGGTTGGCAAGGGAGGGCTGTTGAGTGGAGCAGCCCCAGAAACGCAACCCAAGCAGGTGCGCGCCACCTCCGGGACTTGGGTAACGCTGTGGCATGAGACCTCCTGCCCCGCAGAGCAGCCTGCTCGCCTGTGTGTTAACACCGGGCATGTCCACATTACATCACTGAAGAAAGCGGAGGTGGGGGAGGACAGACACCTGGATCATTCATAGGACAGACTGCCAGAGCCTCAGGGGTGGAGGCCTGTGTGTGAATGAAACTGGTTCTCCTCTTTGGCAGGTGGAGATACGGCTTGTTCCCAAAGGCTCCCAACTCTTGCACATCAGACACCACCGCACAAACCCAGCCACCCCGCAGGAAGTGGGGCAGGATGGGCTGGGAGGGGGAGGGGGGGGGGATCAGAACGGACTCGCATAACTTGGAGGTTATTCGCTCCCCCGAGCATCCCCCCAGCTGCGCTCCGGGAGCTCGCTGGCTCCAGCATCCTTGTCAATCCCAGCGGCAGCGCCGCGCGGCTTTGCGGAGCCCAGGCTGGGAGCACGCCCTGCCCTCGGCACCCTGCTCCGGAACAGAAGCGCGAGAGGGACGCACCGAGCAGCCCCAGGGGCGCCGGCTCTGCCCCTCGCTGGGGCCAGCGCGACTTCCTCCCCCGGCGGCTGAGCTCCCGCCTTGCAGCAGGAGCCGGGCAGCCGGGACGGGAGAGCGCCCCGCAGGCAGCAGCAGCCCCGCCTGGCCTCGGGGGGTCCCGTGCACGGCCCGGAGCTTGCAGACACCCGCCGGCTCCCGCTCACCTGCGCTCATGGCTGCGCGCGCCAGCAGCACCCGGCGCCCCCCGGGAGCCGAACTCGCGCGCGCCAGCAGCTCCCGGCGCCGGCCTCGCTCTCCGCTTCGGAGGCACAAAGGAGCCGCAGCTGGCGGGTCGGCGGGGCGGGGCGCGGCCGCGCAGGGGCGGCTGGGAGTTGTAGTTTCTCTCTGCCCGGGCTGCTGTGTCCAGACGAGGGCTCCTGGGTACATGGCAAACCCGGCTCCCCCTCGTGCCAGGGCCCTGCCTTGACCCAGGACACCCACAGATCGCGACAGGCGGAGGGAGGGTCTCCCAGTCCCAGCTCCCACCCTGAGCCCCGGCAAGAGCCCGCCTGCAGCAGGGAGGGTTTCCCAGGGTATTAGACACACCCCAGCACCCCCGGTTTACAGATGAGAAACTGAGGCCCAAGCAGAGGCATGGGCTTGCCCAAGGTTGTGCAGTGTGTAACCCACTTCTGTGACAGAGGCAAAGTCATTTCCTGACTTCCACTCCTGTGCTTTAGCTACCCAACCATATACACACACTAGCTACACCCGTGTGTGTCCATCAATCTCTGTAACACACATTCTCTTTCTCTGCTGTGATCCACCTACTTAGTCTCCGTGATGCCCTTTCACGCTGACCATGCCACTCTTCTGAAGGAGAAAAGGGCCTAGTATTATCTACTCCTGGTCCATTCTACTCAGCCAATGCAGGATGGTTCTGCTCCCTGATTGCCCAGTGTGCCATGAAGCCTGGTTTGAAATGACTCACTGAGGCTTCCACCATCCTTACCCGAACTGACCTTCTCAGTGGGGGGGAATTAATCCTAATTATACCTCATGGGCACCACAAACAATTCCTCTCCCTCCCTGGGATTTAATTTCTCATCTTCTAGTTATATCTGGTGGTAGGGGTCAGGCTCAGCAGCTACGAGGCTCATTTCTAGTGTATACCTTATTATCCTAAAAGCTCATGCTTCAGGGTTGAAGTTGGCCACCTACAGGGGCCAGGAAGGGATTCCCCCCCAAGTATTCTGTTATTTTGTTAAATCTCCTTCCTCTGAAGCATCAGGGATGGTCATGACTTTAAATGGGACATTGGATGGGATGGGGCAGGGCTCTGAGGTGGCACTGAGCATTTTCTTTCTCAGGTGCTTGGCTGGCTGGTTCTTGTTCAAGTGCTCAGGATCTAATTGATCACCATAGGTGGGGTCAGGAAGGAACTTCCCACAGTGACCTCAGAGATTTTTTACCTTCCTTTGCAGCATGTGGATGCAGGTCACTTGCTAGGATTATCTGGGTGTATCTCACTTAATTTCCCCATCACTACAGGGGCCTTGGGCACTCGGTCCCTCCTATTCTCCGCCTGTGGCACAGAACAGTCTAGTCTTCTGTGGGCTGTGATACTTTGGTCTAATTTCAGTTGCTGGGTTCAGTGTGGGGTGAAGGTGGCCTGTGATACACAGGAGGTCAACATAGATGATGGGTCTTAAACTCTATGACTTTATAGTTTCCCTTTGTTGTTTAAATCAACCTATACTTAGTTGGCTTTTAAGCTTTACAACTGATAAATTTCACCAGAATTTAAGATGAGATTATTCATTTGGCTCCAGGAACAGTATGTGATGAAGATATGAACAGCTACTCAGATGCTGCTCTGCCTCTTAGCAATAGGGAGCATGGAGAGTGCATCTTTATAAGGTATCAAATTATTCATAAGGAAACTAAATTCTTCCCATAGATGGGAGAGATTATCCGATTTTGCAGAAGGGACGTTATAGAATACAGACATATCAATAAGTTAAAGGGGACCTGTGATCTGTATCCTATTATGGTGTTAGCCAGTGCTGATGGCTTTCAAGAACTATTAACCACAAATCAGCTGCAACTGAGTGAAATATGTAGCACATGGGGGTGCTCAATGAGACCAAAAAGGAAGCAAATTGAAAACTGATTTAAGCACAATTGATAGCCAACCTATGGAACTCATTGCCACAAGATCTGAGAGCACCCCAGAGTTCTAAGTACTCAAAAAAAGGAGCTGATAGTTATATGGATAAGAACACCTAGGTTTACATTAGATATAAGTATGCTTCAAGAGGGATGTAATGCCTCATGCTTCGGGGCAGACTAGTAACTAGCAGGGGAATAAATAACATTCCACTATAGGTAGGTTATTCCAGAGTTTGGCATTACAGGGTTTCTTGCACTCTGAAGCATCTGGTACCGACTTCTTAGCACATGCGCAGTGTGCCTCAGGCAGCATGTGACCAGGATTCATCACTCAATTTGTTGCACTGGTTGGATCATTAAGTTCCCCGGCCTGGGCTGGGCATAGACCACTGGTCTGAGACATCATGGCACTTTCCTAAGTAGTTACAGTTTCATTGTCAGGCAAGGTTCTTCCCACGAAACCCCCCAAAATTCTTCAGGTTGAGGATTCCCACATCACATGTAATTTCTACCCATATACCTTCCTTGAAAGCTTCTCCCATACCTTTAACCTCAGCTATAGCTGTATTTGAATGAACGCTATTAGATGAATTATCGTCTTCGGGTTACTACTTTGCTGTGGTGCTAACGTGGAAACAGACGACTTCCCCATATCCAGTTCCAGAATCCTGGAGTAAAGTCTGAGGTGTAGCACTCCTATAACCTGCACACACCAGAGGTCAACCAATTTCAGACATTAGCTGGAATTTACAAATCCATCCAGGAGGCACAGGAGAGAGAGAGAAGTTGGTTCAATTCTATTAATAAAGTAGGAGCTCTTATTTGTTCTTTACAGTATTTATTGTACGTGCATCTCTCTGGAAAACATGAGTCCCTGCTGGAACCCTCTTTCTAAATCAGATATAAATTACATTCAGCTACAGTATGTGCGTTTTATCCCTATTATTAAGAAACAGCATTATGCGCTGACTGCTTTCTCTTTGTAAGTTGCCATCATTTTCTTGATTTCTGCAATTGCTTTTCCAGGGTTCAATCCCTACAAAGACAAAGTGTAACAGTTAGCGGACAGAGAAATTAACACTACACTTAATAGCGTTTCCTTTACAGCAACATGGATTGGTGCTGTAAGCTCACAGCCAGGCCGGCCCCACTGAGGCAAGTTGGCAGAGTGTGGGCTGCAAAATCCACCCCTTCTCATTCTGAAAAATAAAGGTAGTGTCCACCTGCTCCCATGGCAAGCCCCAGTATGGTGTCTCCTTTTGATTGTTCACATGACATGGTGCACGGTGGAGCCACTCAGTTATGATCTGTCTCAGACAAGACAGGCAATGTCCTGGATGTCTCTGCATACCATGATGTGAGAAGATGCAATGTCACTGCACCCCCCAATTCCATCCTTCAAGGGAAGGAGTGGAACAATGGTAGGGGGAGGGGGGAAGAGGCAAGTCAGGGTGGGGTGAGTGGGGACACATCCAGCAGGTAGCTGCCTCTCTGCAACAGGTGCCCAATTCTGACCCCGCTAAAATCTTCAAAAAGGGCCCTTGTTCAAATGTTTGCAGCCCTTTCCTGGGCCACAATATATATATTTGTTAGCACCAGCCCCTGTCATTTTAAGAAAACAAAAAGATTTATTTTATCTTTTGGTCTGAATATGGAAAGACCTGACAAGCAGCCACTCAAGGGACTGACAACAAACTGAACTGCTCCGAGATAAGATCGCTTGCTAAAGTTGGAGCAGAGTTGTACTCAGTACATTTGGGGGTATTTTCACATGGGCGCCGAAGGCAGGACTTTGCCTAGTAAAAATGGTCTCTTGTATAAGTTTCATTGGAGTCAAGACACAAAACCTAATGTTTTATTTAAAAACTAGGAGAAAAGCAAGAGCTGCGTTTTAAATGGGACCTGAGGGATAGAAAGCAAAAGCACTTCAGGCTACAACCCAAAAGTGATTCTAACACAACATCATGCTTCTGGCTGTTCCGTTTTCCAAAGGATTTTTTGTTGTATTGTACAGCCACCATTCATGCTGTGAAAGGCCTTTATGTAACCCTGTAGTGCTGCCTAACTAAACGAGTATGCTCAATCTCACCCTAAAAGGGAAAATCACAAGCACTCTGCCAGACAGCTAATCATGGAGAATTCAGATATGACCAAGGGAAGACCTAGGATTACAGCGTCTGGGCTGAAACACGATGATTATTTAACTAACAAGTCATAGACCCAGAGGTGAAATTAAACCGGTACGCCCTGGTACTGCATACCGGCAAGAGCTGGTGCACCGTACCGGGGTGGCCTGGCTTCCCCAAGCGGCAATTTAAAGGGCCGGGGGCTCCCAGCAGGAGCTGGAGCCCCGGGCCCTTTTAATTGCTGCCAGAGCCCTGCTGCTGGAGCCCTGGGGTAGCGGCAACGGGGTTCTGGGGGCTATTTAAAGGGCCAGGGCTCCAGCTGCCTCTACTACCCTGGGCCCTTTAAACAGCCCCCGGAGCCCTGCTGCCAGAGCCCTGGGGTAGCAGCAGCAGCCAGAGGCTCTAGCAGCAGCGGCAGCCAGAGGCTCTAGCAGCAGTTTAAAGGGCCTGGGGCAGTAGCAGAGCCCTGGGCCCTTTAAACTGCTGCCAGAGCCCCCGGATGCCGCTGCTACCACAGCAGGGGAGGGCACTTACCAGTACAGGGCGGGCCGGGGTTGGTTCTGACCACGCCCCTCCATCCCCACCCCTTCCACCTGAGGCCCCGCCCCTTCCGAGGGCCAGAGCCGGACCCAATCCAGCCTCGTACCGGTAAGTCCCCATTTCTACTTTCAGCCCTGCATAGACCCATGATGTGCTGCTTCGTTATAATGCCGCACAATTCTCTCTCTCACACGATCTTCTGTTAGTATAGATGAACACTGACTTCAGTGGAACTATATCAGTTCACATCAGCTGGTGATCTAGCTCCAGATGTAACTGGTTATCTACATTCTGTAGAAGTCATCAATAAATGGAACCTGGAATCACAATTTAATATGCACAGAAGCACTGAGTTTCACTTTCAGGTGCAACCCAGGTAGAGTTAAAGAATACCGTTGGCAGGAGAGCTAGAACCCTTCAAACTTGATTAGCTGCCCTGACAATTCACTAGGTCACTGCATGATGGAGGAGATTTTACTTTCTGTACAGATCTGATCTGAAAAAATAATTCCCGTGGTTCTGAATGTAGCGATCTGTACGTTATAACAAGCAAACTGGGAGCTACCGAAATTGGCCCTGGTAACAGGCTCCCACTGCACTACAATTCCCAGACCCAGCTGAAGTCTCTACACACACACACACGATACGAGGAATATGAAGAGAGACGCATTTAGAGGATAAGTGTATTGCTCTTGATGGTCTTACACCACTATTTAGAACCAGGATACACTTCCCTTGCCCACCACAACTCAGTCAGGGCACTGCAGTGCTGAGCTGCTAGTCCCTATCATAGCACTAAATCTCTGAAGCAGACGCTACTAATTGTGCCTAATTGAGTTGAAGGGTGTGTGGCAAATATCCCCTAAGAAGGTGGCTTTCAAGACTTTCTGGAGCTAATCAGACTCTTTCCTGGATTTTTTCTTGGGGTGGGAGGAGGTAATGATGCCCCTTGCTAAGGGGGTACATATGTTTCTAGCAAAAAATCCCAGCATTTCACAAACATGTTGGTCAAGAGACTTTCTTGCTCCCACCCGTCACTGGGCCCACCGACTGAGTGCAAGTACCCTGCACCCATGACCCCCATTGATGAGGGAGAAGAGATGTCACAATTGCTCGTAATGCAAACAATGGGCTTCAGTGATCTCTCCATTCCATGGTAGGTTTCACTTCTCACTATACAAGTGCAGCAGCCGATTGCTCAGACACAAGAATATGCAGCACATTTCAGAGGACAAATTTAAAGTTTTGTTCAGCCTGATACGCTCTAATTCCTCCACCTGATCGTCTAACAACCTACATGGGGCTCTACTCACCTGCTCCCACCCCACATCACCTTTGCAAGCATCCTAGCAGTGAGATCAGGGAGGGAGGCTGTGACATTACCCACGGCACAATCTGACCTGGTGAACAGCGGTGTCCCCTCAATTCTCCAACCGGGGATGTCTTTTACACTGCTCTGCTGTGAGAGCTACCCCTCCTGATTTACTCTCACACAGCCTCCGGCATGCAAGTTACTCCCAGTTAAGAGTGCTATGGCCAGCCACCTTTGAATTACACTGCAGAGCAACACCAACAAATTCCCAGTCCCAGACTTTCCCCAAGAAATGCACACCTCGTACTGCCCAGCCCTCTCCTGGACAACACACGCTCATATCACATCTGTCATGTTATTAATAGAAAATGATCTGCACAGATCTCGTTATCCTAAATGGAGCTTCCCAAACTCTTCAATCCAAACACACTGGTCTAGAGCAGGGGTTGACACACATGACCAGAAAGCGTTCAGCATCTTGCAGGACAAATGATCCAAAGACATATTGGTAGATAATGTTTGTGTGTTTACATACGTATTGGTAGAGGTTAACAATGTAATCAAACAGCCCCTGTCTATGCTGTATTCTGTTAATTCAGAGATCAAAAGGACATCTTAACATTTAATCAACTGCAAACAGGATATCGCTGTATTAATCTCTCCTTGAAATGTATAGCAAATCATCTGCGAATGGTGGAAAAAACAGACAATTGCCTTATGTTAATCTGTGTAGATAATTACCAGCGATGCTTCGGAAAGGGATCTACTTCAAAAGTCCCCATAATTGCATATTGTTCGCAGAAGGACTCTGAGCTGTTACAAGAAGGCCTGGAACTGTATAAAGATGCTTTGGGTCCCAATCCTTTTTTTAAATCTCAGATTCTGCTTGAGACTTCATGCAGGGGAAGCTTAAACCACAAGGCTGAGATCCCAGTCCTGACTGGACCCCCTGAGTATATATGTTGGACTATAACCTATGAACTAATTCTGAAAGAACTCTTTGCAACTACAACGCTCCCATCTCTGCTATGAATCTGAATCTCAAGAATTGTACTCATGTCTCTATGTACACTGAACTTTTAACCAATATTCTTATTTTTTAATAAATTTTAGTTTAGTTAATAAGGATTGGCTGTAAGCGTGTAGTTGGGTAAGATCGGAAATATTCATTAACCTGGGAGGTAATGTGTCTGATCCTTTGGGATTGCTAGAACTTTTTTATATGATGAATAAGATTTCCAGTGATCCTCATCATATTTGACTTGGGTGTCTGGGTGGAGGCCTAAGGCTGGGTCGCTGTAAGGGAACTGTGTTGTTGGCTTCTGGGTAACCAGTGAGGTATTAGAGAAGCTGTTTTGCGCTGGCCTGGTAAATCTAAGTATTAGAATATCCACCAGCTTTGGGGATTGTCTGCTCCATTCTTTGCAGTTCACCCTGACTGAGTGACCTCAGTCGGCTCCCCTGGGACTCCAGTCGTAGTGGTTCTCAACCAGAAGTACGTGTACTCCTGGGCGTATATGGAGGTCTTCCAGGGGGTACATCAATTCATTTAGATCAGTGTTTCTCAACCTGGGGGTCACAGGACAGGTTTGGGGGGGGGGGGTTTTGCAAGTGCAGGGCCTGCACTAGGGGGTGCCAAGCAGGGTAGCTGCCTGGGGCCCCACGAAGCTAAGATACATGCTTGAGCCCCAGGCAGGGTACTCGAACTTGAGCCTCCTGAAAAGAGGAACAGTAGTTTGGAAAGGCTGAAAACCACCGGTCTAGATAAAACAATACAACAAGTTTATTAAACTACAGAAAGAAGGTAATGACTGAAGCTATGTCTACACTACACAGCTTTTAGCGACATAGCTGTGCTGCTTCAGCCATGCCACTAAAAGGTGCGCAGTGTAGCCGCTGTTTGTCAGCAGGAGACAGCTCTTCTGCCAACAAAACTTCCACCCTCAATGAGTGGCGTTAGCATTTTTGGCAGGAGAGCACTCCTGCTGACAAAGCGCTATTCATACTGCCACTTGTCCTCAACAAAACTTCTGTCTTTTGCAGGGTGGGATTGTTTTTTTTTTTTTTTTAAACACCTCTGAACAACAACAGTTTTGTCTTTCACTTATCAGTGTAGACAAAGCCTGAATCTTTCAGTTAGGATCCCTCCCCCCAGGCCAGAGCTGTTTCATTTGTTCTTCAGGTGTTGTGGAAACTGTGGGTAGAGAGAAAGGAGGAACAGATAATTTGGGGCATCTCCTATCTCTTTTTATAGCTCTTTCTCCTCTTTGAGAATCATCTCCAGCTGAGGTTCAGGAGACAGAAAGTCTGCGGGGACAGAACCCCCAACTGTTTCTTTGTCAAGATGTAGATTTTCGCTCACATCCTCTTTCCTGCCAAAGAGTGGCCACTTAACCAGGTGATAGTCCATTTGATCTTGCTGACATCTGGCTGAGGTATCGGCTATACTTGTCTCTCTGGGGAACTGGTTTGTGACTCTTCCCCAGACTTGGAACATTCCTTTGGTGATATCATACAGCAGAATCCTATAACTTTACATACACCACCACCACCACACATTTTACCAGAACAATAATGATCAGTAAATTATGAGTTTTCACATGATACCTCACAAGGCATACTTTGTATGAAATTTATCACAGACTTGAAAAAGGGTGAACATATGGGTACACGCTGCCACAGAGGGATAAATACCTTGGGACAAGTTTTTGTGCAGTTCATGATGGTATGACAGCGGTAGAGGGAAAATGGGTCCTCAAGCTGTGCCAGACGTTCTTCTGTGTAGTCATCTCTGGAGTCAATCATCCAGCGATATGCCTGAAAAGCAGAGTGTTACTGGGCACGCTGTATCCTATACTTGGAAAAAGTATTTGATTAAAAATACATATCAAAAGCATGATTTAACTTAAGGCTTTCAATGCAGAGTCTAAATCACTTCCTTTAATATGCTGCAGAAATCCAACTACTTCTTTAAAATCTTGAGTGCAACTGACTATAAGTAATTAGTTAAAATATCTGGAAATTGTTGCAATAGCTAATGTGATCTTTCATCAATGGAACAGTGATTAATTTGCTTCCTCTGCCAGTGCAATACACTCAATGTATTACGGTAATGCCAGTGCAATACGCTCAATGCATTAGCATGACAGGTAAGATGCAATAAAAAATATTTAGTACTTTTCATCTTCAAGGCACTTTAAGAAGTGTTACTTGCTCAGAGCACCCATGTGAGGAAGGCAAGTATTTGTCATTTTAATACCAGGGACAAGGAAATTGAGGGAGAAAAATTAGAGAAAAGACCATAGTCACAGAGAAAGAGTCAGAGCTCGAACTGGAACTCAGGAACTCCTGACTTTCTATCTTGTGCTCAGTTTCTCTATCTACAAATTGACCCGCTGATCTTTTGGAACAAGCCAGGAAGTGGGTTTGGTGCCCTTCTTTGGGGTGAGAAAAAAAAAGGAATCTCTATAGGACAGCAAAGAACATGATCCAATTAGTCTATGTGCATCATCCAGACGAGCACGCCAGTCTCTGGTTAAGCAGTGGAAAAACAGGATACTTTCTTTTTGTGCCTTACTGCTCTTCAGGCTGTTAGATAATGAAAAACGTTTGTTACCTAACCCTTAAGTAGTATCACGAGGCTTTTCATGACATCTGTATTACGCCCTGCCCACACTATCCACAACAAGCAGGGCTTAGAGTGGATAACCAACACTCACTGGGGGAGGTGGGGGGGGAAATTAAACCAGGGCTTTGGAGCTGTGCTCCGGCTCCGCTCCAGCTCCAGGCAAAAACCTGCAGCTCCACTGCTCCGGAGCTGCTCCGCGCTCCGCTCCAAAACCCTGAATTAAACAGGATTAGAGCGAGGTGCATCCCTGTGTGGGGCTCCTGACTTTTCAAAATTATTTATTTTAATATATTTGAGGTTATTTACTAAACCCCTTGCTCTTGAGCTCCGAGTAAACAAGACCCCCCTTAAAAGGATGTACAGTGCCACGTTGCACATTTCCACTGGCTTCAGAAAAAGGGGAAGTGCCAGAAAGTAACTCAACAATCCTGTTTTATCAAACACTATCACACTGCAGTGCCCCCCCCCCCACCCCAGCAGTTACTTTCTTCTTACCTGCATAAGCACTGCAGGGCCCAGGTATTTGTCTCCATTCCACCAGTAACTGGGGCAGCTGGTACTGCAGCAGGCACATAGAATGCACTCATAGAGCCCGTCCTGAATGCAAATGGGAGAGAGGACAGCCAGCAATGCAAGACATTATCTAGGAAACAATTCTTCTGAAAGGTGACACGTGCTTCCCTGTCCACCCTCTTCCCCCTTGTGACTTCCTACTTCAATATGTTCATACGCAAGGTGTGCTAAAGGCCCAGTTTCTGCACTTGTAGAGAGAGATTCCTGTCAGTTGATGCTTTGAAACAAGAAGCCAGGGATCCTTTACTTCTGGCTGTATCGTAACCAGGGGCAGCTCCAGGCACCACGCAGCAAGTGCATGCCTGGGGCGGCAAGCCGCAGGGGGTGGTGTGCCAGTTGCCGTGAGGGTGGCAGTCAGACAGCCTTTGGCAGCATGCCTGCAGGAGGTCCGCTGGTCCCGTGCCTTCGGTGACAATTCGGAAGTGGGTACGCCGAAGGCGCAGGACTGGGAAATCACTCTCAGAAACACTGCCGAATCCGCGTGACCAGCCGCCGAAGGCCGCCTGACTGCCGTGTTTGGGGCAGCAAAAAACAGAGCCGCCCCTGATCCTAACAGGATTCTTTGTGGAGGGAGGGTGCCATGAAAATATTGGGGGAGTAGGAGTAGTGGATGAGAAAACAATGCTTATATTCCAACAGCTTGTTTCAAGCAGGCCCCAGTGGGTGACCTGTCCGTGTTGCTCTTAGGTGGAGGCACGGCAGGCAGCTCAGCGTGCTGCTCCTGTGCTGAATGCTGGCTCCACAGCTCCCATTGGCTGGAAACCGCATCCTCTCCCACACTCTAAACCCCCAGCCCTGCACCCTTTCCCACACTCCGAACCCCTCGTGGCTGTTCCTTCACCTAGGAGCAGCAGGGACATGTCCTGCTTCCAGAGAGCCACACAGAGCCAGGAAGGCCTGCCAGCCCCGCGCCAACCAGACTATAAAGTGGACTTTCTATGAAGATTAGAAATGCCGGTTTACAGAGCTTTCCAGTTGGTACAAGGCTGGATAACACAGCTGTTACTGTACTGCTATTTTATGGCACCACTGACATTTTCAGCAGTCATATGATGGCTTCATATGTCAGAAACACTTCATAAATTGAGACTCACCCTGGAAATGTCCAGATATTCCTTTAGAAAATTATATCCTGTTACTTCTCACATGTTTTTAAACAGTTTCTTAGATTGTTTGTTTAAAAAAAAAAAAAAGAATGTTTGCGGGTCAAACTAAACCCTCTTTCACTCCTTTGGACGATCTAGCTCATCTGCTCCTCCTTGATACTGCAGTGATATTGCGTTTGCAACACCATGGTATTGGCCATAGCAACAGACCAATGTCCCTAGCACAGAACTCTAACTTAACTGCAAGATCTATCCGGACAGGCTGGGGTGTGAAGAGAAAACCCTGCATTTTGCTACAGTTGGTGGGTGTAAAGGGGAAACCACACAAAGTTACTAGCGATGTAAAATGTTTTCTCTAGACATGTTTTCTTTTTTCTTTCAAGACTCTTCCAGTGGCAAATCTCTTTAAAGGCCCTCCAGTCTTCTATCCTAGCTGTCAACAGTATAAAGCCCCCAAAGGGCTTACTTTCCTGGGAAAACAACAACGTGTTAAAACAGGACCAACAACGACTCATGGTGCCTTATACAATGTTAACTGTGGCTTAACACCATGGCCATATCCACAATGCCAAAACCGTGTGCTTTCACTCTGAGCTAGCTAACGTGCGTTAGCTATTTCCCGGTAAAATCCTAGTGGAAACAGGGCACTGTTGTTTTTACCATGATGTCGTCAGGTGAGGTCTAACTTAGATGGGGAGGCATAGAGTTGACTTCACCAAGCTACTTCAAGGTAATAACTACCAAGCCTAGTCTCACCTCGCCGTAAAAATCGCAGCGATCTAATGCATGTTATCTTGATATTAAAAAAAAAACACATTTTTCTCTGACAGTGCAGACAGCTGATCTGATGTTCAAGTCCTTGTCTATACTGCTTGTTTTCCATCACGTTAGAATACAACCCATAGGAGCTGTGGTAACACACACCATGCAGACAAACCCACAGAACATTACACCACATTCCAGCCAATCAATTCCCAGCACACAAGGGAATCTCAAAGGATTCTAGCAGGGATGGCGAAATGATTCCACATTGCACTCTGCACCTACCTCTAAGGAACAGCCCTGACTTACGCATGACGACAGATATGTTAAAATATCTAACCTAATTCTTATATGGATCAAATTAAAGCACCGGGGGAGGGGAGAGAATAAAACACGAGTATTAACCAGTTTCTGACGATCTTCTATGGACTGCAGATACTGCTCTTTGCCCTGATTCGATTCATCCCTCTTCTTCAGGTAAGGCTCAATGGCTTTGTACTGAGCATAGAAGTTACTCATGTCCTGAGTTTAAACAAACAAAAAGACAAAAAGTATTTTACTGACTATTTACTAGGATTTGTACTAGCAAGAGATCAGATGTTCTGCACACACATTCAGGCAGACAGTGTTGTATTTGCCCCTTTAACCTCCCACTTCCTATTTAACAGGAACAGGTGTAACCACTGGCTATGAAGCTACAGGAATAAGGAATTGGTTCCTCAGCTCTCTCTGATCCAGCTCTTATTGTTCTGTCACAAAAGTTTTTAGAAAGACATTATATAAAAGGTACACATTTTGGAATGATCTCTCAGCTGGGTGCTGCTCCGTCCCTGAAAACCAAGGTATAGTCTGAAACACTGTCATCCTTGGTCCCACAAACCACAACAGATGCAGAAACTCACCGGAACAAGATCCTTTACCACATACATGTGGGGGAGAGGGTAGATTTTGGAGACCTTGCTAAGGTTGGTGTCAATTCTTTTGGTACAGGCCAGGGTGTTCCCGCCATTAATGTTCATAGCACAGGAGCCACAAATGCCTGAGAAGGAGAGAAGAGACAATGGAGCATCTGACTTGTATCCTTTCACCCTCCAGGGTGGGTGGAGGAGGCTTATTGCTCCAATCTACCCCCTTCCCCCAGCCATAATGCCATTATGCCATCTTAAAAGCTAGTGTAGTTGTCACTATTCTACCAGAAGAAAGATCAGAATTCTCTTGGGATCTGATTCAAAGCAGCTCTTGTGCCAGCCAGAAGTGTCACTGTTTAACAGTGAAACAGGCTCCATCAGACTTCCATCAAGAGTTGACTACGTTGGGTCTGCGGCAGTAGCTGGCAAATTCAGGGTTGACAAAGGTAAGGTAATGCACATGTGCACGAGTAGTTCAGACTACTCATTCCAATTACCAAGCTGTAGCCACGCAGGAAATAGATCTGGGTGTAACTGTGGACAGCTCCCTGGAAGTTCTTTGTATAATTAATTAAAAATGAGGATTCTGCCCCTTTCAACCCATCTTTCTGACCTGTGTCATCATAGGACAACTGTTCCCAAATCAGCACACTGACATTATCAACAGAAATATGGTCTCATCCTGAGGCTAAGCTGGATAGCAGACAAGCTATAAAATCAACAAAGCACTCATTAAATGGATTAAAAATTGGCTAGCTGATAGGTCTCAAAAAGTAACTGTGAATGGGAAATCACCATCAACTGGGAGTGTTTCTAGTGGGTCCCACAGGAGACTGTTTCTTGGCCCTACACTATTCAATATTTTTATCGAAGACCAAGAAGAAAAAGAGATAACCAATAAAGTTTGTAGATTACACAAAGATTGGTGGAATGGTAAATAATGACGAGAATAGGTAAATGATACCGAGCGATCTGCATCACTTGGTGAGATGGCCGCAGGAGAACAACGTTTGTATTTCAATACAGCCAGATCAATGACCTAAGAACCAAGAGCCTAGGCCACGTTTAAAGGATAAAGGGCTACTCTGGGAAGCAGGGACTTTGAAAAAGATGAGGGGGTCATGATGGATAATCAGCTGCATATGATCTCCTAGTGCGACGCTGTGATTAAAAGGGCTAATGTAATCCTTGGATATATAAACAGGAGAATATTAAAACTCTAAGTAGAGAGGTTATATTACCCCTGTATTTTACACTGGTGTGACTGCTACTGGAATACTCTGTCCAGTGCTGGTGTTCACATTTCAAGAAGAACATTGAAAAATTGGAGAGGGTTCAGAGAAGAGCCGCAAGAATGACTGAAAGATTGGGGAAAAAAGCCTTATAGTGAGACTCAAAGACTTCAATCTACTTAATTTATCAAAGAGTAGATTAAGGGATGACTTGATTAAAGTCTGTAATTACCTACATAAGGAACAGAAATTTGATATTAGAGGGATGGCTCTTCAATCTAGCAGACAAAGGCATAGCAACATCCAATGTCTGGAAGTTGAAGCTAGACAATTCGGATTAGAAATAATCTGCAAATATGTAACAGTGAGGGCAACTAGCCACTGGAACAATTTGGTGGATTTTCCATTACTGGACATTTTTTAAATCAGGATTGGATGTTTTTCTAAAAGATCTGGTCTAATTCTAACAGGAATTAATTCAGGGAAGTCCTACAGTTTGTATTCTATAAGAGGTCAGGCTAGATGAACTCAGTGGTCCCTTCCAGCCTTATAGTATATGAAATATTTGCAAAACCAGAAACAATTCTTGGCCAATTACCCTCTTGCATTCTAGCACACACAAAGGTGGCTTTTAGAATCACCAAGGTTGATTTCCCCCCCCGACACTAATCATTTAACCTGGTGAAGAGGAAACAGTGAAAAATCCTTCAATCATTCCCAGCAAACAAAACAAAACTCAGGAGCAAAAATTTTGACTGATGTACTGAGATTGAAACAACGTTATTTAATAACTGTGACCTGTGAATGAGCCTACCACTTGAACCTGACAGATGTCAAGTGCCCTGTACTTAACAGCATCAGAGACAGTATAGTATACTAATGTCTATCCTGAGATGTTCTGCGGGACATAGAATATTCACACTCATCACCCACTTTGGTTTAGATGAATATCTTCTCAGTACTCAGTGTGTCAAATGATCCTCAGCATAACAGATTCATTTTTAAATTTAATTAAAGAGCACCTCACCTTCCCTACATGATCTGCGGAAGGTCAGAGTGGAGTCCATCTCATTTTTTATCTTGATCAGAGCATCAAGTACCATAGGCCCACACCTATAATGGAAACCGGTCACTTTAATATGCCTGCATATTCCCCACAGCCCAACTATTTCCTTTCCACTCTTCTCACACATCTGTGAAATCCCTCTTAGATTCTGGAAATAAAGTTACTGTCTGACCTTGTTTGCAACAACTCCCTCCTTGCTCCTGCTGAAATTCTAAAAAGATTTATTTCCTTATTTGAGGAGCAGTATCTGCATCCCCCAGCTATAGGCCTATATGTCTGTTGCTACAGAACATAGATCCTACAAACACTGGATTTTCTATTCTTTGCATTGCTATTAGAAAGTGCCTATCAAATATACTAAGGATAAAAATTCTAAACCCGTCTAAGCCAATCCCAAGTGACAAAATATAGATCACCCAATCAAATAAAACTCAGATACTACCCCATGTGCCTTAATACACACCCTCACCAAAATTCCTGAGGGGGGGAAGCCCCCAAAAACCAGATGAGCTTTGCACTGTGCCACAAAGATTAATAACTCTGGCTGGGTTGGACAGTCAGGAGGTTTTCATTGTAAATACCTTGCTACAAGGCTCCTCCCCTTTAAATCAAGGTATTATGAGTCTGAGTGTCCTCATTAATCATAAATGAGGCGATAATACATAAGGAAAGAGGCAGTCCCAGGTAGCCAGGTCTCAAAATCATTCAAGGTTTATGTAATAGGTTTATGCAATAGATAAGAAACAAAACTCCACCCAGAAACTAGTCAGAAGCCAGTGCAGACAACAGAGCAGCAATACAGTCAGCTCTCTCTGCGAGAGGTTTTTTAAATAAGCATGTGGCTACATTCTGCATTAGTTTAAAATTTCAGAATAGACTTAAGATGGACCCCAAGTAGCATGCGATGGATCCTGAGGAAACAGAGACACAGGTGTTTGTACCAAGGTTCCTTCCTACGTCCCAGAGAAAAGGTTGCACACTTCTTGGTAACTGCAGAGAGGAAAAGTGCTCTTGGCCACAGCTGCCACTTGAGCATCTCTCATACGACCCCAAGCTGAAAACCCAAGTGATAAGAGGCAGGCGCACATGCTCACTTTGAGAGGAGCTGATGTAACCTCCATAATTTCTGCTGGATCCTTCTCTTGCTATACCAGCACAAGCAGCTCATGCAGCACAGTTCCACTTTGGAATGCACATGGAAACGTTATCATGTATTCCAAAACATGCTAAAGCCTTGGACGTGTTTGTGTTTCTAGTATGGCTTGAGGACATTTTAGGGTCTCGTGTACATTCTGAAATTGAACTATTCTTTTAATCATCTTGAGAGACAGCTGTGTTGAACTCCTCCAGACACAGTTCTACTTGTCATGTTCTGGCCCTGTGTTACCATCAGGCAAAAGCAATCTGTACTACATGGTTGTACCAGGCTTCCTTTACCTGGTCATAACACGATCTGGTCCCATCGATGAGACACGTCTGTGCAGTAACTGATCATCCTAACATAGCTTGAATGATCGTGTAAAACGAAAAGTGCTGTTACGACCGTTAATTAACAGCTACAGAGTGGCCAAATTAAATCCACATCCAGAGCCTTAAATGATTTACACCGGTCCAAAGCTGACAGAGGAAAAGGCATCTCTGTGGAGCAGCACTCTCGGGTCAGCATCTGTATAATCTTACATGCATACTCACTTATTCAGATCAATTTCATAGGTCTGCATGTGTGGCTTGTCCCCAGGCTTGTCGGGATCCCATCTGTAGATAGCAAAAGTCTTGATACGTGGTGCTACTGCTTCAGAAGCGGGTGCTGCTGCAGCTGCTGTCTGTGCTCCACGGCAGGCCTAAGCTCAAACAACAACAACACGGCCCCTTAGATTTCCTCCATGTATTTTTCTAGACAACACGTGTTCGGTTGGGAAGAGATTTATTTTGTTGCCTATTGATTAAAGCAAGGTATCTGCAGTCAGGAGTCCAGGATCTACCACCAACTTACTGTGTTGCCTTCAACAAGCGTCAATCTCAGCATTTTCATTTTCTAATTAATTAAACAGAGATAATACTTACCCCTTCCCACATACCTGCTACAGTTTCAAACACTGCTAACATCAGTGGAGAATTACAGATCCAATTTTGGCTAGCGTAAATGCCACGTATAAAGTCTGCAGGGTGTAGCCTATCTAGATTTCCATTACTTACATGTTTTGGTATAAATAGGTAGAGAGGACAATGACCAATCTAGATGACTTTCAAAATGATTCACGTGCCTCTGGAAAAACTCATTTTAAGCTAAACAGAACAGCTGTCACCAAAGTCACTTTAAGACACCGAAGTGTCCCTAGTGGGCCAAAAATCTATCCAGCCTCACCACACCCGCCCCTATTTCACGGAGAGAGAAACCGAGGCACGGAAAGGGAAAGTGGTTTGCCCAAGATCAGGCACCAAGTCAGCGGCGATGAGGGGGGAGCTGGCGCCCCCCCATCGCAAGCCACGCCCCCAGGGGACCGATCGCGGAGCCGGCGCCCCCCAACCCGCTAGCCACCCCCCAGAGGCCCAGAGGCGCGATGGGGGCGGGGAGCTGGGAGGGACAGGCAGGCCACTACCTCTGGATTCCCTCCGCCCGAAGGGGGGCCCCTCCCCGGCCTGCTCCACTCAGAGCCCCCCCCGCCCCCTTTCCCTCCACAGCCCCCCGGCAGCTCCCCCACCTCCTCCCCATAGGCCCCCCCCGCGGGCCCAGCCCCCGACCCGCTCACTGATGTAACCGCCCGCCGGGCCCCCCCTCACCTGCCCCGCGGCCGCCCAGAGGGTCACCCTGGCGACGCTGCGCTTCAAGGAGACACCGACTACGGCCGCCGCCATCTTGGGTGCCGACAACAACCGCGACACGGCCGCCGCTATCCCACAGGCCACCGCGACGGAACAGGAAAGGACGCTGCTTTCCCTAAAGACCATAGAGCAGAGACTGGGCGGCCATAGTGGGAGTGGCTAAGTACGGGGGCATATTGGGCGTGGCTGAGCCGCTGAGGAGAGATGGAGCCAATGGGAAGCCACTATGGGAGTGGCTGAGGGCAGAGGGAGCCAATGGGAGGCCATATTGGGAGCGGCTGAGGACAGAAGTCAATGGGAGGCCACATTGGGCGGGACTGAGGATAGAGGGTGCCAATGGGAGTGACTGAGGCCGGGGGGGGCGGGGCAATAGGAGGCCATATTGGGAGTGGCTGAGGGCAGAGGGAGCCAATGGGAGGCCATATTGAGAGAGGCTCACGAGAGATAGCGCCAACAGGCGGCCATATTGGGAGTGGCGGATGAGGCTGACTCAGAAGAAGGTGTGATGAAGTTAATGGGGAAGATTATGGATGGCAGAACAGGGTCTAGAATTGAATGTGGCCCAGACAAAAACTCCGGTGGTTTGTAAGGATCCTGGGAAACCACGAAAGATCACACACGGCGGGTCAGCAATGGGAAATTATTGCTGCTTAGGACGAATCCCCATGGAAGATCCGGCTCTGGAATAGCAAGAGCGAAAGAGACATTCTGGAAGCATAAACGTCTGATGAAATGGTACATAAATCTGAATCAGACTCTTAAAAACATACATTTGGTCTGTGTTCAATTACAGCTGTGAAACATGGACATTCAAACAGTCGATAATACAGACATTACAATCCTTCGAGCTATCATGCTATAGAAGAATTCTGAAAATACCCTAGGTAGACCAAGTAATTACTCAAGGAGCTGACTGAGGAATTAGCAATTATCTTTGAAAACGCATGGAAGACGGGAGACATTCCAGAAGACTGGACAAGGGCTCCAGGATGACGACTGTGGGTGAGAGCTTCACTTCTCTGGCACAGCGGAACTATCTACAATAAGGGTAAACTCCATCTGTGTGGGAGACAGAACTTTCTTTGGGGCCGGTCCAAGACTAGAATAAAATCCCCCAGGAATTAAAAACCATCAGCCTCCCCACTCCATGTGCCAGGGTCACGTCTTTGACCTGCCTTCTCTAACTTAAACATATAGCAACATTAAAAAATAATCCAAAACAAGACCCTCCACTGTACATACATCTCCCCCTGGGGAGAGAAGGCGAGAATAAACATGCCAGATGTCAGTCAGATTACTTAATGTCCTGCTGGAAGGTGCTCAGATACCACGGTGTTGAGCGTGGTATAAGAACCTATATAGATAGAACAGAAAAGATAAGATTAGGACACTATGGGATTGTTTTAATACTTTAAAGGATATTTGCACTGCAGAAAACATTCAACAACATCAGATTTAAACTTGGATGTGTTTTGTCTTGGATGTTTTCTATAATTTTGCTTAGCACTTGTTGCTGAGGATAAATTCCGTTCACATGCTCATAAGGGCATGTTCTTCCTCCCATTGCATCTAGTTCACATACTGGAGCAGCAACATCATAGTACTGAGTTTAAGAACATAAGAACGGCCCTACTGGGTCAGACTAAAGGTCCATCCAGCCCAGTATCCCATCTTCCAACAGCAGCCAGTGCCAGGTGCCCCAGAGGGAATGAATAGAACAGGTAATCACCATGTGATCCATCCCCTGTCGCCCATTCCCAGCTTCTGGCAAACAGAGGCTAGGGACACCATTCCTGCCCATCAGTCATTTCTGCAGCCATCAGGCTGAGATGTGCTAAATACTGATGGATTCTGACTCTGCTGCACGATCAAACGGAGAGAGACACTGGGATGAGATGGAGAAAGTTGCCATTCATACACACCTGCTGTGTCAGGGTGCTGTTAGCATCTATAAAATGAGCCCTACTAAAACAGCTACCATCAAAAGAGAGGTAGAACTCACTCACCCCGCAGTTGCCAAAAAGCTGGCGTAGACTCCAAAGTGGGTTTTTTCTTATTTGTTTCTTTGTTTATAACTTGCAGGCTTGCCTCCACTATAGAAAGAATCATTGCTAACAACAGGTGTCAGCACAGAGCACACTCCTGAACCTAAAACCTCAGAGTTATGAGACCAGAATTACGAACTGACCGGTCAACCACACCCCTCATTTGGAACCGCAAGTACGCAATCAGGAAGGCCAAAAAAAAAAAAAAAAAAAAAAAGCAAATACAGTAAGGTACTGCGTTAAACATAAACTGCTAAAATAATGCAGGGAACGTTTAAAAAAGATTTGACATGGTAAGGAAACTGTTTCCGTGCTTGTTTCATTTGAATGAAGATGATTAAAAGCAGCATTTTTCTTCTGCATAGTAAAGTTTAAAAGCTGTATTAAGTCAGTGTTCAGTTGTAAACTTTGGAAAGAACAACCATAACGTTGTTCAGAGTTACGACCATTTCAGCGTTTTGAACCAGGGCTTTGGAGCGGAGCCCGGAGCTGGAGCGTGGAGCAGCTCCGGAGCAGTGGCACTGCAGGTTTTTGCCTGGTGCTTGCTCCGGAGCCGGAGCACAGCTCCAAAGCCCTGTTTTGAACAACCTTCATTCCCAAGGTGTTCGTAACTCTGAGGTTCTACTGTACATGGTTTTAACAATGCTGAAAATCTGCATCCACTGAGCAGTGTGATCAGATGCGTGCTTTGCTGACACCTGTTGGTAGCAAAGGGTATTTTTGGTAGGATAGATGATATTTAAGACTAGCAAATAAAAACCTGAATGGGTGAATTACTTTGTTGTTTGGCTGCTGAGCAAGCTGACCCTCTCGCAGCTTGCAAGTCAGCCTTTGCCAGCAATCGTCCTCCCCTCACTACAAACGCATCCCTACAGGAGCAGATTCCTGCCCTCCGTGTTGGGAGATGCAACTGGGAGGGGAATGGCCTTTTAAACCCTTATGACATCTTCAAGCAATTAATTTCTATCCTGACCTGTGGCAACCCTTGCTATTCTTGTCCTGGGCCCTCCTCACAGTGCTGCAGCTGCAGGTCACTCCTGACCTGAGCACCCCTTGCTATTTCAGTCCTGGGCCTCTCAGGAGTTTGCCAATCGTGCTCAATTGTGCCAAAATGTGTGGTTGTTTTAGGAGCTGGGCAGATGTCCCCTGAGGACTCAGATGAAACCATGTGACTCTTTTTCACTTATGAGCTGATCTAAAACGGCATCTGAACTGACGTCGCTGGAGCGGAATGCCTCTGCTTTAACCACCGAGCAACCTAATCACCAGACAAAGGGCTCTTAGATGTTGAAAAGTACATTCTCTGTTCTGCAGGTATCTTTAAAACCAGTTGTTCTGCTAGGTAAAGGTCACCTTTTCTCTAGAGATTAGAATAGTCTGTCACGTGTTCAAGGTCTTATCCTGCATCATGAGAGGCAATGGGAGTTATGTCATGGATTTCAATGGGAGAAGAACTGGGCCATTCGCTTGCTTTTGGTCTGGGTCCCTTTCAGTGCCTAGACTCCCCTAGGCAGGGCAAGGCCAGTTTTTATAGTGTCGTTCCTCCCTGATCCCTTCACTGTCAGTCAGCAACTGTGCCGTAAATACCTCTGTCTGTTCTACTGACCATCTGCAGAATTAAAGACTAGCAATGACAGGCCCGGATCACACGGACCATTTTCTGCTCTGTTACCCGGGTGCAATTGCATCAGCATAAGCAGAGTTTGGCCCTGTGGGCCCAATCCAAAGCCCATGAAATCAATGTGGGGGGAACATTCATTGGGTTTCAGTGGGCACTGGCTCAGAGCCTATATCCCCACCTGTGAACCGGGTGGTGATTCCCATTACAGCTTTGCAAAGGCATCAGAGAGAATTGCTAGGGCACAAAATCTTCTGGTCTGTTTTTCACTGTGATCTTAATGAAAACTGATGCTATTTGCAAATAATAAAACCCAAACGGTTGGAATGCTGACAGCTGAGTTAATATCAGTAACATCAAAGCAATGTTCATCATAAAGATAACTGGGAGAAAACAGCAAATTAAATAGTCTGTTAAATTTTACATGCCTGAATTGGTTAATATGGAAATTCCTGCAAGGGCTTTCTCACTTTAGTTACAGGAAAGAAACACTGTTTAAGGCATTCAGTATCTTTACCTATGTTAGCCATGGTATAATTCTTGGTTACGTCTGACCCACTCTCTTGTACATCAGGTTTTCCTTAAGACCATTTCCACATGACAATTTTAGATCTGTTTGTTAAAGCTTCAAACTCCTGTCTTTTGAAGCTATGCTGAGGATCTAGCCCTCTGTCGATTTACACCAAGCAAAGACCTGGCCCCATGACTTTGCCTCGCTTCTTAATATTTCACTTTCCAACTTGGAGAAGCTGCAGCTCCATTAACACTCAAACCATGCGTCTTCCGGGGGTGACAGAATTTCCCATCTCCTTAGATGTGCCGAATCTGAGAATTCTCCCTTTTAAGTGGCAAATAGAATTCAAAGTCATTACTGCAGGCCCTGTGGACAGGGGTGCTGGAACCTGTCCCACCGGGAAAAGGATATGGTGGGAGAGGTCACAAGACAGCGATGGGGGAGACCTGCTGCTCTGTGCTGCCCATAGCTCTGCCCTCCAGAGGCATTTCAGGCACTTTTCCCTTTTCAATCAGGAGCCTCTTTCCCTCCTCCCAAAGACGCATCCCATTCCACAGCCGTGCCCGAACTCCAGCCCCGGAGCACTGTCGGCGACTTGGCTTCAAACCCTTTGCCCTGCCTGCAGATTACAGCGCTCCATTCCCACTGTTAACATACCCACTCCCAAGCCAGGGTTGCTGGTAACACAAGATGCCCTTTGCATACTAGAGAGGTGACCAGGAGTTGGCGTGCCCTGTTCCCTTCCGGGGAGAGAAAGCAATGCCAAGGGGCCATGGGGCTCTGTCCTGTGCGTTGGCAGCCGGTACTTTTAGAACCTCTTCCACAACACTGCACCCTCCGGGGCTGCTAATAGTCTGCTAAGTTAATTGATCTAGGACATGATAGGCATCAGGGCTGCCTCTTCTCTTGCCTTCTTCAGCTTGGCCTTGTTGGAGTGATCAGTTATTGATCCCATGTGAGTGACAGGAAACAGAGAGGAGGAGGCAGTCCCTGCCCCGAAGAGCCTACAATCTAAACTGCAGAGACCATGCAGCTCAGGTGCAGAATGAGCACTAGGAAGCAATTGGAAGGTCTAATGAAATTGATCTCAAAGCAGTACAGGAACTTATGGCCTGATGTTCAAAGGTGCAGAGCATTTGCAGTCACATTGACCTACCTAGGAGCTGGGGTTGCTCCTTAGCTGTGAAAATTAGGCCAGTATTGTCACTCGTTATCATGCTATGGAACATGCCTCGTCTGGCAGGAGAACAGATGGGGCAGGATAGGTCTCCCAAGGCCACAGTAGAGACTGCAGATCCACTGTTGGCTATTCCATGGACCTTTCGTTATGACAGATGTGAGCTGGTCCCCTGCAATACTGCCTTCACTCCAGTGCTGGCTTACGGAGGGTCACCAGTGTGAGGATGGTTTTTTGGGGGGGAGGGGTCACCGATTTTGTTCATGCCAACGAAACTCCTGGTGTTCCCTCCCACCATGATCTTCTGTTGCTCTGGTCGCTCATCAGCTGTGGCTCACCTCCATTCTCACCCCTCCCATCTCCTGATTTAGGGCCTGATGCTGAGACAGGCAGGGGATTCACGACGCCCGCTGGCGGCAGGGGGAGGGGCAGGTGGCTCAGCACTTCTTCCGCCATTTTCTTTCTTGCCACTGCTCCCTGCCCTCAGATTTCTGCTGCCAAGGGAGCCTCTGGGGCAGGGCACCCTGTGAGATGGCACAATTCACCTGGCCCTAACTCTGCTTCCCTCTTGGCTTGGGGGAGGGATAGCTCAGGGGTTTGAGCATTGGCCTGCTAAACCCACGGTTGTGAGTTCAATCCTTCAGGGGGGCATTTAGGGAACTGGGGTAAAAAAAAATCTGTCTGGGGATTGGTCCTGCTTTGAGCAGGGGGTTGGACTAGATACCTCCTGAGGTCCCTTCCAACCCTGAGATTCTATGACTGGCTACATCGGAATTCCCATGGGCTCATCAGCCCCTATAAAGCTCTGGTGGGGACACATTAAATCAATGTCCATCTGCTATAATCCTGGGCAGTCTTAACCTCCTTCATTTCCATTGGATCAGTCACCTGATTGGGCGTCACACAGTCCATTGTCTTTTCCGATCCATTCATCTCTAGGCACCTGGGGTAACAATGGCTTGTGGATGACGCTGGACGTGCCGGGGCGCATACATACAGGGTCTGGTTGTGAGTAAGGGTGGCTTTGTGGCCACAGCCCTAGACGAGGATGCGGTAGAGCTGACTTCGGTTTCTGACTCTGCCACTCGTCCTTAGGCAAGTCATTTAATCTCTGAGATTCACTTCCCGTCTGTGCAATGAGGAGAATACGCCCTTGGGTAGAGGTGAGCTAACTTTGTCGCAACTCGTGGGAGTAACAGCCACCCTTCATTTGGGGTACATGTAAGAGACAACGAAGCGCCTTTGTAGAACAATAGGAACCTCCACCCAAAACACAGACACATGTAAAGCCGCTGGAGAACCTCAGCTTTGTGGGTGGAGGCGTTTCAGGAGAGCTTTGTGCCTGTGTGTGTGTGTGTGAGAGAGAGAGAGAAGCAGGAGACACAGCCAGAAGCAGCCCTGGGAACACGCCACTGAGGACAGCCTAGAAAGAGAGCTTTGGGGTTAAATGCCGACTATAAAGCGGCTTGGTACTGTGAGCAAAGAAACTGTCGCCTGCTGTTTGAGTCCTCCTGTGTTCAGGGAAGCAGGGCTTTGTATGTTCTTTGTAAATAAACAGGGATGCAGCCAAGAAATACCTGACTCCCTCATCCGTTTTTCCCTCCTAAGCAGAACACCACGCTAAGCCCCTGAATTTTGGCTAATCTCTTGGGTAAATGAGAGGTAACACGTCCTTTCTTCCATCTTATGGCTGTCTTTCAGGGCAGGGACTGTCTTTTACCATGGGCGCATACAGTGCCTAGCACAATGTGGGCCCCCGATTTTGGATGGTGTCCCGCAGATGCTGCTGTCAGACAAATAAACAACCATTCCTCACACTGGTGCAACACCATAGAAGAAAATGGAGTTACTCCTGATTTACACCACTGAGGAAAGGAGGAGAGAATCAGAGCTGGGGTGTCATATGCCCACTGTAGCTTACAAGCAGAACGGAGAAGTCCTTTGGCATGCTCAGCGGTGAACTCCGCGTTGGAGAACAATGCCAAGACTTGAACTTATAGAAAGAATCCATTTGATTTCTCTGCTCGGAGATGACACTGAAGAGCATCAAAAGACTCAGGAGTTTATTTGGCTGAGAGAAGTCTTAGCAACTGATCTTCCTCTGCATTCATCGCTGATGGAAAATCTAATAATTGTGGTGTTAAAAATGTATCCGTATATGTTACTGCCACTTGTTACTAAACACAGTGGAAATTTGACCTGGGCTCATTAAGTGGATGTCCTCATCTAATCAGCATGGCCATTGCATCACAGGTCAGCTATTTCTCCTGTTTGCTTTGGCTGAAGACCTCCAGAAACATTTCACACAAATTGAGGAGCATAATTAGACCCTTCATTTGGATGTCTGACTAAATGTCTGACTAAAGCTTCCTTCAGCTGTGGACTCCATCTTCCAGGACAGGTGGACGAGGGCAACCGGCATGCCCGACTGGGCCCACCCACTAGAGGGGTGATGGCATTTGGAGCGAGAGGGCATGCAGCACCCCCTCGCTTGGGTTGCATTTCACAGAGTCGGAGGCACTTCAGCTGCTGGGAGTTCTAAACCCTGCAGCAGGCCGGTAACCCTATCCTGCATCACAACAAAGCCAGGCAGGTTTGGAGCTCACCAGTTTTACCGTCTCTCTTTCTCCAGCCTCCACTCTCCATTCCTCCAGCTGGCAGATTCTCAGAACAGACGGCGATGCCATCAGCTGGCCCTCCTTGGCAGCCGGCTGGCTGGCTCGTCCTTACTGGGAGTCTCGCCCCCTATGAGCCCCTTATTATCTTTTGAGCCACTTGGGACTGAATTTAATCTTGGGCCAGGGTGGCGGTGGTATTAGCATCAGTGGTGACACGGTCTTAGTGGACGCCCCGGCTTTATGGGGACTGCAGCCGTCTCCCGTCACACAGCACCTCGCTCCGGCTCTTTTTCTAACCCGATATCCTTGCTGGGGGCTCTGGGCTCAGTCCAGTAGGCTGAGAATGCTTTGCATATGCAAATAGTGCCTTTTCTTGAGCCTCTCGAGGCACTTCCCCACCTCAGTGAGAGCTAGTCACCTGGCTGGGGAAACTGAGGCACGGATTGATTTGCCCAAAGTTACAGAGGGAATCAGTGGCAGAATAGGGCATAGAACTGGGGCCAGCAGTAACTTAGGCACCCTCTGCTTTTATGATTGGGGCCTCTTGTCTGGGAATTCTGGATGCCAGCATGGAAGCAAAGGACTCTAGTGGAGCTGTTGGGCTACAGGAGATCAAATTCCCTGCTAGTTCCACAGAGAGGTAACTTCTTTCTGTGATGCCAGGGAACCTCACGGGGTCTCCAGCCCCAACTCAGATTATTTCTGCATAGGGAACAATCTGCCCCCAACAAATTAATGCTGTAAACATCTTCCATAGGAACACAGCTAAAAGCTGTTCAATTTAACTTCCTCCCACCAAGCAAGCGACTTATGGGTCACCAGCTTGGTTGGTTGGAGCCCTAGTCCAACTCCAGCTGCTGCCTCTGGCGGGTCAGCCATGGGCCATTGTTGTTAACTGCCCTCGTGCTCTGCCTCCAGCCACTGTGCTAAAAAGAGGACTGGTTCCTGGTTTCCGTGGCTAGTAGGAGAATCTCCTGCTGTGTTAGTACGTAATTGGCAATATGGGGACTTGTTCCTGAAAGATGTCAAGCCACTAAAGGCGTGGGGAGTTGGGGGCACTCAGCCCTTCACAGGATTGGGTCCATTGTGCCTTCTATCCATGGATCTCAAAGCACTTTAAAACCACTGGTGAGGCAAGCCTCACTACACCCCTAGGCATGCCTTATTTCCAATTTTCAAATGGGGACACTGAGGCACAGAGCAGGGACGGTACTTGTCTCGGGGTCTCACGGTGTGTAAGAAACGGTATACAACTGGCTTCCTGGGTCTGACGGAGGCATCAGCTTGCATGTTGCTGACGGGAGTGGGTCCCATCTACACAGGACGATCAAATGTAAGCCAAAGACATTGCGGCTACAGCAGCTCATTTACACAAGAGAAGGATTTGGTTCTGGGAGGTCGGCTTTCACAATATCCCCACAGACAGCTATCTAACGCTGTCTCCTGTCTACATGCTAATCCCCAAACAATCTCCCGATGACTGGGATTTCGGAGGGGAGGGGAGCAGGGAGTGGCCGTCTGACTCTTTTCATGGCGCTTCTACCCTTTGCGCTCCTCTTGTTCTGCCTCTCCGGAGCACTAGCCTTGAAAGGGCCAAGCAGCCTCTTGTTCAAATGCATCCTGCCATTTACAAGAGGTCTTTTCTGGGACCTTGCCCCCACTGAAGGAACCCTGTGTCATCTAATAGTCTGTGTTGCTTTTTATAGTATCGTGTGTGGTCATTGCTTGTCTCACTCCTCTAATCTTCCACTGGCCACTCTGCCGCCTTGGCTGGCTTGTAACTGAAGCCTGCCCATAGATCAGAGGAGGGCGTGTTCTCACCTCCGGCTTTATTTTTTGTGTTGCAGGTTGCTGAACTCACAATAAAATATTAGAAGCAATAACGTTTGCATTTGAACTCTGGGCTCCTCAGAGGACATAGATCTAATTTTGGGGACTGTGCTTAGCGCTTCAGAGAAATCAGCCGATACGTCAGTTTGCATGTGTTATGCATCCTCTATTATAGAGTCCAGATTCTTCACGACGCATCTTTTACACCAGTGGGAAGTGCTACCAGATCAGAAAGGTAGAGTTTTCTACCCACTTTGGATCAATGTGGATGACTGCCCGAGGTGCAAGGCAGTGGAAAATGAGGTCCCAAAAATCTGCATTTAAGACACATTACAATGGACTCAAACCTGCAGAAATGCTGGTTGAAGAGCTGGACGGAGCATAGTATGGGGAGAGAAAAGGAAGAGTTTTCAATAGTGACATCTAACCTCATAGAAAAGTAACATTTCAAGCACGAAAAGGCATTATTTAATATACACTCCAAGGTGCTCACAGAATACCCCAGGAACTGTGTACAACAGAAACGTCTCAGAGAGAGCACTGCACAGTGGGAACTGTTTGACCCAGGTCACAGCAAAAGAACTTTCCAGCGAGTGGGAAGAAGATATAAAAGGGGGGAAATGACATCATGGGCGGTCCTCCCTCTCCCTGCAATGCCACACCTGGAAACAGCTGAGGAACAAAGACTGAACAGGGAGGAAGTGATGGTCCCGGGCTAAGGGATTGCTAACCTGTGTATGAAAACCTGGGAAATCCAAGCTGCAAAGCCAAGGCAGTTTGGGCCTTAAGAATGTGCCAGCCTGTTTATCACTCAGGGTGGGAATTTGCTAATTCATACCTACCTGTCTAGTAGGTTAAGCTCTGCTTGCGTTTTTGTTTTATTTACTAGGTAATCTGCTTTGATCTGTTTGCTATCACTTTTTATAATGAATAAATATTTTATGTTTTAACCCAAACCCATGTGCATTTGACTAAGGTGTCTGGGGAAAATCTCAGTGTGGTTACCACAAGTGTGCATGGTCCTCGTCACACTGAGGGAGAGGCGGACCGGGTATTAAACCCATGTACTGGCCAGATTTGACCAGGGCAGGACGGTACTGCTCTGGGGTCCTAGGCTGGGAGGCTGGTGGTCGGAGAGCCCCCATGTGACTGCAGCTGGGTGTGTCCCTACCTGGGTGAATGCTGGTGGAAGTGCAGGCTGGGAGGGCTTTGCAGCTTGTCTCAGCAGCAGAGTGTGAGAGGGAGCCCAGGCTGGTGGGTCAGGGGGCTCAGTGATACCCCAGTTCCAGGTGCCACCCTGGGGGGAACCCGTCACGGTGAGATCTATGGAATAATCTCCCAAGGAAAATTATGGAAACCACGTCTCATGCGATTTAAAAGTAGACTAGACAAAAATACTGCCAAACAATGCTGAAAACAATACGACAGTAGCAGGGTTAGGGTTAGGTGTGAGACTCCAGAGTCTGGCAGCTTGATAGCCTTATACATGGACAAGCCATTCCTCTTAATCGAGGGTTCACGTCAGATGGGCTGAACTCTGACTCCAGAGAGTAAACAAAGCTTGTCTTCCATATCTACTTGACGTGCAGGAATGTCCTGTTTGGCTCATGGAGGTAATCCCTACGTTGTCCACTTAGATGTAAAGCCATAGAATTTAAATCCAGAAAGGACCATCAGATCATCTACTCGCCTCCTGTAGATCATAGGCCACCAACACCCCCCAGCATCTGCACAGTGAACCCAACAACCAAAATCAGACCAAAGTATCACAGGCCACAGGAGACTAAACTATGATGTGCCATAGACAGAGAATAGGAGGGTCCTCCTTGCTAGGGGGCTCTGTGGGGAAGTATGTGAGCTGGGTCTAGCAGCAGTCATTCTGCAGCTAGCCAGCCTACAGTAAGGCGGGATGAGTCGTGCCTCACTGCTGTAGGGAGCAGCCTGCTTTGTCTTTCTCTGTTTTTTGCATTCTTGTGTGTTAGCATGCGGAATTTTCAGGAATAAAGTCGTGTTACATTGCAACCTCCCAGCAAGAGCATTTTATGTTTTTATCTCACGTCTCTGTTTGTGTGCTCTGAAATATACCAGTTAGATCAGCACTCGCACCTTTCGGTAGCGGAAGTCTTGGTTTGTATCTCTAATGAAGAGACCACACCTTGAGCTGTGCAATGCAGAGAACTAGGGCAGCCAGGATGTGCATATTTAAAGACAAGACCAAAAGATTTCCACACTTTTTCCATTTTATTATCATGATTACAAATCATTTCCATCAGAACTCAGCAGAAGATGGCTTTTGCTACCATAGTTTCTATAAATATTTTTTTGGTATAATGCCCCTGATCAGTTCAACCTCCAGCTGCCATAACCTCCAAGGGCTTGAAAAAACCAAGGATGGAATGGGCTGGGACCTGCAGCATGCAAACTAGAATGGCGTGTGGCTGGAGGACCTTCCCACCCAATGGGTGAAACACATCACACACACACAACCACCAAAGCAAGGCACCGAGACTCTATACCAAAGTTCTAGCGATTAACTTGACCAACCTCAAGCAAACAACCAACCAACAAAAAAAGCCATGTCCAAGTGAGCTTCGACTGCAGGAATCTCACCCTGCTTGGCGGCTAGGGAATCACATGCCACCACTTGAAGGAGAAGGGCTTGCGATGGACATTGGTGCCGCAATGGACCTCTCCCAGCATCTTATGGTAGGAGGAAATGTCATCGATGAAGCTGCACATCAGCCCGAGTGGCTCCAGCAGAGAGCGGACATGTGCTTCCAAGCAGCAATCTCCCTCGATGATTGGCCCGAACGGCTTTGGGATTCCCAGGTCTCGACATAGGACAATCATGTTCACCTGTGCAATGAGGGAGGAGATCAAGGGTTGCATTTCAGGGGAGCCAATGCCAAGGCACACGTGGGGTTTTGAATGTGTTTTGATTGAAATGTCATCTTAACATATAGAATGAAAAAGGCTAGTAACTGAGGTAGGAAGCAAAGGTAAAACTGACGTCTTGCTGTCCATCCATGACTTCCCTGAGGAACTTACAGGTCAAAACAAACATCCATGGAGCACATTACTCATGTGCTTTGGAGACTGCATTGCTTTCTATTGGCCTCTGGGTGCAAAGCAAGGTGCTGATGATGATAGACGGGCAGGAAACGGTTTTCCCATCCTGCAAAAATGTTTATGATTTAAAATTTTCTCCTGTTCAGGGTCAGGATGAAACTGTGACCTTTTGAAGTGGTTTTCAAAAAAAAACCAGAAGAGACCAGAATAGCCTGGTGGCTATGGCATCACCTGGATGTGGGAAAAGTCCCTGTTCTAACCAGTTGGTAAAGCGGCTGTCTCTCTGGTTTTGACCAGAAATTCCATTCTGACACGAGAAACATTTCCCAATGAAAGTTGAGTAGAAACTGTTACATTCCTACAAACAGTTTCGGTTTCAGCAAATTGGTGGACCATTTTTTAATTCTGATTTTTAAAAATTTCCATCGGAAAATTTCCAACCAGACATACAGTAGTATTGATCTAGCACTTTCTGGTTCAGGTCACAGATATGGTATCTTTTACTCTGTCCCTTCCTTTGCGCTTTACTCTGACAGTTGATCAGCTGGCCTACTCAAGTTGGGTTTGAAAATCAGAGTTGAAGGCTAAAGTGTTCAGAACAGGGGGCTCTTAACGCTGAGATTTGCTTCCCTGTCCTTGGTCTGCAAGACCCTATGTTTGCTGATCATGTGGGCAAGGGTCCAGGTCAGTCTATTTAGGTCTAAATAAAAAAATAAAAAAATCACTAACTGTTGGGTGACCGACAGGAGATGCCTTGGGCTCCATTTTCAAAATGGCTGAGCATCCATGATTTGTAATGAAGTCAGTGGGAGCAGCAGGTACTCAGCAGTTCTGAAAATGAGACCCACAGAGTCCCAAATTGGCCACCCAGAAACCAGGGAGTCTTTTAGAAAACATTGGACCTAGGATTTGTTCTCAGGAGAAGGGTCGTTTGGGTTTGCTAGTTCATTTCAGCGTCGTCTGTGGACATTTTGCACAGATCGTGGAATTTATATTGCCTGTGCACCTGCAGCGACCATGACAGGTGCCCTATGCACATTGAAACAGAATGGGTGGGGCACTGAGCCAACCAGTCCCAGGGACGGGCCTCTCTCACCATGTTGGGGAAGTATGCCATGGCTTTGCCCATCTTGTCTATCTTGAAGAGCGCTGGGAGGTCTATGATGTCTTTTTCAGTCAGCCCCAGCTCTTTCTTGAGGATGTCTCTGTTCCAGTCAATGCAGCGCTGGGGTAGGGGAAGAGAAGAAGGATAATCAGAGGGTTAATACGGACAAGCACAAGTCGGTTCAACAAGTGGAACTGCAGTATGGGATGGTCTAGGTGTACTTGGTCCTGCCTCGGTGCAGAGGGATGGACTAGATGACCTCAACTTCCACTGAAATCGGCTTGCTTCTCGAGCACGATTAAGGTGCAGTTGCCTTAGCAGTGCAAGATCCCCACGAGAAATTCAAGGAATGAGGCAGCGTGAAAACTTCCAGACAGCTGGCACACAGGATCACCACATTTATCTTTGTCCCTGACTCTCGAAGCACGTAGGGAGACCCCAAAAGAGACTGGAGACTTATCACGCAGGTCCCTCTTAGAGACCGGAAGATTCGCTTATTTCACGCCCTTGTCCCTGGCGTTTAAGGCCAGAAGGGATCATTACATCAGAGAAGACCCATGAGAATGCGTAAAGCATTAGAAAACATGTCTTACAGTGATAGACTAAAGGAGCGCAATTAATTTAGCTTATCAAAGAGAAGGTTAAGGGGTGACTTGACCTACCAGGGTACTTAAATGGGGAACAAATATTTAATAACGGGCTCTTCAATCTAGTAGAAAAAGATATAACTCGATCAAATGGCTGGAAGTGGAATCTAGACAAATTCAGACTGGAAATAAGGTGTCAATTTTTAATGGTGTGAGTAACTAACCATTAGAACAAGTTTTCAAGAATCATGGTGGATCCTCCATCACACGCAATTTTAAAATCAAGACTGGATGTTCTTCTAAAAGATCTGCTCTAGGAATTATGTTGGGGCAGTCCTCTGGCCTGTGTTATACATGGGTCAGACTAGATGATCATAATGGTTGGTCCCTTTTGGCTTTAGAATCTATGAGTCAACAGTGTGCCCTTGTTGCCAAGAAGGCTAACAGCATATTGGGCTGCATTAGTAGGAGCATTGCCAGCAGATCAAGGGAAGTGATTGTTCCCCTCTATTCAGCACTGGGGAGGCACATCTGGAGTACTGCATCCAGTTTTGGGCCCCCCACTGTAGAAAGGATGTGGACAAATTGGAGAGAGTCCAGCAGAGGGCAATGAAAATGATTAGGGGGCTGGGGCACATGACTTATGAGGAGAGGCTGAGGGAACAGCGGTTATTTAGTCTGCAGAAGAGAAGAGTGAGGGGGGATTTGATAGCAGCCTTCAACTACTGAAGGGGGGTTCCAAAAATAATGGATCTAGACTGTTCTCAGTGGTACCAGATGACAGAACAAGAAGCAATAGTCTCAAGCTGTAGTGGGGGAGGTGTAGGTTGGATATTAGGAAAAACTATTTCACTAGTAGGGTGGTGAAGCACTGGAATGGGTTACCTAGGGAGGTGGTGGATTCTCCATCCTTACAGGTTTTTAAGACCTAGCTTGACAAAGCCCTGGCTGGGATGATTTAGTTGGGGTTGGTCCTGCTTTGAGCAGGGGGTTGGACTAGATGACCTCTTGAGGTCCCTTCCAACCCTAATCTATGATTTCTATGCATCATCCATTGTGATCTCCTGTCTTTTGCAGGACATTCCATTTCACCCCATCGCAGTGACTGCCTGCAGCCAAGAGAGTAGGAAGGTTTCCTTTCATCAGTCCTTCCACTAAGGTATGAAAATGCCGCCTCTGCAAACTCCTGCAATGATCCCCCGTGCTTCCACTAGCTCAACCTTGCCAGCTATGTTTCTTGTGGCACATATTTGCTCAGTGGGACAATACCACCTCCCCTTTTCCCCCTTGCCCTTCAGCAGCACCTAAGTGCCTTTTGGGACGTCCTCCACATGCCACAGCCCCGTGGTCAGCCCTTGATAGCTATTTACCTGTACGTATTGGTTCTCCTGCACCATGACCTCATTGGACAGGACCTTGTTAATGGTGACCCGTTTTGTGTCTGTCCCAGAA